>NC_071505.1:51448106-52066760 GCF_027887155.1 Malaclemys terrapin pileata
GTAGTAGCATATGTTTCCACTATAGATCTGCCAGAGATCTGAATCTCTCCCTTATCTCATCTGTTCCTGCACTAAAAACTTACATCACCATACCTATGTCCTATACCCTTGAGACATAGCTATACCAACCTAATCCCTGCTGTAGACAGCACTAAGTCAATGGAAGAAATTATTTTATTGACCTAGCTACCATGTCGCAGAGAGGTGGATTAACTACAGCAACGGGAGAATCCCTCCTGTTCCTGTAGTGAGAGTCTATGCTGAAGCAGTGCAGCAGTGGTTCTCAACCCACAGGACACTTGTGGCCCAATCAACACACAGCTGTGGCCCATGTGACATCTTCAGAGCCATACAGGTAGTATATATATATGTTGTGTAGATGCAGCCCACATAACATAGAGAGAGCCGCATATGCAGCCCACAGTGGTAAATAGGTTGAAAACCACTGCACTATGGTGACGCAGCTGCCGCCCTGCTGCTATAGCATTTGAAGTATAGACATGGCCTTATATGGCTCCCATTACATCTCTAACGCTAGGTCTACACTACCCGCCTGAATCGGCGGGTAGAAATCGACCTCTCGGGGATTGATTTATCGCGTCCCGTTGGGACGCGACAATCGATCCCCAAATCGGCGCTCCTGCTCCACCAGCGGAGGTGGGAGTAAGCGCCGTCGACAGAAAGCCGCAGAAGTCGATTTTGCCGCCGTCCTCACAGCGGGATAAGTCGGCTGCAATACGTCGAATTCAGCTACGCTATTCACGTAGCTGAATTTGCGTATCTTAAATCGACTCCCCCCTGTAGTGTAGATGTACCCTAAGTACCTCCATCTTAGCATCTGAGCACAGTAGTATCTGCATTCTATGTTATTCCCATGTTGTGTCTCTGAGATGCCCAAGGGGCTGAGATGTTGGAAAAATAAATTCTTTCTTTACTCCTGTTTCAAGATGTAAGGTTTCAGAAATTAAGGGTATTGTTTGTAAACAGTGATGTTCTTACAATAAGTCTAATTGTAACCCCAAGAATGACTTAATTACTAAGTTAACAAATATTGAGTTAGTAGTTATTTAAGCTAATTGTATTCCTAAGAATTCACTGAGACATAATATAAACTTTCAGTTAAATGTTTTGTATCTGAGAGCTCACAAAGCGGTGAAGATTTCAGGGAAATGTGGACAATTGTAGCAATATTAATTCTGCAAATAATGTAAGTGGCTGGTTCTCTTCCTTAGTTAAGAAGTCAGAATGAAAGCTCGTTCAATGGATCTTTTGTGATACAAGTTAAAGAGAGAGGACAAAAAAAATTACTAATAAATATAATAGTCCTCAAGTGCTTTATATCTTAATTACTTGAGGGTTGTGGGTTTTTTTTTTGTTTGTTTGTTTTTTTTGAGAGACAGAGCTATTGCTATACAGTCTTCCATTTTTTAGAGTCAGTTACTATCATAATTATCCACTTTTTATTTGTATGGCATTGAATATAGAAACTGCATTGCACTTTCCTGCAGAAGTTTGCTGGAAAAATGTGCTTGACTCTGCACCCTCTTTTTCTGCTTGGAAATGCTGTTGTAAGTTAGTGACTCTGCCTAGCGTGATTATATGAAAAGACAAATGGGGAATTGTTTTCTTTCACTATATCTGCCCAAAATGCTTAGCTAGTGAAATGTATGAATGGTGTTTTGATGTACTTGGAGAGAGAGCCTCATCAACAATCTAATACAAGTGGTCTCCTCACTGTTACTTAATATCGAAGGGGTATTTAATTTCCATGAAGTTCATATGAGAAAGCAGCACAGTCAACAATGAATTGACTAATTTTAATTGTGGGAAATGTGCTAGACCTAAGGAGATGGTGGTGGTGATGCAGAGGAGAGAGGGGAAAATATGCCTACAATTCATTTTTGCTCATCTTAAGAAATCTGAAATTCTTCTTCACAAAAGTAATTAAAAACTGACAGCTGTCATTAACTAAATGTGGGTTTCTGAACTCTGTAGCCCAGCTTGCTTGCAGGAATGATTTATTGATTTGTTGTACAGTAATTCAACAATGAAATTATATTGAAAATTAAAAACAGCATTAAGTAATAGATGATACAGTTTACACTAGCATGAATTTACTGTTATAACTTTCTATTAATGCACATAATGAAAGGTACAAATAAACTTTATTCCAAATTTTGGTTTTGCAAACAGTCAAAACCACTTGGGAGGTTAAAAAAGGAACATTACAACAAGACCGAGGTTTGCCCTGTCTATGAATAGAAACAGAAGACTGTTTCAGTAAACACTGGGGAGGGAGAAGTCCTTTTGAATCCTTTCACTAAGGCAGCATCTTCAGGAGCGAGGTGATCCATGAAAAATTGGATCCTGTTTCCTGTGAAGTCAGCTAGCGTGGCAGCAGACTGAAACTTTGACAGCAGGGTTGGAGGTAACCTACCTTATTAGATAGGAAAGTAACTATTAAGTGTAGACTCAGGTTCACATTTTATTATTTTATTTAGTATTGTAAACATTTGCTTCCACCGCACTCTTGTTTCTAGTTAAGTCTGTATTATTTCTTAAACCAACTTTTTGTTTTATGATAAGTTCTCACAAGTGCTGTGTGTTATACAGGAGTGGTGGTTTAAGGTAAAACTAGTAAACTGAGGAACACTGCTCCTTTGGGGGCAGAGGATTTGGGAGTTCTGTGAGTAGCCAATGTCAGGAACTGGATATCACGGAGGAATGATTTAAGACTGGGGTACACCTATTGTTAACCTTCCAGGCAAAGATAGGGCTGGAATAGTCCAGAGGAGAGTGCTTAAGTGGCTGAAAGGCTGGGGATGTTAGGGAGTTGACACCCAGCCAGGCACAGGCAAGATTCCCTCATGCTGGAGGCAGGGAGTAACAAGGGGACCTCAGTCCTGGGTACCCCAAGAACCATGACATCATTATCCTCATTTATTTTTTTGTTTTTTGCTTCTCAATGTGAGAATTTTGCAGATTATTTCCTTTTAATGACTACAATATCCATAATCCTCTTACATACAGTAGCAAAGATTTTTTTTTCTGGCTTATTTTAGGAGCAGAAATACCTATGCACTGAATATTGTTAGAAGTAAAAAAGAAAGACCAATTATAACTACTATAATCTTTAACAGCTGCCGTAGGCGCCAACTCCGTGGGGGCTCTGGGGCTGGATCACTCATGGGAAAAATATGGTGGGTGCTGAGCACCCACTGGCTGTCCCCCATCAGCACCTCCCCCTCCCTCCCTGCGCTTCCTGTCCACCGCAATCAGCTGTTTTGCGATGTGCAGGAGGCTGGGCGAGGGGAGGGGGGAAGAGCGAGGATGCTATTTAACATAAAATCATAAAAAACATAAAGTTTGCAGATGACACCCAAATTGGGGGAGTGGTAAATAATGAAGAGGGCAGGTCACTCATTCAGAGAGATCTGAATCACTTGGTAAACTGGGCACAAGCAAACAATATGTGTTTTAATATGGCAAAATGTATAATCTTAGGAACAGAGAATGTAGGTTATACTTAAGGATGGAAGACTCTATGCTGGAAAGCAGTGAATTTGAAAAAGATTTGGGGGTTATGGTGGATAATCAGCTGAATGTGAGCTTCCAGTGTGATACAGGAGCCAAAAGGCCTAATGTGATCCTTGGATGCATAAATGGGAATCTTGAGGAGTAGAGAGATTATTTTACCTTTGTATTTGGCACTGGTATGACCACTGCTGAAATACTGTGTCCAGTTCTGGTGCCAATAATTCAGAAAGAGAAGAGCCACGAGGATGATTAAAGGATTATAAAACATGCCTTATAGCAATAGACTGAAGGAGCTCAATCTGTTAAGTTTAACAAAGAGGTTAAGGGCTGACTTGATTATAGTCTGTAAGTAACTACATGGGGAACAAATATTTAATAATGGGCTCTTCAAAGTAGCAGAAAAAAGTATACTATGATCCAATAGCTGGAAGTTGAAGCTAGACAAATTGAGACAGGAAATATGGGTTACCTAGAGAGGTGGTGGAATCTCCTTCCTTAGAGTTTTTTAAGGTCAGGCTTGACAAAGCCCTGGCTGGGATGATTTAGTTGGGAATTGGTCCTGCTTTGAGCAGGGGGTTGGACTAGATGACATCCTGAAGTCCCTTCCAACCCTGATATTCTATGATTCTATGATTCTATATAGTGTAAATTTTTAACTGAGAGAGTATTCACAATGGCCCCTTCTGACCTGGAATCTATGAACTACAAATCAAGTCTCTGAGTGCCATTTGCCATCCCTCTTCCCCCCCCCCCCCCCCCCCGCCAAGTATTTGTGTGAAGTTTTCCTTCCATTCTGGTGGCACTCCCTCTCTCTCATGAAGATAATTTGGGGAAATATAGGAGGAAGAATAGGAAGGAAATAAAGAGGAGCACTTCTGTAAAAGTGAGCTGCACTGAAAAGATGTCCTTGAGTAGAGGATGTTGCTCTGACTGGAGCTGGGAAAATATTGAATAGTATGGTTTGTTGCTTCATGCTCTTTTGTGTTCTTTCTATGAATGTATGAACGATCACATTTTATTAGGAAAAAAATTCATATAGGAGTTAGTATGATCTGGCCCAGAATTTGGGCTACAATGACATCAAGAATAGTAGTATCTTTGCCTTGTTCATTACTTTCGGTACCCCATTCACTACATACTCACCGGCCTACATATTCAATGAAGCAGAGTGTGTGGCAATCATAATATGTGATTATATAATTAATGACCATATTGCACTGCATACAGACAAGAGAGTAGAGTTAAAATATTACTACAGGCTTTATCAAGTCCCTAAGCTCTCCAGGTAAAAATCACCCATGTGCAGAGGGCCAGCACAAAATCTATAGAATACTTTAGTCTACTTCAAAACAGAATTTAAGTAGGACTTAAGTGATCTCCTAAGTCTGTGGAATAGAAAATAGATGTTAAATAATTTTGACAAGTGGACAACTTCTCTGGGCTTATATTTTGAAATTATGCATTAAAACATGTTCTTGTGTAGTATTTTATAAATGTATTATTGAAACAGAGCAGGGGAGCTGCTCAAGGCATTTAACTTATTTCCTAAGAGAATTCTTAATAGCATGAAAACATCTCTCTTGTTGTCTCAAATACGTTTTGATAAGTACAACCTTATAGCTTTGAGGAAGTTTAGCTGTGTCACATTTATAAAGCAGAATAAATCATGGGTAGAATTGCAAAATGCCACAGTGTATACATATTGCAGAATTTGGGGCTTAAAAGGTGTATATATATTTACCAGCTCAAGATATTTTTTGGATCTGTTAAATTATATGATTCATTAACTGAATTTTGGAAACTAATCTTTAATCAGGCCAGTCTCTGATTATGTATGTCTGAGTCCATTTTCAAAGAACTGGGTTCTTATCCTGTCAACATTAGAAGAACTGCAGAAGGAGCTTCCACTGCAGGACCGGCGCCAGGGTTTTTGCCGCTCTATGCAGCAGCGCTCCCCCTCTGAGCATTTGGCGACAGGGGTCCTTCCGCTCCGCGTCTTTGGGGCACTTCATCAGCGGGTCCCGGAGTGAGTGAAGGACGCGCCGCCGAATTTCCGCCGAAGACCTGGAGCGGAAGGACCACCTCGCCGCCGAATTTCTGTCGAGGGCGGCAAAATGCCACCCCCCAAATCCTGCCGCCCTAGGCGACCGCCTCGGGTCGCCTAGTGGAAGCACCGGCCCTGTTCTACTAAAAATAGTTCTTCTGGAATCACTTTTTTTAGCTGCCCACAAAACTATTTTAAAGTGGGATTGTTTTGGGTTTGCAGTTTGTAAAATAAATAATAAATGCTTATCGTTACTTCCTAGTTGCTTCTAAGCAATCTAAATGCTGCCTACAGTTATGTAGCCATTTTCAATGTATCTCTTGTCACATTGTAGGTAGCTGGAAATGTGGATTAAAATTAGATGAAAAATGCAATGTGGCTTGATTAATCAATAGTTATTGAAATGCAAATTGAAGTTAATTGCCCAATTCACTTTTTTGGTCAAGTGACAGAATCTGAGCATGAAAGAACCTTGAATTTATATATTTATAGACCTTTTTCCAGAACACTGTAGTATCTCAGAACATCACAAACAGTAATTGTGATCATAACAGCCTTGTAAAATAGAGATGTATGATTGCCTCCATTTTACCTGTGGGAAACTGAGGTCACAAAAGAGATTAAGTTACTTGTCCAAGGTTGCAGAGGAAAGTCTGTGCAAAAGCCAGGAATAATCTTCAGATCTCCTTAGCCTTAACCAGATCCAGTGCATTGACTAGAAAAAAAAACCTTTCTCCCCAAAATAAAAGTATTGACCTAAGACCAGAAGTAAGCATGAATACAGCCTGTACCATCATGCTCTATTACACCTCTAATAGCATTAATGTTATATTGAAATGTATAGCATACATGTCTGATAGGGTCTGAAAATTTTAGGTTAGTTTTATACCAGCTACATGTAAACCTGAAAAATGACAGGTCATTTGTGCCCAACTTTTGCACACAGGATAACTTGCCAGAAGCCTGAGGAGTGCAGATAATTTCATAGAACATAGAGATATAGGGCTGGAAGAGACCGTGAGAGATCATCTAGTCCAGCTTCCAGGGCTGAGGCCATTTAAAGCTACCTAGACCATCCCTGACAGGTGTTTGTCCAACATGTATTTAAAAACCTCCAGTGACCGGGATTCCACAACCTCCCCTCAAAGCCTATTCCTGTGGTGAACTGCCCTTATACAGTGGAACCCTGTTTATCTAGTCTACTTGGGACCAGGGCCAGATCAGATCATGGAAAATTCAGATAATCAGGAGACTGGGGAAAGAGCTTTCTATCTCCAGCTTTCAGGCCTGGATGGGGCTCAGGCCATCTGGGGCTGACAGCCCGAGCCCCACTGCCCAGTTTGTTTAATATGGAGAGTCAGATAATGGAGGCTCAGATAAACTGGGTTGTACTATAGTTAGAAAGTTCTCCCCCCCAAAAAAATCCATTTTCTTTTCTCAGTACTAAACATGCTCAGTTTTTTAAATCTTTCCTCATCAGTCAGGTTTTCTAAACTTTTTATCGTTTTCATTGCTCTTCTCTAGACTCTGCAGTTTTTCTTTAGCAAAGTGTGATGCCCAAAACTGGACACACTACTCCAGCTCAGGTCTCACCAGTGCCAAGTAGTGTGGGACAACTATCTCCCATGCCTTTCACCTGACTCTCCTATTAATATACCCCAGAACGATATGACCCTTTTTTGCAACTGCATCATGTTTACTCATATTCAATTTGTGATCTTCTATAAGACCCAGATCCCTTTCAGCAGTACTCCTACCTAAGAACATAAGAACGGTCAGACCAAAGATCCATCTAACCCAGTATCCTGTCTTCTGACAGTGGGCAATGCCAGGTGTCCCAGAGGGAATAAACAGAACAGGTAAATGTTAGCATATAGGCTTGCTTGATTTAAGCTGGTCGCAGCCTGGAGCCAAAATACTTCCTGACGGGCAAATATGTGGGAGCCATTGTGGGAGTGGGTGCAACCAGCACGTTTTAACGTGTCTTTCCAGTCCATTACATGGATGGGTGGTACACCCCAAAGAATGGTACACCCCAACTGCAGTGCATGCATAAAATGGCTAAAGCAACTATTTAATTGGTGCGTAAGGGGACATACATGGAATCGTTGCTGGAAAGGATCTGTGGGCGGTAGAAACACAGGGTTGGGTATAAAACCTGGGGGACAGTTGGGTAATTAATAAGCCAAAATATAAAACTTCAGCAGCAAATCAATAAGTATTGGCATAGCAACTGTCTTCAATCGCAACAGGGTGGAAAAGGGCAGCAAAGGTAAACCTGTGGCTAATTCAATGGACAGGGAACCTCATGATGTGGGTGGGGAATGGCTTCAGAAGGCTAACCTGGGGGAAGGTGTGTATGGGAATACAAAATGCTCAACTAGGGGGTTAGCACCTGTGTAATAGTTACCGTGGTACCTTAAAATGGGACAGCTACTAAGGTGGCCCCCATAAGCCCGATGGGAATAATGAGATAGGGAGGAACTCAATAAAAACCACTAAACAGTAATAATAATAACAATAATAATTAATGTAAATTAAGCAATAATTCAGTTAAGTAATTGTCCAAAAATATATTTGGATGTGTCCCTCCTCAGTGGCCATAAAGAAGCAAAATTAATGGCCTGTTGTAAATGGGAGCCATTAGGGGTAATATATACGAGGTGTTTGCTAAAAATGTTCACAATACTAGGGGGCACAATTACATGCTGCCATTGGGACTTTAGTTCACAAATGGATCTGTGGAACTCATTGCTGTAAACAATTGAAACAGTGCATTACCCAATTCCATACCAAGTGGTCAAGCTGGTTTGGACAATACCCCATTTTTCTATAAATATCCAGTGAACTTATAATATGAACAAGAGCAAATGAACACTGCAAAAGCAGCTCACTGCAGCTGTCAAAAAAAAAAAAAAAGCAGTGTTTTTGGTAATGGCCCAAATCATGTGGGACTGTGTCAAAGCCTTACTAAAATCAATGTATCTCATGTCTACAGCTTTCCCTTATCTACTAGGCCAGTAACTGTGTCAAATAAAGAAATTAAGTTGGTTTGGCATGATTTATTTCTTGACAAATCCATGTTGGCTATTCTTGATTACCCTATTATTCTCTAGATGCTTACAAATTGATTGTTTAATAACTTGTTCTGGTATCTTTCCAGTTGCTGAAGTTAGGTTGATTGGTCTATAATTGCCTGGATCCTTTTTGTTCCCCTTTTTAAAGATTGCCCTTTTCCAGTCCTCTGGGACCTCACCTATCCTCCATTAGTTCTTGAAGATAATTGCTAACAGAGATTGCTTCAGCTAGGACCTTAAGTACTGAAGGGTGAACTTCATCAGGTGCTGCCAACTTGAATATATTTAACTTATCTAACTACTCTTTAATATTCTTTCCCTATTTTGGCTTTTGTTCCTTCTTCATTGTTGTTAACATTAATTGTGTTTAATCTATGGCCACAATTTCACTGTTTTAGTGAAGACTGAGACAATATAGCCATTAAACACGTCAGTCTTCTTGACGTCATCTGCTATTAGTTCTCCTTTCCTGCTAAGTACAGGGTCTACACTTTCCTTTGTCTTTCTCTTGCTCCTAATGTTGCTTTTGTTGTTGCTTTTTATGTCCCTTACTACATGTAACTCATTTTGTGCCTTGGTGATTTTTGTCCTAAATGCTTATGGCCGGGAACCACGGCCAATGGGAGCTGGGGGGCGGGGCCTGCAGGCAAGAGCAGTGTGCGGAGCCTCCTGCCCCCCATACTTAGGAGCCAGACCTGCTCAGTGCTTCCAGGGTGCAGCATGGAGCCAGGACAGGCAGGGAGCCTCCCTTAGCCCTGATGCGCCACTGACCAGGAGCCACCCAGGGTAAGCTCATGCCCCAACCCCCTGCCCCAACCCTGAGCCCCCCCAAACCCAGAGCCCCCTCCCACACTCTGAACTCCTCATCCCCAGCTCCACCCCAGGGCCCACATCCCCAGCCCAGAGCCTGTACCCCCTCCTGTACCCCAACCCCCTGCCTCTACCCACACTCCAAATCCCTCAGCCCCACCTCCTAGCCTGGCGCTCCCTTACCTTAGACCTTAGTCCATCCCATGCTTTGTTGCACATTGGGCTACCCCACATTTGCCATCCTTGCCTGTCATCTGCCCTTCTCTCCAAATCTTCCGATTTCATGTTGAGGTGCTTGATGCAGTTCTGAACTTTTCATTTCCATGTTATTCGCAGTCTTCCTCTCTTTCTCATTGCATTTTCTCATTTCCATTCTAGGGCAATATTTGGTAAATGTTCTTTTTCCATTCTCAGCACATGTCCCAGCCACTGATGTCGTCTTTTGTAGATTATTTGTGAGAGGGTGCCTTGTCCAGTAATTTTTCTGACTTCTTCATTTGTCTTCCTATCTCTATATGTTATTCCCAATATTCTTCTCAGATATTTGTGATGAAATGCATCCAGCTTGTGTGTATGTTTCTTGGTAAGTTGCTGTGTCTCACTGCTATATGTGGCGGTAACAATTGCTTTGTACACGTTCAGTTTTGTCTTGAGGGAGATGTTTTTGAGTTGCCAGATGGTTTTGAGTCTTCCAAATGCAGCGTTTGCCTTCCAGATTCTTCTTCTTATTTCCTCAGAACTAGTACTATCTTGGCTGATGGTACTTCCAAGATACATAAAATTGTCTACCTTCTCCAGTTTCTCTTCTTCAATTTTGATTCTGTCCTTACAGTCCCCATTAACGTGACTTTACATTCTTTGCATTGTATCTCAAATGTATCTTCTCCATTACTTCTTTTACTTGGTTTGTACATTTTTGTGGTCTGTTTGCATCTTCACTGATAAGAGCGATGTCGTCAGCAAAGTCTAGATCAAATAGCCTGGAATTTTCCATTTTAGGCAATATTTATCACTGTTGTATTGTTTTAATCCATAGTCGATGACTAACATAAACAAAAAAGGAGACAGGACGGACCCCTCCCTTACACTTGATGCTGAATGGCTGCTCCCTCCTGCACCCCAAACCCCTCATCTCCATCCCCCCCTATCCCAGCCCAGTGAAAGTGAGTGAGAGTGGGGGAGAGCGAGCTAGCGAGGGAGGGGGAATGGGCCTTAGGGAAGGGGCAGGGCTAGGGTGTTTGGTTTTGTGCAATTAGAAAATTGGCAACCCTATGTGTGGTACTGGGCAGGTTGGAATTGTGAAAGATGTTGAAAATTGATGTTAAATTCCATGAATAAAATGTAACAATTTTTTGTATTCAGGATCTTGTGTTTATGTTCTCATCCAAAAGAGTAACATGGTAGTAACAAAAGAGTAACCATCTAGTAACATGGTACTTCCTAGTCTCATTCTGGGGCACTGGTTCAGTACTGATTTCAGCAAAGAGTGACCCCTCTTGAACCACATGAATCACTTCCTGCAGCATTTGGGCTTCCCCTAAAGGACTGCCCAACTCAATCCTCAAAAAGAACACGGCTGCTACTCTGAAACAACTCAATCCTGTTTAGCTTATGAAATTTGAGATCATAACCCAAGGTCATATGACTGCAGGAGTCTAAATGCTAAATCTGCGGCCAGCGCAGAGCCGTCTGGCTATTTTTGCTAAATGAGGTGGTGCAAACATTGCACGGCACATAGGAAATTTGCCTTAAAATATCTTCATATTTAAGTACAACATATGATCACCTGAATTTTACTGGAGTGAAAATATGATGCTTCAAAGAGTTCATACTAATGATTACGGAAAAAAGTCAATTACATGCCAAGTCATATATTACTGTACATGTCTTTTGTTTCTTGCAGTGTTAGAGTATTTGCAAAAAGAAAACATGTTTAATAAAGAAGGACCTAATACTGGAAACACTAGCACATGTGTTTAATTCTTCTCATGTAGTTGGCATACTGTAGTCAGTGGTACTACTCACAAGTGGTAAAATTCTGCATGCTTTTAGCTGTTTGCAGGATCAGGCCCCAAGGTAATAAATAACAGGATTTTCTTAACAAAAATGTTTTATATTTATTTAATTTTTTGACCCTGTGTGTGTGTGTATGTGTATATATATATATATATATATTTTTTTTTACACTGCTAATTGTTTTGCATCTGTCTTTTAGAACCATAGGGTACAAAAACAAGTATGTGAAAGTTCCGCATGGCCATATATGGGTGGAAGGTGATCACCACGGACACAGCTTTGACAGTAATGCTTTTGGCCCGGTAAGTCACATTCACTATGTATCACTTTGTTTGCATTGGAGAGCAAATCGTATCTGATGGGTTACTCAGATAATACAGCGAGTATTCATTTCCTGTATTAGCAGTCATGATTTTAGAGAGAATCCATGCACCTTGAAATGTTTCTTCTAATCAAGATGGAGGGACAGATCTTGCTCCATTCTCTTTGCACTATCTAAGTGGCACAAATCACAGAGATTTGTCTTTAACTCCCATGGAAGAAGCAAAGGGAAGAATTGGGGGGGGCAGTTTTGAGGAATGGGGGCAGCTGACAGATGGTCCCTTAGGATCTGTTGCCAGCTGATGCAACTTCGAGTGCCTCCCTCAGAGCGGTTCTCTCCTACTTTGGAGCCAGTGCTTCAACAGAATCAGTGGGCTGTAACGATACAAGCAAATGTTAATTGATAAATCAATATATTGAAGAAAGTATGAAGTAATGGACACTTTGTCTGTCTAATCAGTTCTCGATGTAAGAGGAAAAAACCTCACCCTAAATGGCGAGTGTCTCCAGTTGCATACAAGTATTTACAAAACAAAAGCTAAAAACTCAGATTTAGACTGGTAAAAGTATACACCTGGTCTCTGTGGAAAGACAGGATATCCTTTTCAGGGTTTCAGTTTTTTGGCTTTTTTTTTAATTGCTCACTTTGTCTGACATGCAGAAATTTAGGCTCATCGTCTCTGCATTCTGCCCTGGAGTTATTAATCATTTTCTCATGTAATACATGCAGTTTTGTTTACCTATTTACTTTAGAGATGATTCTGTTCTAAAATGATATAATGACTGGTTGTCATGGGAAATTCATGCAGATTCTGCTATCCTTACTCAAGTTCTGTTAGCACTTTACATCCGAAGTAGGGCCACTGAATTTAATTAGACTAATCATGGAGTAGATACTGCTCAATTTAAGTGAGGGTGGCAGAGTTTGGCCCCAGATAATCTACTTCCAATAACATGACCTGAAGAGGAAAACATAAGAGTATCTAAGATTCAAAGACCCCTTACCTGGCTGGACCAGCGTGTTGCTATTGCCCTACTCTTTCACCTTCCTTATAGTTTGTCTCACTATCTGCTTCAAGGGCCACATCACTTATGATTTTTTTATTCTCCCTTTCTGCTCTGTCATTTTTTTGACAGTTAATTTTAGAGTTCCTCTTTTTGTGCCACTAGATTTTTTTTTTTTTTTCACTTGACCCCATGCATGTCTCTCCCTTTCTGTATTGTTACCAGGTGTCTTTTTATCCACAGTCTCTCTCTGTGCACCCAGGCTATCCACAATCCCATCCTCACTGTTTTTTCCTCTTACTTCATGGTAGCCTCACCAGTGTAAAACTACTCTGAAATGTTTAGGACTTATGTTCACTAGGAAAAAAGGTGTGTTCTTAACCTGTATTAGCTAACATGTTAAACAACATGTGGTAAAATCCTAGTGAAGACAAGACAGTTAGTAGTTTTCACATGAGTTAGTAGGTCAAGGTACACCCTAGGCTCCCCCACTGTGTTTAACTACACCTGCTAATGCCTGTGAAAACAATAAGCTGCCTTTTACTCTGGGATTTACCTCATGTTTGTTACAATAAGTTAAGTTCCCACCTCTTTTCTGAGTGAATAGGCACTGTCAGAGAACTACTGTGACAACTTTTGACAATGCAAGCTTTCTAGCATTCCACAAAGATGACCTTGGGATATACATATAGAACCATTTAAAAGGTTTGTATTGGTTGAGTTAAATTTTGAGTAAGTATCAAATGTAAACATATATTTTTCTTCAGATTTAAATTATAGCAGCAGTTGAAAATATAAAGGAAAAGGTGACAAGCGTGCTCTTGTGGGAGGAAATTAGCTATGAGGATTGACTAAAAATCATAAATATATACATCTGCAGAAAAAGATGAAAAGCAGACTTAGGGATGCTTTAGCTCCTATTGACTAATGTTTCGCCTACATGTGTTTTGGTTTGTGGAGGCAGACTTACATATGTTATGAACAGATTGGCATATCACAATGTCCATTCCTCTGCCTGACCAATTCTTGCAGGATACTGAATATATTAGGATTGTACTCTCAAGACATTCAGAGGCATATTCTTCTTCATTTTAATATCTTTTCTCTCATAAGAATAGAACAGTCAGTCAGAATGAAAAGACTGCACAATGGCAAGAAAGGAACCCAATGTCCTTATTTTGTTGTAATAGAGGTCACTCCAGAGAGTAGTTTGAATGTTATCTGTGTCGCACTTTAATTTGGAGGAACCAATGCATTTTCCTGGGTCAAAAGGGCCCAGTACAAAAAATTATCTTTAAGGTAGATTACATTTTAGGGCTATTGACTTTGATGCTATTCCTTTAATTACAAGAAAAAAAAGCTTATATACTATAGATAAAGTCAGACTTAGTTATGTTTTGTGGATGAGCATAATGAATGACATGGGGCATATATGGAAATTATGGAATAACAGATTCATAGACTCATAGACATTAAGGTCAGAGGGACCATTATGATCATCTGGTCTGACCCCCTGCATGCTGCAGGCCGCAAGACCCTTCCCTGGACTCTACCGTTGAAGTCCCCAATCCTGTGTTTTAGTGACTTCAATCGGCTGAGACCCTCCTGCTAGTGATCCCTGCCCCATGCTGCGGAGGAAGGCGAAAAACCTCCAGAGGCTCAGCCAATCTACCCTGGAGGAAAATTCCTTCCCGACCCCAAATATGGCGATCAGTAATACCCCGAGCATATAGGCAAGAGTCTCTAGCCTGACCCTTGTTGGCCATTATGCTGTTCATGTACCATTGCTTGGTTTTCCTTGGCTACTATGTTTTATCATTAAACCATTCCCTCCATAAACTTATCCAACTTAATCTTAAAACCAGACAGGTCCGTCGCCCCCACCGTTTCCCTCGGAAGGCCGTTCCAATATTTCACCCCTCTGATGGTCAGAAACCTTCGTCTAATCTCAAGCCTAAACTTCCCCCCGGCCAGTTTGTATCCATTCGTTCTCGTGTCCACATTAGTACTAAACTGGAATAATTCCTCTCCCTCCCTTGTATTAACCCCTCTGATATATTTAAAGATAGCAATCATATCCCCCCTCAGCCTTCGCTTTGTCAGACTAAACAACCCAAGCTCCTCTAATCTCTTTTCATACGACAGGTTTTCCATTCCTCTGATCATCTTAGTCGCCCTTCTCTGCACCCGTTCCAGTTTGAGTTCATCTTTTTTAAACATTGGAGACCAGAACTGCACACAGTACTCCAAATGAGGTCTCACCAGCGCCTTATACAACGGAAGCAGGACCTCCCTATCTCTACTAGATATACCTCGCCTAATACATCCCAAGACCGCATTGGCTTTTTTCACCGCCACGTCACATTGCCGACTCATAGTCATCCTGCGGTCCACAAGGACCCCTAGGTCCTTCTCCTCTTCCGTTACTTCTAACCAATGCGTCCCCATCTTGTAACTAAAATTGTTATTATTCGTCCCCAAGTGCATCACCTTACACTTTTTACTATTAAATTTCATCCTATTTCTGATACTCCAATTCACAAGCTCATTCAAATCTCCCTGCAGAGTATCCCTATCCTCCTCCGAGTTTGCAACTCCTCCCACCTTCGTATCATCCGCAAACTTTATCAGCCCACTCTTGCAATCGGTCCCGAGGTCAGTTATAAATAGATTAAATAAGATGGGTCCCAAAACCGAACCTTGAGGCACTCCACTAGTAACCTCCCTCCAACCTGACAATTCACCCTTTAATACGACCCGCTGCATTCTCCCCATTAACCAATTCCCTATCCACCTCTGGATTTTCATATCGATCCCCATGTTTTTCATTTTAACCAATAGTTCCTCATGGGGTACTGTATCAAACGCTTTACTGAAATCCAGGTATATTAGGTCCACCGCAGATAGAGAATAGATGTTAGAAATCATTTTTTCAATTGGAGACTAATGTGTAATGGTTTAATGGACTAGGTGATAAGACAAAAATACTGGGATCATTCAAGGGCTAATGTATATGTCATCTTTCGGGGTTATGAATCCTAAAATGTGAATGACCTTTGACAGATGATGATCATTCTATAGTTTCTAAAACATTTTATCCATTATATCTTTTGGTCTTTTTGTATCTATCTGATTTCAGTAGGACCAAGATCAGAATCTCAAGGCATATATAGATAATTTTCTCAAGTTTATACATTAACATATTTTTTTATTAACTGTAGTAAATATATATTGCAGAAATAGTCAAGGGACCCTCAAAATGGCTTTATAGTTCCTTTCTGTCTAGTAGGTTCTTTTTCTGACTTCAATGTAAGCATTAATTTAATTCAAACACCACCACATCTATAAACTGTGCTGAATTAGTAACATTGTGTAGTATAGCTGGCCAACTACTGATTTAAATGTTAATTTAATCCAGCATGCAGGGAAGTTATTTAAGTAATGTGGTTATTGAATTTTGTTATTTAAAGAACTGCTTTGTGCAGCATAGACAAAGGTACTGCATTGTTGTTACTTTGATACTACCTGGTTCAATCTGAGGTCTTATCTACACTGCCCCACAGTTTGGACTACAGGAATATGAATAGCAGTGCGCACCGAAGTGCTCAGCTGTAACACTCCACATAGTCTCGGAAGGTGTGAACTAAGAGTTCTTGTTTGTGGAGGATTATATTAACGTGAACTAGGAACCTTTTCGTTTGTGCCTGCAATCCACACAGGGGAATTGCAGCACAGCACTTTGGTATGCACCGCTATTCACAACTCCACAGTCTGAACTGTGGGGCTTAAGTTTTGCAAGTCATGTCTGCCATTTATAATGGCTGAAAACAGCTATTTTAAATGTCAGGCAATAACCATGAAAAGAACTCAGTGATCCTTGCCTCCTTTGCTTTGTTTTTTAATTTAAGGGATGAAAAATATTACACATAGAATGATTTTTGTTCAATTAGCTGGACTGGGTTAGTGATATCACTTCAATGAACCAGTTCTCTGTTTTCAAGCTCTTATTAGCGTAAAGCCAAACATTTATTATATCACCTTATTCTGGTTTAATTGGAATATTACAGAGACATAATAATGCAGTGTTGGATGATATATGATTTTGCTTTTAAGAGACTGCTTTATGTTTTTAATTCCAGTAATTCTCCTATTTAGTTGAGAGTTCATCTAATAAATGTTTCTTGGGAAAGAATTGTGGCAGTAGTAGTACACAGTAGTAATAACAAATTCTTTCAAATTAAATAAAGACCTTGAGGATACCAGGATTCATTTTGTAAATGTACTACTTCTATAGCTACTACTTTACTTTTCAGAATGTTTCCCAGCTTAGGATCTGAAAGTGCTTCACAATTAATGCCTGATAGAATGCCCATTGAAGTTAATGGTACTTATTCAATTGACTTTCATAATGAGCCTACACATAGTTGGCATCACAGAGACTTGGTGTGATAATACGCATGACTAGAATATTGGTGTAGAAGGGTACAGCTTGCTCAGAAAGGACAGGCAGGGGGAAAAGGAAGGAAGTGTTGCCTTGTATATTAAAAATGTATACATTTGGACTGAGGATGAGATGGAAATAGTAGACAGACTTGTTGAAAGTCTCTGGGAAAGGATAAAAGAGATTAAAAAACAAGGGTCTACTACAGACCACCTAACCAGGAAGAAGAGATGGATGAGGCTTTTTTTTAAACAACTAACAAAATCATCCAAAGCACAGGACTTGGTGGTAATGGTGGACTTCAACTACTCAGACATCATGGGGAAAATAGCACGGCACAGATTATCCAACAATTTCTTCAAATATATTGGAGAAAAAAATTTATTTCGGAAGGTGGAGGAAGCTATTCGGGAAGAGACTGTTCTAGATTTGATTTTGACAAATAGGGAGGAACTGGTTGAGAATTTCAAAGTGGAAGGCAGCTTGGGTGAAAGTGATCATGAAATGATAGAGTTGATGATTCTAAGGAATGGTAAGAGGGAGAACAGCAAAATAAAGACAGTGGATTTCAAGAAGGCAGACTTTAGCAAACTCAGGGAGTTGGTAGATAAGATCCCATGGGACGCAGTCTAAGGGGAAAAACAATTACAGACAATTGGTAGTTTTTCAAAGAGACGTTATTAAGGGCCCAAGAGCAAACTATCCCATTGCGTAGGAAAGATAGGAAGTATGGCAAGAGACCACCCTGGCTTAACCAGGAGATCTTCAATGATCTAAAAATTAAAAAAGTCCTACAAAAAGTAGAAACTAGGTCAAATTACAAAGGATGAATATAAACAAATAACCCAAGGACGTAGGAACAAAATTTGAAAGGCCAAGGCACAAAACAAGATCAAACTAGCTAGAGACATAAAGGTTAACAAGAAAACATTCTACAAATACATTAGAAGCAAGAGGAAGACCTACCTAGGGTAGGTCCGTTACTCAATGAGGGCCGGGGGGAGAATAATAACAGAAAATGTGGAAATGGCAGAGGTGCTTAATGATTTCTTTGTTTTAGTTTTCACCAAGATGGTTGGTGGTGATTGGATGTCTAACATAGTGAATGTCAGTGAAAATGAGGTAGGATTGGAGGCTAAAATAGTAAAAGAAGAAGTTAAAAATTACTTAGACAAGTTAGATGTCTTCAAGTCACCAGGATCTGATGAAATGCATCCTAGAATACTCAAGGAGCTTTCTGGGGAGATATCTGAGCCATTAGCGATTATCCTTGAAAAGTCATGGAAGACGGTAGAGATTCCAGAAGACTGGAAAATGGCACTATATTTGCTCATCTATAAAAAGGGAAATAAGGACAATCTGGGGAATTACAGACCAGTCAGCTTAACTTCTGTACCTGGAAAGATAATGGAGCAAATAATTAAGCAATCAAATTGCAAACATCTAGAAGATAATAAGGTGATAAGTAACAGTCAGCATGGATTTGTCAAGAACAAATCATGTCATACCAACCTGATAGCTTTCTTTGACAGCAAGTCTTGTGGATAGGGAGGAAGCGGTAGATGTAATATATCATGACTTTAAAAATAAAAGCTTCTGATATTGTCTCACATGACCTTCTCATAAACAAACTAGGGAAATACAACCTAGATGGAGCTACTATAAGATGGGTGCAAAACTGGTTGGAAAACTGTTCCCAGAGAGTAGTTATAACTCAGTGGCTCACAGTCATGCTGGAAGGGCATAATATGTGGGGTCCCACAGAGATTCTGGGTCCGGTTCTATTCAATATTGCCATCAATCATTTAGATAATGGTATAGAAAATACACTTATAAAGTGTGCAGAATACCAAGCTCGGTGGTGTGGCAAGTGCTTTGGAGGATAGGATTAAAATTCAAAATGATCTGACAAACTTGAGAAACGGTGTGAAGTAAATAGGATGAAATTCAATAAGGACAAATGCAAAGTACTCCACTTAGGAAGGAACAATCAATTGTACACATACAAAATGGGAAATGACTGTCTAGGAAGGAGTAATGCGGAAAGGGATTTGGGGGTCATAGTGGACCTTAAGCTAAATATGAGTCAACAGTGTAACATTGTTTCAAAAAAAGCGAACATCCTTTTGGGATGTATTAGCAGGAGTGTTGTAAGCAAGACATGAGAATTAATTCTTCCGTTCTATTCCAGACTCATTAGACCTCAACTGGAGTATTGTGTTCAATTCTAGGTGCCACATTTCAGGAAAGATGTGGACAAATTGGAGAAAGTCTAGAGAAGAACAGCAAAAATGATTAAAGTTCTAGAAAACATGACCTATGAGGGAAGATTGAAAAAAATGGGTTTGTTTAGTATGGAGAAGAGAAGACTGAGAGGGGACATAACAGTTTTTAGATACATAAAAGGTTGTTACAAGGAGGAGGGAGAAAAATTGTTCTTCTTAACCTCTGAGGATAGGACAAGAAGCAATGGATTTAAATTGCAACAAGGGAGGTTTAGATTGGACATTAGGAAAAACTTCCTAACTGTCAGGATGGTTAAGAACTGGAATAAGGGGAGGTTGTGGAATCTTCATCATTGGGGATTTTTAAGAGCAGGTTAGACAAACACCTGTCAGGAATGGTCTAGATAATACTTAGTCCTGCTATGAGTGCAGGGGATTGGACTAGACGATCTCTCGAAGTCTCTTCCAGTCCTATGATTCTATACATAAGCCCAATGGGAGACTTTCTATTGACTTTAGAAATCAAACTTCACAATCTAATGTAAGGTAATGAAACATCATTATTTCTATTTATGTTGGTGGGGAAACTGAGGCACAGGGTCCTTAAGTAACTTGTCCCAGGTCACACAGCAAGAATCTGACACAGACAAGAACAGCTCCCGGTCTTCTGACTCCAAGGGTATATATTCACTGCAGAGATAGTGTAGATGATCAGGACCCAGGTCTGAGCATCCATATTTGCCTAGCTCAGGTGTGAGCATCACCATTGCAAACTCTACCTGCATTATTGTATTCTATATTTCTGTAAATTCCTGTGTGTGTCTGAGGACATATCCCATGGTACTTTCTGTTGAGATCCTCTGTGATTATTTTTCCAGTCAATTGTGTGTTCTTTGGGGAGAATTGTGTGAAGGCATGGGACAGCTATGAGCAATTGAATGAATTAGCCAGCAATCTCACTGCAAAGTAGGTGGGTTCCTACTGAGTTAAACTGGAGTCCAGGTTCTAACCCACGTCCTAGCTGAGTAAATTAACTCAGCCTTAAAACACCTTCAAATCCAGGTAAAATGCTTCTGTTTGTGGACAGTGGGGTGGTTGGAGGCTGAGCTAAACCCCAGATAAAAGCCTGGGTTAACTGCAGTGAAGACATACCCTCCAGCCATATTTTCAACATGACACTACTATTCCTCTAATGTGCCTACTTTCTAAAACCTAACCCAGTTGGACTGGGATCTAACCTCAGTATATTTTTATTTACCATAGATTTTAAATTTGTAAACTGCAAATGAGTAGATTAGGACAACTGTAAAGACCAACATATCACTAGTGATTGTCCAAGTAAACAATGCTGTGATGCAAGTTCATATGGGAACCTGTCTGAAATGCACTTTCTTGTCCTACTTCCTGTTCCTTCTTTCACCTGCATCCATCTGTGGATTAGAAAACACAATAAAGATTTTTAGAAAGAGATGATTCAAAATGATTGAATATGCCAGACTTAATTATTTGGATTTTCATTTCAAAGTAAAGTCATCAACTCTTTGGGCCATATGATGGAGAGAAGACTTAACTGTTAATCCTCTCTGGCCAGATTCGTGTTGATTTAGTACCTTACTCAACAACTGAGGAGTTACACAGCATGAATAAAGGTGACAGAATCTGGCCATATATAATTTGCTTAGTAAATTGACTCAAAATATTTACTCCTGTAAATAATGAGGGTGAATTACCCATACAGAGTAACCAGAGGAAGAAAGGGGGAACAGGAAAGACACCAAGTAATGATAAAATCTGAAACCTGATAGAGACAGAGGAGCAATTCATGCTCTCTGGTAAAGAAAATATTCTAGCCCAGAGGTTTTCAGACTATGAGGATGACCTTCCTAGGGATGCTCTAACCTCTTCTAGGAAGGTTCAAGCAACCCCAAGGAAAACCGAGGGAAAGTACTACTGTTGTTCTTACTGCTTATGTCTTAGCAAAAGCACAACCCCATGTTTGCTAAAACAAAAGTGTAAATGATCTTGATTATGGTGTTGCCAAATATATCTTCTTTAATTGGAAGAACTTCAGAACCATTTAGAAGCTATATACTGGTGTAAAGATCACTTCATCAGCCCTGAAATGCAGCTGTTTGTACGGTAAAAGTGGCAATTGTTTAACAGCACACAGCAGCACTACACAATAGTGAAGTGCACTGAGTTCAGCTGGAATTGCAAAGGGAATGTATGCAGGCAGAATGTAATATCTCCAAATGGAATTTTGCCAGACATTTCAAGTGGATGGTGCCCCAAAGTGGATGAGGAGGGATTGGGGTCATCTGGTCCCCCATACTGTATAGCAAGGAATAATATGTTACATGAGTATAGCAGCAGATACAGTCTTTATGCTCCTGGTGCTTCTTCTGGATTTGTGCTCATCCATGCTACTCTCTTTAGGACTGTGCCTACAGAGCACAATTGAACCCTTAGGAAAAAGTGTGTCTCCTACACCTCTTTCTGCAGCTCCTAGAACTGAAGTTAGAAGGTGGTTCCAGAAATTAGTTCACTGTAACATCAGTCAGTGTCTCTGATATACTATAAAAGAAATTTTGAACAGAATGCGTAGCATAAATATACTGCCAGTGATTTCCCATTATGTTTATATTGGCCCTTGGATGAAGATGCAGAAGCAAAATTCTCTATCAGAAAAAGAATTTTGTGTATGAAGGGTGAGGTGACAATAGAGACTGTGGCATGTGTGCACAGCCTGAAATTATTGTAAAAGTCTGTGATAGATAAAGTGTACAGTACATTATGTATTATGACTGAAGCTAAATATGCCTGGAAGGTTACATATGCTTGTCCCTGTTTAGAAAATATTACATGAGAGATTCAAAGTGGGATTGAGGGTTGTCTATTAAGATTGACAAGTAATTGCAGGAGCTGCTGGAGGGGATCCCTTGATGGTAAGGTTCTGTGGCCTCATTGTCCATTAAAATTATCATGGCTAACTAAACTTGCAGTACAGAGAATAGAACAGATGTTTTCAAGTTAAGTCCAAAGCAGATTGAAGTTACAAAGGGCTCTCACAAAATCGGGTGATAAAATGGCAGATGAAATTCAATGTTTATAAATGCAAAGTAATGCACACTGGAAAACATGATCCCAGCTATATATCCAAAATGATTGGATCTAAATTAGCTGTTACCACTCAAGAAGGAGATCTTGGAGTCATTATGGATAGTTCTCTGAAAACATCCACTCAATGTGCATTAGCAGTCAAAAATCTAACAGACTGTTAGGAACCATTAGGAAAGAGATAAATAATAAGACAAAAATATCATAGTGCCACTATATAAATCCATGGTATGGCTATACCTTGAATATTACATGCAGTTCTGCTCGCCCCATCTCAAAAATGATATATTAGAATTGGAAAAGGTACAGAAAAGGGCAACAAAAATGATTAAAGGTATGGAACAGCTTCCATATGAGGAAGGATTAGAAGGTTTGAGACTTTTTAGCTGGGAAAAGAGGTGACTAAAAAAAATATGATAGAGGTATATAAAATTATGAATTATGGAGAAAGTGAATAAGGAAGTGTTGTTTACTCCTTCACATAACACTAAAACTAGTGGGTCACCTAATTAAATTAATAGGCAGCAGGTTTAAAACAAACAAAAGGAAGTATTTCTTCACACAACGCACAGTCAACCTGTAGAACTCCTTGCCAGCTGGTGTTGTGAAGGCCAAAACTACAACGGTGTTCAAAAAAGTTAGATGAGGTCATGGAGGATAGGTCCATCAATTGCTATTAGCCAACATGGTCAAGGATGCAAGCCCTTGCTCTGGGTCTCCCTAGCCTCTGACTGCAAGAAGCTGGAAGTGGATGACAGGGAATGGCTCACTTGATGATTGCCCTATTCTGTTCATTCCCTCTGAAGCACTTGTCATTGACCACTGTTGGAAGACAGGATACTGGGCTAGATGCACCATTGGTCTGACCCAGTATGGCCATTATGTTCTTAAACACAGCAGCCTGGTGAATCTCTAGGAGATTCACCTGAGAATGTAAATCAGGATTCTGTTAAATCACTGGATCTCCATTGGTGTAAAACCAGTGAAAGGTAGACCTTGTATCTGTAATGAAATAGTTTGACCAGCTCTACCTCCAAATTTGGAAGATACCTGTAACCTATGTATACCACACAGTTCTGTATCAGGTTTCAGAGTAACAGCCGTGTTAGTCTGTATCCACAAAAAGAAGAACAGGAGTACTTGTGGCACCTTAGAGAATTTGTTAGTCTCTAAGGTGCCACAAGTACTCCTGTTCTTTTTTTTAGTTCTGTATCAGTTTTCTTTGCTTATCTATATTTCTCAGTACTCAGGATATAGTTTGATATGCTCTTTAATTTGATAAATCATTCTCCAGAATCTACACCATTATATCCTCTTCTACAAGGCTCCTAAAGTGATCCTGTTTGAGTAGAAATAGAACTTTTCTATGGGTTCACACTGTGGTATTTTGACCATGCTGATGTTCCTAGCAAGATAGACTTGCACTTAATTTAGAAACTCATTGAACCTACATTTTGGGGATTATTTTCCTTTTCTGGGCATGGAGAGTATCTATAGCTCCATCACTACTATCTCAAATGCAGTTCTCAGTTTTGGTGATTGCAGCCCTATAAAGAATTATTTTTGACCAGATTTTATTTTCAGATAGGAGAAATGTTACCATGTTGTGGGTTTCTCAGTCTTAAGGTAGACACTGAGTCCATTTGATCTCAATGCCTTGTGCAAATCACTAGTAGTCATGTAGAGTGACCATCTTTGATGGACAAAAATAAGGAAAAAAACACATGAAAAATAAGGGATGACACTTTATTTTAAGGGACATTTAAAGGAAACACTATTTCCCATAGCATACCATGTATATTTTTTTCTTGGGTGTGCGTTTTTACTACCCTCAAGTATACATTGCAATCATCATAAGCTTCAATGTAATGTTTAAAATAGTACTTATACTAGAATGTATTAAAACTCATAATATCTTTGATTTTTTTTTTAATCAATTCATAAAACTCCTTACATCTACAATTTGAAATTAACTTTAATTTCAAGCTCAGCCTTAACAAAATCAATATTTAGCAGGTTTCTGCAATCTGTCCAGGTATGTTTACACAAGAAAAATATTGTTTCCTCAGCTGCATTTGAGGTAAGAATGGACAGCATAAATTCCTCAAGTTTTAAGAAATTAGGAGAAGGAGCTGGCTATCATTTTTCAAAGTCCACTCCTTCTCCTGCACACAGTATTCACTGAGCCTTCTTTGGGATAAAACATACTAGTGCCCTTATGTGGCAAGCATGTACTGTTTATTTAGCCACATGCTAAACTTTCCAGAAGTTTTCTGATTTCTTCTTAGCATTTCCTTACCTATGTTACAAGTACAAAAACACAGGTCTGGAGTGGAGAAATTTTTGAATATGTAATATCATGTTTTAATAAAGTCTCAAACAAGAAGCCGCATCCATGATTTTTATTTCAGGTGTGCAATTCAATGCAATCTTAGGACAATGCAAAAGGAAAATCTTTTTTTAAAGCTTTGTGGTTAGTTTTTGTTAAAAGATTGGTTTCTTCAGTCTGAATTCCACACTACATTGCTTAGTGCTGCTCTGCAAAGATTTGATTCAGCCTTCACTTACTTATGTGACTTACAATGAAATAAGGGAGTCTAGGGATATCCCTTAAAATAAGGGACAGGTGATCACCCTAAGAGACAAATCAATAAAATAAAAAGCAGTTCCTTGAAGTAAGGGATGGGTCGTTACCCTATGTCATGTTGTCAGAAATGTATATTTAATGGCAGTGGGTTAAAAGCAAAACATTAGTGAAATATGTGGTCCACTGTTAATATAGAATTAACAATGTTAATAGTTGTATAAATTGTGTTCCTTTTAAATGAATGAGATAAAAATGTTCCCAAATATAAACAAATTGGCTTAATGTAGGGAGAGTTGGTAATAATACAATACTTCCATTGATTAAAAATGGTCACGTAAGTTCTGTCCTTTCAACTTTTTTTCTGAGCAAGAATATTGATGCAAAGTCTTGCAACGTTCTTTCTGTAATGGTTTGTGTGATTTAAAATTATGATATATAGTGGTTGCCCTCAATATTTCTTCCATTCTGATAGGTTCTATTGGGAGAAAATTGCTGGAACCTCTTCTGTACATCACAGGGATGTTGTGAGGATAAATGCATTAATCTTTGTTGTGAGGCACTCTCACACTATGATTGTAGGAGCCATTTAAGGTAGAGTGGGTAACATTCCTGAAAATGGACAGAAGAAACTTAATATGTTTGACTGTGATACTTGATGGTAAAAAAAAATTGCTATTAAGTGTGAGCAAGTTTGGAAGAAAAGAGGGAAGGAAGAATTTGACTGATCCTTCATGCTTGCTGACAAAATTTCCAGTTTGAGGAGCCATGACCAAACCATTTGGAAAGCTGCACAAACCACAGTAGTTCAGAGATGAATTCATTCACTCCTGATAAAAGGTTTAAGGTTTTACATGTATAGTATTTTCTAGGAAACAGCAAGAGCAGGTTTAAATTTGAAAAACTGAAAGAATTTATAAACAATGTAGCTTCTTGTAAAATCTATCTGAAGTGCTGTTGACGTTACTGTGTTCACGTATATCCAAACATTCCAGATGGGTTGTATTCAGTATATTGATGCTTTATGCCCAGATTACTTAGTCCTGAGGTTTCACAGGCCTGTTTTAGTTAAGTGTTAATTACTTTATAAGTTCTCTGAAAGAGGTACCTCATGTTCTTTCTTGTTTATAAAGTATCACATGCAACTATGTTGCAGGACAGATAAGTAACAATGAATAATAAACATTCCTCTGACATACAAAGATACTTATTTTGTGTTGTGAAAAAACAGCTTTTGTGTTGGAAAAGGTTATTAAACTGATCATACGGTTCAATTAATTCATTGCCCAGGGGACTCCAAGGAAAAAATGTCACAGCCAGTGCTTAATTGGTGATGAAAGAGGTGCCAGGGCTCAAGCAATGATATAATTTTAAATTTTAAACTTGTTATGACTTTGAATGTGTGGCAGTTATTGTAATTAACAACACATTCAGTCATAACAAGTTTATTTGAAAGAGTAGCTTACTGTACATATTTGTATTTAGATGTTTACAACCAAATATTTTACCAGAGATATAACCAAGGTGGGGTGAGCGGGGCAGCCACCCAGGGTGCAAAGCCGGTGGGGAGAGGATGTGCAGAAAAATGGGGTGGACAGGGGGAAAAAAAAGGTAGGGGTAGAGTCCTGCAGTGGGACTGGGATCCCAGGGGTCCCGTTACCATACCATGCCATCCTTACTTCTGTGCTGCTGGCGGTGGCGCTGCCTTCAGGGCTGGGCTCCTGGCCAGCAGCCACCACTCTCTGGCCATGCAGCTCTCCACCAGCGTTTGAAATGAGACAATCGCTATGCTCTGGAATGAATTCGCACAGGAAAATGAAAAAAGACAAAAGCACCCTATATCCTGTGGGTGAACACTTTTCACAAAGAGATCACTCCAAATCTGACCTCTTAATCCTCATCTTCAAAGGAAACCTGCACAATACCTTCAAAAGACGAGTCTGGGAATTAGTCATAACTTTGTTAGGCACTGAACATTATGGACTTAATAAAGACACTGGTTTTATGGCTCATCACAACAATCTGTAACCTATTAACTCTCCTTTGTCCTACAGCTGTAGAGGTATTAGCTGTCCACTTCACCTTGAATGATCTGTTGCGACATGTGCTAACTCCTTATGCTAAACAATATGTTCCACCTTGTATTTAGCTGTTACACTCTGAATATCTTTCCCAGTCTTGAAGAAGAGCTCTGAGTGTGCTTGAAAGCTTGTTTCTTTCACTAACCAAGTTTGGTCCAATAAAAGACATTACCTCACTCACCTTGTGTTGCTAACATTGTTTATAGTTATTTTTGTTCATTTGGCCTCAGGACTTTCAGTGCTTAAATTAATCTTTGTCAGAGATTTCAAAGAAATTTAATTTTCAGTGAGGGGATCATCTCATTCAGTCATGGACCAGTGCCAAAAATTCTCATTGTCCGATCAGGGGAACAGCAAGAGGTTTTAAACTCTGACATATTGTGACCCTTGAGGGCTACCAATGAGTGCTGTGTTCAATCACAAAACTAGGAATCTTATTTTATCGAGGTTCTTGTGGGATTAAACTTGTTCATATTGTGGACCACATTTTAGAAGCGTTCTCCTCCCCTCCCATTTATGGTCACATACCACTCTGTGACAACAGCATTTCCTTACATGGAAGTATTTAATGTATGTTTAGCTGCCTTTTAATGCAATTTAGCTTTTGGACTCCTAGAAGAGAACCTCTCTACAGATCACTAACATATACTCTCTACAACTGTTTGATAACCACAGGTATATAGCATTTATTTCTGAGCTTGGCACATTGCAGTATTTTGAAATATAAAATTGCATTGCTCTAATTACTAACTTTCTTTCTTCCTTCATCCACTTCAGTTCCAATGTGATTTTAGTGAGCACCGTCTTGCAAACCACTAGTAGCAGAACTATGTATGAGAGCTGTAGCTTTATACCCTCTGGAAGCAGGAGATCCTCCTTACACATGTTATGAAGCAGGAGCTGATTATCCTTGTGGGTATGTGAGATATCAGCTGCTGAAGTCCCATCAGATTGAAATGGGGGGAAGGGGAGAACCAAGATGATATAAAATCATTGTGATTTTAAGGTTTAATATGTGATTTTATGTGATTTTAAGGTTTAATATTATGTGATTTTAAGGTTTAATATTCCTCAACCTACTGGGATAGAATCCCTGCGGAGGCTACTACAAATATTCTAGGGCCAGTACTGCTGCTAGACTAGTAATTGGAATGGGAAAAAAAGACATTTTGCTATCAGCTGTCATGACAGATAATATAAATTGGTGGAAGTGGCATGCTCAGTTATACTAATAGTGAAAATAGGTTTGTTCATTGCAATCAAAACAAAAAAAGGGATCCTTCAAATTCATATAAAGGTAAAAGTGATTTATCTAGTATTTCCTTAAGGAGACACTCCATTACATTTCTTAATAGTAGAGTAAATGATCCCTATAATCATTGCTTTCCACCCTTTGGAGTAGAGTATGCTAAGTGGTACTTCTGCCATATTGCACCTTTTTGAAATTTATTAAACACTTCAGTGTATGGATTCCAGACATGTTCTTTGTAGAATATAGCTTTTTGATTGGCATATAGCCAAGTCAAAAGGTTGAAGAGCTATGGGTTTCCACAATGTTGCTAGCACACTCAGGTTCCACTGTAGTTAAGCTAGTTGAAATTTTTGAAGTAGGACTGAAAGCTCATCAAATACAATGCTAGCAGTTTAGAGCATTCAGTTTTGTGTTGTGCCAGGGAAGATTGATATATTTTGTTTTAATACGAAGGGTTAGTTATATAGCTTAAAACTTCAGATAACTGCATTTTTCTGAGATTGGGATTTGTATAATTTAGGTGCCAAAGTGATAGACTGCTGGTCTGCTCTATAGCAGATTTGAAACTAGTATCTAACATTGATTTTTGGTCATGTACATGCTATATCTAATATAAGACAGGAAGCATAAGATAAAAACAAGGTGTAGTACACTGAAAGAAGAGTGGAATCAGAAAAAGTAACTGTCTACAAAATTTCCTAAAACTGTTGCTTGGAAAGTTTGACCTGTATGGCTTGCATTTCTGTGATAGCTAACTTAAAATCTCACTGACAGGCATCTTTGTGGAACAGTTTTAGTGCCAAAGAATAAAACTTTTCCTGCTTTCTTTCCCTGTATCTTTCAATTTCACATACCCTTTTTTTTTGTCTTCGTATATTGTATTAAGAACTTTGTTGCTTACATTCAGATCAGTTAAATGTGTCTTCTAAAGGGACTTTGCTCTTTACATCTAAGTAATGTGAAGCCTGGTCCTTTAGTTCCATTATACTCTAAGGCGTTTTGTGATGGCTAATACAGGGCAGCCTGGTAACTTGTACAAAGGATTCTAGGACCTGAAGGTACGAGGACACTTTCAGCTGACCTGAAAACAATACAACCTCTTTGTTGAAGGAAATAATGCAGAGATAAGAAATCAGAGCACTGTTCTTTTAAAAAAATAAATGTAGCAGAGCTGTGCTTCTCTCACTGCCACTAACTTACCTTTCTATCCACTAATGATCTTTCAGTCCAGGCTTGCCCTTGACCCAATACCTCCTTTAGTTCATGTAGATTTCTAACTGTACTCGTCTTCGCTCTCTTAGCACTACTCTCATTCCTTTCACACACATCCATGTACTTACTCTGATACAGTCGTGTTTCCCAATACCCATTCAATTCCAAACCTAGATCTCCACATACAGCTTAAAGCCAGAATTTATATCCTTGCACAGGTGCCACTTTCAAACTGAAATGCACCAGAATTGCTATGCACATTTGGAATATAGGCACAAATGTCAACATCAGCTTCTAGATGGCGATCAATTATACTGTGAGGATCACTATGTTCATACTGGACAGTGACGGATAAAAGCTGCCAGTTGCTAAATACATATAGGCAGTGGTGAACTGTTACATGGTTTCATTGTTCTTTGCTGACTACTGTCCATTCTACTTGGATTATCTCAGTAGATCCGTAAAAGTTACTTAATCAAACAAGTGCAGAAAAATTAAATTATACTTAATTGGTGGAGTAATTATTGAGAAGATGTCTGTTTTCCCTAAATTCATTTATTGCTGTTGAGATTTTTTGCAAAAAAGTGTATGTTCTGTGATTGCCATTTTTCAGTTTTACATTGACTTTCAAAATATCCATTGTATTTAGAGATTGAGGCCAGAAGTTTAGTAGGATTCAAAAACAGAGTAGATATTTTAGATGGATAATGAGAACATCCACAATTACTGGTACATTAGAAAGGATAAAACAATTTTTAGGAGGAATAAAATCATCATGGTTCATGATATTAGCTAATCACTGACCTATATAGGTTAGAAAGAATTTTCCCTTATTTACAGGATAGTGCCTAGTAGTCCATTGTGGGCTTTCTTCCACCTTCCTCTTAAACCACTGTCACAATACCTATGAGATGCAGAACTATCTGGTATAATAATAAGGTACATTAGCAGGAAGTACATTTAACAAAATAACTTTCAGTTAAAGAGGTACTATATCAATATAGTAAATAACCGAGGCAACCATTCTGCTGCAGTAATGTATTGCATTTGCATTAGTAACCTAGATGGAATTCTTATTTCTTAAGTGATAAAGAAATGCAGAATAGATTGCTTCATCTTTAAGCTGCCTCTTTAAAGAAATAAGAGAGATGAAAAAAAATCACTTGATCATTTAATATATGCATTTATATTTGGGTATTCATGGCAATCCTTATTTCACTACACTGTTACAAGGTGCACCTACATAAAAGAAGACTTGCATCTTAAAAAATACAACATAACAGAAATTCTATTTGTTTGAAGGTTTTGAGAGTTTTGCCCTGGTACATTATACAAAAATTAATTTGATAGGATCACAAACTGAAAAGCTACTTGGGTTTCCTCAACAACAAAGTAGCAATGGAGCCATGTCATTTCAATTTCTCACTCTTCGGCTGACTGTGTGTGTGAAATCTCCACTCTTCAGCCCATTGCTGTGGGTTACTAGATATGAACAAAGTTTTCAAAGTCACAGAAATATCACATTTCACATAACAAAAAAGGAAAAAAATAGTGTCAATTGAAGTCTATCACCCAAACAGTTCCCATTCTCAAAGGCTCTGCAAATTCTTAGGGAACATTAACACCATCTGAATGACATGAGCATGTTGTTATGTATCAATTTATTAGGGTTTTGTTCTTCAAAACAATTGCTCTGAAGAACAGTGCATTATTCCTTCCAGCCTGACACACACATTGCATACCACACACATTTTGCCCACTGTTACAAGCTCTTCTCCTAGTTGCATCACCCCATGTCTACTGAGGGCTCACCTTCCTAATTCGCCTGAGAAATTTAACAATGTTTATAAATAATGTTTATAAAACAGCAGCACAGAACCACTTTGCTCACCTAGTTTTGAAAGTTTTGAAAACTCAAAAGAATTAAGAATGTACAATCAAGATGAAAGTTTCTGAAAATAATAGAAAAATCTATCCTGACACCCAGTGTTTCCCTTTCTTCTCTACTATTTGATAAACTGAGAAAACAATCAAGTTATGTTGTACAGATGATAAAGAGTAAAGAACCTGCAGCTGTTAAACTGAGATATTGAGTATTACGAGGTCTGCATATGTCAAATTATAATAAAGTATCTTGTCAGTTTGCAGAGAAGGTTGAGAATCTGATGGCAGTTTACAGTTTAGAAAGGGAAAATGAGAGGAAAAATAAAAATCTCAATACTTTAGCTTCTGCAAATTTCAACTTCTCTGGATTTTCCTGTGGAGATTAATGGAAGGAGGAGGCACACGTCAGAGTCCTAATGGGGCTCTGGGTGATCACTACTTCCCACCACCCAACACAAATGTAATGAGGTTTAGTAGTGTCCGCAAAAGAGAAACTAAACAACTATTTGTTCCTCAAGAAAGGTTTTTAATGACTTACGACTATAAAGGCAACAAAGACAGAATAAGAAAAACAGAATTAAAGACCAGCACAGAGTGAGGATTAATACAAATGGCAAGTTATACTGAAGACAAGCACAAGCAAACGTAATGCAACCATTACTTATTGCCTAGCAACTTCACGTGTGCTGTAACCATCCCCAACCAACACAAATTCATATGCAATACTGATACATTAATTAACTATATTTTACTAATTTTAACCTACCTATCAACTTATTTAACAACTTATAAACTTTTACTGATTTTTATTATAAACTGAATGACAAATTATACTGAAGACAAGCACAGCGACATGCAAAGCTATTATTGTTTACAAACTACTAGCTTCACCTGTGCTGTGCACATTAATCACATTTCCCATCCCTATTGTCAAAGGCATGTAAGATCACAGAAGACAAATTATCACATCTCATTTCCACAGCACATGTGTGGCCCCCAAAACCATTTATAGCAGATGATTCCTCTCCTGAAACTAATTATGCTAGGACTCTATTGTGTATAGCAAAGAGCTAGTAAAAACAGCTCATCAGCTGAAAAGTTTTTGAACAAATCCTTCCACATCAGTGGCTGATATCTGAGCCCAAAGTTGAGTCATCAGTCTGAGTAGACATCAGCACTGGAGGTTAAATTTGTATGTAATTGCACTGAGTTTCGTTTAGCAACTGTTTTGTAGCATTTAAATGCTAATGCAACTATTATTCGCTAGTCTCCTATACTATGTGATGGTTTCTTCTTTGCTTAGTGCCATCTTGTGTTCTAGAAAATCTCTTGCCTCAGTGAGAAATAGCAGTCATGCAAAATTAACCATAGCATGATTCTATTTAGGGTGAAATTGTGTCCAAAGGTATCAAATTCAGTTGACAAAGTTTTTCATTATTATCCATGTATGTTTTATGTGTCATAATGGGGAATCTTTTTTTTTTTTAAAGAAAACTATTTAATCCAAGAGAAATGAGTGTTGTCTGCAAGTTGAGGTAATTGAAGATCCAAAGCTAACCAGGAAAGATAAATTAATCCTGGAAATAATATCAAAAAGTTTACTCTTCTTTCAGAATTTCACTTTACAAGGCTTTCTACTTAGCCCTCAAGAGAAGGTCTCAATCTACATTTGAATGCATGTATTTTAAAATGAGACATAGGGAACTAAAACGATCAAATTTTCATTGAAAAAATATAGAGTTGCTTCTTATAGTTTCTGAAATAAAAACTTGAATTATGCCTTTAAAATGGAACAGTGCCAGCTTTCTGGGGACTAATTTAAATGGTTCACAGAATAACAATATTACATAGCAATAATGACAGTTTTACTTTTTATGTCTTACCCTGAATCTTCATTTCCATGAAGTCTTTTGACATTAAGATTGGAACAGAAGAGAGAAGACTCGTATTTTTCAAGCAATTACATGCTCATCATTTTGAAAATTCAGAAATGTTTGCTAATTAGAGTATCATCAGCTTTGCTATTAAGAGGATTTACAAATAACTACTGTAATGTACTTGCCAGACTCCAACAGTGGTGCGAAATCTGACTGTTGGAGTCCAGCAAGGCTGCCTTCTTTCGCCCACACTGTTCAACATCTACTTGAAGCGCATAATGACTGATGCCCTAGAAGACCACATATGCACAGTCAGCACTGGGGGGCGAACAATCTCAAATCTTTGGCTTGCTGATTACATTGATGACCTGGCAGGCAGCGAAGATGAACTTGCCAACCTTGTGAATTGATAGGATGAAACCTCCGCAAAATATGGCATGGAAATCAATGCAGAGAAAACCAAGCTGATGACAAACAGACGTAATGGTATCAGCTCACACATCACTGAAAGGGGACAAAAGCTGGAGACAGTGAAACAGTTCAAGTGTTTGGGGGCAATCATCACTGATGAAGGATCCAAGGCAGAAATTTGGGCAAGAACTGCACAAACAATGTCAGCAGTGGCAAAGGTAAAGCCAATTTGGAGGAATAAGAACATCTCCCTGGAATCCAAACTGAAACTGCTGCATGCATTGGTCATCTCCATTTTTCTGTGCGCGTGCGAGACATGAGCCCTACAGGCAGTAGAGATGAGATGCTTCCGTAAAACCCTGGGCATCTCCTACTTCAACCACATCTCTAGTGAAGAGGTCCACAACATCATCACCAAATGCACTGGGTCATATGAAGACCTCCTGATGACTGTGAAGAAGCACAAGCTGAAGTGGTATGGCCATGTAACAAGATCATCTGGCCTATCCAAGATCATCCTCCAAGGGACAGTATAGGGGAAGAGAAGAAGTAGACAGAAGAAGAGATTGACCACATAAAGGATTGACAACATAAAAGAGTGGACAGGAATGGACTTCACAGAGACTCAAGCACTGACACACAATCGTCAGGGGTGGAGACAATTGGTTGATTGCTCATCAGTGATGGTGCCCCAATGACCAGTGCGGTTATGGGAGTGATGATGATGACCGTAATGTACTAGTGACATTGAACAAACTCTTTGGGAGCTACCAAACTCCATAAAGGAGATGTAAGAGGAATCTGTTTGTTTGCTACAAAGGTTCATTTCTATTGCTCTAGAAAACGTTTGAAATAAGTTCAAATATTAAAAGTGTAAACAAAGTTCAAAATTAACTTTTTCAGGGTAGTGTAGAATCAGGGTGGAGGGAAGGGAGACTTCTGGTTGTCTGAAGTATTTGAAGTAGTTTCATTAGCTGTCCCTGTTGTAGTCCATAGGAGTTTCACCATTAACTTCATGGAGGCCAGGATTTCACCCTAATCTTTCCTTAAAGACTTGGCTGAGACTCCAGGAGATACAGCAGAGAAGTTGCAGATCATGGGGAGGAGTGATTTTAAGGCACTTTTGGACCTTTGCAATCTGGCGCTGCTATGGCAATTGGAAAGGCCCCTGTGTGATTTAGACAGTCTTGAGGAGCCTGTCTGTTACAGCAGCCTCCTAAGGCTGCCTTATAGGATGCAGTGCTGCTCAGAATCTCCTCTGTGCTGTGTCCCTTTCCCTGACACACATCTCCCATTCTTAGCTCTGGCCCCAACCTGCCCCCTCTGACTTGCAAGGGCAGCTTTCAGAAGACGTCCTTATGGCTCTCTTCCGTAATGCCTGTGCCAAGATTATAATACTGTTAGACAATCTTTCAGGCTTGAGAGTTTTTATTAGTTCCAAAACTTGTGTGTCATTAAATAATTGAATATAAATTACGTGCAACTTGGTATTGAATTTTCATCTGTAAATATTCAAACCCAAATCCTATCCATTATGGTAAAGGCTGGTATAAATTACAAATGTATCCTTCATGCAATCTAATCTTATTTGAAGTCTGATTTATCCAAAATCTCTTGCTTTAAAGTAAACTGTGGATATTCATGGTTCCTTTTCTTTCAGCATCTGAGGAAGTCTAGATGCATTTGAAAGGGCTGTCTCACGTGATAGCCTTTGGAAAGGCATTTCATCTCTCAGACACAGCAGCCATTGTTAGTTCACAGGAAAAGGGACTATAGATTTCTGTTTATATAGATGGAACAGAAAATAATTTGCTTTTATACGGTGAATTCTATACTTAAAGGTATTTAAAATGCTTCTAAAAATCCCAGTTGAGTTCAATCATAGTTGTAGTGTGTATGAGTAGGCAGTTGGATCTGCCATGAGACATTGTTCTCAGTAATAGCACATAAACAGATTTACAAATTAGAAATAGTTTAATTGAGAGAAAGTATATTGAAAATGACCATGGCTAAGACAATAAGAACATCAGGAAAAGAACACCTCCTGGGAAAAATACATTAATATTTGAAATGGATGGCATATTTTTCAGCACTTTTCCCATTTGTAAAACAGTCTTTCACAGGCAGAAAATGCTACAGGGCCAAAGACTGTATTAAACTCATACTTCATGCCGGAGACATTCTCTTCTGTAAAATACCTCTCCACTCTCAACCTGGTTTCTAGAGTACATGCCAAGATCACAAAAAACACCACTATACTGGCACTAATTGGCACTCTTGGCAGTCTCATCAGGGAAGTTGAGAACTGAATGAGTATGAAAATTGAACTTACTTTTCACCCCTAGCTGTGGTGGTCTCTCTAAGCTTGATTGAGGTGTGCTAGAGGATTGGCATGTGCAAGCTTGTATTATTAATACCTGTACAGTATCTATTCTGTGGAGTTGTCTCTCAAAGGATGTCACCTTTCCTGAACAATAAACTCACATTAAGTTTAAAAAACAAGTTAACTCCACAACTTTCTTTAGTGGGCAAGCTGCCTATTTGCTAGAGTCCTTATTATGCACGTTAAAGTCCCTACTGGGCCAATAGGTTGTCCCGTGACAATGTCCCAGCCAATAGTCCATCTGAAATGAATTCCTACTATTTTTTGGTAGGAGGGATGGACAGAGGAGTTTGATAATGTCAGGACTGACAGGAATGTTTACCCAAAGCTTCAGTCAAGCTAAAGCTGACTCTTCAAAGAAAATATATAGACTAGGATTTTCATAATCGGCGCGGTCTACAGTTAGGCTCTTAAATCCATAGTTAGAGAACCTAAAAATGGCCTGATTTTCAAAACTGTTGAGCATCCAGCGCTTTCTATTGACTTCATTAAGAGATGCTGAGTGGTTAGCACTAAGAAAAATCAGGCATCTTAATAAATTCATAGTTAGGTACCTTAAAAGTCCAACTTTAGGTCCTCGTTTATGAAATTCCAGGCTTTAACTTTTTTTATTTGAAGTTTTCTGAGCATCTGGACTTTTTTTTCCCCCCCAGGAAGCTGAAGTAGATAAATATTTTAATGTATTTTCTCACATTACTTCTGTTAGAGAAAGCACGTGCACAGCAGAAAGAATAGAGATTACCACCAAATCTTAATATTTCTGGGTCTCATCCTGCTGCTTTCTACTGGAACAATTGCAGTATTAGGCACTCTGTTAATGGTATCACTAACAAAATCCAAAGGCATTTTCTTTTGCCAGGTCTCCTTTACCAACACATTAGTATAATCCCTTTAATCTTATTTTTGGCAGGTAGAAGTTTTTATAAAATGCTGCTGAGACTGACCTTCAGATATTGTTTGTAGCTATTTTCTGAATAACCTCCCTTTCTTCCACCCAGTACCTCAAGAAAACTCACAACTTTTGTTTTGCCCTCCAATGCTGATCTTTGCATCAGTGATTTTCCTTTTGCCAACTGCTGTCTGAATTGCTTTCCCAATTACTGTATTTTCCTGTCTGAATTAGACTGTAATATCTTCAGGGCAGGGACCACATGTTTCATGTGTCTGATAAAACCTGTATACACCTTTGACACTCCATAAATATTAATATTTTTTCAAAATTATTGTGCCATTAATGTATAAAACCCTTGTCACTTTTGTTACTTTTTGTCAGATAAATGTTATTTGTCATGGCAGAGCTTAGTGCTCAGTAATATGTTCTCAGTAATGTTTGAAGTGTGTGTGTGATTCATGTTCACTCTCAACCAAGATAAAGGTTTAAGAGTGTGCACTTAGCATCTTGACAAATTGAATCTTAATGCAGAAATTTAATACTCTCCAGTCTTTTACAGTAGGGAAGACCACACACTCCTTCTCTGTGGGCTTGTTTGTTAGCATTGTTCAATAGAAAAGGTTTATGTTGCCACTGCTTCAGTTTCCATACAATCTACTACAGTGGAATTTAGCATATTTGCATACACACAAAACTGTTTCCTATTGACAGTCAGCTTATTGCTGTAAATAGAAAGCAAAGTTTCTTAGCAGAATCAAAATGTAAGACAACGTAGCTTGATAGAAATATTACAGGCTCGCCTCTACAAAGATACTATCATCTAGTGAAATGTAAAAGAACTAAAATTCCAGTAAAACGGTGACTATTGTACTGACATCTGGACTTTCTAGGCATTTTTGCTTTTGTTTTCTTTTGCAAGGGTAGAAAGAACTATGCGTTAGTAATAAATAATATATGTACATTGTTTTATGAAACCCCCTCCCCCCCCAGAATAGTCAATACCCAATCATTAGGGCACTCACCTGGGAAGTGAGAGACTCAGGTTCAACTCTGATCTGAATCAGGCACTGTGGAGACTTCAATCTGGGTTTCCCACTTTTCCACTGTGTGTTCTAATCACGGGGCTATTGGCTGTTCTGGAATCTCCCTCTTTTTTTTGTTTTGTTTTGTTTTTTTTTACACCTGAAATTCCATACCAGACCTGAGACACCTTTTTTGACGAAAATGTCAATGAAACTGCTAAGTTCCAGTGAAAAGCTTTTCATTTTTGATGAATCAATATTTTTCAACAAAAGATTCCCAACCACCTCTGATACAGAAGGAGGCTGGTTTGGGAGAAAGAGAGGATCAATAGGTTGTCCTGTCTATGAACAACTTCCAGATCATTTGCCAAAAATTTTAAAAGAATCGTTTAAAGTTTGCACACACAGTTAACTCAAACTAAGGCAAATTTCAATTCATTTTGTTTTTGAATGAAATATTGTGCACAGCTCTATTAGGTCCTGTAATCTATCACCCGCCACTGCAGGATTTTTCCTTACAGTTTAGTTTATTTCCATTTTGTCGACTCTAAAATATCCAAGGAGATGGATCTTCTACTTTTCTGAGTCTTTTGCATTACCTAAAGGATCTCACTTGTAGAAAGCTCATTCTGATGTTAATCCTGAATTTCTCCTTTAATTTTATCTCATGTTTGACACTATATAACTCCTCTCCAGCCTTGGGATTTGTATCCTTCAAATATTTGTAGACAGCTGTGAAATTCCCTCTTAATAGTTACTTGATCGACCTATACATTTTCAGTTTGTCGTCTTTCCTTGTAAGGATTATGATTACACTCATTACAATGTAAGAACTTCAATACAAAAACCATGGCTTATTTTATGAGTTGCACATTGTTGGGAATAGTTACAGTGGTATTTGAATATTTAACAATAAGTCAAATCCTCTAGTCATCTAATCATGTTTGATGTTCTTCTATACATTCGCTCTGTCAGTGTCTTTTTATTAAAGAGGTACCCATGGCTGAATGCAATTTTCTAGCCTTCAAAGCCTTATGGATAGGGCCATCCCTGCCTGGGACTGCATGGGGTCTATATATACAGTCTAAAATTGCACTGGCATATTTTGCTGCTATGTCACATGGAAAATCCTAGTCCAATTTGCTACCAACTATCACTTATTGATTTTTTTCCACATTACACATTTCTGGGTTCTCCCTTCCATAAAATTCATAACATTTTCCCCAGATGCAGTATGTTATATTTTCACAAATTGGAATCATATTTTGTTAGAATATTCTGCCCACATTCCTAGCTCAGAGTCCCTTCGTACTGTCCATTTGTGCATACTGTTGTTCGCAACAAGTTCCAGCTAACACATCTGCAAATTAATGAATGACAGTTTACTCTTTGAGATCATTAATGCTCTATTTAGATTGTAAGCGTCACGAGGCAGGAACAGTATCTTCTCTTGTCTGTTACCAAGAAGAACACACAGTTGATGTTTGACAAATACTGGAAAATAATAACTTATAGAGGTGGGAGTCTAATACAGGAGCATATTCTTCTCCCGTTGTCCATATCGTTTTGCTGGCCTTCCAAACTGAGACCAAATTCCTTATCTTCCCCTTCAAGGCTCTTCACAAAACTCCCTGCCTCTGTCTCTGCTTTAATTTCCTGCTATTTCCCTCCTGCCTGACAGTCCAGTTTCTTCTGTTCTCTCACTTACATTGTTATGCTCTTTTCCATGCTTTGGAACTCCTTTTCAATCCTTATTTGTCAAACATTTTCCCTCTGCACATTCAAATACCTACTGAAAGAATGTGTCTTCTGCTTGGCCTTTCAATATTAACCCTCCAGGCATTTGAGGGAAAAACAAAGAAAAAAAAATCAGACGGATGAAGATTTCATCTTCTCCAGGACCTATTTATTGCATATACTTTATGGATGTGATGTATGTTCAATATTATGTTTGAACTACATTACTGATGTATAATTTTGATTGTATGTCCTTGGGGCAGGGACTGTGTCATCTTCCATCTTTTGCAAGCGGTGAGCACACTTTTGGGATTCTTTAAAATGAATAAAGACACTGGGCCAGTTCTCAGCCGATATAAATCAGAGTAGCTTCGTTGAAGTTAATGGATACCCCAGTTGGCCTACTAGTTCCTGCACAGCCCCGCTAGACACATTCCTGATCGTGACATGTTGCCATTTGGTAGTACCCTTTGTTTATAATTCTTCAGCCAATTCGCAATCAGTATGAGATAATTTATATTCAAGCCAATTTAAGTTTGAGAAATAGTGTATTAAATGTTTTACTAAAATTCTACATGTACCACATTCCCTTCATCCACTAATTTTGTATTTCTGTTAAACAATACAGATTATTATATGTTAGTAGAAGAACAGGAGTACTTGTGGCACCTTAGAGACTAACAAATTTATTAGAGCATAAGCTTTCGTGGACTACAGCCCACTTCTTCGGATGCTAGTGTACTTGGTGTTACACAGAAATGAAGGAAGTCAAGTTCTTGCTCCAACAAACTTCCAATTTAAGTCTGTGTAAAGGATTATACTTCTGTATCACTGTGACAGTGTACCCCATAAGGCTTTATGGGGAGGGGGTGCTTATAAATGTATGTATGACATAACTGGAATATGTTTTGTGCTGCCTGTGCCATGTAACATATCTCCGTAAGGGTTATGGTCTACTATATCTATTCATCCTATTTGTACATATATATCATTTTCTACTCGAGGTTAAGAATATGGGCTGTATGCTTGCCTGATTTCTAAGTAAGCTTTGTGAGGCATTTGGTCAGCTTCTTTAGGAAGGAATTTGCCAGGTTAAGTACCTGATCAGGAGACACTTAGGGAACAATGCATCTTGGAATGCTCCAATCCACATGAGAAGTCTTCCTGGAGACATGCAAGATGCCATGTGGACAATGGCGTCGGCCTGCAAAGACTGAGTCATGCAGGGGCATGTGACTTGCCCAGGTGACTCCAAAACTCCATCTTGGAGCTGGGCTTTGCATAGGAGGGAGGAGGGGGGTCTCCACCCACAAGAGAGAGTCTACTTAAACCTATGGGAGACCCCTCCAGGTTGTCTTCAGCTGGCTAAAGAAGGAGCCTCTCCACCCCCCCCCCAGGATACTTGAAGGAGACTGAAACAAAGGACAGTAACTACAGGGGGTGTGAGTGATTGCTGGACCCAGGCTAAAAGGAGCTTAGCCTGTAAAAGGGAGCACTCTGGAACTGGTGAGGAAATTATCTGTATTCAGTTTGATTAGGCATAGATCTGTGCATTTTATTTTATTTTGCTTGGTGACTTACTTTGTTCTGTCTGTTACTACTTTGAACCACTTAAATCCTACTGTCTGTATTTAATAAAATCGCTTTCTATTTAGTAATTCACTCAGAGTATGTATTAATACCTGGGGGAGCAAACAACTGTGCATATCTCTCTATCAGTGTTATAGAGGGCGAACAATTTATGAGTTTGCCCTGCATAAGCTTTATGCAGGGTAAAACGGATTTATCTGGGTTTAGACCCCATTGGGAGTTGGGCATCTGAGTGCTAAAGACAAGCACGCTACTGCGAGCTGTTTTCAGGTAAACTTGCAGCTTTGGGACAAGTGATTCAGACCCTGGGTCTGTGTCTGGAGTCAGACGGGAGTGTCTGGCTCAGCAAGACAGGGTGCTGGAGTCCTGAGCTGGCAGGGAAAGCAGAAGCAGGGGTAGTCTTTGCACATCGGGTGGCAGCTCCCAAGGGGGTTTCTGTGATCCAACCCGTCACAATCACATCTTCATTGGATATATTTATCCAAAGCTTCATATCACTTTAGACAAATTCCAAAAGATCTCAACCTGTTAGTGCATTGCTCTGAAAAGTGCTTTTCAAACATTTTACATATATTACTACAAAACAAAGAGTTCTGATGGTTTTTAAAGAACTCATGTCCCTGTATGTACTGTATGTTGAAAAAAATTGTAACCTGTGGCCAACTATTCTTTAACATCTACCCCCAGAGTGAGGATACTTATTCCACATTTCTGTGCCTGACTGTTTCCTGCTGGGAAAGCTTTTATCATGCTTACAAGTCCTTTTAAATCAGTTTAAGAACAGTAACCTTTCAGTTTTGAAGGAATAACTTTATGGTAGGTCCCTGCCCCTTACCTAACTCAAAAGTAAAGGTGGAGTGGTAATTGTTACAGGAAATGGGATTTCTTCCATATTTTATAAATAATATTTCTGTGGGAAATATAAATGCATACTTACAAAAAATTATAGAGATATGCAAATATCAGAAACCACATGTTTTTGGAAAAAATAGAAATAAAATATTCTTTTGCTTGCTTCTATGGATCTTGTACTCTATTCTTTTAGAAGTATGTGGTGGAAGAGAACAAATATTTGTTCAACTATTTGTAAGATGTTTTAAGAAAAAATGTTTGCAAAAATGCAATTTCTTTTGTTTGTTTGGATTTGTTGTTCAGAATGTGATTTGGATAAATGCCATAACTTTAAAAGTAGTTAACGTACACAGGATCATCTGTATTCCATGACTTTAAAACCAAAGAATTTATCACAGAATCCCATTTTCCCTCTCCCCCCCGCCATCCTCCCGCACATAAACACACAAAGTTACATCCTGTCCTCAGCTATGGCTTCTTTGTTTTAATCTGATGCAACAAAATAGACATATAGCCAACAGATCCAATTGCCTGAAGATTCGATCCATGTGGGAGAAGCCTCAGATGCTGTAGGACTGCCATAGTGACTTTTATACCATCTTTGTTGGGCTTATAGAATGTGGCTAAGAGGACAAAGAGCATGAGGTGGAGGGTTGCTATACCTGCTGCTCACTGGTCTTGGAACTGTCCCTTGAAGCCATTAGCGGTCAACAAAGAAAGATTTCAAAATGTGAATTAAATTGAGCCAATTTAGTGATGTCTATTTTAGTCTGCAGTTAGCCTGCAACAATAGCTTGGAAAGGTTTGAACCACTCCTTTCTTTTCAGTAGGATGTTTGTTTTGTAATCTAGTGGTTACAGCTAGTGTTATCGATTATTTCACTGCTGATCAATTTAACAGAAATATTCAGCCAGTGTATGTATCCCACAATGACAAACAATTTCCTGTACTTGGTGTGACATTTTGGGAATCACCCAGAGCAGTAAGGGGTTCGTCACTACCTGCCCTATAACCTTGGGGTGCCTCACTGCTATGTTGGTTTGATCCCTGACACCAGTAACCTGCTCACAAGCACAAGGTCTCACCCTGACTTTCTCCAGCCTAGTTCTCCCTTGCAAGGTGACACCAACAGCCCTTCCAGTCCCAAGTCTCCCCAAATCTGTCCACTCAGAGTTCTTGATTACCAAACACTCTGACTTTTCCCCTATGGTTTGTCAGCTCCCCCATGTGAATCCAGCCCCCCCCCCCCCGATACAAACTTGCTTTTGACACACCGCTCCACACAGTTTGCATACCAGAGACCTATTTAGGATAAAAACAAAAAAAGTTTATTCAATAGAAAAACCAACAGATTAAAAGAGGAAATAGCAAGAAAGCAAATCTATCCAAGTTACTCAGAAAATAGATACAACCTCAGACTTTACACTTTAAAGTTAGATAAAATCAGTTTTCGAATACAAGTTATCTATTGCCTTTGAACAGTCTCCCAGCCTGCCCCTGCCATAGAGAGGATCCAGTGTTTTCATGGAGAACACCCACCAAGTGCCTGTTCCTCAGTTTCTGGATGGTCATCAGTTCAAACCTCTTCCTTTATAAAAGGGTTTCTCCTTTTTCTTTGAGTATGGTCACTTATGGTTATTCAGATTGGGGAAATTCTAGCTGGGATGCCAGTGACATCCCAAAACCACAATGGCCCATCATTTTTGTCCTTTCCTAGTTTGTACCATGCTAGGTGCTTGGAGCTAGTCCTAGCTAGTCCTGTCTCACAGATGAAGTCCCTCCCAGCCTGATTGCCTACCAGCCTGCTGTGAGTTGGAGCTGAATGTTGCAGCACAAATTGAGCACAGTTTTATATATACACAAATACATTCTCTGTATACATCTCATCACCATCAAATTCCGACACTACAAGCTTACTGCGTATACTTTTATAGTACAGGAACATTGTACATAATCAATTAATTTGACTGCTTATTCTTTTGTGGTTCAAACTCCTGTTCTCTTCTTGGGGTGTGTGGACCTTGACTGGGCTTTTGGTGCCTGACAAAGTGCCCTATACACAGCTAACAAAACCTCGAGCTGCCTGCTCCCGGCCCCCACACAACTACTACAGTGAGCTTCCATGTTGCCAGTACAAAAATCCACAGTCCACTGAAAACAAACGAGAGGAATGAATTTAACATCAGAATTAAACACACAGGTACTACATGGATTGTATTAAGCATTTTCATATTTAGTTCATAAAACTCTCCATGTTTTAATTTGTCTGTTGCTGCTTCAGAATTTCCAGACCCTGGTGCAGAGAGCCTTGCTGCAGAGGGGCCATGTTACCATGGAGTACACAGGTCCTATAACTATGACTATATAAAACAAAACACCGGAAAAAGATAAAGGGTTGAACATAATAGTAGACTACTTGTCAAGCTGATATTTTGAAAAAGAAGAAATTCGACGTTCTATTGGCAAAATGCCTAATAATTTGAAGAGTTTTGGGGTTTATGGTAGATTAGAGTCAGGCTAACTGTGCAGAACATTTATTATTACTTATTTTTATGGCACCCAGGGGAGTACTAGACATTTTACAGATGGCACAGGACTCTCTCTGCCTAAATGAGTTTACAAGCTAAGGCCCCAATCTTACAAGAAATTTCATGAACCCCTGTTGAAATCAGTGGGGCTATGGGCTGATTCAGTGGTCTCCCTATATGGAGCACATGTTAGGATCAAGTCCTAACTGCTCTTAAGTCAACCTAGAGCCTGGGCCAAGTTGCCTTTTTGTTCTGCAGGTTTGGGTGCTGATTGCACTGTGTGTATTTGCCTGACTTTATTTTTTTAAGGAAAATATCGGAGAAAAGAAACTTTCTTGAGAGCACTTTCTGGGGATGTCATAGGGGACTCTCAAAGACTGTTTGTGACTGTGGCAAGTTTTGTACTTCATCAACCCCTTTCATTCAAGGGGGGCGCGAGGTTAACCCAGCCTTCTGCATCTACATTGGTCTTACTACCTCCCTGGTAGTCAGGGCTGTATGGCCCACTGGCCAGAGTCCCTCTAAATCTGCTTCCCCTAGTAGGATAGCACAGCCTAGTGGCCAGAGTCCCTATAGTGCGCTCCTAAAGCAGCAGGGCCCAATGGCCAGAGTCTCTCTACACTTTCTTCCCCTGGCGGGATAGCGCGGCCCAGCGGCCAGAGTCCATCTATCTCCTTTGGGGTGAGAGAGGGGTCAGTGAACTATGTCATCAGAAAGGGGGGGGTTAGAGACCCCCAGTAGGGGAGCCCAGGGCCCACCCACCTTCACCGAGCTCCGATCCAGGGCCCTGTCAGTGATGGCATGATCCGCCACGGGTCAGCGGGGAATCCTACTGCAACACGCTGCCCTCAGAGTGGTGGTAGATACCACTCCCTTCCCTTCCCTGGATCACTTCCTACCAGTTTTCCAAATGTAGCAGTCCCTGTGGCATCAGGGTCTTCAGGTTCCTCAGCACCCGGCGCTCCCTGGGGTTCCAACAGCTGCCAGTCTCTGGTCCCGCTTCCTGGCTCCTCAGCTCCCTCCCGTAAGGGCCGCAGATGCTCCTGGGCTGGAGGTTCCGCTGGGCATCCTCCTTACCCAGCTGCCAGCCCTGATCGAGCAGTTCTGCAGCCTTTTTATGCTTGACTCCCGGTTGGAGCATGCCCAGCAGAGCCTCAGGGGCGTGGCTTTCTCTGCCAGCCGGGAAGGGTTAACTCTCTCAGTCCCAGTGCGGGGTCAGTCCGCCCCGTCACAGTGACCATATTATTTCCTGTTCCATTTGAAATCAAAGTTGTGTAAATGAGACAATATATATGGCTCTTATGTCTGCTTTTTATGCGTCTAGATGTCTTTAGAAATAATGAGCTACTTAGGAAAAGAGAACTGATAATATTGGTGTATTTTTTTTTCCTAGAGAAAATTTTTGATCTGACCCAATTCAGCTAATTTGGCTATTCTAATCTCTGATTTCTGAATTTAATTTAAGGCATCTTCAGCTATCCTATTTTGAGCTCAATGTCCTGCTTTTCCCATAAGTTTTAGTTTTCAAGACAAATCTAATGATTTTCAGCCCAAGCTTTCTTGCAGTTAAAGTGGTTTTCCATTAAGCACTGTCAGGCTCAGGCATGAGGCTGCATGATTACCAGCCATTCTCATTAGGAGGCCAAAAAAAAAAAAAAAAGTTTAAAACCCCCCACAAGAGTCATGCATGGGGGAACAACAATTGTGGACACATTCTGTGACTTCCATGGAGCTGTGCCAGGGAATCTAGCAGGGAATTTGGCCCTGGTTTCATAAATTTAGATGCAGTTTCTGCATGTGGTGATTTTTAATTTGTCCGTTGACAGTTTTGCCTTCCCTTTTTACTTCCTGCTTTCACATCAGTTCCCCCAACAGTGTGCCATGTGTTATCACACTCCCTATTGTGAGAGAACAGCACTTTGTGTCTTGTCTGGCAAAAGCCATATAACTGGCAGACCCTTCCTGCCCCTATGGGTTTCATATATCACCTCCATCACATATACAGCCTCTGCTGTCCTGTGGCTTGTGAACCTGAACTCATATTTCCCAGTTGGTGAGACATCATGCTGCAGCTCACCATCTGGCCGGCCAGTGTCTGCATCCAAAGAGTTTTGAATTAGGAGTGTGAAGGAGCTAATTATGTTCAGTGAGTGTTTCATAACATGCTATAATAGCCAAACAAACAAGAAATTAATTGTGGAAATGTTTTCTCCAGAAAGTCCCTATTCATCTGGTTCCAATATTTCTCAAACTGCTCTTTATGCATATTGTCTGTTTTGTTCTATACATTTGAAAGTCTAGTTAGCACATCTAGCATAACTGATCCTTCATATGTTCTGAATTACAATCCTTTTGGAGTTGTAGACAGACAAGCGCACATAATATCTTATGTATGCTTCATTTACAGAGGACAGTCGCTTTCACACTAAGTGCTTTAATGCAGGTTGTACAGTGATAACATTTCACTCTTGGCTGTGAATTTCAGCGCTCCCAGGCAACATTATGTGCTTGTTATTTTTGCAAAGAATGCTCATTTGTTCTATAAATGTTCACTTTGCCTCCTTCCCAAACTGAACTGCAGCAGGATGAAATTCTCTGTTAGAAAATATATTTGAAGAAAGTTTTGTACCAGTAAGCAAAATTTAGGTTTGTGGTCATTTTTTAAATTTACATTTAAACATCTTGTTTTTGACAAGTTTCTGATTGTTGATGATAAGTAAATTCTGATTTAAAAGCACAAGTATTCATTATTACCCTTGGGGCAGTTTTCTGCCTTTGAATTCATGAATTGCTTCTCTCTTGATATTCTACACTCAGTTTTCATGCAAAGATCCCATGACATCCATAGAAGCCTTATTCATGGCTAGAATGCAGCATGTGCAAGAGAGATCTCTGATAAATGTGGGTACAAGATATACAGTATGGGTTCTTTGTGTTGTTGTGAGCTATGATTGAACTGTAACTATGAACACTAGATCTGCATGTTAAATATGTTGTTGTTAGTCATTTTATTTTTATTTATTCCAATTTACAAAAATGCCCAAGAGAGGAAGCCTATCCATATGCTCTAGATGATGACGAGGTAATTTAAACACACATACTAAATGTATCAATTTAACATAACCCACCGTAAATCCTCTTCCTTCTCACAATTCTTTACTCAAATAAGTCCCCCCATTTGCATACGCCTGGGAGGAAAAGTTGTGCATGCCAACTGTAGGTTGTATTTATATTTTAAATGTGTTCAGAAACTTTTTGAGATGAGTACCAAAACAACTATGATTAAATAGCTATTGAAATTATTTGAAAAAGACCCTGATAAATCAGTATAGCAAAGGTAATTGGGAGTCAGGGCAGGTCTACACTACTGCTTAAATTGTTCCAAATTATGTTGCTTGGGGTTGTGAAAAAGCCACCCCCTTGAGTGATGCAAGTTACAGTGACCTAAGTGCTGTCCACACCGGCGCTATGTTGTCAAGAAACATTCTCCCACCAGTATAGCTTCCACATCTCGCAGAGATGGAGTAATTATGCGGATGGGAGAGCACTCTTCCTTTGACATAGAGCGTCTTCACCAGATGCACTACAGTGGCGCAGCTGCATTGATAGAGCTGAGCCGATGTAGCACTTCTAGTGTAGACTTGCCCTCAGACACTGGAGAAGGATGATGACTGGCTGATTGTGACTGATGATGACTCTTCTGACCATCTTCCTCTAAAATAGATTTTTACCAAATTGATTCTCACCTCAAAGCCCCTCTATAGCCCTCAACAATGTGTCTGACACTCATACACCAAATATACCCTGAGAGATGGATTCTCCCATGTGGTTGAGCTTCACTTGATGTAGGGGGAAAGGAGGGTTGTATGAGCTTGTTGCAGCTGCCTGGTCCTGCACTGCCTCGCTTTGATGTAAGTTAGACCAGCTCAGGAACTGCTCTAATTTAAGCCACTGGTGTAATGTCTTTAAATGACCTTAGAGTGGAGGGTAGGCAGAGCAAAACTCTCAGTGGTACAAAGTGGCCACAGCAGACTAAAGAATCCAGCCCTGAAAATGGACTCACATTCATGTGGTCTGACCATGAAACAGGAGGGCCAAGAACAAACATACTTGCTATTAAAAGCTATGTCAGAGGACATAGCCAGCATTAACTCCACCATGAGCATAGTCCAGTCAATACAGCAAGGTCTTACTGCTCCAATAGCAGAAGTTGAAGATCAGATTTCAGCTTTGACCTGAACTGCTGAAGAAATAAGACAAATAAAGCCAGCCTGAGAGAAACCTAGCAGGAGAAAGCTCTGGCTTTAGAGGGCAAATCCTAGAATCCTCTAGAGAAATGGGGCCAGCTGAATTCCAGTAGCAGATGCTGCTACATCTCCTGAAGCTATCCAAGATTGTATACCTGGAGACCAAACAGGCATCCAGAACACTGGCACTTAAAAGAAGAGAATGGAGCTTTATCCCTCTTCCTTTTGTCTTCCCACCATTTATGCCATATCTCTGGAGTAACAGTTGAAAGCATGGGTGGATCAGACAAAATCCATGACAGAACTAACACAAATAAGTGTAATACTCTGAAACCAAATTGGCTCCCACTTAACCCTTGGCACGTTTTATCATATTCCAACATTCCAGTTTCTCAGAATGTCAACCTTCAGGGGTTACCTTAAAGCAATATTTGAACACTATACAGCAAAAGAACCACAACAAACCAACCCAGAATTTTTGTGTGTTCTTAAGGTTTTTCTCCTTTCCTTACAGTTTCCAGATGGTGTCTAGACCAGTCTGCTGTTGCTATATTAAGATAAATTAGAAATGTTGGGAACTTAAGGGGCTTTTGTTGCAAGAACAACTAATAATAACTTTTAGATAAAATTAGAAGTGAATTCTTCACCAATGATCTTTAATTCAAGATGCTTCTACTTGCAATAGTTTGGGAATATATATTTTAATGAAACAGAAATTAATATATGTAGAACAGAATTCACAAAACAAAACAGAATGAGGAAAGCAGAATGCTAGGCTTGATTCATGATCTAGTGATAGTGTGATCACAGGTGTCCAAGTTCAGTCACAAACCTCTGTGCTGATAAATCTACAGTATAGACACTGTTGAGTCAGCACGGGCAGGGATTGCTCCATATTGCTGTTTAGTAATCGCCTCTGGCTGTTGCAAGGATTAGTGTTGAAAGGCTCCAGAGCGAACAATATCCAGTCCTTCTGGAGCACCTCAACATAGGGAAATTTGGAAATTGCAACTTAAAAGAGGAAGAAATAGGGTAATCTTTGGGATGTCAGCAGGGTTCAAGGGACTCTTCCTGGGGTGGAAAAAACAGTGATCTTCAGTGAGAAGCCCATTCAGCCCTTGTCTTGGTACCCTCAGGAAGTGGTCCTGGGTCTGTTGTTGCTACTTTTGAATTTTGCACCAATAGAGTTGCTTAGATCAAAGTACTTGGGCACACCTCAGATTTTGTGATATTGGAGGATTCTCGTTTGTTCTGTGTCTTCTGAGACTTATCTAGAAGGGAAATGTGCATCCAGCCCAGATCCTGTGGGTGAGAGATGAAGTAGTTGAACTTCCCTAATACTCTAAAAGGTTTGTGTGCACCTCAATTGAAAGGATGGTTGAAAATTTGGTTTAAGCTTTATTTTAACTGAACAAGTTCACTCAACCCCACTTTAAACATCTTTAATCACTGAATCTCAATTTTAAAACTATTCTTTTAAAAGACTTAGTTCCATTCATGTCCCAATCTTACTTCCCCTCTCATGGTAATGGATTTTCACATCTTGGATATAATGAAAACTCAAAATGAAATTAAACAAGCCCACTTTATCTCTGGATTGCTTTTGTGTCAGCAAGTTCTGAACTCTTCCTGATTCTGAATTCTCTGACCAGGCAGTATTTGAATTACAACAGTGGCCACAATGTGCTAAGTGCTGCCCATACATATACAGTGGTGAGACTCCCTAATGGGAGAAGATAAGTGAGAAACAAAAGGTGGAGGAGAGGGATGAGAAATATAACCTGCTTTTATTACAAAATAAATGTTATATCCCAGTTGGGCCTAGACCTAGCTGTTGTTGGTTTGCTACTTCCTTTCAGCCCTAGTGACACACACAAGTGGGTCTTAAGAAGGGATTTAAAACAGGAGAAGGTAGTGGCTCAATGGACTAATACAGGGAGGACATTTGAGATGTATAAGGCACTGTGGAAGAAAGCTCTAAGATGAATGTGGGAGAAGTGGGCAAATAAGGGATGAGGTTGGCATCATTGGTGGAAGGAAGAGGCAGGGTCAGCACAATTATAGGTGACTGAATAAGTAAGGAGGGATAGTGTTGTGGAGGATTATGAAGGTGAGTATAAGAAACTTGAACTATATGTAATTAAAATGTGAAGCCAACAAGGAGTTCGTAGTGGAGGGTGACATGGTCAGAGCAATGTGCAAAGGAAGATAATTTGTACAGCTAGTACTCTATGAATTGCAGATGATTGCCCCCCGTAACATTCACTTCAATGAAGAGGAGATTATGTTAAGCAAGACAAGGGATGGAGAGGACCTAGATACGAATTTTGGCGACATGACAGAAATAAATGGTCAGATTTTAAAAATATTATGGAGAAAGAAGAGGCATGATTGATGTGTGGGGCAAAGGAGAGGGATTGTCAATGATGATCCCCAAGTTACAGACTTGTGTTACAAGGAGGATGATGGTGTTATCAACAGTGACAAAGAATGGCCAGATTCTCATTACGCTATTGCCCCTTTGCACCAGTCTGACAGTGTAATGGGACCTTAAATGTAATTTATACCCACTTCAGGCCTGATTTTACTGCCAGTGTGGGGTAAACGGCTTCTGTGTAAATGAGAATCAGGCTCAGAGAGCTTATTGTGTCCGTGTTAAGTTTGCTTGAGATTCTAGTTGTGTGTCCAACTTGATTCAAAGCACAGTATTTTTGTTGGCAGGTAGCATTTTCAATGTTTGTTTTTATACTATGAGATACGGTATGTCTGCACTTTATTATTAATGAGTTCCTCAAAATAAATTTCATCGTGTCACAGAAACAGGTGAGTGAATCACTCCTTCCTGCCGAATTCTAGCCTCTTGAACATTCCCAGAAGCATTCCACTGGCTGGATTGCAATATTTCAGTAGCCTGCAGCCCAGCCTCAGAAAATATTTCTTCACATTTGTTTCTGCTAATTACTGTAAAGTGCTCTTTTTATGGATCTATCAATAGAATTATAGAAAGTTGTGGCGCAAATGTTTACAAGAAGGTAACAGAAAGCAGATACCTTTGTTTTAGATTTCAGATTGCAAGCAGAGAATGCTGGGTACAGTCTCAGTATATTTCTCTGCATTTCATCATGCCACAGGCATATGATCATAAACATTCCAGTCTTTAAAAAGGGGTTAAAATGAATAGTTAAATAAAGATGGAAAATATAGGATGCAGATATCTTTGGTTCTTTAAACAGAATTTATTATATTCCAAGTTGCATCTTGTTGGTTTGTGTGTGCAAAGTGTGGTGTTTTTTTGTTTGTTTGTTTGTTTGCTTTTTTAATGAATAGAGCTTTTATCTAAACCAAGGCCAATCAAACTGATAGGAACAAAAAACTCATCCAGTGGGCGGTTGTTAATGTGGAAAATCCCCTTTCAACTTTAGAAGCTTTATTCATAAACAATCAGCTAAGAGTCCTCACTCTTCTCCTTCAAAGCCCACTGCTTTCCCTTTGCTTTCCACCGCAGAGTACCAAATCTGTGCTATCTACTCATCCCTTCAGTCTCAGTGTCAAAATACCATCATTTATAATCTTCCTTTGCACAGTAACATAACTCATAATATGCTTTTTGTTTAATCCTCCTCCCTCTCATAACTTTACCTTCATCTTATCTTCACTTTCTGTTTTTCTCTGATTTAGTCGGTACGCTCTTCAAGGCAGGGACCATGTCTTTTAAATCTTTGTAAACTGCCACACAAAAAGTATCATTATTTATACAGCACCCAATTGGTGTGGTAGGCACTTTACAGACAAAAAAGACCATCATTGTAGAAAAGAGCAATGCTCTGATCTTAGACATAACACCATTAGTAAGTGCAACAAACAATGGGGGAATAAGGGGATGAAAGTTATAACAAAGGAATGATCTGGAAAAAAGGGGTGAACAATGAGGTGACAAAATTTGCATACAATAAAAAATTACTCAAGATAGTTAAGTCCAGAGATGATTGTGAAGAGTTACAAAGGGATCTCACTTAACTGGATGACTGGGTGAGAAAATGGCACATGAAATTCAATATTGATACATGCAAAGTAATGCATATTGGAAAAAAAATCCCAACTCTGTATACAAAATGATGGGTCTGAATTAGCTGTTACCAAGAAAGCAATCTTGGAGTCATTGTGGATAAGCGATCTTGGAGTCATCCCTGAAAATATCTGGTCAATGTGCAGCAGGAGTCGAAAAAGCTAGCAATGTTAGGAACTGTTAGCAAAGGGATAGATAATAAAACAAAGTATAATAATGCTTCTATATACATCCATGGTACGCCCACACTTTGAACACTGCGTGCAGTTCTAGTTGCCTCATCTCAAGAAAGATATATTAGAATTGGAAAAGGTATAGAGAAGGGCAACTAGAATAATTAGGGAGGGGTATGTAATAGTTACCGTATGAGTACAGATTAAAAAGATTGGGAATGTTCAGCTTGGAAAAGAGAAGACTAATAGGGGTTATGATAGAGGTCTGTAAAATCATGAATAGTGTGGAGAAAATGAATAAGAAAATGTTATTTACTCCCTTCACATAGTATAAGAGGTGCGGGTCACCCGATGAATGAACAGCAGGAGGTTTAAAGCAAACTTAAAGAAGTACTTCTTCACACAATATCACAATCTGTGTAACTTGTTGTCATGGGATGCTGTGAAGGCCAAAAGTATAACTGGGTTCAAAAAAGAATTAGATAAGTTCATGGAGGATAGGTCTTTTAATGGCGATTAGCCAAGATGGACAGGGATGCAACTCCATGCTCCAGGTGTCCCTAAGCTGCCAGGAATTGGCCATTCTTATGTTCTTAATAGTAGATTGGCTAAGTGCACATTTTGATGGTTCACTTATAGATATTTTTCATATAAAATATACCTCACTAGCCTGTTTTAAAATATTTTGCTAGTTTATAAATTAACATGGTCAATAGAGGGACAGGGTCAGTGTGGAGCTAAGGTTTATGAAAGAGGAGAAATGGGAGATGTTAGAAGGAAAAACACAGAGCTGGAGAGGAATAGTGGAGAAAAGACTGGCACAAGGAAAAGGAAAGGAAAGAGAGGCGAACAGGTATAGGCAAGGAACAGAAGAATGAAAGGATGAAGGCAGCGTGGTAAGTATAATTAATTGATGGGATTAAAACAAGTGGCAACACAGAGTCAATCAGTTGTTGAAAGGATAAGGACTCCTGGAGTGTGGTGGTGGTGGACTGACTGACTCAAGGGCTTTTTGTAGCCATCTCAGTAGCACACATGGTGTGTTTCTGTTCTGCTCCACATGTCTCTTCACACAGTACTCTAATCCTTGCATAGCCACATAAATTTATGCATAATCTTGTCCTACATCAGCAAAGAATTTGCAGGAGGGAAAGAGAAGGTCTGTGAGCTAGGTTAGAGCAAGTTCATTTATATTTTTAAACGAGAGTCGGGGTTGTTTGAATCAATGTGTGTTAGTCTGTTTTAAAACAATTGTATGAAATACAGTACAGTACAACTAACATGCTTACCTTTTGTCAGTAAAACCTAAAAGGAACTAGAAAAGCCTATTTTTGGTTTCTTGCTTTTTGTTGAAATATTATGGCCTACACAAAATATAATGATCAGTTTACTGTTTATTCTAGGGGAAAAAATGGGAAAAACTGTAATTTTTTTAAAGGGTGAGATACAAATAATGTTTGTTACATTAATGTTCCTGTAAGTGTTTAAAAATATTTAAATTAATGTCAGATTAGTCCAAGGTGACAGGATTATCAGAGTTGATTTTTCCCAGTATCGTTAGATCAGTTTTTATTTTTTTGTGTATGAAAATAAACCCTTAGCTTGCTTCCATTAGCTTGCCTTTATCAACAACAAAATGTGAGAGATTGCCCAAAGATCATACAAGAGTTAGAGAAGCCAGCCATTTTCAAGGACATTTTGAAGTGGATATTTTTTAACAATCTTTTTGTTACAGAGTACAATGCAAACTTTCAGCAGAGTAGAATCATAGTAGTCATGTCAAATGTCAGGGAAAGCTAGTATTTATTAGATAGTTCTACTGTGTTTTCCTAAGCAACAACCAGTAAAAATAATTTGGTATCACTTTAATACTTTATTATACATTAAGATAGCACCTTCCATCCAAAGATTTCAAACTACTTTCCAAACACTAATTTAGCCCCACAATGTTGCTTTAAAGTAAGCAAATGATGTTATCCTCATTTTACAGATTATGACATTGTGTCTTAGAGGCATTGTACCTTATCTCAGGAGATACAGGAAATCTTTGACAGAGTTAAGGATACAACTCCAGTGTTATGACATATAGTCCTGTACTTTAACCAGACCTTTCATTGTCACTTAGAAGAAGTCCACAACAAAGAACATTCTTCCGAATTTTAATTAGTTATTGATGTAGATGTAAATTGAAAGTGAATGGTAATTATCAAGGACTCAAGTTTATATAAGCTGGTTAGCCTTCTTCATGAGCCTGTCTCAGTCCAAATAGTCTGCTTTTATGACAGTTCTCTTACAGTGCAGTTGTCGCTGAAGACACAAGAGATGGTCTGAAATATAGGAAGAAACACTGAAATAATTTATTTCTCAAAATCTTCTACAAAGTTTCCTTGCTCTGCCTCAGGCTGGAAAGGGATTTAGTAAGCTAATTAGGTAGAGAAAAATTCAATAGTACTTTGAAGTGACATTTGTGTGTGTGTACTTTGAAAAACTCGAAGGATACATACAGTATAGTAGGTTGCATTTGCTTGTGTTTTGAGGCACAGAAAGGAAGAATATAATAATCCTGGTTAACAGCTATTCAACTCCAGTATATTTTTGTTATACACAATATGCTGATTTTCTTATGTTACGATGTAGCCCTTAATATTTAGAAAGGATGCAACATACTAACTTTTATATTGGGTCCTTGCGAAGATTTATAATTAATTTATTTTAAAGCTTTTACATAACGACCCAGAGCATCCTAAAAAACAAACTATTTGGGTGAAGTTTTCTAGTTTCAGTGGTTTCTATTTATAAAATCAGTATAAAATACGTAAATATCCTGATTAAAGTTTTAGCGACTAGATATTTTTCATCTTGTTCATATCCTTATATAACAGCACATCCTATAGGTCCAAACTTTCAAAATTCCGGAGTCACTTGCTTCTACAAGAAATGTAAACATATGCATGGATGCACAAGTACAGTGATCAATCTTAAATATTCAACATTGGCCAATAGATATTTTATACTTATCACAGTTACTTCCTGTTGTACCTCTGTGTAAAAAACAAAAATGAGCAACAACAAAATCTAAGTAGCAGTAGCATATAGCAAAAGTGGTGTTCATCTAAAGCCCTTCACGCTTATCTGGGCTGTGATGAAAAATCACAATAGCTGTTGATAATAAATTGCTATCTCTTAGTTTAATTTATGAATATCACATTTATCCCTTTATCACATTTCTCACAAGAATAATTCTTTGAATTAATGGTGAATAGATTCAATTTCTAGACTTTTCTGTGACACCTTCATTATTAGCCATTAAGACCATGCCACTGGTGACAAAACAACAGTTGGTATTTACAAAACCTTATTGTAATCATTACATTCCATAAAAAAAATTGGTATTTTTCTGTGTCTTTTAGAAAGACTCTGTAATTTATATTTCTGCTGTGAATGATTTTTGTTATCTCATAACAAGGAGCATATTTTTCTGTATTGCTACTTGCAGATATGTTAAAATGCTTTATATTCATGAGAAGAAAAGCGGTTTCTGGATGTTACTGTGTAGAGGAAATGTATAGACTTACTGTTAATAAAAAGCAGCTTACAGGCCTTGATGACAGGTCAGAATAATTTAGAGACAGAAAAGACACATGAGAGTATCTAGTCCATTCACTTTCCAGAAGAGTAGAGGATTGTTCTCTACAGCATATTTCCCAGAATCAGGTCCAGTCTAACTGAAAATAATATGAAATATGAAAATAATAGTCTTTCAGACTCTCTAACCATTGATTATTTATATATTTTATGGGTTTTTATTTACATATTGTTTTTGCATTACTTCATATGTCAGTAGTAGTAGCTTGTATTAGGACATATCATGTGATGTCATGATGTCATATTATACACTACTACTACAGACGTCATGAATTAATATAAAAATAATATAAAAACAAAACCCCAAAAAATGAAATTTGAAACAAAAAAAATTTCGAGAGGAAATTTTTTTAAACTAAATTTTTCAAAATGATTTTTTTTCAAAATTACTGTTTCCCAGGAAATTTAGAAAATATGTTTTTGTTCCACATGTAAACAAAAACAAATGTCAAAATATTAAAATTATCTCTGGAATGGAAATTCTGAGTTTTGACCAGCTATAGAAATAATCTGCCCCAGGAATATGGACCCCTTCTGATTTACCTCCTCCTCTTCCTGAATAAGGGTTGAACCCAAAACCAGAGTGTAACAGATTGGGTTTTCATCATGCTAAGGACTGAAATGGGGGTGGGTAACTGGTATAAGAAGGTGCACCCCGAAACCTAACTCCAGCCACCTGACATGCAAAAGGGAATCATCAAAATGGTATGATACTCACAGTAGATTGTGCAGATCTTAATATGATTGTCGCTGTCCTTTCCTCCTTCCTGTGACTAGTACAGAAATAGCTAACAAGCCATTCTAAATGTGACCTGCACTATATGGATCTTATTGCTTGCCATCTCAACCACCAACTACTTTTGTTCTGCGCATAATGCCAGAATCCTTACACTTGGGAGGTGGATGACTTATACTTTAATTGGTCTGCTCTCTAGATGTTTGCCTTCTCTCTTCTTCCACTGTTCTGAGGGGCTCCAAAAAGGATACAATGGGATCAAATTCAAATCACTTTAATTTCCAAAATTGGCCCTGAAATTTTGATTCCCTAGCTGCCTTCAGATATCCAAAGCAGTACAAATGTTGGCTTTGACAGTGAGAGGAGCTGGATACTGAAGTTCGCATTAAGTTCAGTGGGAGTGGCAAGCACTCATGTCCACTCTGAATCAAGCTAAAAAAGGGATGGTTGTCTGCTTCTCTATGAGAAAACTGCAATTTCAGTCTCAAGGTGCAAGTATTATGGGGACAGAGCTCTCATTGCATCATTTGCAATGGCATTTATTGGTCTATAACATTTTGTGGTGACTGTAGTGGTCAGTAGTGCTTCAACTTTGAGCTTATTCTCACAACATGTATAGCATAAACAGTAGCAGCACAAGCATCGCCATACTGTTCTCCTACTATATATCTAGGGTTGTGAGATTATTTTAGTCTTTAATCCCATTCAGGCCTTCCTTTTATTCGAGAATGCCAAATTGTGGTGATTTTTGTGATATAGCTGCATGTCTGGCAGGAATGAAATTGAGACTGTATCACATTACACAGGCCTCCTGAAAAGCCATCAGTTGATGACTTTCCATCACTTCCACCTGTTCAAATCAACAAACTATCAGTGAATAACCCATGATTTAATAATCACATTTTCACCTGCCTATGTAGGGCCCTATCCAAAGCCCATTGTGTGAATTCAACAACCCTCACTGACTTAAATGGGTTTTGGATCAGGCTTTTGTGTAGACATGAGTCTTGAGGCATTGTACTTAAAGACTTTAAAAGGTCCTGAGTGGTCAAATGAATGTGCAATGAGAAAGATGCCAAGGTTGTTTTATGCAAGGTAATCAAATCTATATATATTAAATATATAGAATTGAATAGCAATCTGCCCTAGAGTTCTCTGGGTGACAGATCAATTAAGTTACCTAATTACCTACTATTTTGGCAATATCACAGTCACTTAATGAGTCAGATATTTCAGTCCTGCCTCATCTTTAGTATTCACGGATATTAAATCTGTTCATTCCAGTGTGAGCTTTTTTGATTTGATCTACTTAATAAATAAAATGTGAGTTTGCACATTTTTTAAATACAAGATCTCTGCTTATTTTTGCTCAGCACTTCCAAAACTGTCAATTTTTGCTGGTGTTGAGACTTATATGTGACACCAATAGACGGGGTCCCTCAATTTTTCTTCCTCGATAATTTTAATCTATTTTTTTACGAAGGTAGAGGAAACTGTAGACATATAATTATAATGGCTGCCCCTCTTGAACTGTTTGGTAAGCAGACAGAGATTCTGAATGCATCTATTTGATAAATGAAAAGAGCTTTTAAGCTCATGCTCAGCTGTTTGTTTATTATGTTTTCAAACTTTTCCAATTTCTGTTTAGTAGTTAGTGAAATGGTATAAAGAAAATTATCTGCACTGCCACTACAGAGGGATTACCTTCACTTTTGCTTTTTAGTAGGAAACCAAATGTAACCTGAACATATCTCTGTACATTTGCTCTGTTTTTCTCCATAGGATTATGATAAAGGTAAGGGTTTAATGAATGTTAAGAGACGAGAGGTGGTAAAACTAGCACTTTACTTATGTGAAGCACTTCAAGAGAATAACCTGTAGAGTCTTCATTTTCTGCCTTCTTGTATGCATCCTAACTAATGATTTAAAGGGACTCTTACATATCAGAAAAATGCTTGTTAGCCCAAGATAGTTATGATTGTACCCGGCTCATCTAACTTGCTGCTATTCCAGTGCTATGTTCTTGGAGAATTATAGGTAAGCTGTAGCAGATGAATCTGGAACTGTGGAAAAAGAGGTAGGTTTGAGATCTCTGAATTAGGAACAGATCTTCAAAATCCTTTACATAAGTAGATCCATTAACTTGAGTGGGCTGTTAAGATTTTTCAGTTGAAAGAAGCACTTTATGTTATCCAGTCAAAACACCGAGGGAAGAAGTGTGCTGTATCTAATTTATTTAAAAGGAAACTGCTATACACAACATAAACTATGGTGTACTTTTCTTACAAGGATTGAACCTCGACTTAATGTTCAGCGTGGATGCAAAGACATGCTAGTTTTGTGGCAAAATATTTTATAATTGGTTAAACATTAGTTTAATCATAGTTAAACAAAGAAAGCTATTCAGGTCAAATTTCTCCCAAGTGTAGGTCCAGTGGTCTCCTCTTGATGAGGCCTCTGATTTTAAACTTTTAACAGTAAGCTTGCATATAATATTTCAGAAGAAAATGAAATAGTTGTTTAAAGGAGATTTAAAAGAAAATTAAAACACATTGGCAGCTGGCATTCCAGTGTTTGGAATTTGATGTTTATAGGCTTCTTTTGTTGTGAATCAGATTTTGTTTATAACCTTTCTTGTCTCCTTATCATTTCATTTAAAAAAAAAGAATTGGAGATATGCAGTGAAATATAATTATTAGAGGAAAAGTCCACTGTTTTACAAATTTCAGTGTCTCTTTGTGAAGTTAAAACCTAGGGACATAATCTGAATGTTAATTCTTCCATGCATAAATTCTGATTGATACAGAATTCATTGAGGCTGTTTGCAGAACTGGTGGCTGCTGGAATTGCCATGTACTACAACAGGCTAAGAGGGTATCCTGGGACACTCCACCAGGAAATCAGGAGACAACAAATTAGCAGAATAGGTCTTGAAGTGGAGGGGAATAAGAAGATGAAGTCATCTTAATATGTTATTACAAATATGTGAAAACTGAAACTAATTTTCCCTGCAACACCCTGAACTTTACTGAGGGCTCTGGACAATGTATGCACAGCAAATCGCAGAAAAGCAATTGTGACCAATAATAGCAGTACTATTTTATTTTGAGAGTCCTACTGAAATTGATGGGAATCAAAATTGACGTTGATGGGAACCTTGAAGATATTTTAATGGATTCCTTCCACACTCTAGCGTTTGTTCCTCTCAATGCATTTAGACCAGAAAGTAAACGAGATCTTGCTGCTGTCCAGGGAATAGGAACTGGTGATACTTGATTTGTTGTGCGAAAGGGGGCAAAATCAAGGGAGTCAATCATTCTCCCAGAGGAGGAGATGAACAAGCCAAAGGGGTTATGTGGGCTTCCTCTGCCCCTACAGCCAGGATGGGTTAAGGATGCTGAGGTTGATGATGCATGTATGTTATAAACTCACACTGAAAGCCTAGTTGTAGTTGTTGTATTTTGTGTTTTGTTGCCATTTTTCAACTGTTATTCCCCTCATATCTGTATTTTCCATTTACGGTCCTCAGTGTGTCTCACTGTGCACACAGTAAATAAAATCTGACTAGGAACTTCTGCACTGTTCTCTGTTCTTGGGATTGTATTTTGAACTATGAGATACCTGAGATCTGGTATATCTGATAGCTCTTAAATTCCCCTTTGGGGGTAGAACTTAGGTGCCTATTTGATAGATATGTTTTGCCTCATGTTTAAGGGGCACAAAAGGTCAAAATTCTTATTTATTGAATTTTCAGCATTACATAAATGACTGTTTTGGAAGTATCCATATAAGCATAAAGAAAACAGGTGACTGTGATCTTTACAGTCAAGACCAAGTCAGTTTTGGAATAAGCAGACTTAACTCCCAGGGCTTAATTTGTCCCAACATCTACATTTCTTTCTCTTTATAATTATTCTAACAAGGTGAGTTTGAAAGAGGTTGTTACGAGACTATACACCTTTTTCTAACGCAACGTTGTGTGTATTTATTGCTCAAGGAAATGAGAGACTATAGTAAGAATAGATAACACGTCACTAGAATGGGAGTAACTACGCTAATAGTCCTTAAACCTCTGAGCATGCCCAGTGTAAACTAGTTGTTTCCAGAAGCCTGAACAGGTTCAGTCTGATCTTCATATTCATTAAGTTAATAAAAGTTCTCTGCCTTCTCTTGTGAGAAACCTGACTTCTGAATTGTATAGTAAACATTGCAACTAATTAACTCTCTTGAGAAAGATCCATATATAGTGCAAGATTCCCCCATGCTGTGTGTACTTCTTGCCCAGCTTGACCTAAATTCCGAAAGGCCCTTGGTTTCTGCAGCACTGTGCTGCAATGGATTGCAGACTGAGATAAATTAAAGGGCTCTATTGAATAACATAGAAGTAATTCAATCACTACAGTATTCCTTGTGTTATTCAGTTCAGCCTTAAATTTAGTTTGTTACAATGCCCTACATTTTTAATCTTCAAGGCACTGTAAATCTTTATACTACAAATGCAAAGCTGATTTGTGTAAATTTTAAGGGGGAGAACTACAGGTTTTGATAGGTGGGTAGAGGACAATGGGCATGTTTAGCAGCTGGCAAGATGTGGGAGGCAGTTTAGGATTGTGGGATAAGCAAGCGGGTGGATGTTCCCATTAAAAGGATTAACAGTGAAATAAACAAACAGTTATGTTTCTGTGTATTTTGTTCTCAAATCTAAAAGGTCTGTTTTCCAAGGCTTATTGTATTATAATTACTGTGGCCAGATTCTGCCACCTGAACACTTGTTGAGTAGCACTTTACCCCACAAAAAGTCCCATTGAAATCATTATGATTACTTGAGCAAAGGTGGCAGAGTCTGGTCTGTTATAAACTTGGTCCCTGTATCAGTGGAATCACAGAAATTTTACTACTACTTCGAGGATGTGTCAGTGTGGATCCCACAATAGCTAAATTTCTACAGATCATTCCATCTTTCTGAGCTCAAGATTGGTTTGTGGCTCTCAACTTGCAGGGTTTATATTTCTTTAGAGCTATCCCTCCTGCTGCAAGAAGTTCTTCTGGCACCAACATGCCAGTACTGTTAAATTCAATCTCACATCAACAGTATCAAAATTTAGATAAATCCTCCTTCATACTTGCCCTCTGGTTAGAGACGTGACTTTCACTTGGGATCTTTTAGTGTTGTCCTAAAATTCATGCAGCTTCCTTTTGAACTACTGTCAGAGTGCTCAGTACACCACCGTACTAACAAGACTGTCTTTCTCATGGTCATCACCTAAAGATGGTGAATCAGTGAGCTCCGAGCCCTCATGTCTCGACCGCTTTATACATCTTCTATGTTGACAAGGTGGTGCTGAAACGACAACTCAAGTTCATCACTAACGTGGTCTGAGAATTCCACCGGAACCAATCAATTACCTTGATGCCAGGGGAAAATAAATTGCATACTTTGGACATGTTCAGAGCTTTTCTTTGTTATTTTGACAGAACCAAGCCATTCCAGCAGTCTCCCTGCCACTTTGTTGTTATAACTGGCCCCTCAAAAGGCCAAGCCATTTCATTACACATAATCTAAGTGGATCACTCAGTGCATTTCCACCGGCTTTCAGATTACTGTTAAATTTCTCCCTTTAAACATAAAAGTACATTCCACTAGGGCACAGACAGCATCTTCGACCTGATTTATGAACTTGGCAATTTCTGAGATCTGCAATGTGGAGCAACCTACTAAATTTTGTTAAACATTTTGCTCATTTTGGAGAACAGTACCACAATCACTGTTTGACTAGTATAGATGAAACTCCTCACTACCACCATCTAGGGATGGTGCAGTTTGCCCCTCACCTACAGTGGGATTCACTCTGACAGGTACTAGAAGAAAAAATAATGGTTAGTTATTCTACACTACCTGTGGTTCTTTCAGATGTTGTAATCTGTGTGAATACAGCAAGCCACCCTCTATCCCAGTTTTTCAGAGTCCTCAGCACAGGGCTGTCCCTAGTGGGGTATGGGGCCCGGGGAGGAAGTGATGAATCCGTTACTTCCGGGACCAACCCGTCACTTGCAGGACCAACTGCACCGGCCAATCATACCAGCCCACGGGGGCCCCCAAAGCGCAGGGTTCAGGGCGGTCATCCCGATTCGCCGTACCCAAGAGACGGCTCTGCCTCAGCAATGTGGGCTTTGAACAGTGTGTGACAAGCTCAAGCCAGTTGTGACTCTACAGCTCACTAGCTTGCTGAGCACCAACTCACTGTTTGGACCCTGTTACAGTGCATTGAAAGTCCTGGAATGAAGCTTAGCATACGGTGCATTGTAGATTTTCACCTGGATTTCTGTGCACTAACTCACCGTGTAGACAAGAACTTAGATGAGAGAAGATGCTGAATTAAACAAATAAAGGTTAAAAAAGGTTAAAAAATTAGCAAAGATTGACATTGATAGGTCCTAGGCTGACATCCAGCTCTTCTTCCCCCTCTATAGGGGGATTGGTCACTGGCTCACCATTCAGTAGTTGATGAAAGTATTGCCTTTATATATTTAATTGTTCGGATGTCTTCATTATTATGTTGCCCTCATTGTCTTGACCTGGTCTGTTGTTTTTTTTTTTCTAAATCTAACTGTCTTATGGTGTGGTACAGAGTCTCCATGGCACTTTGTGTGCAGCAGTCTGTGCATGTGTTGCTATTTTGTCTATAATGTCTTCCTAGCCCTCTTTTTGGCCACTTTGTTCTTTATGGCATATTCCTCCTGGAGTCAGTGTCTGTGTTCTTGTTTGATTTAGTTTCAGTTTAATTCTTCTGTTTCCACCATGTATCCTCAGATAAACATTTGTTGTGATGATTATTCATGAATCCCAGCACTACTGCACAAGTTTTAGTAAAAGTTTTCTTTACCCATTTCCATATCTTGGCAACATTGTAAATACAACAGGTAGAAAAAGGCAGAGGAGCAAAAGCCAGACTGGAGAAACAGAAATCTGTGCTCCGCGCCAAACTTTGAATATTCAGCCCCATTGTAAAATCAGACTTACTATATGGTGCTGAAACTTGGAGACTTAAGACCTTACTATCTAAACTCCAGTTTATCATAAACAGCTGCGTTAGACAAATCCTCAATATCAGATGGACAGACAAAATCAAAAGAGAGAAATCGGGCGAGGACAAAACAGAATCCGATAAGACTGGAAATTATGGAACAAAAATGGAGAGGGCTAGGAGATACATGGAGGAAAGACCCAAATAACCTAACAAGACAGGCGTTGGAATGGAACCCGCAGGGCAAAAGGCCAAGAATGACATCTGTAAGCAAATGAATGAGCTGTCCCCTGACATCTAGTGATGAGCAGGGTGGGGGAGAGACTGCAGGGCCAGGCTGTATTTACATGAACAAACCTTCTCTGTCTAGGGTATCCAGCAGACAGCTGTGTTGCCCAAGTGATCAGTATTGACTGGTGTTGGGTTACAAATCACCTTAGTATTGAATGCACAGGTAATGAAATGTTGTTTTCCTTATTGTATGAGTAAAGGGCAGCAGGACTGTATGTAGTGTTTCCTGATTGGGGGGTTCACCCTCAACTAAACTGAACTTATTAAGCAGGGGGCTTGGATGCCAGATACCAGTGGAGAGGAGAGAGGGTTGGGATAGGTGTTTCTGCCCGGTGGTGTGGGCTCTACCTAAGAGTCACCATTTGTCCTGCCCCTCTGCACTGTTTAAACACAGAGCTGATAAAGCTCCATTGAGAGTCTTTTGTTTTGTTAAGTGATCACTAAAGCTGAAATCACTGACAATCTAATGACCTGGCATGGGACAGCATTTCTACAGAAGACCTGTGCTAGTAGTGAGGTTCCCCCGCTAGCTGCTGAAATCACTGAGAGCTGTGTGAACGTAGTCTGTCCTGATTGAGGGGTCCATTCTCAACTAAAATGAACTTGCTAAGCAGGGAGTTTGGATACCAGAGGTGTAACCTCAAGAGACACAGAGGTCATAGTAGAGAGGCAGGTGGCGGCAGAAGGTTATGACACAGGGCCATTGGCAGCAGAGCAGATGATGATGTGGTGGAGTGAATGGTGGCATGACGAACAACAGCAGCGGAGTGAATGACGGTGCAGTGGCAGCAGACAGCGACACAGAGTGGATGGTGGCAACTGTGAGGCAATTGTGGTGGCAGCAGCAACAGGCAAAGCATTAGTTGATGTTTCTTCCCCTCCCCCGCCCTGGGTGGGAAGAGAACTCTCATGAATGCAACTCTGAACTCTGGGTCTTTGCTGACCAAGGACAGCAGCTGTGAGTGTGATGTGGTGAAGGGAGAGGGGAATGGCATATTAAAGGGACATTTGCTGGACCCGAGGTGAGAAACAGAGGCAAAGGACACTGCCTAATGTATGGTGGGAATTTTGTTCATGGTCATATGTGTTCAAATCATGGTTGTGATATTTTCCCAAATTAATGCCAGGTTCCTTTCACCTTTTAATAAAAGTTTTCTCTGCTGTACACAAATTCACTGCTGGCAAGTGGGGAAGTATTGCCTCTTAGAGGTGCCTAGGGTGGTGTTTTATTTTCCCAGCTTACTAGGTAGGGATTTGAGCTGGTTCTGTGTTGTATTGTTAAGAGGGACCACTGGATATTGAACCTGGTCCTTGTTGCTGCTGACTCCACCTGGCAGAAGGGTTGCACATGGAAATACACAATAGAAGCAGAATTGCAAGATAAGACTGCAGCAGGAGACCAGCAAAGATGGAAGGCAGTGTCCCACATGGAATAGAGAGGCACGAGGAGAGAAAGAAAGATCAGCATAAAGTTTTAATGAAACAATGTTCACATTTAAGTGCTGTCAAAAAGAATTCATAATGTAACTGCTGGTTTTAACAGCAAGCTCATACCCCATTAATTAATTAAACATTTTTGTTAAGCTTGTTTCCATAGACAGGAGGAGTTGACCTTTGAAATGGTCCCTGATGATATTGTATTTGGATATAATAATAGCCACATCCTGAGAAAGTGTTGCAATTTCAAACTGAAAATAGCTCATCGTTATAGCATATATAAAAAGGACTCATTCAAATGCTGCTTATTAGGCAGCCAGCATACTGTGCATAGCCCACATAGAAACACTTAGTGGAACTTGAAGAGTGACTTGGAAAATTAAAAGTTAAAAGGAAGTTTTGTGAAAATTCCTTACCTGCACATAATATAGAACATACAGGTGTATGGATATAGATATGGAGGGGTCTGATTCACTGCTGTCTAACTTCAATTTTGTGCCCATGTATGTAACTATTGATTTTCACTGTGAAGAAAGACATCTATTGACTTGACTACGTAGAAATAGTGGGTCAATTAATACATGAAGAGGATAAAATTAATCATGATTAAAATGGCTGAGATACTGAACTTTTAAAAATCTCTAACAAAAATGAAAAATTTGATGATCAGAAAATAATGGAAATCTTATAAAGCAACAAACAGGCAATGGAAAATGTGCATATATACAAAGCAGCCATTCAGAATAGGCAAGATATTAAGGAAATTGTTCAAATCTACAGAACCACCAAAAGTTATTTATGAAAAATCATGGACAAAAGATTAAGTGTTGGTAAAGTGAAATCAAACAAATACAGAGGCTATTTTCAGATAAAGAAATATTAGTGATCCTGGCAATTACTATTCTATATATCTGCCTTCTCTTCTAAACAAAATAATGGAATTTTTATTAAGGAAAATATCACTGAACATCTAGGGTTTGATCTTGTTCTCACTCTAGATAGTGGTAAAGTTCTCGCTGATTTATATGGGAGCAGGGTTGGACTCCTAAAGTATAAAAGAATTCTGAGCAATTAGGCAGAGTGGGATTATGAAAAATAATTGTCAGACAAACGGAATGTAGTAGATGCAATATATTTGACTTTTTGTAAAGCATTTGAAATATCGTCCCATTAAATAGTAATTGAAAAATTAATTCAAATTGACTTGGATAGGAGTGCCCTCGTGTGCTCTGTTTATGGTTATTTAGCCCATTTTCAGAGTAATGCTAAATAGCAATATATTAGGTTGTGGTACTTGACAAGTGGTTTACTACAGGGATGGATTTTAGCACTTGCCTTATCTTCATCTTTATTTATGATATTAAAGAGGGAGCATAGAACACATTAATTGTTACCTCAAAAACAGAATTCAAATATTCCCCAAGAGTTTCCCCTGTAAAACAGCCCACCTGTTATAATCAATCTGTTCTCATCAGGAATGGGTCTCCAGGGTGGTCAAGGAATCTTGGGCTTGTCAGGGGTTCTCTTTCAGAAACTCCCCAGAACAGCTCACCTATTACCCCCAGAGGATACAGATACAGCCTTCTGATAAATGATTGACACAAGTAGTATCTTTTGCAAAACAAAGTACCCGTTATTGGTCCAAACACAAATCTCTAAACACAAGCTAAAAAGTACCTGAACCACAACATACAGTGTTCCATTCTATATGCATCCGAAGAAGTGGGCTGTAGTCCACGAAAGCTTATGCTCTAATAAATTTGTTAGTCTCTAAGGTGCCACAAGTACTCCTGTTCTTTTTGAACATACAGTTAAGATGATCCTAAGTGGTTGTGCCCCACTTCAGATGGCCAGTCTTCCACAGGTTGATGACAGCTGCTGGTAATAGTTCTAAGATGTTTTTTAGGTCATGTCCCATCTTTCTCTGGTTTCCTCTCAGGTTTCTGCTTCTCACCTCCCTCTGGTGCTTCTCTTCTGCTTCTTCTTCTGTGTCTCTGAGAGTGACCACATTCCAAAATCTATCTGTCTCTGACACTCTCTTTACATACTTTACTGACAGAGTTGATTGACAGTTGTTTTGTTTACTTTTGCTTATATTTTCCTGTCAGAGTTCTGCACAGTGCATACCATGTTGCAACATTGTTTCTAATGTACCCAGTCTCATGATCAACAACTGTCTCATAGAATCATAGAATCATAGAATATCAGAGTTGGAAGGGACCTCAAGAGGTCATCTAGTCCAACCCCCTGCTCAAAGCAGGACCAATTCCCAGCTAAATCATCCCAGCCAGGGCTTTGTCAAGCCGGGCCTTAAAAACCTCCAAGGAAGGAGACTCCACCACCTCCCTAGGTAACGCATTCCAGTGTTTCACCACCCTCCTAGTGAAATAGTTTTTCCTGATATCCAACCTGGACCCTCCCCCACTGCAACTTGAGACCATTGCTCCTTGTTCTGTCATCTGCCACCACTGAGAACAGCCGAGCTCCATCCTCTTTGGAACCCCCGTTCAGGTAGTTGAAGGCTGCTATCAAATCCCCCCTCATTCTTCTCTTCTGGAGACTAAACAATCCCAGTTCTCTCAGCCTCTCCTCATAAGTCATGTGCTCCAGACCCCTAATCATTTTTGTTGCCCTCCGCTGGACTCTTTCCAATTTTTCCACATCCTTCTTGTAGTGTGGGGACCAAAACTGGACACAGTATTCCAGATGAGGCCTCACCAATGTCGAATAAAGGGGAACGATCACGTTCCTCGATCTGCTGGCAATGCCCCTACTTGTACAGCCCAAAATGCCGTTAGCCTTCTTGGCAACAAGAGCACACTGTTGACTCATATCCAGCTTCTCGTCCACTGTGACCCCTAGGTCCTTTTTAGCAGAACTGCTACCTAGCCATTCGGTCCCTAGTCTGTAGCAGTGCATGGGATTCTTCCGTCCTAAGTGCAGGACTCTGCACTTGTCCTTGTTGAACCTCATCAGGTTTTTTTCTGCCCAATCCTCTAATTTGTCTAGGTCCCTCTGTATCCGATCCCTACCCTCTAGTGTATCTACCACGCCTCCTAGTTTAGTGTCATCTGCAAACTTGCTGAGAGTGCAGTCCACACCATCCTCCAGATCATTAATAAAGATATTAAACAAAACCGGCCCCAGGACCGACCCTTGGGGCACTCCACTTGAAACCGGCTGCCAACTAGACATGGAGCCATTGATCACTACCCGTTGAGCCCGACGATCTAGCCAGCTTTCTATCCACCTTACAGTCCATTCATCCAGCCCATACTTCTTTAACTTGGTGGCAAGAATACTGTGGGAGACAGTATCAAAAGCTTTGCTAAAGTCAAGAAATAACACATCCACTGCTTTCCCCTCATCCACAGAGCCAGTTATCTCATCATAGAAGGCAATTAGGTTAGTCAGGCACGACTTCCCCTTCGTGAATCCATGCTGACTGTTCCTGATCACTTTCCTCTCCTCTAAATGTTTCATAATTGATTCCTTGAGGACCTGCTCCATGATTTTTCCAGGGACTGAGGTGAGGCTGACTGGCCTGTAGTTCCCCGGATCCTCCTTCTTCCCTTTTTTAAAGATGGGCACTACATTAGCCTTTTTCCAGTCATCTGGGACCTCCCCCAATCGCCATGAGTTTTCAAAAATAATGGCTAATGGCTCTGCAATCTCACCCGCCAACTCCTTTAGCACCCTCGGATGCAGCGCATCCGGCCCCATGGACTTGTGCACGTCCAGTTTTTCTAAATAGTCCCGCACCACTTCTTTCTCCACAGAGGGTTGGCCACCTTCTCCCCATGCTGTACTGCCCAGTGCAGCAATCTGGGAGCTGACCTTGTGCGTGAAGACAGAGGCAAAAAAATCATTGAGTACATTAGCTTTTTCCACATCCTCGGTCACTAGGTTGCCTCCCTCATTCAGTAAGGGGCCCACACTTTCCTTGATTTTCTTCTTGTTGCTAACATACCTGAAGAAACCCTTCTTGTTACTCTTAACACTACTGCTAGATGTGAATCAATTTAGGATTCGGTGGAGATGTTCAGCGTTTCTGTAGAACTGCAAAATACCTGTAGTGCGCACTGTGCAGCATGCAGTTTTCTCAAGTTTTGACACACTTTTCAGCTAGTGCCATTGTAAATCAGTTTTTCAAAATTTAATTTCTTTTTCACAGATGCTCTGTGCAGACAAACCTTCTATTAGGAAGGCATTTGAATGCTTCACACTGTTCTATGTAACTAGATTGTACATATTTAAAACTGGCTTTTCCATTTATCTTTTACAATGACTATTACTGAAGCACCACAAACCACATGAACATAAAGGTGCAACCCCCCAGAATATACCTGTAAGACTTTACCATGCAGAATGCATTGTCAGAAACAAAAGCAGTGACATGTTAAATTCTATATCAAACATTTAGGGCCAGATTCTGCTCTCATGTACATACATGCAGACACAATGGGGCAATTTTTTTGTCCTGATCTGCTCCCTCTCCATCATTCAGGTGGTGCAAAGGAAACAGAAATCAATTCCAAATTCCTGTCTGGGATTCCCCTGGTGTAAGGGAGTCCCAACAATTACAGCCAATTAAATGTTCTGCTAAAATTTCTCTCCCATAGGGTGCATGGAGGAGCATGTCTGCAGCAGGAGAGAGAGAGAGAGAGAGAGAGAGAGAGAGTGACTAGAGCACAGTGGGCTCTGGCAATTCACAGCTGGCTATATTGTAGTCTGTAAGGGTCTAACCAGTGCCAGTGTTGAGGCTGGGGCAGAGAATCAGGGAACCACAAGGAGCTTTGTCCAGCCCTGCCTATGCTGTGTTCAGTAGAAGTTGGTCATAGCAGACAATCTGCCCCATTGTGTTCAGAGGGATTGTGCATATGTAACTGAGAACAAGAATATGGACTCCAGTTACGTAGTAATAGCTTGCAAATGTTACCACAATTAGAAATGGTCAAACTTCCAAGTTCAGAGACCTGGTTGAGCTCAGGTATAATCAGAAGTTTAGTGCTTATCTGAATCTCTGGAATCTGCAAAACTGGGTTGGAAATCTTATGAGAATAGATTGTTTTATGAGATGACTTGAGCTCCCTGCTTGCAGTACAGCCATAAAGGCTGCAAAAAAAGCCTCTCGTATAGGATTTGGCACCTTTGCTTCTAGCTAAAACCAAGAACTTCCCAGGAAGCAAAAATGAAAAATAAAGGGAATAAAAGTATCTGAACTTGTCTAAACCACACTAAAGGTTTGCTGCAGTCTTATTTTGAGTTATGGGCAAAGTTTCAAATCAGTTCTTATTGTCTCCAAACTGGTTTGCACTTACCTAAATACAATTCACAGCTTGTGGGTTACATCATATCTGTCAAATCACATTAATTTCCACTACAGTCTGAAGATCAATTTCAAGTAGTGAAACTGCTTATATAGATATTTTTGTGAATTTTGTAGAAAGACTAAAAATAAATTAACTTTCTAGTTTGGTATTTCCCAACTTGCATTTAATGCAAAAAGCAATTTTTATGAAACTATGAAAACCATCTGTGAAAGTGGAAGACAGATAGTACCCAGCATAGTATGGATATGACAGTAATTATCAATCCTAAATGTTCAAAAATCATGAGTCAGACCCTAGAAAATAATGACATTGGCTTAAACCTTTAGCATGTTTTTTAAACCAGTCCTATTAAGCTGAAAGCATCACTTGTCATTTTACACAGTGTAAATTCAGTGTGGATCTCAATATGTAGCAGATTTGAATATTAGGCCACATACTGTGGATTTTACCAAATTTTTTCCTGAGACACAAATAAAAAGAGATTACCCCAAATGGAATGCTTCAGTACGAAGAAGTAAGCTACTCCAAGAAAATAATGCTCCTTTGTGACAATTCCTACATGTACTATCCATGATAAAGATCTGATAAAAATGATTCAAAGCCATAAAATATATATTCACCACATCTATAATACAATTGGTAATTTGTTTAGCATATACAAAGCTTCAAAATAAGAACAACAATGTAGCAAGTCATATGGGAAGCAAGAATGAGTAAAAGTTTTTGAAGGCATTATGAAGGTGACACATTACTGTTTTACTGAAATTTTTTCTGACAACCCCCATTTCACACAACTGGCTTGTGGTTTTACTAACGCTATAAGCGATTTTTCATCCTCAGCAGCTTTGACATAATAAATATGGAAGGTTTACCACTGAATGATATTCTTCAGTTTAACTGGCACTATAAAATGAACCTGCAGGCCTAGAAAGCTTATTCTAGGGGATGTAATCCTTGCCTATCACTGACTAATTTCTGGAAGTCAGCAGCACTTTCCAGATCTTTCGAAATGCAATTTCCTCTGTGGTCTTAATAACTGAAAATGGTGGCAACCGGGACCTGTAGTGTTGTTTCTGTTCTAAGCAAAACATGTAAGAAGGCAGAAGGATTCTGTGCCAAAGGCCAGTAGCCCAGCGGGGATATGAGAACCTCTGGCACAAGGTGGGAACAAACCATTGATAGCATGGTTATTTCCACCCCTTGTGTTTTCTTAGGATGGAGGCTAGCAAGGCCCAACACCTGGACATTAAGTAGTTTATAATGTAATGAAACCAGTTTTTATTGTGAGGAAAAGTTGGTTTGGTTCAAAATGCAGCTCTACTCTGAAACGTGGTTCTGTAAAAATAGAATTGTGTGGCTTCATGTTTATTGCCTGTAAATGATTTCCAGATCACATGTGCTCAGTTTACAGTACATTTCTAGGTAACAGCCCTGCCAACTCATCCTGGGCTCTGATGGTATGTCAACACAGCAGTTGGGAGTGAGTCTCCCAGCATGGGTAGACAGACTCATGCTAGTGGGGCTCGAGCTAGCACATTAAAAATAGCAATGGGGATGTCTGGCTCAGATGGAAGCTCGGACTGTCACACACACCTGATCCCTTAGGTTTCTGAGACCAAGCTCCAGCCCAAGCAAGAACATCCACATTGATATTTTTAATGAGCTAGTTTGAGCCTCACTAACACAATCTTGTTTACCCAGGCTGCAGTGTAGACATAGCCTGAGGGCCCACAGCTGGTTTGTTTCCTTGCACATCACCCTCAATGCGTGGCCTCGGGGGGCAGAATTTATTTGCTCAAATCCAAGAAGATGCCCTGTGCAAAAACAGCAAAGATGAGATTAAAAGACGCAGCACAGATGCAGCACAGAAACTAAAAGATGAAACACAGAACTCTCAGAGGAGGGGGTAGCTGAGAGATTTTAAGCCATCTTTGTGCTCTGCCAATGCTGGGTAGCTTTGGGACCCCATGTGTAACTTAAAGAGTCCGGAGGACCTGTCTCCATTGCATCAGCCTCCCATGGTTGCCATATAAGCTTCAGCACTAGCCAAAATCTCAACAGCACAGTGTGCGCTGCCTTATTCCTATCATGCTCCTTCACTTTCAGCCCCAATCCCAGCCTAACCTCCACAGTGGAGCTTGTACCTCATCAGGATGCATCTGTATGGCTGTCTTCTCCAGAGTCTGTGTCAGGGGATCCCTTCCCTGGCTGGATATGGGGCTCTGAGTTCCCTTTTACACCATTCTGGCCCTTTTACTTGGCATAAAGGTGCTGGAACAGAGGTGAGGATCTAACCCCGTATTTGGCTGGGTTCTAAGTCCTTTAGCTCTGAGACAACAGATAAACACACATATACATCTTTGTTACTGTATTTCCAAAAGACAGATTTCTAGTACAACCTTTCTACTCTGGTTTATCTGTGATGAATTCACTACTTGAATTCAGTGCATCCTCTAGAGAAGTAGGCACTAACTGTAGTGATGTGGGGCCTTTTAAGTACTTAGAAGGACTGTAGTTCTTAGTTCTGTATGTATGTTTCCAGAAAAGAAGAGAGTTTATAGTTTGAAACTACTTATTTTATTTAAAAAAACACATGTGAATAGGAACAGAGAAACCCTATTCAGTGCTGTAGCATGCCTGGTTTATGTCTGGTTTATGCCTGTTGCATGTATGTTAAGCATAATCATCAATGTCAGGTACACTAGTAGCCATGCTTTTTGCTTTCTCCAGATGTTATTCGGGCCTACTGTATAACAGATATAATAGAGCAGATATATAAGTGGCAACAGTGACCAGACCTGTTGATTAGCAGGATTGTGCTATTTCATGACCTATTCTTTATCTTATAATGGATTGACTTTCTCTTGTGTAAGGATACAGCTTATTATATCTTAACCCAGGTCTACACTACAAACTTATGTCAGTATAACCACATCACTCAAGGATGTGGAAAATCCACACCTCTGAGTGATGTAGTTATACAAGGGATTGGCAACCTTTCAGAAGTGGTGTGGCGACTCTTCTTTTATTCACTCTAATTTAAGGTTTCGCCTGCCAGTAATACATTTTAACATTTTTAGAAGGTCTCGTTCTATAAGTCTATAATATAGAACTAAACTATTGTTGTATGTAAAGTAAATAAGATTTTTAAAATGTTTAAGAAACCTCATTTAAAATTAAATTAAAATGCAGAGGCCCCCGGTGTGGTGGCCAGGACCTGGGTACTGTGAGTGCCACTGAAAATCAGCTTGCGTGCCGCCTTCGGCACATGTGCCATAGGTTGCCTACCCCTGAGTTATACCAACGTAACCCCCAGTGTAGACAGCACTGTGTCGATGGGAGGGCTTATCCTGTCAACATAGCTACCACCTCTTGGGGAGATGAGGCACCTATGCTGACAGAAGAAGCTCTCCCGCCAGCATAGGTAGTGACTTCTCTAAGCGCTAAGCAGCACAGCTGCCCTGGTGCAGCTCTGCTGTGCTGTTAAGTTTAGACAAGGTGTTAATCATTTTACATTTCTTAACCTCATTCAGTGTAAAGACAAACTAAACCACCAGCATTGGTGCAATGACTACAAACACCAGCAGGCAAGTGCCTCCTGTGTGGGTTCTCCAACATTTTGACAACATGCCTGTAGTTGAAACTGAAGAAAACTTGCAAAGGTAGTCATCAGTTCTTCCTCTGATTATCTGAAATGTATTACCTCCAACGCCCTTAATGGAAACCAAGGAATCAAAACACAGCTCAGCTTAACCCAGACAGCCATGTAGCATCTCTATGTCCTGCCCTGAAGTGTAAAATTTAGACTGTGCCATGACTTCAGTGCAGCTGATAAAATTGTATATGACAGTTACTACAGAACATTTAATACAGGGGATGATTAATTGCCTTTCTTCTCTTAACAGCAACATGAATTTCTTTCCAAGCTCTGTTGTTTTGCACAAGGCAAGCCATATGATGTTGATGAAGATTCAGATTAGGTGCGACACTGCAGTTGGAATGGTTTTTTGCTGTACTTAAAGTAGGTTAGCTTTTTTAAACTGAGTTAGTTTTCAATATTGCAGGCACCAATTGATATATGGAATGTGAGGCCATTGAAAGAGCGATTTCAGTGTTTGCATTAATAAAGTTGTTGAGTTGGCTGTGGTTGTTTGACATAATTGTTTCTTTTAAAAAATGCTCTAAGGAAAGTGTAAATTGCATGTATAAAATATTGCATGGTATAAAGTAAGAAAGAAAGTGAGATAGACGAAAGAAAGAAAGAAAGTTTGGAATCATATCACTGAACAATGCTGGACCAAGAAAGTAGAACACAGTTTGCTGTTACAGAATAAGCATGTATTTTATTCACAAAGTTTCTAATATATCTTTTTTTTGTCATTATCATCACTCATCCATTCTGTGTCATGTGTCATGTTTTCCTTTGAAGTAAGCACTACAAAATTGCTGCAAAGCAATAAATCTAGACTGCTAAGTAATATATTTATGTGCTGTGTGAGTATTCACTGTGGCAAAATGATGAGAACGTAAACATTTTTAGGTACCCCTGGAAGAGATGATCCATCTTTTGCTTGACATAAAGTAGAATCTCAGGTCTTGGTTTAAAAATCAGAAATGTCTAACCCTGAGTTGTGGTTACACTGCTCTACAGCCAAAATGCTTCTGAAATAAATGTAGTCAAACTTTACTAATTCTGGGTCACTGAGAACGAAAATGATGCTTCAAATTGTTGATTGGCTCTAGTTTTGAAGATATGCTATTGGGTCAATATATATGACCCTTGACTTGGGAATGGCAGAGGATAAGTGAGTTATAAAGGGAAGGGAATCTCAATTTAAACCAGAAATGACGAAAATACATCTTTGACTGGATCTATGAATAAATCTATGACTGGGTTTGGACAGTATTTTAGGCAAAACAATGAATGATGCAATCTGAAGCTGGTATTGCGTCATACGTGATATGAATTGCATCATGTTATTCCTAGAAATCATGGATGATGCAATCATAACGAAGCTTAAATCACTTTGCTGAACAAATTGTCCTATATCAGCTCTAGAAATCATACAGTGTCATGTTCTCTTATTTGTCAGTGTTTGATTTTGCAAAGGGACAAATTTCTATTTCGCCAACGTGAACAGAGATGCCTCGTACTTGTGTGAATAGTGCAGATAACTTTTGCTATGTTTGTGGTGAAGTGACTTTTGCATCACAAAAGCACAGTTTAACCACTATGGTTAAGAAAGCCTATCACCTTTATTTTGGCTGCAAAATTGGAGATCAGGACAAGAGGTGGGCCCCACACATATGCTGCAACACTGGTGCAACAAATCTTCACCAGTGGTTGAACAGGAAAAGGAACTCTATGCCTTTTGCAGTGCCAATGATTTGGACAGAGCCAACAGATCATACCATCAATTGTTACTTCTGCATGGTGCCTCCAGTTGGGAAAGGTGTGTCAAAGAAGAAAAAGTGCATTATCCAAACATTCCATCAGCTATACGCCCAGTACCCCACGGAGAAGGACTGCCGGTTCCTGATGCACCGGAATCATTCTCACTTGAGTCAGATGAGGAAGAGGATGAAACTTCTGGTCCTGAACCATCAATGTCACAGGACCCACATTTTCTCCCATCCTCCTCCTCGGAACCACACCTCATAACACAAGGTGAACTGAATGACCTTGTCAGGGATTTGGAACTACCCAAGAGTAAGGCAGAGCTATTGGGCTCCAGACTACAGCAGTGGAATCTCCTGGCAGGTGATGTTAGGGTTTCTATGTTCCGTGACTGTCAAAAGGATCTTGTCCCATTCTTCTTCATGGAAGGTGATCTTGTAGCCTGCAACAACATCGATGGTGTGATGGCAGCCCTCAACATAGTTCACGATCCAGATGGGTGGAGACTGTTCATTGATTCATCAAAAACGAGTCTTAAAGCTGTTTTACTGCATAATGGCAATGTTTTGCCATCAATTCCAGCTGGTCATGCAGTCCATATGAAGGAAACCTATGATAACATGAAACAACTTTTGAGGTGAATAAACTATGACCAACATCAGTGGCAGCTTTGTGGCAATTTGAAGGTAGTTGCTCTCTTGCTTGGTCTGCAGACTGGATACACAAAGTAGTGCTGTTTTCTCTGCGAATGGGATAGTTGTGCAAGAGATTCCCACTACATCAAGAAAGATTGGCCACTCCGACAGTCATTGGAGCCTGGGAGGAAAAGTGTTCAGCATCCACCACTTGTTGAATCAAGAAAGATTTTGTTACCACCCTTCCACATCAAGCTGGGTCTGATGAAGAACTTTGTCAAGGCCATTGACAAAACACAAGCAGCTTTCAAGTACCTCGGTGGAAAATTTCCAAGGTTAAGTGAAGCTAAGATAAAGGAAGGTGTCTTTGTTGGTCCTCAGATTCGTGAACTTCTTCAAGATGATGCATTTGACCATGCACTGCATGGAAAGCCTTCCAGTTAGTGGCAATAAATTTTCTCGGAAACAAGAAGGCAGACAACTACAGGTTGTTGGTGGAAAACCTCCTCAAGGCATACAAAAGCCTTGGTTGCAACATGTCACTAAAGATACATTTTTTGCACTCTCATCTAGATTTTTTTCCACCCAACTGCGGAGCAGTGAGCGACGAGCACGGCGAGCTATTTCACCAGGACATTGCAACAATGGAGAAACGCTATCAGGGCAAATGGAGCCCATCAATGCTTGCAGACTATTGCTGGACAGTGACAAGAGATGCTCCATTTAATGAATACAAGAGACAAGCCAAGAAGTGCCGAGTAGACACTGAATAGGACTAAACTATGTACATAATAGTTTTTTGCCTTTTGTTTCATAATAAATTTTATTTATATAACCCTTTTGCTGATTTTTAAAGTGTTACATAAACAGGACAGGTGAAATATTATCATGTAAAGCAACCATAAACACATGAAAAGACCTAGGTTTACAATTTATTATTAAAATTCTACTATCTACACAATATACATAGACATAAAATGTAAAAACTTAAATATCTTAGAAACAGTAGCCAATCAGTTGTTTTAATTGTCATATTTGAATTCAGCGCATCAAAATACATAATAAATAGCACATTTTATCTCTGAAGCAGACGACTTCTCAAAAATTGTAGACCAGTGTTATCAATGATAGCTCTTCCACCTCTACAGACTTAGTGCTGTTGTTCCCTCCTTTCAGTACCTAACCTGTCTGCTTTTGTTTATGGGTATTGCTACAGCAATCGATCTATGGCTGATATGCCAATGCTGGAGCTGACTGCCAGTGGTTAAGTGAGAAGTACGGCCAGTTAACTTGTTCCTTCAAGACACGATGTAACCCCAATATATTGATAATATTAGTCTTTACTGCCACAAATCTTGATTCATTCCTGACCCCAAATGTACTACAAGTTAGTCTTTGAACACTAGAATTAGAGTCCAAGCCATATAAGTCAGTTGTGTATGGCAGCATTCACAGTTCTAGATCCTCTTGACAACCTGAATACTACAGTAGCTTGCCTTTCATATAGATACTTATAGCTTGCATACCATGATGATGTCTATGAAGTCTTCCCTGAAGTTATTTTCTAGGCATTCTCCTTAATAAAAAAATATTTTTTTTCTACAGTTAGTTTTTTGGACTATTTTCTGCCATATGATATAGCATAAGCTTAGAATAAGAATAAGGTACTGAGACTTAGGGAGATCTGGGCTTTGTTCCTGGTTCTGTCACAGAGTTTCTATGCGACTTTGGGCAAGTCACTTAGGGTATGTCTACATTGCAATTAGACACCCACAGCTGACCCATGCCTACTGACTCGAGCTTGTGGGGCTCTGGCTAAGGGGCTGTTTAATTGCGGTGTAGATGTCGTGCTTGGGCTGCAGCCCAAGCTCTGGGACGCTCCCACCTTGCAGGGTGTTAGAACTTGGGCTCCAGACTGATCCAGAATATCTACATCTCAATTAAACAGCCCCTTAGCCTGGTCCCCGTAAGCTGAGTCAGCTGGCACAGACTGTGGATTTTTAATTCCAGTGTAGACGTAACCTAATCACTCTGTGCCTCACTTCCTTATCTATTACATGGGCATAGTCATCCTTTTTCAGCTGACTGGGATGGTGCAATGAGAAATCCACTATTGAATATGAAATGTAGATACTAAAATGAGAAGCACTGTAAAAACAATCCTATAAATAAATCAATTACATTAAAAAGTGTTCTTTTTGGTTCATTGTTACTTTTAGTCAGCAATTTGGTAAACAAACTCACTTTCACCCTCTTTACTTGTCAGAATTGTTCTCTTTGATCCTTTTACCAACTTTTCCCCATTTGTAATAGCTTTCTGTAGTTGGGTCATTCTGCCTAGACGATCTCACTGATTTTCAATCCCAAAGCTGCAACTCAAGGTGGTTCTCAACAAGAAGTATGGCATTGCTTCATGAGTTTCTATTAGTGAAATTAGAAAGCACAACCCTACCTCTTTGCATTTTGGTGTATATACATTACCTTATTTTCCTCAAGATCGTTCACGGCTGCTCTAACTGGAAAGACATGAACATACACTTAACAAATACTGAGTAGAGATGGGGAAAAAATGGGAAAAAATTGTGAACATTTTCACTATTTGTCCTTCACTCCCCATTTTTGATAGAAATTTTCAAAATTTCAAATATTTCAGTCCTCTCTAGTCCTGAAACTTATGACTAAGGCTGTAATATTTTGAAAAGCTTGGATTTTACAGAAAATGTGAAATTATGCAATGGCTGGGAAAATCTTTGCAAAATGTGAAGTTCAAACTTTTCACCTTTCTTTTTATTTTTTTTTAAACTGTGAATGACAAAAGGAAATATTCAGCACTGTGAAAGTGATTGATCAGTGTCTCTCACCATGGTAGGGATGCATGTGAGCCCAGAGGCAAGTGAGGGTGAGCTGGCTTTGGTGTTAGCTAGCCGTACCTTAGGCCCTCTGATAGACCCCATTCCTAATGCTCATTTGAAATCAATGGAAAGATTTCCATTGACTTTGATGAGCTTTGGATTAGGTCCAGGCACAGCTAGCAGATCAGACCTCTGAAAGCAGGAGGAGGAGAAGGGAAAAGGAAACCCAGATGTGGTGAGAGGAACCAACTCTCTCCAAGGACTCTACTGTATTTCAGGGCCAGAGAAAGCCTGTGTTCCCAGTCTTCTAAATTCTTGTATATCTTCTGTCCCTCCTCCCTTTTCTGCTTTCAATGCAGACAAGTGTGATGATCACTACATTAAGGTGTGTGGGTTTATAAAAAACAAAAAAACAAAAAACAACCAACATGCTGTTAACATGAACAAATGCTGAGAAAAGAGCCTGAAACATGTGCTGCTTAAATGGAGTGCATTGAACATGTGAAGCACACCTATCATTTGGGGGTCATTTGGATGAAATGATCTTGTTGTAGCTCGTAAAAACTAAAGTATTCACAGCTATTTCTGCAAGGTAAACCAGATACTGTTTTTGAAGACTCATTGCAAAACCTTAGCATTGCCTTCCTTGCTAGTAGTTATAAGTTGGAGAGGTTGTTTACTTGCTTTTTTCTACCATACAAAATACTTGGATGATTACATCTTTTTCAAAGAGTAACCCATGTGGTGGTGGTGTAACTTGGTCCTTGTTACTAAACAGCAAATGTGACATTAAGGACGTAGCACAACATGCACCTATATATGTTTGACATGATTGGAGGGCAGGGGAGCGAGCACAAAGTTATCAACCTCTCCCCATCCTCAGTTAGGTTGTACTCAGAAACTGCATTTCTTTATGGAAGATAATAGTCATTTTCATTTGCCACACTCTTTCAAACTGTGTGAATTTTTGACTCTTCAAGGCTTTTGTCTTTCCCTTCCCCAGAGGGATATATGATACCTTAGTAGATGCTGCAAAAAGGGGAAGTCTAAAAACCTATATATTCAAAGTCTGTGCACCTGATCAAAAAAAGAAAAAAATTGCATCTCACTTTTAAATGTTTTTTATACTATCCTGTCCCAATCAGATGGTAGCTTTGACATTCATTTGGTGGTTTGGCTTCAAATAGCTGGTGACCAACATCACCTGGCAAGAAAAAATGCATTAGGCTTCAGTTAACCATTACAATGAGAGCTCTAAATTGAACTGCAGATGTATACAACAATTGTATTTTCCCCTCAGTAATATTGTTGGCTTTCAGCATCATGGAGGAATGCTTGATTAAAAGAAAGCCTGCAAGTTAATTCCCAACATGCCCCTTGGCAGCTTTTTCATTTCACTTAGAGGTGGGAGCAGGTGGTGTCATTTAGAATTAAGTACATCATATCTAAATTGGCAGGAAAACAGCATTCAGTGATGAAATGTCTCAGCAATGAATCTCATTAATTGTTCACCAATTTGTGATCATTTTATTTATATGTGCAGGCTGTAATGCAAGTACAATGAGGTATCATGTATTTGAATTGTATTTATTGTTGAATTTAGCTAAAAGCAATAAAAGACCAGAGCCACTGAAGAAAAACAAGTTCTTTAGTAGTGCTTTGAGTATTAATCTATTTCCTACATCTATTTATTAAAATAAGGAAGCAATATATTACATTTCTTAAAGTTGCCACTCAAAGGAGACAGCTTCAGACTGCTGATTCTTTATATTGTTGAATAACCCATTCTGAGCATGCTATATTAGCATCTCTGCAACATAAAAATGTACATTCCCATTTCTATACTATCTAGCTGTTTTACATGGTATTGCATTATTACAAATTGTTATATTTGCATGCAAAACTCCCTCTGACTTTAGTGGGAGCTATGCATGTTTAAGGGCTGTAGGACTGGATTAATGGTGTTATGTTGTGGAAAATCAAAAAAGTCTTTTTTGTTGTTTTTTGTTTTTCTCCTCTAATGTGATTTTTGCAGACAAATGACAATGGGATTACCCTAAGTATACCTAAAATGGGCTCAGTTATGCCTTATTGCTATAGCCCTGCATTGAGATTCTGCCTTAGGGTCTCTTCACGGCTCACACTCACCTCCCTGCACTCACCAGCTGTGCTGACCAGTGCAGAGGAAAGAAGGGACCATGCCACTGCTGTTTCCTTGTTCTCCTTGAGCACCAGGGGAAGTAGGAGGGGATAGCTGTCAGTAACTTGGGGAATGCATGGACTACTATTGTGCCTGTCTGCTACAAATGGCCCAAGATGGGGAAGGTTTCTAGTATCATCCACCCTTGCCCTATGTCTATTGATTAAAGCAGTTATGGCACTCATTTAAAAAATGAATTGAGCCAAAACTCAACCCTTACATCAAACCTCTCCCTGTTTCTAAAGGGGAGAGGAGAGAATTTAGATTCTTGAATCCGTATCTGCACCTACGATTTGATTCCAGGTTGGTCTGTAATCTGTCGTATTCAGTAGAGCTGTGCTTGAGGTAGGTCTGTAGGATTTCGGACTCATTTAAGACCACCAAAAACTGCACAGGAGTAGTACAAGCGCCACAAAAACAAGCCTTCTTCCATATTTGTTTGTCCCTGAGACCACACTCCTTCCCCATACCACAGAGATATCCAGTGGCCAAACAACACACCTGCAAGTAAATATTACATCATCATGACAGGAAAAGATGGATTCAGGCAGAGAAGACAGTGAACTGAGCATTACTAATAATAAAGAGGATAAGCTATTAGAGAATAAGCCCAGTTCTACCATATATATTGTATTGGTGACAGCAAGTAAAAGTGAGACTACCACCCAATGAGCCACAGTTAGAACTGTGGTGTTAGAACTAAAGTAACAATTCCCTTTATGAAGTCTCACTTTCTGATTTGGTTTATATCTTATTAACTTAATTAGCCTTGTCTGCTACCCTGGTGTTAGTCTAACAAATGCATCACTAACCACATGCACCTTTAGGCTGTACCATGATAATATTACAACATCTTTGCCACTCAGACCAGTTCTTTTCCATCTCTGCCCTACTCATCTCATTTAGCTAGAATCTTCCTTGCTCTTTTGATGCCTCAGTCTGATTTCCCTCAAAGCGTAACAATGCTGTTCAGAGCAACTTTCCATGTTTTATTAAAGCAATTCTTTTAAAGAGCACCCTAATACTTATTTTTCTCCAAATATGTTGTAGAGTGAACTTAGTCTGAGAAGTTCAGACACTGAACAGAACAATGATAGCTTGTAGACAATATCTCTTTTATATTTTCTTTTAGGGAATAATTAAGTAAACATCAAAATGCTCAGGAAATATTTGTCTGACTTGTTTATCTCCACATATCTGTTGCCTGAAAATCATCTATTGTGCTTGAATCCTGTTCTTTTACTAGAATCTTGTTTCCACCTGTCTAAATTTCATATTAAAAAGATTCAGTACCAGAAGAAAATAGCTGACCTTTCTAAAGTGGCACTTTAATATATTGGCATGATTTTAATGCTGATACACACGACTGTAATAATTAATGTTATCATAATGACTTTGCTGTTATTATTATGATCCGTTTTTTCCATTATCATCCAATGCCAGAATCTAATTTAGCTTACAAGTTACATACTAGACAATTAATGTTGGACTCAAAGCCAGCCTACTAGCTTCATTATTTCTCATTGTGTTTAGTGTTAAGTACAATGAAGAACCCAACAAAGTTTTTAAAACTTTTATGACGTTTTTTATTCAAATATCTCACTTAGGATAGTTACGCTAATATACACTACTAACAATGCAAAACATTTTAATAAGAAAAATGCATGCAAAATAAGACATTAACCCTCAATTTTCAAAATTGCACAGATATTAGTCACCTCAAACCTACCTTTCCAAAAATGACTAAGAATTTTGGGTGCGTCAGTTATTGTGCATCCAAGGTGAGACACCTTAAAGGGCTTGATTTTTCAGAAGTTGGGTGCTCAGCACTTTTCAGATTCAACCCCTTTAAGGTGTCTCAAATTGGGCACCCCAACACTGAGGCACCTAAAATCACTAGTCACATGTGAAAATGGAGGCCACAACTTCCCACTCACTTTTTGTGGGGTTTGAGGCGAAATCCTTTAAATGGGGATTGGCTAATTTATTTGTAAACAGAGAATTGGTAAAATGTGTCCGTTTCAAAGTCAGCCAACATAACATAATACAGGACTGGAAGGGACTTCCTGGGTCTTGAAGTCCAGTTCCCTGCTGTCACCGGCAAACCCACCATATAATTTCATTAATAAATTTATCAATCTCCATCTTAAAAGTAGTTAGGTTTCCTGCTACCACTACTATTGGAAGGCTGTTCCAGAACCTCACTCCTCTGATGGTTAGAAACCTTCTAATTTCCAGCCAACATTTAGTCATGGTCAGTTTATACCCATTTGTTCTTATGCCAACATTGTCCTTTGGTTTAATTAGCTCTTCTCCCTTCCTGGTGCCCCCCCCCCCCCATTGTATTTATAGTTCTCCTTTCCCCCGACCTTCCTCATAGCCCTTCTGTGTACCTGTTCCAGTTTGATTTCATCTTTCTTGAATATGCGTGACCAGAGTTGTACACAGTATTCCAGGTGAGATCATAGAATCATAGAAAATTAGGGTTGGAAGAGACCTCAGGAGGTCATCTAGTCCAACCCTCTGCTCAAAGCATGACCAATCCCAACTAAATCATCCCAGCCAGGGCTTTGTCAAGACTGGCCTTAAAAACCTCTAAGGATGGCAATTCCACCACCTCCCTAGGTAACCCATTCCAGTGCTTCACCACCCTCCTAGTGAAATCGTTTTTCCTAATATCCAACTTAGACCTCCCCCACTGCAACTTGAGCCCATTACTCCTTGTTCTGTCATCTGCCACCACTGAGAACAGCAGAGCTCCATCCTCTTTGGAACCCCCTTCAGGTAGTTGAAGACTGCTATCAGATCTTATCAGTACCTTGTACAATGGTATTAATACATCTCTATTTCTACTGGAATTACCTTGCCTGATCTGCCCTTGGAACACTGTTTCAGATTCAAACTGATCACTCTGCCAGTTTCCCTCTTACTTGCAACTGCTTTTACTACACTAAAGTTTTCTTCTCTGTCCTCCGTGTTTACACCTTTTACGTACAAGGGAAGCCAAGATGGCCAGTGTTGACTGGCATCCCATCCATTAATGTAAACATAGAGTTATATTAGTCCTGGAGTTCTACAATCATTACTCAAAGCTAGTCCCTTGGCCTTCACTTTGAGCTGAGTCACTCCTCTGATCCTCCTTTCCAGCCAGCTCAGCTCTTCTCAGCTGAGTCTGGACTAGGCCTCTCTTCTCTTCGCAGCTGGCTTACTCAGTCTTTTAGCTGCATTCAGTGACCAGCTCTCACTTCCCCTCTACATCCTCAGTCTGCTCCACTGATTTGGAGGCAAGGGAAGAGAAAATCTTTTGCTTTGAAGGGGGAGGTGTCAGGATATTGGCACTACAATGTTGGCATCACATTGAGATGGTGGTGGGGCAAGAATGAATTACTACCCTCTCTTAATTTGGGGGGTGAAAATCCAGCCCTTTCCGCGATGGGAGCAGTAAATGCCCCTACTTCACCTTGGAAGACAGAAGATATCTTGACCCTCATGCCTTGGTGTACTGAGTACACACACCCACTCACTCTCTTCATCCTTCCTGCAGACCAGGCTTCCCCTCCAGTCTTTGATCTTGTCCATGATTTCCAGCTCCTCATTGCTCTACCCTCCAGCAAAGACAATTTTCCTAAACTTCATATTAGTCCAAGATCTATTGACACAGTGCAGCCAAGAGGATATGAGCACCATCATTGTCAGGAGGTGTTGGAGATGGATTGGCCATGTGCTTCGTATTGAAACTGATTCCATCACCAGAGTAGCAATAAGATGGACACCTGAAGGCAAGTGAAAATGAGGCTGCCCAAAAACAACATGGTGAAGAGCTGTGGAAGCCGAGCTGAAAAACCTGAGGCACAGCTGGGGAACCATTGAAAGACTTGCCAGAAACACAGACAGGAGTGGAGGAGCTTCCTTGCTGCCCTAAACGCCAGAGGCGTAATGGGAACATGATGACGATCTATAAAAAGGGGAATTAGGACAACCCAGGGAATTATAGACCGTCAGCTTAACTTTGGTACCGAGAAAGATAATGGAGCAAGTAATCAAACAATCAATTTGTAAGCACCTAGAAGATAAAATCCTGTCAAACCAACCAAGTATTCTTTTTTGACAGGGTAACAAGCCTTGTGGATAGGTAGAAGCAGTAGATGTGATATATCTTGACTTAGTATGGCTTCTGATACTCTCTTTCATGACCCTTTCATAAGCAAACTAGGGAAATATAGCCTAGACAAACCTCCTATAAGGTGGTGAACAACCGGTTGGAAGACAATAGAGTTCACAGTCAAGCTAGAAGGGCATATCCAGTAGGGTCTTGCAGGGATCTGTCCTGGGTCCAGTTCTGTTCAATATCTTCATAAATGATTTGGATAATGGCATAGAGAGCGCACACAGAATTTGTGGATGATACCAAGCTGGGAGGAGTTGAGGCATTTTGGCGGGCAGGATTAGAATTCAAAATTATTTGACAAACTGGAGAAAAGGTCTGAAATAAATAGGATGAAATTCAAGAAGGACAAATGCAAAGTATAACACTTAGAAAGAAATAATCAATGGCACAAATACAAAATAGGAAAAGACTGCCTAGGAAGATGTACTGCAGAAAACAATCTGGGGTCTCGAGTGGATCACAAACTAAATATGAATCAACAATGTAATACTGTTGCAAAAAATGCAAACAGCATTCTGGAATATATTAGCAGGAGTCTTATGAGCAAGACACAAGAAGTAATTCTTCCACTCTATTCAGTACTAAGGCCTCAGCTGGAGTATTGGGTCCAGTCCTGTGCACCACACTTTGGGAAAGATGTGGACAAGCTGGAGAAAGTCCAGAGGAAAGCAACAGAAATGATTAAAAGTCTAGAAAACATGACTTAGGAGAAAAGATTGAAAAAATTGTGTTTGTTTAGACTGGAGAAGAGAAGACTATGGGGGGGATATGATAACAGGCTTTAAGTACTTAAAAAGTTGTTATAAAGAGCAGTGTGATAAATTGTTGTTCTTATCCACTGAAGATAGGACAAGAAGTAATGGGCTTAAATTGCAGTAAGAGAGATTTAGGTTAGGCACTAGGAAAAAACTGCCTAACTGTAAAGTAGTTAAGCACTAGAACAAATTACCTAAGGGGGTTTGTGGAATCTGTCATTGGAGATTTTATGGACAGGTTAAACAAACATCTGCCAAGCATGGTCAAAATAATACGTAGTCCTGCCTCTGGGCAAGGGCCTAGACTAGATGATCTCTCAAGATCCCTTCCAGTCCTATTTTTCTCTGATTTTATTATTGTGTTTTTGTTGTGCTTCCCAAAACTCCATAAGTCATTCTGTCTGCTTCCAGTCCAGTGCCTTCCAGAGCTTCCTCTAGGGTGGTGCACCTCCACACTACTCCCCAGTGTGGAGATGTGTGTGTCACAATTACCATGCCAAATAATAATGTTCAGGGTTGACACTCTTCAGCCTAACCTCCAGGATTCAGCCCATCTCTGAATCCTCTTGCCCTTTCTCCACAAGGGGAAATGAGTGTACACATGCAGGGGTGTGAAGACTTAAGATCTCCCTTTCTTCCTCCAGGTTAATATGGTCCACCAGTCAATTCCCAGGTCTCATGTTTACCTTTGAGACATGGCTCCTTTGAGCCTTTCCCCTGCATTGGACACTGGGAGCAAGTCATAATGAAATGACAAACTCACGCACAGCTTTTAAATTCCTGTCTTTACTCCTTATTAACCAGAAAATGGGCCTCCAGGATGCTTCAAGGAAAATTAAAACCCACTGGACACCTTGTCAGTCTTGGAAAAATTACATGTGGATTGAAAAACTATTGATTGATCAGAGCTACAGGCTCTGGGCAGTGCAGTTCAGATTATACTGCTATCATAAGGCCGGGCTGCTACTGCAGCAGAATGGATGCTGCATGGCCTGAGGGTTTCACATCCAGGAAGGGGAGGAGCATGAGAGACAATCAACTCTTTCCCCCATCTGCCACAGCCTAGCCAATGGCAGCAGCTAGAGACAGAGAATTCTCTCCTTCTGCACAGCCCTCCTCCCTGTCCAGGGATGATCTCCTCATGTATTTTGGACAGAAGCTTGTTCCTCCCTTCCCCACTCCTCGCAGGACTCTAGCAGTTGTTTTCTCCTGCTAGAGCAGTCAAACATCTCCTCTGCCCCAAGATGGGTGTAGAGGAATTTTGGGTTGCAATTGAGTAAGCTTCATAGTATTGCAAACCCCAACGTTTCAAAAATCAAGAGTCAGACTCCCAGAATCATGAGATTTTTAAACAAAACATTGGTTTGTCTTTGGGTTTATTAAATTCCTCCTCTCCCCCCCCCCATGTGTGTGACAATTAGTGCTGCCCAATCTCCCAAATGCATAGAGTAAGGTGATTCTGGCCCCTACTGCAGGCCCCCTACATCGGCCCATCCCCTTGACCCACAAATCAATCTTTCACCCCAGTCCCCACATCAGTTCTGTCCCCCCATCCTCACCTGTACTCCTCCTGCATCTCCTGGGGAACTTCATCCCCCTCTCCTAGACCTGGGGGGCTGCAAGGGGTCCCCTTCCCACCCTAGGCAGGGGAGGGGACAACTCCAATCATTCTTCATCCAATCCTCCTACCTCTTGCATGGCTGGGTGTAGCAGGGGGGTAGTGAGAAGCAGCAGAGAACAGCTGTCCAGTTGCTCACAGGAGGGAAGTGGGGAAGAAGGAGAGGGCAGCCCTGAGGTGCTGGGCTGTTTCTGCTCGCTGCTCCCCTGCTGAAAGAATGGTGTTAGCTCCTGAAGTGAAGGAGAAGAGAGAGTTGCCTGCCTCCTGCAGTAACCCTGATGGGCTGCTCTTTACCAGGTGGCAGGAAATTGGGTGGGCTTTTTCTCCCAGGAGAGTTGAAATGCCCATGAGGGCAGACCGGACAGGCTCCCAACCCCAGGGACTTGTGAAAAAATCATGGGAGTTGGCAATACTGGCTTTATTGTATTTTCTGCAGCAAACTTCTTTTGTTCTATAATGCTGAAAGATTACACCGGTAGTGTTTCCACTATCTAGGAATACTAATATCTTGTAATTAATGCTGGCACTTTGCAGTTCATTGCTAATTTAGGTTGTAGAGTTTAGTTTCTACTTACCTATATGTAAGCATCTGCCTGTTTTTTATAGTTTGAGAATACTAATTCCCTCCTAGTAAATTTCTTTTCAAAGTGATCATGGAAAATCTGGAGAGAGCAGCCACTGGTGCCAATTTCCCTCCTTACTGATTCATTTCAGTCACCACAGTGGAACTCATTTGATAGTAGGACGAAGGTATAATTTGACACTTCTCGTAAATAGGAATGGTATAGGAGTCTGATCCAAAGCCCATTGAAGTCAATGAAAAAATTCCCACTGACTTCAGTGAACTTTGGAGCAGACCTCAATGAGATATATCTTACTGCCACATCTCACTATATGGCCACTCATTTTTAAACCCAAATTTACCTGTGTGTCAACACAAACCTCTTTATTTTTTATTTTTTGGTTAATTAATGACATAAAAATACCAAATCTTGAAAAAGAGATTCAGACAGAACTTACAAATAAATCCCATGTCATTTAAAGCTTCCTCTTCTATTGTTTGGTGTTTTGTCCTTCACCACATATCTTCAATCTCAATGCCACACAATGGGTTCTCAGCAAGTTAACGGCTATTGCTGATGTAACTCTCCTGCCAGTGATGGTGGCAGCAATTAATGGCCAGGTCCTTACCAGCAATTTTTTTTCTAGCATTTTTTCTGAAATTTTAATAACTCTGGCTTGAACCCCCATCCAGTAACCTTGGAATCTACCTATCACACTCAGAGCCATAGATTGGCAAGCACAGTGACTAGAGGGTTTTAAACGGAAGAGGGAAGGGAAATGACTGGATAAACTTGTTTAAACATTACAACTTAACAGTTTCTACCACTATTAATCCAAGTGCATGAGTCACAGTCCCAACCTATGTCCATCCTCATAATGAGCCATGAGTGGCTGATGCAGCATTGTCACCTCCACAGCTCCCCACTTGCAGTTAGTTGGTGAGGACAAATCTGGGTCCCAACTGCCGAAGCAGCTCTGGGCTCTATTACCTGACCCACAGTAGTGACATTCAGCTGTGATGCTGGGTCAGGCCCAAATACAAAACTTAGTCAAATTACACTCTAATGTCCCCAAACTATTCACAGTTCATATGTAAATAAGCTACTGCCTCACTCAGTTGACTCCCCTTGCTCTCCAGCCAGCAGAAACCTCACTCCGTCACCTCTCATAGGCTTCAGGCCACAGGCCTTACACTGACATGACAATTTACTCACTTCTACTTAGCATCCTAGCCAAGCTGAAATGATGTTGCTTTGAAAGGGGACTCTTTCATGTAGTTGAAATAATCAGTCACTTGTGTTTACAGAGGATGCCTTTCATTCTGAAGATCACAAAGTGCTTCACAGGCCCTGGACTTCATCCTCCTCCATTGGTGCAAGGGGTGTAATCTGCACCTTTTACACTGCAGGGGCAGCTGTGCTTCAGGGAGAGGCACCCCGGTGTGTTGTGGTGGCCCATCAAAGAAAGGCAGTTTTAGGGCTCCATAGGAGACTTATTGGCAAAGATTCCTTGGGAGGTGCCCTTGTTATAAACTCTCCCTGGCCAGGACCTCTTATTTTGGGGAGATTACACTGCCTAGCTCCAGGCCTTCCAACAGAGAAGTGATGGCAGATGCCTTGATCTGTTGCAGTGCCCCCTAGCAATGGCATTGTAGGACTGATGCATTCTCACTCTTGTGCCTTCCCCCATATCCAACTATTGGTTGCACTTCTGTTTCCATCATCAAGTGCCTGTATTGCAGATTCTGCTGGCAGAAACGGAAGAGTGAATTGAACCCTGAATATGCAGAAATCACTCACTTACCAGTAAAATGCACCTGTCTCTAGGGTGGGATGTGGTAGCCATTCTACATCATCTATACCATAAAATAATTTCATTTTTTTAAGGAGAGGAAGCATTAACTTTTCCAACTGAAACAATAAACTTTCTTAGTTGTTATACTGTAGTTTAAAGATGCTGTCTCTAACTCTATCCACAATCAGGCCACAGTGACTGCAAATGATAATTAAACCTTTTAAAAAGGGAGCATAAGTCTTAGAAATAAATATATGAAACTGCAGTACTTTACATCTGCCATTGTGATGTTATTCTAAAGTATCTCTCAAAGTGACTGTGTTAGAAAACATTTCATATTATAGACAGAACAAATTTCCTGTAACTTAAAATGTAATGAATAATTCTTTTCAGCTGAGGCTGATTTGGCTGGCTTGATATGAACAATTTTGATGATAGTTTAATTTTGGAGATGTCAGTATAAGCAAAGTTTCCTCTTTCTTGATGGAAACAACAAAATTTATGCCCCCCCCCCCCCCGTTTATTATACACTTGATGAGATTGCTGTGGGTTTTAACAGCCTAATGTGAGATACCAGGGCAGTAAACTTTTAAAGCATACATTTTAGATTTAGGGCTAGATTGTGCCTTTCTGAACATCCCTGGATGAGGGCAGGTGTGTAAACTTCACCACCCCAGGATTACTCTAGAAGGCATTGTGTCTAGGACACCCCTCTGAAGCACAGTTCCCCTTCCTTTTTCCCTCTTTTTCCAGGATGGAATAGTAATTTGCCGCTATGCCAGCCCCAAATTATCAGGTCTACACCAGCAGCAAATTATGACACTGCATTCACTAGCTGACCTGCACTGGCCAGCATTTTAGGGGGAGGAAGAAGTTACTCACTTTGTGCAGTAATGATGGTTCTTTGAGATGCGTGTCCCTGTGGGTGCTCCACAACCCACCTTCCTCCCCTCTACTTCAGAGTTCTTGTCAATGACTCTGCGGTAGAAAAGGAACTGAGGGGGGCTAGCCAGTGCACGATGGTGGGGAACAAGGAGAGACAATGCATGTGTGGGCCTAACAGACACTGCTACCAAAGTTCTCCGATAGCAGCGCAGGGACCCAAGCATACTTACAGTGGAGCACCCAGGGGGAGACACATCTTGAATAACCATTGTTACTGCTCCAGGTGAGTAACTTCTTCATCTTCTGCCTTTGACTGTGCCAAGTGCTTATTTTAAACTCAGGCTATTAAGAAAAAAATAATGGTATATATAGCCTAAGTGGTATTTGAACCCAGATTTCAAAAGATAAGAAATCAGTTACATAATCTACTCTGCCAGTGGAATTTTTCAGTTTTGGATTGGAAAGACAAAATATTTCACAATAGAAATATAATTTTTACAAAGAATTGTCTTGAGAACTGTCACATTACTGATGACTACCCCAAACCACTAGTAGCAGCTACATTTATTTTGCTTTTCATGTCATGTTTCAAAGGTGGAATGCAGGAAAAGGATATTCAGAATTCTGCAGTCAGACTAGGCAAAGACTTAATAAGCTTTTATATTATTTGAAAAACCTAATAATGTACATATTTTACATTTACAATTTAATAATATTTAAACATTGAAGGAATATATATTGATAGATATGTGCTGAGAATTTTTACCCACAGTAATACTCCAAATGAATATAGATGTTCTATGCTATTTAAACAGATGATGTGCTATTCTTTCTTCATCTGTCAAGTTAATAAATTTATTCCTTGGATGCTTTAGGAATATAATAGGGAATAAATTTCTCTTGAAAAATCAAAGTCTTTTCAGGTGGTTTCTTATTAATGCCACACACACACACAGAGTATATGTAAGTAAAAATGTTTTTTGTGGTCCACGAGGAGATCATGCAAAGCTGAGAACAATAGAGAATTGCATTCAGATACTGCAGCGCGAACAACATTATTGGCACAGATGGCACTATGTGTAAGATCGACAATTATAAACAGGGATGGTTATACAAGTTTGGTGAAAATAAGAGTTGGCTGAATCTTTAGTGCAACTCTTAAATCCAAATCATGGTTTTACATTGGGTTTGATAAAGTCTACAGGTTAGATATTGGAGAGTTTCCAAATTCACAATTGTCAATTCACAAAATTTTGCACAAAAAGTTTGTGATTTTGTTGCATATCCTTCAGCCTCTGAATTTTACTTTATGTGCAATTTTATGGAGATGATTATTTTTCCTTTTAAAGTACCGGTATTCGTTTTCACACTCAGTGGAAAATGGACTTGGTTTTGCTCAAAAAAGTAATATCATGAGTAATAGGCCTGTCAGCCTGATTTTGATCCTGGGAAAAATAGCGGAATGACTGATATGAGACATGATTAATCAAAAATTAAAACAGATTAATATAATTAATGCCAATCAAAATGGATTTATGGAAAATAGATCTTGTCAAACCAGTTTTGTTTTGATGAGTTTACAAGTTTGGTTGATAAAGGTAATAGTACTGATGTAATATATTTAGACTACAGTAAGGTGTTTGACTCAGTATCACACAATATGGTGATTAAGAAACTAAAAAAATACAAAATGAACATGGCCATATTAAATTGATTAAAAACTGGCTAACTGATAGACCTCAAAATGTAATTGTAAATGGGGAATTGTCATTGAGAAGGAGTGCATCTAATGGGGTCTCTCAGAATTTGACTTTTGGCACTATGCCATTTAATATTTTTATCAATGACTTGGAAGAAAATATAAAATTATTTCTGATAGTTTGCAGATGACACAAAGATTGGTGGAGTGGTAAATAGTGAAATGGGCTGGTCACTGATAGAGAGCCATCTGCCTCACTTGTTCAGGTGGGTGCAGTCAAACAATTTGCATTTCATTATGGACAAAGTTAAAGTCATATATCTGGGAACAAAAAGTATAGGTTGTACTAACAGGATGGGGGAATGCTATCTTGGGAATCACTGAATCTTAAAAAGACTTAAGGGTCATGGTTCATAAGCTCATAGTGTGATGCTGTGGCTAAAAGTACTAACGCAATCCTTGAATGTGTAAACAGGGGAATTTCGAGTAGGAGAAGGGCGGTTATATTACCTCTGTACTTAGCACTGGTGTGACCGCTTTTACACTACTATGTCCAGTTCCGGTGTCCACACATCAAGAAGAATATTGAAAAATTGGGAAGGATTAGAAGAGCCACAAGAATGGTTAAAGAATTGGAAAACATGCCTTATAGCAAGAGAACCAAGCAGCTCAATCATTTTAATTTATCAAAGAGAAGGTTTGATTCAGCACTCTGGTTGCTGTCAATCCAATTAGTTTCCCCAGAGAAAGGCCTGATTGAGGAAAGCTGGGGCTAATTACTAGATCAGTCTGAGCTGGAAGAGCTAATGAGCTAGTTAATCTATTAACTGAAATAGCAAAAGGGGGAATGAGAGAGAAAGAGGGAGAGGCGAGCAGGACCAGTGTAAAGGAAGATCTCTGTGTGGAGAGAGCTCTTCCCTCTTTTCTCTCTGGCAAAAGAGGATGATGGTTGTGTGTCACTGTAAAGAGGATTGCTGCTTGAGACTGTAAAGTGGGGGCAGTGGTTGAGATAATAAAAATAATATGTTGGTGTTTACAAACTGGAGGTGTTAAAGCCATTTGTGCAAGAAGACAGGAGTGGAGGGCTGTGCCCTCTCATAAGGGGGTGGGGGATTGGTTTGTCTGGAATCTTTCCTTTATCCAGGCTGATGGAGGACCTGATAGGGAAGTCGGTGCAAAGGTTTGGCAGGCTAGGCAATGGAGGAGACATCGCAATGGCTTGAAGAACAGCAGGAGATGCAGAAGACCCTGCAGGTCTTCCAGCAGACCAACTCATAGAATCATAGAATATCAGGGTTGGGAGGGACCTCAGGAGGTCATCTAGTCCAACCCCCTACTCAAAGCAGGACCAATCCCCAACTAAATCATCCCAGCCAGGGCTTTGTCAAGCCAGGCCTTAAAAACCCTGGAGAGATAGTCCTTGCTTGCCTGGCAGGCTGAGCAACAGAAAAACCTAAAACACTGTATTTGAGAGCAAGCTCCTGTGCAGTGTCGGCTAATCCAAGGTATGGTAATGGCAGGCAGGCACAGATGATGGGCCTTTGTAAGATGGGATCTTTGGATGACTCTGACATATTCTTGGTCACTTTTGAAAGAGTAGCTATGGGTGCAGGTTGGGACAAGGGAACTTGGGCCCTACGGTTAGCCCGCTGTTTGGCAGGGGAAGCTCAGAGAGGTGCAGGACTATGGCATGGCTGAAATAGTCATCCTAGATTGCGTACCTGGGATGTGAATTGCTGGTGGCTGAGATGAGACAAACAACATGTTGGGGTTTACAAACCAGAGATGTTAGAACCATTTGTGTGAGAAGACAGGAGCAGAGGGCCACACCTTGTCACAAATACTTACATAGGGAACATAGATTTGATAACAGAGTCTAGCAAACAAAGGCATAACAAGATTGAATCAGTGTACATGGTAGCTAGACAAATGCAGATGAAATAAGCACAATTTTTTTGTGATGATAATTCGCCACTAGAACAATTTACCCAGGATTATGGTGGATTATCACTAGAAATTTTTAAATCAGGATTGGCTATGCTATATTTCAAACGTAGATATTGGAATTGAAGCAGAAATAAATTCACAGAAGCCCTATGGCCTGCGTTATGCCAGAGATCAGATTAAATTATCATTTCTGGTTTTAAAGTCTATGAAACTGAATATTTTGGTTTCACATAGTGTTTTCATCCATGGATCTCAAGTGCTTTGCAAAGGAAATGAATGTTGTTATCCCTATGCTTCAAATGGGGAAACTATAGTACAAGAGTAGGCAACCTATGGCATGTGTGCCAAAGGCAGCACACGAGCTGATTTTCAGTGTCACTCACACTGCCCGGGTCCTGGCCACCAGTCCGAGGGGCTCTGCATTTTAATTTAATTTTAAATGAAGTTTCTTAAACATTTTAAAATTCTTATTTACTTTACATACAACAATAGTTTAGTTCTATATTATAGACTTATAGAAAGAGATCTTCTAAAAACTTTAACATGTATTACTGGCACGCGAAACCTTAAATTAGAGTGAATAAATGAAGACTCGGCACACCACTTCTGAAAGGTTGCCGACCCCTGCTATAGGATATAGAGGTAAAGTGACTTGCCCAAACTCATGTAGCAGGTCAGAGACACAGTTGGGGCTGGAACCCCGATCTCCTAAAACTAGTCCAGTGTCCTATCCCCTGGATCATGCTGCAAAAATAACAAGAGCAAACTGAGATTGTCACATTTGGGGTCCAAAAAAGATAAATCAGAAAAACTTTAAATGCTGAATAGTTTTGTATTTTATTAATAATATTTCACATGCTTCCTGGAAGTACCCTCCGGCTAACTCAGTAGGCCTCATTCTTTGGTGCTCAATGTAATGCTTTAAATTGCTTATACATACCCAAAGGGATAATAAAACAAATACTGATTACCTTCAAGTAAAAATCAAAAGTATCTGAAACTAGGGGAAAAAAGCACATCTTATTTCCCAGATTCAAAACAAGGATAAATCCGTTTTAAATAGCTGAGCACAAGAGTATCAAATGTAATCTCATTTCGGACATGCATTGGAGGAGGTGGAGAAAGAGAGAGAGTGAGCTTTCTAATGTAAATGTCAGTATAGATTTTTAAGTATCTTGGTTTCCATTATATTATATAGTGATTATAGTCCAAATAAAGGTAGCAAAAATGTATAGTTACACTACTGTCAAAACAATTTGAAGGGTATAGCTAATGTCATGCAAGATGTGTCAGTGCAGCAGCAACATTACTCATACTCTAAAGTATTGTATCTCTCTAAGCCAGTGGTTTTCAACATTTTTTCATTTGTGGGCCCTTCAGACAGTCACAAATAGCATAGAATAACTGAATTCCAAGGAAGTTACCAATGTAAACAAAAACGAAAAAGTTTACATATCCATTGAGATTAAAAACATTGACAAAGTTCAATAACATAGTTATATAAGTGCATCCTATTGAGTTTATTCCAATACCAGGAGCAGTATAAGTAACTGCATGCACCCTAATTTCTCTTGAAACATTTGGTGGCATAAGTGGTGAGTCGTGAGCATAAGTGAAAATAACAGGTTTACAATAAGGGAGAAGATATTTTGGAATAGTTCTAGATAACAGTTCAGTGCTACCGCATCGGATCCTCATTGTACTGGAACTCCCTATCACCCTAAATGGGGCCTCTGTTTTAGATACTGGGGTTTCAGAAAGTGATTCCTAGATACTGGCAAACGTGCAAAGGTGGCCAGCAAAACTGGTGAGAAGCTTAGTGGGGGCAGGACAGAGGGTGGCAGTGGAGAGCTGTACATATTGAAGACACTGTACTCTTATAGGCTTCAGTGTGTAAAACTTTGTCTAATGAATGTGGGGCAAAAAGATTCAACTGGCTGATTTCCCCACCCTGCCTTCTCCCTTCCTGACTTCCCTCTAGCTTTTTCCTTTCCTTAATTGACTGGTGATGGCCAAGGTGTCCCAGCTCCCTGGGTAATCACACATGTATTATCTACTGAAGACCTTGAAGTCTGCAAATCTGTGATGCCCAGTTCTGCAAAGTCTTAGTGAGCCAAACAACGTAGGTATCCTGTGATAGAAAGATCCACTGGAAGAATACCTAGTATGGTTGACAATCCAGAAGGATCCCAGTTTTGATTTATGAAGATATTAATCACTTAATAAGCACCCATTCCTTGCTTTGGGCACCTTTTACAGCAGTTACAATTTATGTTCTTTTACTAATATAAAAACTGACAAACAATCTGTTAATTATATCATAAATTCATAACCTCCAACAACACACATGATAACTTCTCATCCTCTCAGTCAACCTCCCACTCAAATGCCTCCTAGAAAACATGGTTGAAGTAGCATATCCAAAAGGTTAATCAATCTGGACTAGAGCAAACAGATTGCATAGTCAAAGAACTTTCATGAAGAACAAACTGTCAGGAGCTCCTTCCCACATATAGCAAGGGCATTCTAGCCTGAATGCCACTGTTGATTTCAAATAGGATGACTTCATCTCTCCTACCGATGGACATGCAGCTATTCTGCACCAGGAAAACTGGAAAACTGTTTTGTTTGTTTGAGGGGATGCAGAGAATAATTTTCCACCTGAAACTATAAAAGGAAATTATAGATTAAGTAAAGATGAGTCTTTACAAGTTATAGTCTGCTCAGGACAGTAAAATTAATAGTCAAAGCCTTGCAAAAAATGCAATGCGATCTTTTAGTCAGGACTATGGCTTTACAATTTAGCCAAAAGAAGCAATTCCTCTTATAAGGTGCACTGTAACATTATTATGTGGGATTATTCCAGATTGCCACTCCCTGAATCCTCATCACTACTTCTTTCTGCACCTGGGTTTCCTTGTGGATCTCCATTAATTTAGTTGCTAGGTCAAATCTCTTTAGCTAATGATGAAATTACAGCCCAAGGTGTCTGAACACTGGGCTAGAACAAATGACTACTGAGGCTTTTTAACCATATAAGGACACCACTAGCCAAATACACTCTGAACTAACACACACACATACAGTTAGCAAGTTTCACAAGTACATTTTGTGAGACATAGTTTATTAGACAGTAAAAAATTTTACTGAAAAAATGAATTGTTTTAAGATTAACTCAGCACTTATGAAAATCAGGGCACCTTTTATATACGTAACTAAATATGGAATTAGATGTCTCAAGTTATGCACCCAAGTTAGAGAATTTTGGCCTTTTGATTTTACAAAAAATAATAATAATAATAATAATTTCCAACTCAGTTTTACAGACTCAGAAGGTTCAGATAGTTTGGATAAAAACTGGAATTTCTGGATTATCTAAACTTAAATGGCAAATCTTTGGTGATTTACCGATAGCATTAGTTCTTCATAGAATTAGCAATCCTATATATTACAAAATAAAACTTTAGACAGGTCTGTGTATTGAGAAGTATTCTCTGTTTCACATGCCATTTTTGCATGTAAATTTGGTAATGCATGTGATGTAGTGCAACACTGTAACATTTTAGTACACAAATAGTTTTTTAAAAATTATTACCGTAATTCATCTGTGCAAGTCATTGAACAGAAATATTTCAGCACTAGTGCCGTCTAATTACAAACAAAGGCTAATTATTCTTAACCACATTAACATTAGTATATGTGTAAACATATACACATATATGAGAATGAGTGCCAGCATACTGAGGGGCACATTGCATATAGAGGAATGTCTATGTATAAGATAAATGAAGCCTCAGGTATTGGGTGGAATTTTCAAAAGTGCCCACATGACTTAGGAACACAATTCTGACTGAAAGTCAAGCTATAGTCTGTATGTGTATATTATTATAAAGATATTTGAATTGTTTAAAGTATACATAGGAGTTGTTGAAGGAAATGAGCAATATGTCCTGATTTGCCACCTTGGGCATGACTGCCAAGCAGATTGTTTAATGTTTTTGCTTGATAATAAGGATATATAACAAAGAGCACTAAATACAGATTTTTATTCCACCAGAGCAAATCTGAGAGATATGCAAACAGTACAGTTACACATCAGCCTACTAGTCAGGGTTCTTACATCTTCCTCTGAAGCATTTGGTGCTGGCCACTGTCACAAACAGGACTCTGAACTATATGGACCTTGGATGTGAACCAATACACAATTCCTGTGTTCTTATGTACAGTTGCAAGTTTCATTTTGTTTCTTGCCCAAGGTGCCTTTGGGTGGCCTCAGAATGCTGAGGCTGGGTGTAGCGAGGAGGTGTTGCCTCCCTCAGAGGCAGACACAGAGGGATGTCCAAGCATACAACCTGGTGGGTGGAACAAAGTAGCCCTTGCCCTCCCAACCCCACTGGAAGCAGAGAGGCAGGACAGGAAGGTGAAGTATACAACCCAGACCGTGCAGCTCAATTGGGAGGGAGCTGCTGAAGGAGACAGATGCATTCCACTGGCTGCTTGAGTCTGAAGCCAACCCCAGCTGTTCTGAGGACATACCCGAGTGGTGGGAGCTGCTGGTTGACCACAATGCCGAAAAGCTGCTGGAGCTGCCACTGACCATCTACTCTGGGGAGACACCGGACACCCACCACACCAAGGTACCCGACAGGGGGAGAGAAGGAAGTAGCCCAGGGGAGCCAGATGACTGTGTGGCTGTAGTGCTGTCCAAAACACAGTCAGTGTGTTGCGGCTGGATTCCCCGCTGACATAGTGGCAGATCACTCTGCCACTGTTAGGGCTTGGGGCTGGGATGTTGTGGAGTTGGGTGGGCCCGTATCCCCCTACACCCGCCACCCCATCCCTGGAATGGCAGCACTCCCCCTCCTCCAAGAGGTCTGCGTTTGTCTGTCACTCACCAGAGCCATGACAACAGACTGCTTTGGTGCTCACCCTTGCCTGAACCCCTGGACTGCTTTGGTGCTTACCCCTGCCTGGGCTTATAGACTGTTACAGCTCTGCCATGGTCGCAGGCCAGAGCCCTAACTCTTTGCTGCCCCACTCTGCTTAAGGGCTAGGTTTATAGCCTACCACTAAACCCTCTTTTTCTTTTGAGGCTATCCCTGCCATTCAGACTGTAGGGAGGCATGACCTTCCTCAGAGGCCAATGCAAAGGGACAGCCATACCCGCTTACACTGGGACAGAGGCAATAGGACTAGCTTTTATTTTTTAAGTTGAAAAAGATAAAAGGAACTTTGTATTGCTAGAGTTAGTTTGAAGTGATGCCCCTATCCCCACTTAAGGTATCTGCACCTTTAAAAATAAGTACATCTAGCAAAGAGTCCCACTTCCCTGAAAGTAAGAAGTCCATCATTTATCAAAACATTTTCTCTACAATATGTTTCCCTCTTCAGTTTTCTGTGGCAGTCCAGATGCATGAATCTAGTTCCTGCATGCCAGCGGATGGTCACAGTTCAATGAGATTTGTTAGTGATGTCATCCACAACATATAAGGAGCTTGCAGAGTGCAGTGGACTCTTCAAAAGTAGATTGTAAAATGTATTTTACAAAGCATAGTATATCACACAACTTTGAAATCCTCAACTTCAATGTATTTGCTATTTGAAAAAAACAACAACAAAAAATAACCCTGAAACTTTGTAGAAGACATTACTAATCTTGAAGGCAGAGGAACTGGACTGAAATCAGCTTCCCTGGGCATGTGCAACTCTGGGTTGCAATGTGCAAAGTGGAAAGTAGTTGCTAGAAAGACAAGTGGAAAAAGAGAGGAAGACATAAAGTAAAAAGCAGTTTCTCTGTTAGAAAATGTGACATGTCCTGGTCCTGCATGTCAATTTTGGTTTTAAAACTTGTTAAAGAGACAGTTGATTTGGGTTCTACCTTAACAGTGATTTGGTGACATTTCCTGTTGCACAGTTGTAACATTCATTCCACTTCTGAGTCATAACCCACCACTTGGGTGCTTATTGACATATGTCAAACAAATAGAATATCTGGCAATCGTGGGTGATAAAGGACAAAAATAGAGGTTCTGAAATTTAAAACTTTACCAACAGCCCACAGGAAAAAAATGCTACCATGTGTACTCAGCTCTGCACACTTACAATCCGCTGGATAGTTTTAGAGTATATATATCTCCTCAATATATGTTCCATTCTATATGTAGTCCACGAAAGCTTATGCTCTAATAAATCTGTTAGTCTCTAAGGTGCCACAAGTACTCCTGTTCTTTTTGTGGATAGTTTTAGTCTAACTTTGGAAAGGATTATATAGTTCACTGGACTGGAGGCATTACACTGTGCAAAATGGAATCACTATGACCACTTGTTTAGCATATGCCAATGCATTCTGTTCAAATGAATGGGGTCTTGTTGAACTCACATGCTCCTTGAAAGTATATTATGTGCAGTACTGAAGGGGATAATACAGTATGTTCAAAATAAGACAAGACTTCTCATGACATCTCTGATATCTCCATATGTAGATTCCCATCTCACTCCTCTTTTTTTGTTTGAGATTCATAGTCCTATCCCATCCCTGTCTAGAGCTCAATGTTACAGAATATTTCATATTTAAACTTTTCCATTGCTTTTTTCAAATTGTCTGATGTTTGTTTATACTGATCAAACACAGAGTCCTCACCAACCCAGAGTAAAAGAAAAATTATGAACATTGAACCTGAAGGAGCTATTTGGTGAACAGAATGGCAAAACACCAATTTTAACAGATCAACCTGGGGTTCTTTATCAAATAAAGGGTCTTTGTGCTAGAATTCAAAACCTCTCAGAACCGAAGAGGACAACTAAACTGATTCAAGGTGTGAGTCATAAGAAAAGATTAACCAGATTTGACCACCTCTGCTTATGAAGGTTAGAGATCGTATTGGAAATGATCTCACTGAGGTGTCTACAGCGTAAGATCCTGATGGAAAAGAAATTATATATGCTACTGAACACACAAGGATAGTAACTACTCAAATTCAAAACTATGAGCCCTTATATAATCCTGCTGTGTTATAAAGTTGTGTAGTATTATGTTGACCAGAAGTGGTGCACATAGGATAAGGCAGCATGATAGGATGAAAGGAGGTGAAGAAGTTAAGCATCAATTTGGAGGACTGTTTAGTAAGTAATCATAATACAAAAATTTTATAATGATATACAATCAATTCTACACAGCAATCTGGATTGCATGGTAAAGTAAGTTCACTTGAACAACATATTTTAATACAGCTAAAATGTAAGATCATACATCTAGGAGCAAAGAATGTATGTTGTACTTAATAGGATGGGGGAATTATGTCTTGAAAAGCAATGACTCTGAAAGGAGCTTAGGCATCATGGTGGAGAACCAACTAAGCTGAACTTCTGAGAGTGATGTAGTGGCTAAGAGAACAAATGTGAACCTTGGATGTGTAAGCAGGGGTAATTTGAGTAGAAATAAGGGGGTTGGTATTACTGCTATATATTACGCTGACATTAGTGAGACCTTTATTGGAGTACAGCCTCCAGTTCTGGTAACCACACTGTACAAAAAGAATGTTGATAAATTGGATGGGGTTTAGAAAAGAACTGCAAGAATTATTTGAGGTATGGAAAACCTGCCTTATAGTGAGAGATTAAAGAAGCACAATCTATTCAGTGTATTCCATAGAAAGTTAACAGGTGACTTGATCATATTATGTAAGTGATTACATGGGCAGAAAATTTTTGATAGTAAGAAGTTATTTTATGTGGCAGACAAAGGCATAACAAGATCCAAAGGTTGGAAACCGAAGCTAAACAAATTCAGGATAAAGCTGCAATGTTTTTTAAATGAAGATATTTAATTATAGGAACAATTTATCTAGGACCAGTGGTGCAAGTAGAAATTATTTCTTGCCGGTACGCTGCACTCATGGGAGGGACACAAAGAGGGGGCACATGACCTCCCCACATGACCCCCCCATGTGACTCCATCCCATGTTAACTGGGGGGGGGTGCTCTGTTCTCCTCCCACTGCATTAGAGAATTCTGCTGTACACACTGCATGCAGGAAGACTCAGGTGATACAGCTGCGTGGAAGAGCTGCGCCGGAGGAGATGCCAGCATGGGGCTGCCTGGCGGCCCCACGTTCTACTCTTTTCACCGCTGAGGTTCCTGGGAGATCAGGGCTCTCTGGAACCATAGTGGTGAAAAGAGCAGAAGAACATGGAGCGATTGGGTGGCCCCATGCCAACAGTTCCTCTGGCATGGCTGCTGTACTGCCCCCAGCCCTTCCACGCAGCTGCATCTCCTGAGTCCTCCTGCCTGGGATCTGTACAGCAGCCCCGCCAGAGGACAGGGCTGGGGGCAGGGCGGCGGGCGGTACAGCAGCCTGGCAGCCCCACATTCTGCTCCTTTCCCCGCTGTGGTTCCAGAGAACCCTGATCTCCCGGGAACCGCACCCACAAAAGGAGCAGAATGTGGGGCTGCCGGGCAGCCCCATGCCAGCAGCTCCTCCAGGGCAGCAGCTGTACCGCTCCCAGCCCTGCCCCCAGCCCTATCCTCTGGTGGGCCTGCTATACAAACCCCAGGCAGGAGGACTCAGGTGACACAGCTGCTTGGAAGGGCTGGGGACTGGCTCCTCCAGTGTCTTTCCAGTACACCATACTGGCTGTAAATATCTTACTGCTATAGAATACTGTACTGTACCACCATACTTGCACCACTGTCTAGGACTGTGGTAGATTCTATATCACTTGAATTCTTTAAATCAAGATCTTTTTAAACCATATGCTATAGCTCAAATAGAAGTTATGGCTTTCCCTTCTGGCTTTAAAAATCTATGAAAAATACTGTATAAGCGCCCCGACAATCATCACCACGTGGCCACAGCATTTCTTGGTAGATTCATGGACTTTAAGGCCAGAAGGAACCTTTAGATCTTCAAGACTGGCCTCCTGTGTAACACAGGCCATAGATTTTTTACCGACTAGCTCCTGCATTAAGCTTTCTCCTTGAAATCCATAACCAATCATCTCAAAAATCACAACCATTAGGTTAGAAAAAGGAAAGTTTAACTGTGTGATGACTGTACATAGTACATTATGTGACAACTGCCACATCAGTCTGTGACAATGCTTCTGGTGGAAGAGTGTTTGCTGTGTATATGCCCACCATGAATATATTCCCAGGCACAAACATTCCTTATGCTAGAGTTAAAGGGTGGAAATATATGTATAACTTTTTAAGAAATCTCATTAGAAGACTGTAAGTTAAAAAAAATAAACTAAACATTTGAAAGGCAGTGGAAAGATGCCACTTCACTGTGTGAAACATGGTAATAGGAGGCTTAATATTTTGACACTGACCAGAAGTACATGAGCTCAGAAGAAGTTAAGATGACGATCTGGTCATATCAAGAAAAGGAGACTCTCACTGTATTACTGTAACTATTCATCTCAGTAAACTTAAGTGCCACAGACACACTCATGTGGGTATCTTCAGCTCACTAAGAAGGAATTTAGCTGGAGGACTCCCATGAGTAATGCAAGTAAACTACCATGTGAACTTGGGCAACTTTCATACTGTTCACAGTTCATGCATGCTCATGGAAGAAAAGTGTAATATTGGTGAGGCTGGAAAAGACACAGACCTCATTTCGTCCATGCACTGCCAAAGCAGGTTTGTTCCCTAGGGCAGGCTTTTTAGATTTGTCTAATCTCCTTTCAAATAGCTCAAACAATGGAGTTGAGAAGCTATCTCATCGTCTAATATGTCTACATAGTGTTATTTTTCTAGATAATCAGCTAAAAATGGATTTTGCTTAGGTTCCTTCTATATACAAATCTTAGTTATAACTTCTGAACATGCTGGAACAATTCCACTCCCTCCTTGGTGTGTTCCTCACCCTACACATTGAAGTAGAGTGGGCAATGCTGATCCAACACATGGAGGTTCCTCCAGATCCAGAGTTTGTAGTGAAGCTGGTAGCTCCTTCTCCTGTGGGAGGAGATAAGTGGACATGTTTCCTATGCATTTGATATAAAAAGAAAAATATGCTGCCTCACCCTCCACCCCCATCTCCAAGCAGCCTAATGGGATAGTAATGAGAGATGTTTGACTTCTTTGTGTGTGCTCGAATTTAGGTTGAAAATTCAATAGGTAATGCTCCCAAGGACCTCAATCCTGCAAAGACATATGTATGTGCTTAGCTTTAAGTGCATCGGTGCCATGAGTCAGTTGACTTCAAAGGGAATATTTGAATGCTTAAAATTACACACATGAATGAATTTTTGCAGGATTGGGACCACAATGAAATGAGAGGGAGGGTATTCTTACCTCTAAAAATCAGAAGCTAGAGCACAAAAAAATCAAGACATCTGTTTGTTTTCAATTTGATTGGCTGTTTTTGTATTTTATTTATATTCTTGGGATTGGAAATGCATATTATATCTCTTTGCTGATATCCCAAGAAAATGAAAGGCATTGGATGTTCAACTTCCTTTACTTTCAACCATCCTTCTTTCTAAACAGGGATCATGCATTGAAATTACATCCTTGTGCTTATGTTTTATAATCTGTTACCATGGAGATATTACCATACACACAGGGTGGTACTTTCATTGCATACAATCAAACAGGATAAGAATGTTGATTAAAATGGGTGCACAAATCTCATTATAAGTCATAATAAAAAAAAGAAATAATGGAAGAAATGAAGTAGATATGGTTTAAATGTTTAGAGATTACCTTGATCATATATTTGTTTACATTTTCTGCTCTAGATTTCCTTGTGTTTGCATTAAGTATATTATTTGTGGTGTTTCTTTTGTTTTAAACATTCTTAATTTAGGTGGCTAACTAAACAGTATTAGGACAAGGAATGGTAGCTTGACAGCTATGCTATAATTAAGTTGTGTTAGTATTTGCATTATAGAACTCCATGATAAATATTCCCTATGGCATTAAATTGGATCTGAAAAGTGTCAGCCTGAAAGTGAATTTTTTTCACCAAATCTGAGAGAAAACACTTTCCACGGTCTCCCTTCCCCACTTCAGCCCAGTTTTAATTATAAAAACGTAAAACAAAAATATATTTTGGACATTGTATAATTTTTTGATCAAAAGCATTTCAGAATTTAACATTGGCAACTCAAAAGTAGTTTGGTTTTACAATGTGTCAGTTTACCTGTATGGTGACTGTCCTGGACAAGATGGAATATTTCTTTGCTGCTACATTAACCCATTTTCTAAAATCTATATTTCTCCTATAATATACACCTGTTCCCAGTGGGGTGTATATGTGATGCTTCCCTGACGTGCCCAGCATTGTGAGGCACCTCCTGCATTTAGATTGAGGCAGTCTTGCTGTGGATCAGCTCCCTGAAAGCACCAGCTGCTAGCCACACAAGCACTGCCTTCCAGGCCCCTGGAGGCCTCGCTGTCTTTGCACACATTAGCGGTAGGCGCACGCTACCCTCACGTCATCTGAGCAGCCGCCTGGAATGCTTAGCCCCTGGTCCACTGAACACTCACAGGATTATTGGATATGCTATTCCCAAAGGAATGGTACACACCAGCTGATTTGACTCGACTCAAGATCACCACTTTAGTTAACACACAGTACTTTACATATGTAGTGAAAACAAGAATAATTTTATTATCAGTGAACAGAGATTCAAGTGAAAAAGAGTGAGAATATTGGAAACAAATGGTTACATATAAAACAAAATCATAACACTTTCTAGAGCCTAAACTTAACTAACTGGTTATCCTCTATCCAAAGAAGTTTATCTCACCCAAAGATCTTCCTAGCATTTTCAGTCAAGACTATCTTAGATCCCTTTTTCATGAAGCAAACCCGCTGCCAGTTTACTTCCTCAGTGAAGAATGCCATGCCAGAGTGTCTCTGAGCACCCCAAATATACCAGAACAGACCAGTGATGTTACCTGAAAATAGGGGTTCCCCCCGACTGTTAACCTCTTCTTGTTAATTTCCTTCTCAGGTCTCTGCCAGCTCTCCATTAGTGTTTGACTTAGAATGCTAATAGATTCTTATTGTATGACATGCAATACACAATACTCTGCCAAAGAGATAAGTGTTTCCCACCCTATTTCTGGAGAAGTTTTTCTTCAGATGTGCTACCTTTAAGTGACCTGCTTTTAACTACAGACTTAGAAAATGTAATTTTTTGTGTGTATCTATACATAACTGCTCACATATTTTCTGTACAAACATCTCACAATAGTTATGATGACCAGTGTGACACAGGCTTTCAGTAGAGCTCTTACATGACATTCTTTTGGTGAAACCAGTGGATCACTGTACCCCTATATACTGCATGCCTTCTGCCAATTGGCATCCAGAGGGTCCTGGATCACAGTATTATATAATATGAAGCCCTATATGCTATCATTTTAAAACTGATTATTTTTTGAAACTCCAATAACATGCTCACCTCTGTACAAGTCTGTAATTCAGCAAGGTTCTTGAGTGCATGCACAGCTTTACTGCAGTGGAACTACTGATGTGTTCAGTATCTTGATGATAAGAGTCATGAAGATATTCTCTATACTGACTATAATTCAGTACAAAACAAAGACTCAGACAAGACAAGTTAGGAGATTTGGAGGAGATGTTAGTATTGAATATTTTTATTATTATTTTACTCTTCCTTGTTTTGTCTTTTATATAATGTTGGGGTGCAGAAGGCATTTGAACAATGATGCATTAGTGTTTGTGGGCTGTGAGTCTGACGGGTACTTGGAACACTAAAACTGGGAGGTGGTTCCCTGCCAGTTGGGCAGTGTGAAGGAAGGTACGAAAGTGTCCATGGGAGAAGAAAAAAGAGGACAATGGGGCTGTCATTATTTATGAAGTAAAAGATGCAAAGTAGGACATGAGATTTAAATATATATACATCATAATGAATTTATGCAAAAGAGCAAAGGTAGGATGCCATTTGAACCTCATCTCTGATCCTCATGGCTTTCATGGATTAGATTAGATTAGAATTTGCACATTAAATTAATTTAGATATTTTGGCTTTGTTATATTGTAGGTGTAAATCAGGAATATAAGTTTATTACTGGGATAAACCCGGCTGTTCTGCTGCACTTCAGAAATTAATGCCTGGGAGACTTAGTTTACAAAGCTATTAATATGTAGCATCTCCTACCATGACTATGTAGTGTCTTACTTATGAAGCCTTAAGTGAAATACTTGGTGATAATGTTTGACCCTTTCCCCATGTAGGCTCTATGGCAGTGTTTCTCAAACTGGGGTCACTGCTTGTGTAGGGAAAGCGCCTGGCGAGCTGGGCCGGTTTGTTTACCTGCCCCATCCGCAGGTCCGGCCGATCGCAGCTCCCACTGGTTTGCTGCTCCAGGCCAATGGGAGCTGCTGGAAGTGGCGGCCAGTACGTCCCTCGGCCTGCTTTCCCTACACAAGTGGTGATCCGAGTTTGAGAAACACTGCTCTATAGTGAGGCTCATTAGTGTGCTTAGAAAATGAGTTTTGTTTGGGCAACAGGGGCACTATTTAATCTTTGCAGATTTATATAGCCAATAACTTAAGAGACCTTGTGTTAACAGTTCTCTGGAAGAAACCCTGCAGTTTTCTCTCACAGCACATCTAAAGTTATCTATTTTGATACTATGCCGACAAAGGGTTCTTGTTCATAACTTCATTCATATTTGCCTTCTAAGACCCAAATTGGCTGAAAATGATTGAAATGTATATGGAAATATGTAGAAGGTAAGACTGAATGGAATGAGGAACTAAAAAATCAGACAAAAGGCAATACATTGCAAATAGCCAATCTGGATGAAAATCCTTTTATTTTTTTAGTATTCACCCAAGAGTTCTGAAGGAACTCAAATGTGAAATTGCAGAACTACTAACTATAGTTTGTAACCTATCATTTACATCAGATTCTGTACCAAATGACCGGAGGATAGCTAATGTGATCCCAATTTTAAAAAAAAAAAACAGAGGTGATTCCTGGCAATTACAGGCCAGTAAGCCTGACTTCAGTACCGGGTAAGCTGTTTGAATTGTCAGACACATAAATGAACATATCAGTTGGGGAAGAGTCAATATGGTTTTTGTGAAGGGCAATAATGCCTCACCAATCTACTAGAATTCTTTGAGGGGGAGTCAACAAGCATATAGATAAGGAGGATCCAGTGGATATAGTGTACTTAGATTTTCAGGAAGCCTTTGATAAGGTCTTTCACCATAAGTTCTTAAGCAAAGTAAGCTGTCATGGGATAAGAGAGAAGGTCCTCTCATGGATTGGCAACTAGTTAAAAGATAGGAAACAAAGGGTAGGAATAAATGGTCAGTTTTCAAAATGGAGAGAGGTAAACAGTGGTGTCTCCTGGGGTCTGTACTGGGACTAGTCCTATTCAACATATTCATAAATTATCTGGAAATGGGTAAACAGTGAGGTGGCAAAATTTGCAGATGATACAAAACTACTCAAGATAGTTACATCCCAAGCAGACTGCAAAGAGCTACAAAAGGATCTCACAACTGGGAAACAAAATGGCAGATGAAATTCAATGTTGATAAATGCAAAGTAATGCACATTGGAAAACATAATCCCAACTATACATATAAAATGATGGAGTCTAAATTAGCTGTTACCACTCAAGAAAGAGATCTTGGAGACATTGTGGATAGTTCTCTGAAAACATCCACCCAACGTGCAGCGGCAGTCAAAAAAGCAAACAGAATGTTGGGAATCATTAAGAAAGGGATAGATAATAAGACAGAAAATATTCTATTGCCTCTATATAAATCCATGGTATGCCCACATTTTGAATACTGTGTGCAGATGTGGTCGCCCCATCTTTAAAAAGATATATTGGAATTGGAAAAGGTTCCGAAAAAAGCAACAAAAATGATTAGGTGTATGGAATAGCTTCCATATGAGGACAGATTAATAAGACAGGGAGTTTTCAGCTTGGAAAATAGATGACTACATGGGGATATGATAGAAGTCTGTAAAATCATGACTGGTGTGGAGAAAGTAAATAAGGAAGTTTTATTTACTCCTTCTCATAACACAAGAACTAGGGGTCACCAAATTAAATTAACAGGTAGCAGGTTTAAAACAAACAAAAGGAAGTTATTTTTTTTCACACAATGCACAGTCAACCTGTGGAACTCCTTGCCAGAGGATGTTGTGAAGACCAAGACTATAACAGGGTTAAAAAAAAACTAGATAAGTTCCTGGAGGATAGGTCCATTATTGGCTATAAGCCAGGATGGGCATGGATGGTGTCCCTAGACTCTGTTTGCCAGATACTGGGAATGGGCAACAGGGGATGGATCACTTGATGATTACCTGTTCAGTTCATTCCCTCTGTGGCACCTGGCATTGGCCACTGTTGGAAGACAAAATACTGGGCTAGATGAACCTTTTGTCTGACCCAGTATGGCCGTTCTTATGTAAAATATGATAAAGAACTAAAAATCCTTGGCCTTCTGTGGTGTTTTATGCATCAGTATTTTCTTCAATCATCAGTCTAACAGATAATGTGCAATAAATTATGATGGCTACCTTTTGGTAGTAAGTATCGATCAATATAGTACCCCATCCTCATAATTTGTTTAGCTTGGCAATACTCACTTTTCACATATACTCACTGTAGGCTGGACTCTGTTACCATGTACCCTCAGGAGAAGTGTTTGTGGACCACTACACTTGTAACTACGTGAAATGATAAATGTAATACATCTGATGCATTTTTCTATGTCAATACCTAAAATATTACTATATTGCTATTTTCTTTGACAACCAGCATATTTTCCTCAGCAACAGCACTGAAAAAAGTAAAACACAAACGTTTTTGCTGGTATCCCCTTGTTATATGACATTTATTTCTAAAATATTTATAAACGACAGTTTTTCTGGATTGGTATGAATTGGCGTAATTGATATAATCAAAATTTTATTTTCTTATTCAAATGCAGTGTTCATTTTGAATTATGTGCCTTGCTGTTGGCATTGTAGTGCTTATTCCCGGAGTAAAATACATTTTTATTTCACAGTCTGACAATCAAGGCATCCTACTCATCAAAGTCACTCTCGTCAGACACATCATCATTGTGGATGACAGGATCAGCAGCTTTTTTGACAATGTTCTCGCACTTCTGACACTTATACAAGTCTGTGCAGGAAAGCCTAGCAGCAAGACGGGAACACCTCCCTGTTTGACATTTCACATGCTAGCAGGCACAATGGACTGCCTGCAGCATACTAGCTGGTGTTGGATGACTTGTCATCCCAGTGATGGCAAGCTCTTTGTTTTCTAAATGCCATCCATGGCCAGCAGATGAAGGAACATTCATCCTGTTAACAAGAGAGGGCCTCTTTATAGAAGCCTGGTAATTTGCCTGGTTGCTATGTCGATGTAGAGCATCACATGCTGGTGGCATGCTGTCTCCAGTCAGTGAAGGTGAAGCTAGACAGAACACCTTGTATCTGGCATCATTGAATCCTGTGGCGAAGTTTGGCCATACAACTTGCACACACATTTCTCAACCACAAGGAATGTTGCATCTTGAATTGTGAAGTTTTTCCCAATGTCTGTGAAAGCATCAGGGAACTCTTCACTCTGAGACCACAGCAAATGCCTTTCTCTTTCCCTTCCCATAGAGGGCACTTGTGAATGTGTGGAGTCCAATAAGAGAGGTACAGACCTTTGGGCCTAGAGCTGAGATGATTTTCTCCAAATCAAATCTCTTTGATTGCCAACACCAGAGAAAAAATGCAAATTGACTGGCAGCTGTGACTTAAGACTGATGTGTACGACAGTAACATCTATATCTGGGTTCCTAATTACCACATTCTGATAGTCCTTGGCAGGATGTTTCAAATGAAGAAATTTACGTGTGTCACATTCTTCATGGTCACAATTTAATTCATCAACAGCTGTGACTGTCACTGAACCCTTCTGTACAACCAGGCAGTGACCATCCTCTCCATGGGCTATAAGTCCTTGCCTACTGCTTGCAAATTTGCATCCCTCCACATGGAATACAAGAATTTCTGAATTGTTTCCTTATTGTTGCCATCAGGAAGAAACTTCCTCCACTGACTGGGGTTTTCTGGCCCCTCCCATAGATTTGTAGGGTTTGGGACCCACAAACTGCTCGGTGTGACAGTTCCACATTTTTGGTGCTCACATTGGGATACTGAGCTATGACAAAATCCAAATGAATACACTTGTACTTTCTTGAAAGCTTAATCATCTACGCTACAATGGCATCTGCAAGCTCACCAAAAGTTGAAGGAACATCCCATAGTGCTTAGATGACAGCCATTCCATCAAAAAATATTACATCATTCTCTGAAACATGGGCAATAAGACAGTCTCCACCTTTGAACAGAAGAAGATTGAGCAAAGCTCATTTGTTGTTTTTGCCAGATTACCATCAGCACTAGCAAGAGGGTAGGAAACTGTTCCCAAATATTAGGATAAGATTTCCCTGAGATCAGTTTTCCTATGTTGACCTAATACAAGAAGTTTGGCAGTGTTTCTTGTTATTATGAAGACTCACATCTTTGCCAGCTACTTTTGTTTGTTTATTTGTTTGTTTGACTTGATTACTGAAATGTTTTCAATTTCTGGCTTTTAATGGGAGAAAAAATGTCCTGAGTAGCAGAAAACAGTCATTGGTTCACAAAATCCATCAGTGCAAATTCACCTTTCTCTTGAGAGCAAACAAATCACTTGTAATCTCACTGGTGGCAAAAACACCTGAATTTAAACGCACTAGTGCATATTAAGGCACATCAAATGACTGATCATGCATTCAGTAGTGCACAAAATGCTCATTATGGCTGTCTCGTCATTCTGAATTCCTGTGGTGTCGGGATTTTTCTGTTTGCATACCTCTGCAGTCTTGCCTGCCATCACTTCACACTATCTCATTATAGCAGCTCCCTCACATTCAGCATCCTTCTCCTCCTAGTATGATGGATGGCCACCTGGGCCAGCACCAGGAGGAGGTTGACAAGGAGGTTTTGTGACTTTGTGGGGCCATGAATAGGATGTGCATAAATCCCCCTCACGCTGCAAAAGGTACAGATGTTAGGAAGGGGGTGAACTGTGCCAAGTACACGCCCATGCTCACAACTCTGTGAAGGAGCCACCAACCAATACCCCTGGTGGGCCATGGTACCAGAGTGGACAGACGGCCCATTGGGGCTTCTCACCCTCCACAGATAGTAGGCGGTCCCACCACTTGGTGTCAGGGCGGGACACAAGGGTGAGGAAATTAAAGGTGTGGAGCATGAGCGCATACGGCTATTTCCTAGATGTGGTTTGGAGATTATGCAGCTGGCTTGGGTCATGCAGGGAAGAGGCGGGGGGGCGCTCGCGGGGCAAGGGCCTGATGACAAGGGCCAGAGCATCAGAGGTGAGCAAGGCTTGTGTCATGACTAATTACTGTATTCCAAGAAGCACAATGTCACAGTTTGTTTAGTATGGAAACCACTTGAGATGATCCCATCAAGTGTCTAATTGTCAATACAAGGCAAAGCGATTTAGGTGTCTGTTTTTGATCCCTTAGATGTGAGGTAAATAATATCTTGGCAAAGTGATATAAGTTTAAGATCCAGATCATCTGGAAGATCAACATAACCAGCCAGAGTTGGTGCCTGTGCTGCTCCAGTAATCCAGGTAATCAAACTGTAAAATTCAACTGGCATGACAGACTTTGCAGGATCAACAGTTAAATCTATTGATGTTGGTGGCCAGGGACAACTCATTCTAGAACTTTCATCCTGTGTTTTCTTTATGATCAGTGCGGGATTGTACAGAGTCCTAGTTGACTGCATATCAGGAACTAGTGTACTCGCCGTTGATCTATGTGATGGTAACTCAGCTTGTGGCTGAGAATGAATTTGCTCCTTTTCACTCAGAATTGTCATTGTAGCTGCTCCTGCCTCAGGTTGATAAGAAAGGCTATTAGTAGGCATAGTTGTTGATGGTGTGTCAATGGACAACATCTTACTAACATTCTTATGGTGTGGTTAATGGAAGGTGAGCTGAGGGAAGTCATGTTTCAGACAATATTTCAATCTGTCAGCTCTGTAATACAAAAACATGTATGATTTCTAAAAACAGGATACTCCACAGGGACATTGATTGTAGTTGTGAGGCATAAGTCTTGCTACTGTGTTTTAAATGTATATTTTACTATTGTTTTCAAGATTTACTACCAACTTAAAGTTTAGAAAAATCATTTGATATTTAAATTTCCATTTGTTTCTACCATGACTTTTGCCCAAAAGATTATGATACCATCTGCCTATACAATTACTTACTTGTAATGTGACGAATCAAGACCTTCATGCTTTATTAAAATGAAAATGTGGGTATGTATTGTCAACCACAACACCTCCTGGTCTACGTTGAACCTTTGGTGGATGATAGAAGCACAGGAAATCTTGTAGGCTTCGCTGTACATGTGCTCAGCACAAGTAGGCTTATCCTGATCTACTGCCTTGTCAAAAATCTTGGGTAGTCTCTGTAACATATTATGTAGTACCAGTTGCCACACAATCTTGTCCTTGTATGTGAATGGCAATGCTCTGATCCTCTTTCAACTCTGCAGCTCTTTTTACCTTTCATGAATCTATGGTACCTGCCTAGATTATGTAGATGTAGGAAGATGTAGATGGCAGGAAGGACTGGTCCAGATGCATGAACAGGGAGGCTAGATCTTGACCAAAATGTCATCCTGGGTCTGGGCAAAGGTGTGAAACTGGGACTGGAAGAGGTAGACTGTCCATCATCCTGTTTCCCTGTAATATTGACAGCTGAGCACAGCATTTTCTTGCACTCTCTATGAACTTTTTGCCTATAAAACGGCTATAGCAGGTGGGGTAGAGTCCTGTGTCACTGGTGATGTCATCAAATTCTTTTGACAGGTGCTGTTAAAATGATTCAGCAATATATCAATTATCCCCATGCAAGTCCAACCAATGCTTGAGCACATTCATGGTATTTATCCCACCTGACGTGTAAATGGTTACAACAGACTCCTTGACTGAGACTAGATGCATCTAACAATGCAAACTGGTTATAAAACTGGATTTTTTGTTAATCTTAGATGATTGAGAAGGGATTTCCTGGTCTTCATCATTATCCTTGAGTGTAGCCCAACAGCACTGGAACTGAGGAGGGGTAGTGGGTGGGCAGGGGGCCATGTCTCTCCCACTTTTTCCCAAACCCTGTCCATCTGGCAATTCCTGGGTCACAGCTCCCTCATTAATGCCTTGGCCAGCTGTGAGCCATAGGCTTGGAGATAAGTGCTCCAGCCAGAGCAGCAGAGCCCAAACAGTTGCTCTGGCACAAGCATTTCCAGGCAGAACAGAAACTCTGAGGTGCTGGGGACCAAGCCAGAAGCCCCATAGGAACAGGGGCTGGTTGCTTGCTGGGAGTCCATGCTAACTGGGCATGGGGTGTCTGAATTATTCACCTAGCCATAAGCTGGGCTGGACAAAGCCCTGGCTTCTTGGGAATGAGTGGAAGAAGACAGCATTGGAAGCTGGTGGCCACTGGCCTTAGCAAGGCACAAGTGCCAGGAGAAGGGGCCTCAGAGCCAGCTTACAGCCATGACTGTGTTGGACTCAGGAGTGGGTAGGCAGAGCTCTCCTGCAAATGAATAACCTCAGCTACTAGAGGAGCCTGGAGCTTGAGTCCCATTCGCTTGCCCCTTGTTCACACCGCTGTGCCACAGCCACCTCCAGGATGACCTGCTGTAGCAGCTGGAGTGCTCCAAGATGCTGGAACTGGTTATTGTTAGCGCTCTTGCATCTTACAATTGTTGGCTTCTCTGCACTGTTGAGGCATATTGAGACATATTGGCCTGTGTTTTCCTGTGCATTTTTTTGGGGTGTACTTTATAAAAGCTTATGCTTCAAACGCTGAGATCCTTAGCATGTAGAGCTTTGCCTGAGAAACGGATCAGTATCTCTTTCTCCAGACATCAATCCATCACTATCTCCCTATATCTATTTTCTAAGGTGCTTTGAAAAGTTACTAATTCTCTAGCTCCCTTCAAGCAGCTGTATTGTACCTGCCACTGAGACTCACTACTTTAGTTTTTATTAAGCCATTCATTACTGGGGTTAGCCGCATAACTCAGTGCTCTTTCCTTGTCCCTGCTGTTATATTTTGTATAAAAATGTGTCTGTCACACAGAGTTAACCTCTCTTTGTTGTGAGAATCTGCAGAGATAAAAGATTGTTCCCCCACAAAAGGTTAACTCCGATCTGAGGGCTGTTTGCTAATGGGATGCTGTCCGCGTTTCTTTCTCCTGTTCAGGCTCCTTGGTCATTATTAATGGGATGTGCACCCCTCTCCAAAGCACTCTAGAGCACGACATCCAACACTGATGGGGAGCCACCACTGAGACTGAAAAAGCGAGACTGGGAACTAGATAAAGGTGCAAGAGGAGTCAGGGCTTTTAAGGGAAACTCCGGACCCTCCACCACTGGGTCTGGAACTGGGGGGGGAGGCCCCTAGGGCCTTTGTCCCCACAGTTTTTAATAAAGGAAACATGAATTTCCCGTCCCCCCCCCAGAGGCTACGCGTATCTGCCTGTAGTGGAGGAGGGGCAGTGAGGGCAGCAGCTTCAGCAGATGTTACTGAGCATGCTTAGTCCATCTCAGCATGCTCAGTACAAGCCAAGTAGGAAATCTGGGGGGGCACATGACCCTAAATTCCCCCCTATGCATCATTTCTGGCCCCCCAATGTCTGCAAAGGTTCCGATGCCCTTGGAGTGGCCATATTGGTTTTGCATAAATACATGTGTTAACTAGTCCAATCTAAAGCCTCCAAGATTTACTATTACTTTTTATGTGACCCAGGTGGCAAGGTCAGTACTGGGTTAACTTTCCAATATTTTCACACTCAATGCTGAAAAGTAAAAAGCAAGCAAACAAACAAAGTCTAGGAGACAACAGTGAAGTCGCTTCCTGAAAATCTGCATGGTTAACAATGTACATTGTTGTGCTTGCAATATCACATAAATATTAATTGTTAGGAAAATGTGGTGGTGCAAGCACCTTTTACTGTTTTCCTACTCTATCTTTTTTTGTTTGAAATTACATTTATCATCATCTGAGACATCAAAACCTCCCTGTATATAGTTATAAAGACCTTGTGTGCTATTTTTCTACAATGCTGACACTAAGGAAAATATGCTGTTTGTCATGAAAAGACATGCAACTATGAATCTTTAGGAAAAAATTAATTTAAAGTATCATGCATTTATCATCCAACTACTTTGCCTGGAGTTAAAATGGAACACATTAATATCTATACTGAACTGTGAATATTACTGATGATAGAAAAATTGGGGATGAGGGGTAATGTTTTGCCCCAGAAATTGAGATATGGCTGGTTATTGCACATTTTCTGTTTTGCATGATCAGTGAGAAAAATGTTGGTGTATAATATGCACTGGATGGAACAGATTTCTGGCCTTCATAAACAATTTCATACACAATTCAAAGATAAAATAAAGGTTTTTTGAGCATTTTAAACATATTTTCACCTGTGTATCATGTATTAGCTGTATGATGCTTTCACTATTCATTTCAATACATTTTTGAATATTTTTCAATCATTTTGAACCATCTTGGGTCTAGATTAGGCAAATATTGTGGAAATTATAGCCAAAACTCCTTTAATCAGTATAGTATCAAATTGGTTGACAGCTAGATATCTTTGCATGTGCTGTGACAGAAAACTGCAGGGTTTCCTCTAACTTCTAACACAAGATCTTTCAGGTTATTGCCTACATAAAATTGGATAGAATTGTGGTGCCCTTCTTGCTGGAACAGAATGATACAAGAATGGACCTCACCATATGGCCTAATGGATGTTCAGTATGTTTTAATTTTGATTCCTTTTCTAGTGTGATAACAAAACCAAAATTAAATACAATAAAGCTGCTAGAATGATGATGAATATGTGTCTTTCCCTTAATTAAAAAGTGAATCTGTAATAGAATATTGAATTTTAAAGCAAATGTGTTGTTACTTGGATCTTTTATTTGTCCAACAGAAACATTTTATTGTATTTAATTTTCTCAGAACTTCTCCAACTTTTACTTTGTTGTGATGAATATTGGGGTTTTGGTGACTCTCATGAGACCTGGGAGTACAGAAGAATACAGAAATGATGGTAGTAGATAAACGGAATGTCCTTCATTTATTCCTCAGAGGTAACCTAGTTTGTGAAGGCATACATTCTGCAAACTGGACCCACAACCACTGCAAGCAGTACAGAGAATCCAAATCTGCCAGTGTATCATATCAATACTGTGAGTGTGTGCGCACACAAGCGTGTGGGTATGCAAGCGTGTGGGTGTGTAAAAACTAATATGCTGGCAAGAATACCAATAAGTACATAAGGGAGCCCAGAATTCTCCTGCTTCTCTAACTCCGTGATAGGTGCAGGGGCAGCTCCAGCGCAGCAAGCGCGTGACTGGGGTGGCAAGCTGCGGGGGGCGGCCTGCCAGTCGCCATGAGGGCGGCGGTCAGGCTGCCTTCGGCGGCATGCTTGCGGAAGGTCCGCCGGTCCCGGGGTTTCGGTTATTGAGGAAAACAATAGATTAGAATTCTTCCTTTGTACCAGTTTTTAACTGATTGCCGCGTGCTTAGAGGTAAATTGTACAGTTGTAAGTTCAATATAAAATGAAACTACCTGTAAAAGAGATAATCAGTTAATTATGTATAAATTGGAGAGAGAACTTGGGAAGTAAAATAATCACATTACTATCTTTAAACTACTAGTTTGTTGTCTTATTATTTATTAGTTTATTTGTACAGTGCCCCAAAGTGTGCTAGCCTCAAAATATCCATCAGAAGAGACCTGAAATGTTACTATGGGTCATATTCACAGCATCACCATCTTTATGTAAAATCCAAGCTGGCAGGATTGTGAAGAGGGCAGTGTAGTGGCAGACTTAGCATTATGCTCTTGTTATCTTGCAAATGTACTTATATTTCAATGCTAGAAATAGAAATGTGTGTATAAAGGGATAGACCCTAGTGGGCAGAGGGTAGATGACTTTCCTGAATGTTCAACAAGAATGCTTTGCACTTTAAATGCTACAAACTTTGTGACGAGCAAGAGAAAATCTCCAGATTGTCTCAATGTTGAGCATTTTGTTATCAGGTTTGGCTGAGTGGGAGTTAGATAAGGTGACAGGGAGATGTAAATATAGTAGAGTATAGAAGGACGAGCCTTTTACCAAAAGCCATGCTTGTCTCTCTGGACTTCAGGGAGCCAGAAATTTAGTATGTTTGGCACCTGTAAGAACTTTGGTTTGGTTTGTGAGTGAGTCGTTGTTTGATTTGGTCATGGTGTGTTGGCGGGGTAAAGGGATGTGTCTGTTATTGGCTGAAGTCCTTCACTTAGCTATAATGCTATTTCTATGCTCAGAGATATCTTTGCACAATATATATATCCTTAAAACTGTACAGTACATGTTTTTCCATCATAAATCAGGCAATTATTTTATGCTTTTTGTGAAATATTTTAAGCTTTTCAACTACTTGTTCTTAAGTTTAGGCTGCACATAATGCTTCTAAGCAGAGACCAAAGAGAAAGGGATTGGAATTTATGGGATAGTGGAATCAGTTTATAATTGCATTCTTAATAAATGTATTTGTTGTATAATTAAGACTATATATTTTTTTTTAAATCTGTTTTGCAGTCCTTTCTGTAACACTGTTGGAAATCATTTCCACACCATGGGGACCTCTTCTGGGAGAAGCAGGGTGCAGCAACTACAGAGGCACCCCACAGCTGCTCATTCACTAAGAGTTTTGTACTTCCAAGGAATGTGTAATTCCTAATTATGAGGGCAGCCTTAGCTTGGCACAGAACTCATAGACTCATCTGTTGCTACCAGATATTTGCTGTCCGTATTGCACTATAAGATCTATAGGACAAAAGCTGCCTTAAATCACTATGGAAAAGTGGGTGTCAATTGTTAAAGGATACTTTCAACCTGAAAATCACACTTCTCTCTGAAAGTGCTATTCTCATTCTAGCTATAAATAAGACCTAAGATTACTAGGAGTTGGCAAATTTTCTCCACGTTTTTTACAGTGTTTACTTAGTGCATCTCGTAGCACTTTGTATATATTCAGTAAAGCCATATATTTAGGCCCTGATCCTGCAGTATGTTGCATACAGGTGGACTACTGGGCCCACATGGCGCTCCAATAAAGTCAATGAGGATCTGTGCAGATGCAGCTGTTCACCCCCATACAGTGAATTTCAGGATCAAGGCCTTTGTGAGTTTCCCCTTTGCTAAAAATCCCCTTTTGTGCACCTAAGTATGAGAGCAGAAAACATTTTCAGTTCTTTTTAAAAGGAATGAAAACAACAAAGGAAATCCAGTACATGCTATTTAAAGGTGCTTTATCAGAAACTGTATTAAAAAAATATTAATCCATTTTACAAAATTCAAGTTGATTGTTTCCTTAAGAGGAAGCCATCAGACCTTTAAAATAAAAATGCCGTAGCTTTTTCCAGGTAAACAGTGCAAGAAAATTAGGTGATACATTAAACAAGTGCTATTCAAAATGTGTTGCAGAAACCTTCAAAATCACACATTGTCTCATAGTCTTTGTAAAAAATGATACATTATTCATTTAGTTTGGTTTGTCAAGCTGAAAATTGAAATAATGCAATTAATAGTACACTATATGAATGTAGTAAATATACAGGAAAATGTTTTATTCACTATGAAATTTTCATTGCTCTGTTCTCTTAGTACAAAGGCATAACTTCCCATTGATGTTACTGGAAATTATGCGTGCATATTGTAGGATAAATACAATGCCAGAAGGCCTGATTCTGCATTCCTTGCATACTCAAAACTTGCACTGACTTTTCAACTATTCAGCAGGAGTTTAGAGTACACAAAGAGTGTAAGATTGTTAACAAAGCATCAAATGATTGCTTGCCATTCTACCTCAGATCTCTCCCATTCCTTGCGAACTGCAAGGTTTTGGCCAGCCCTTTCATGGCCAAGCCGTGGTGGGATGGGGTAAGAAGCCTTTTCTCCCAGCCCCTTATGCAGCTCATGTAAAGGCCTACCAGAACTGCAGATCATGTTCTCAGTGGAGGACTGAGCTGCTTTTATTGAGATGCTTCTCCACAAGGAACAATTAGGTTGATAGGGGATAGGGTTACCACATGGCTGGTATTTGACTGGCCAGGCAGGTTTTTTATGGATTTGTCAGTTGCCAGAAAAATAATTTAATCTGCCAGTATTTTTTACGTGGGTCTAAAGATTTGCATTATTATCACAATACACTGGGATATCTAATATTAAAAGTTTCTGTATCCAGCTAAAGATGCTGCAGTGTTCCCACTTCCACAGTTTAAATAACAGATCAAAACGGTTGAAAATACAGCAGCTGTCTTCCCACCAACGTGCAAGAGCACAATGCATGTGTGAGAGAGGGTGTGCGTCATGGGAGAGTGAGGAGATGTGCTATGTTATCAATCTATATATGTTATCTCTTTAGATACCGTAAGTGGCTGTTGAAGGAGGGGGGGAGTTGGAGAGTTGCCTTGTGATTGGAGGTTGGGGTTTCGGCGGGCTTGCCTTGTGGCGGGGGGGGGGGTGCCAATTTTTTGTATTTGAAAGGTGGTAACCCTAACTGGGGGCAAGGGCCAAGTATGTGGCACCATAACTTTCCCCACACACAAACTGTTGCATTCAGCTTCACTCTTTGCTAATGAAAGTTAAGTGGAACTTTAGTAAATCCTGTGCACTGCTCTGTCCATGGGGTTGCATTACTTCCAGCCCAACACCTCACATTTCCTGTTTTCCTGGTGTCTCCTCAATAATGGTCCCTCCTGGGAACAAGGGCCCTCTGACTCCAGTTCCACTGATCATGATACAATGAGGATATCACCTCACCTGCAATGAAGATATTATCTGCAATTATTTTCACACCAAGCAATCCTGCAAGTGCTTGGGTGAGTCTTCTTTGGAACACCTCTGGAGCTGGGCTTATGTTTATTGGCATGCATAGATGTCTGTAGTGACCAAATAGTGTTGCAAAGGCTGTCAGTATTCTGGAATCTTTATCCAAGCTTGTGTGACAAAAGCCATTCCTGACATCACAGACTATAAAGATTCTGACTTTGGAGAATTCTGGCAAGATGTCATCCATTGTGGGCAGTGGATAGTGGCATTTTATGTCCATTTCAGTGACTTTGGGCAAATATGCAGATGAGTAAACATAATAATAATAAATAGAGATATACCTATTTCATAGAACTGGAAAGGACCCCAAAAGGTCATCGATTCCAGTCCCCTGCCTTCACTAGCAGGACCAAGTACTGATTTTTGCCCCAGATCCCTAAGTGGTCCCCTCAAGGATTGAACTCACAACCCTGGGTTTAGCAGGCCAATGTTCAAACCACTGAGCACTCTCTCTCTCTCTTCCCCTCCTCCCCGATGGCATCTTTACCATCATGCTGCTTACCCAACATATACTGGCCTCTGCAGGCACTATTGTAACCCTGCTCTGCACACTTTCAAGCTCCTTATGTACTGGATTACACAGTGCCACTGGAATTTTCCTGTGTGGTAAGCACACAGGTTCCACTGTGAGGTCTACTTCCTGTTTCAGCTTTCTTTTGAGGTGCCCATCACATTTGAGAACATTCCTATATGCTTTTAAATTGTTTCCATTGCGTATGGGACTCCTTTTGATTCTTGCACTACTGCTGTAAAATCAGATCCATGGCCTGTATAGCTGTATTCCCCCAGAGGGGCCTGGGGTGCTTACCAGCACCAACTACAGTTTGCAGTGGTGGATCTCTCTTCTTTTTTGGGTTAGTTACTATGAGGTCACAGTTTTCCTATGGGCTGCATTATGCTCTTGTTGTACATTAGACTGTGCCTTCTCTTTGTAATGCACGTGTTCAAGTCCAATTTACTCCAAGGAATCGCATTGCAGCAAACTTCACTAGCCAGCTGAAATCCCTGTTACCATTGTTACATGCACAGAGTTTGGCACTGTTCTTTGTTGCTTTCCTATCCTGACAGCCTGAACTTGATGTGTTCTCAGACTCAAGGATAGAGACATGATATCATGACCACTGTCTTATGTGCAATTCCCCTCATGTACAAGACTGACTGAATCTTTCTTTCTGAGAGCTGCTTCTGCTCTTGCACACACAGCTAAAATGGCTCAAATTGCCACTTCCTTATAATGGTGTTCTAGTGCAGGGCACTTCTTTACCTGTTCATGCTGTCTCCCACTGTAAATGCATCTTACTGTGGTATGAAACCCTTGTCACCTGCTCTCCTTTGCTGTTGTCTCATGACGTACTTCTGGGGGTACTGTGCCTCATAGGGCTTTCATCCTTTCTCTTGAGGCCTCCGCTGCATGCCCCATTTCTAAGCATCTGTCTAATGTGAGATCACCTTCTTGGAGCAGCTGTTCCTACAGGTTGTGATCCCAAGTGCCACAGACTAGCCCTGTTTTGAATTAGGGAGTCTGTCAAGTCCCCCCCTCTACTATAGTAGCCAGTAAGACAATAAGAAAGGGATCTATACCCTTCCCCTTTGGATTGGTCTTTACTGAAAAACCTGTGTCACTCCGCAGTTTTGTTCTACTTTGGAGACTGACGGGGCTCACTCACCACTGCAGCACCCCCTGCCGGATGTTCACCAGTGCGCCCTCTTCTGGTGGTGTCTCGCAGCCATCACTTCTGCTCTGGGACCCATATCACTCGAAAGACTCGGCATCCTCTTCAAGACACAGCCCTCCAGCTGTGCCGCACTCTGTGCTCCCACTTTCCGGGGGCGGATGTACTGCAGTCTGACAATCCAGCCACTTCCCTCAGTGGCAACTGCTGCCTGACATCTGGCCACATCCTTAGTGGTGAGGGATCCTGTAGATGGCCGCCACTTGCTGTGTCCCCTCCGACTCCTTTGTAGATCTCCCTGGGCCACTTCCCTGCAGCACCAGCACCCTCTTTGCCCTTGCCTTAGGGCCTCAGCCTGCAGATCCCTGCAGCCCTCCAGGACCTGTCTTTAGCTCCCCACGTCTCTGCCTGCAACACTGCTCTGTCCCGGGTGCTTGCTGCCTTCAGCTTGCAAGGCAGCCAATCCTCCTCCCTCCTCAAGCTCCAAGGAGTGACAGAAGCTGCTCTGCTCTGCAGCCCTTTTTGTATGGGCCAGCTCGGCCCTGATTGGCCACTCCTCACAGCCCTTTTCTGATTGGCTGCCTCCTGCACAGCCTCCCTAGGACTCTGTTAGCCCCTGAGAGGCCAGAGTGGGGCAGGTGCACCATCACAGAGACAAATAGTTCCCCAAAGCTCCTAGGACTGTTGTGAGGCTTGAGGCAGTGGTGAGCTTCAGAGTGGTGCAGATCTCTCTTGCTTGTTCGCCAGCAAATTAAAATAACAGTTTGACTTTCCTGCTGTTGTCATCCTCTTGCATAGCCAGCTCTGTGTACAGCTCAAATTCCTCCTTCCACCGGGTCCATCACTGGGCTAGGTTTGTGTCTGCAAAATCCAGGAGGGCTTCAGAGTTCCATAGCTCATGCTGCCAGCTGCTGCACTGCAGAGAACTCACAGCTCAGACGCTGTCACCATATTTCATTAGCAAAACGTGAAGCTGAATACACGTTAAGTTGAACAAGTGGAACTTTATTAAACCCTGTGCACTGCTCTGTCCATATGGCTGCACTGCTTCTAGCCCAACTCCCCACATTCCCTGTTTTCATGGTGTCCCCCCACTAACAATCCCTTCAGGGCACATGGGTCCTCTGACTTCAGTTCCACTGATCATGATACACTGCACCACTTAAAAGGGTTTTATGGATTGCTTTACACCCCATGCAACTGGCTCTCCATGGTGAGCTGCTGCTCTGCCTGTATGTCACATGTCCCAAACTAGCTCTAAATGATTAGCCTCCCCTTGAACTATCAGCCATTCGTCTGGCCCCATAGAAACTAATGAGATTTCTGCCATTGATGTCAGCAGAACTAGTGTTTGGTCCTTCAATCTTTTATTAAAACAATCTTACATCAGAAGATTTCTGTCTTTAACTTGCTTTCAGGTGCCAATCTAGATCTATTTGTTAACCCGTTGTAATATATTGTGTGTGTTCTCTTGGTGTACAAAAAAGAATTTCTTGAGCATTGAGCTATGAATAATATTTGTGTTATCCTAGTTTCTATTTTCTTCAATACTCCTATTTTTGTTTCTTCTGGATGTTTCATCTCATTTCCTTGAAGCTTCTTAATCTTGCTTGGCTGCTGAATTTCTTTAAAATTTGTCTGTAAAAGGCTTGAGGAAAGAAGTTGGAATGTCTAGACTAAAGAAAAACAAAGCAGAGTTAACAGAAGGCTGAAAATATATTTTTGAAAGTGCATGTAAGGTAAGGCATCTTTCCCATAAATCTTTGTTACTCTCCTTATGCATGCTCCAGATATGGTGTACGTTATTTTAACATTGCATAGTAAAACTTTGTGAAACTACTGGTTTATTGATTTGCCAGTGTTCAAATGCAAACTATGACATTTTCAAATGAATTGATGAAAATTTGTCTTTCCCTCTGGCAAGCACAGTTCCCCCCCCCCCCCCGCTGGAATTTGTGTTCAGACATGAAAGCTTTCATAATTTCCACAAAAGGGGCATATCATTAACATGAGCCTGTTTCTGGCAGGTCTTAACCCTATGGAAGACCTGATGCTGAAAGTCATCAGCTAAAGTGGAGTTTTCTGTGGGACTAAGTTGGGGTGAATGAGATGCCTAAATGACAGTTAATGTTATCTACAGGATAAAACACTGGATTGGGTCTGACAATGACCAGTTGGAAGACCATGAGTAAGTCACTTTTCTGCTCTGTGCCTCGGTTTTCCCAACTGTAAAATTGGGATCATGATACTTTTTGCTATATGAGCTAGGTATTATTATTGTTATTTTATTATAAATACTATGCTGGAATGCCATTTGTTTGTAGTTTCAGAGATAGAAGTCCTATAGTTTAGAGGTGAGCCAATATCTCAGCGTATAATTTCTACCCAGCTGTCACCTGACAGACAATACCTTGTTTTCATTTGCATATGTGCAGTTCAAACAGAATTTTGCCCCCAAAGTTTTCTGGTTTGTTGTTTCACTGGCTGTGATGTTTGTTTTTTGTTTGTACAATCCTGCTTAAAACAACCTCCTATGCTATTACAGAAGTGCTAGTGAACTAAACTGACTAGCAAGACAGTCCTCTACTGCTGTGAAGTAGCTTTGCATTGACAAATATGCTCTTGCAACTGCTTCCGATATGCAGAATGTGTTGATGTGCTGCTCAAGGCACATCAGTAGACAGGAGCTGTAACTGTGCTTTCATTTTTTAGAAAGCGTGAAAAGTGTATCTAGAGAAAGAAATATGCCAAAAGAAATCATCATTGTCACTTCAGATTTGGCCTCACCCTCAGAATCCTAAATAAAGCAATCCCTGCAACATTTGGATACTGGAAACTTTTATTTCAGTGGCATATTTCTGCCACTGTAATTAAAACCAGCCAAACTTACTCAAAACTCTTTATTTGTGAAGTGATGGAACTTCTACATGTATCTGAGCTAAAAAAGTGGCAGATAATTGTATCCTGTCAACAATTTATTTTACAACAAAAATTTAATATTTGTTGCCAGGCTTTAGGTGTAGCAGTTGGTGGCTTTAGATTTCTCTATTCCTTCACCAAGAGAACTCAAAAAGAGCTCTGAGTGTTGTCATACACAGTTTTATCCATCCAATTTTGGAGTGTACCATATCACAACTGCAAGTTATATGTTCTGTGACTGCTATAAGGTGACATGTAGGAGGTGGACTGACAACCTTTAAAACTATCATTATTTAAAAAAAGGTTTTAGAATAGTATTACAGTCTTTTGTGCTAAATCTAATACATTTCTTGGGTTTCTTTACTATCTACATTTAACTAAGACAGTCATGTTTTAATTTTTATGACATTTTATACAAAAGAAGTAAATGCATACAATAGGAACTAGATATTCCAATAATAGAATGCACAGTGAATTACAAGGCGCTATTGACATCAGGCCTATACATGCATATTCCAGGAAGGGACAGACAACTGAAGGCAATCTATTTCCAAGCAGCCCCCAAGGTTTGGTGTTAAGCTGGCAATCAGATTTTGACCTGTCCACTTCAGCCTTTCCCCTTTATTTAGGGGGCGTGGGAAATGATAATTGGGATTCAGCTTTTTTTTTGTCAGTCCTTCCTAGTTCTGTCGGAAGGAAGAACCCTGATGGTATATCAGAAAAGGGACTGCAAAAGCATAGTCTCTCTTGATCTCATTCCCCAAAGCCTATTTGTCATGTAGGCAATGGGATATAGTAGAGTCATAGACTTCATCCCTGGGAAGGCAGAAAAATTGGGTGGTTGTGTACACTGCTGCCTCATACGCAAGAATGGGAATATTAACACCACAAAATGAAACACTAGTTGCTTCTGAAATTGCTTATGTAGATGGGGGAGCCACAGCAAAAGTAACCACTGCAGGGTAAGGCTAAGCAGCCTACAGTCCAGCTGCTGTACCTTTTGTTTACCAGATTTGGAACCTCATCTTGAATGGCATGGGCTGTCACATGAGCAGGTAGTCTCACTATAACAGGAGACACAACATCCCCAGACCTAGACTAAAACCTGTTCTAGGCAGTAAACAGCCCTATGCACTTGCCCCACAGAATGAGATGGTTTATGATCAAGAACCCAATGACAGAATAAAATGCAAAGATTGACTACTATCCTTCCTGACATGCTGAGTGAATTGAGGTTGCATTATGTGAACTTGTATGTGAACTTGCAGATTTGGCCCACTTTTGGAGCATATCTACCTCTTTATTACTGGCATGTTTTACATTACTATTTTCTTTCCCTTTTTTACAAATATAATCAGAAACCCTTTTTCCACTATCACCCCTCTCCCAGGTAGGTCTGCTCCCATCCCTCATACTATGTTAATGTAATGTTCATGATCTAGCTTTAAAGCTCAAAAACAGGGAAATTCAAAGTTAAGGATGTAGCACCTTCCTGGAATTAGCCACTTGATTCCATCTGTTGAAATCCCTTTGTGCAGGTAGCAGGGTAAGCTCTAGAGCTGCTTAGGAATTTTTAAACTGAAATTTTTTTTGCTGCAAAATGCCAATAACCAAAACGAAACCTTTTTGCAGGAAAGGGTCTGATTTGATAAATTTCTCAAATTGAAATTTTTTGAAAAAGTTTCTGAATGTTTTGTTTTGACTTTTTCAAATTGATAAAAATTCCAGTTTTTCACGTTGAAATTATTTTTTTGTTTTGAAATTTAAGCTAATTATAGTAAATGGTCAAAATTGAAATGAAATATTTCAGTTCACCCAAATCTACTTTTTTTTTTTTTTTCAGATTTTCAATTCATAAACATTTTTGTGATAGACTTTTTGTCCCAATTTGGAATGGGATTTTTTTTTTAAATCTCAAATTTTCACAGAACAGGAAAAATTGTTCTCACCTAGGTTTATCATCCTTCATTCTAAACATCCTAATGTTTAAGGGATTAAGCAGAGTCATTAAAAATGAATAATGTGTCATAGCAAATAATTTTTAAACGATTCAGCATTTATATAAAAGTTATGGGTTCTACCTTTTTCATTCCTTACATTTATTTCTTAGGGTACGTCTACACTACCCACCAGATTGGCGGGTAGTGATCAATCTATTGGGGATCGATTTATCGTGTCTATTGTAGACGTGATAAACTCGATCCCCGATTGCTCTGCCGTTGACTCCGGAACTCCACCGCGGCGAGCGGTGGAAACGGAGTCGACGGGGGAGCAGCAGCGGTCGACTTGCTGCCCTCCTCACGGCGAGGTAAATCGACCTAAGATACGCCAACTTCAGCTACGCTATTCGCGTAGCTGAAGTTGCGAATCTTAGGTCGATCCCCACCCCCCCCAGTGTAGACCTAGCCTTAATATTCCCCACTAACCATAAAATTCTGACATTGTCAACCCAAAGCTCTTGGTAACTTTACTCTGTGCAAGGAGGTGTCAGGAAATAAATCAGGGGAGACACGGCCGTCCGACTGATAGATGGCTGGTACAAACAGGACAACACAAGAGTGCTTTCACTTAAAGCTAAACTGTACTAGTCTTAAGCACTTACACACGTCCGCAACAAGTTAGTAAAACACCCCCAACCCTTGATAATTACCAAAGCTGAGTGTGGCTTTTGAGTGACACAGTGGCAGCCCGTCTACTGCTGGGGAACACAAGATGCATCCAGAGGGAGAAGCCAATCCCGAAGAGTCCCGCCCATCTCAAGCTTTCCCCCCTTATTTATGCATAAGTAATAGAATGACATGTCCCTTGAAGAAAACTTGTCAAGTAAGCAGTTTCAAGCAAGAGGCTCCTTCTGATTATTGATTAACCAGGTGTAGGTTTTCCAGAGTCTGCAGACCCCAATAGACATTCCTGTTCTTTTAAAATGTATGTATCAGCAACTTCAACACAGTTCTTATCATGAAGGATGTGGGGTCAAGCTGCCCCTTCCGTGGCACCCCAAAAACCCCTCCCCTCTTGCCTTGGTCAAGCTGAGTTTGCTGACTGGCCAATTTACAGCTTGCTGACTAGGCTGCTTTTTAACAATAAGCCATCGTGGTTTTAGGCACTTTACTGGTTTGCCAGAGTCTCCCTGTACAACAGCACAGTTATTTCCACAGTAACCAATTAGTGATAAAGAATGAGAAAAGAGAAGAATATAGGGCATGTTAGTAGGATTTTTTTCTAAATAGAAGGATTCTAAGATGTTTTTGTCAAGGGGTGTCAGCTATAACAATACTGTCTGGAACATGCCTTTTTGTCGGTAATTTTATTTTCTGCATCCTGCAGGGGATGAAACAAATGAATGAATGAAGAAAAAAGTTTGCCATCTCTAGGCCATAAATTACATACTGCTAAAATGATTTGGAGATGTCAAGGGCAAGAGCTTTTTGTACTTTTACTTGAGGAGTTATTAATTACATTTGGTATATTGCTGTATTCTCTTCACATTATTCTCCTTGTTTGCTGCTGTGCTTTACTGCTTTCAGTGTTCGAGGCACACAAGCGGGCATTGTATAGAATTCTCTGGGAGTTACCGATGTGGGGAGTTACTCAGCTGGTGTAAATTGACACAGTCCCACTGGTATTGATTAAACTATACTGATTTATACCAGCTGAGGGTCAGGCCTGGATATTTAATAAGGGCCTAATTTTGCTATCCTTATGCACACTGAGTAGTACCTTACTTTGTGAGCAAACCTGTGTGTTTCAATGGGATTATTCGTGTAGTAATGTACTACCTGATATGAATAGGAGCAAGAGATCCTTTCCTACAATGCTGAATAATCACTTTGGGACAGATCACACACTCATATGACAAATACCACAGAACTCAATCACTCTCTATTGCTCCTTTTTCCTCTGGCCACACTGTCAGCGTTTCCCCTGACTCCTGCTGTCTTGGGACTGCCCTCCAGAAGATTTCCCCAGTGTGTGGGGGCAACAGAGAAGTGTGATACTACACCTTAATTTTTTGCCAGATTCCATATGGGATCCTGGGGGAGAAAGATGTGCATACCCTTGACCTTCAGTTTGTGCTCTCCTTGATGAAGGTGTTCTGTGCCTTTGGAGGGCCCTGAACAGTCAGTACAGAGAGACAGACTGCAGTAGTGGTGTATTAACCCCATTCTATGCAGGATGGGAAGGATCTGTGTGGAGGCTCCCCTGACAGCTACTGATCAGGGTCTGCCAGGTTTGCAAAATTTATATCATCTCCTCTCACTGAATAAGGCACATCATGCCATTGCTAAATGATTTGCTTTGACTTCTTGCTGATTTCCAAATAGAGTTTGGCTCTGTGGATATGGGGAAAGCAATGGACATGATATATCATGACTTTAGCAAAGCTTTTGATATGGTCTCCCCAGTATTCTTGCCAGCAAGTGAAAAAAGTATGGATTGGATGAATGGACTATAAGGTGTTAAAAGGAGTTATTAAGGTGGATAGAAAGCTGGCAAGATTGTTGGGCTTAACGGGTAGTGATCAACAACTCCATGTCTAGTTGGCAGCCGGTATCAAGCAGAGTACTCCAGGGGTCGGTCCTGGGGCCGGTTTTATTCAACATCTTTATTAATGATCTGGATAATGGGATGGATTGCACTCTCAGCAAGTTCGCAGATGACACTAAGCTGGGGGGAGAGGTAGATACGCTGGAGGGTAGGGATAGGGTCCAGAATGACCTAGACAAATTGGAGGACTGGGCCAAAAGAAATCTGATGAGGTTCAACAAGGACAAGTGCAGAGTCCTGCACTTAGGACAGAATAATCCCAAGATACAGGCTGGAGACCAATTGGCTAAGTGGAAGTTCTGCAGAAAAGGATTTGGGGATTACAGTGGATGAGAAGCTGGATATGAGTCAGCAGTGTGTCCTTGTTGTCAAGAAGGCTAACAGCATATTGGGCTGCATTAGTAGGAGCATTGTCAGCAGATCGAGGGAAGTGATTATTCCCCTCTATTCGGCACAGGTGAGGCCACATCTGGAGTATTATGTCCAGTTTTGCCCCCCGCCTCACTTCAGAAAGGATGTGGACAAATTGGAGGGAGTCCAGCAGAGGGCCACGAAAATTATCAGGGGGCTGGGGCACCTGACTTATGAGGAGAGGCTGAGGGAACTGGGTTTGTTTAGTCTGCAGAAGAGAAGAGTCAAGGGGGATTTGATAGCAGCCTTCAACTATCTGAAGGGAGGATTCCAAAGAGGATGGAGCTTGGCTGTTCTCAGTGGTGGCAGATGACTGAACAAGAAGCAATGGTCTCAAGTTGCAGTGTGGGAGGTCTAGATATTAGGAAACACTATTTCACCAGGAGGGTGGTGAAGCACTGGAATGGGTTACCTAGGGAGGTGGTGGAATCTCCATCCTTAGAGGTTTTTAAGGCCCAGCTTGACAAAGCCGTGGGTGGGATAGTTTAGTTGGTGTTGGTCCTACTTTGAGCAGGGGGTTGGACTGGATGACCTCCTGAGGTCTTCTACGATTCTATGTTGGTCTTGACTGCCTCTTTCCCTCTGTTATGAAGCTGAAATTGTTACTGGTAGAGAAATATACTGGTTACTGGTAGAGAACGCCCTTAGTTGGAAAGGAAGGGGGCTGCTAGCAGGGCACTTTCTGTGAGGGGCCCTTGATGTTGGAATTTACTCCACACCATTGTCTGAAACAGTATGAATGCACTGTGCTTCAGGGAGTACAGCAAAGCCCAACTATTTTGTCAGGGTTTGGAGGGCTGGAAAGATGGCTGCAGGATTTCTCAGGGAGAGCGCTGTGTGTATCAACTTTAACCCTTTGGTTGATTAAGCTTGGCTATGAATTTTATTTAAAATTATCAGAATTTGGGATAGATACTTTTAAATTTGTTTATTGATACAAATAAAAAATAAATATATTACTAATGAGGGAAGTATGAAAACTGTATTAAAGAACTAGTTTTAAGATGGTCTGTCGTAGTTAGGTGCCCTCTGAATACCTGTCATAGCCTCACTTCACCAGTACAGCAATCATTTGTAGATGTATTAACAAACATTTTCTGAATTAGGTTTCCAACATTACACTGCCATTTGGGGTATCATTGCTTTGACAAGGGAAGTACTTTTCACTTTCAGTTTAGGGGGAAAAACCTTATTAACTTCTGCATAACACTTTAAAATTACAAATAAAGTATGTATGCCTTCTAGAGTATATAATAAAAAGCATATCACACTACTTTATCAGTTATCCAGTTTAATCCATACTGTTTCTTGCCTCTAGATGAATTCATGTGAGATGTAGCATTCTAAATGTTTGTTTCTAGTGGAGTTTATTATAAGAAAAAATAATGCTTATATATCCTACCCTTGAGTAAGTATTGAATCTGGACTTAGCAAATGTACCGCAATATTACTTCATTACAAAATGTATTCATAAACTCTGAAATTCATTTAAAAGGATGCATAGTTAAATGACTCAACTAAAACATGATTTAAAAAATGAAACTTCAATATGTATTTCTCCTTGATTTAGTTTTTTTTCTGGTGGTGCAGTTATTCTCTGTTAATAAAAATAAATATCCACAAAGAATGGCTGGCCATAAACTTGAACTTTAATATAGTAAAATTATTATTTTATGTAGCTTTTCAGGGACACTGTTTGTAAAATCAAGGGTTCCATTAATTAAATACTTCAAAAAATTCTAGAGTCAGCACTGTGGTCTGCAGGAGAGTGCCCTTCCACCCCCCCACTCCCACCCCCTGCTGTCACGACACCAAAAGGCACTCACTCCTTTCTGTGACTGGCCAGAAGACTGCACCCTAGTCTATTGGACAGAGTCCTGGATATGGTGATCAATACATTTGTGTCTTCTCAGGTGGATTATTGCATCCCATTATATCTAGGAATGAAGTCACACACCTTCAAAAGACTCCAAAACATGAGTGAGTGCCTGGTGGGGCTTGGACACTAGAGGGAAAGGTGGCTAGAAGCACCACTCCAGTGGAACTTTGGAGTTCTGCAACATGATAGACTCAGCACTGTGCAACCTTTGAGTACTGCAAGACTAAAGCATGAATCTCCACTCTTATGGAATTTCATGTGGTATCCCTGGAAGGGACACACCAGTGTTTGGTTAATTGGAATTCAGAAATTCAAGGTTACAATGAAATTGCAGAATGGTTGAAAGTAAAGAGAAAAATAGTGAAAGTTACAAAGCTGCAAATCAGGAAAATTTTTGTTGTGAAACCTTTTGTACAGAGATCATAAATCTCCCTGGCTGACAAGTTAAAATTGCCAGCAGTTCTGTTCTCTGGGCCAATTTCAAACATATTTGTGCAATGAGCTGCAAACTCTAGAAGCAGTTCACCCATAGGAGAAGTGGTGGAAATGACTTTTGTCTTGCCCTCAAAGCTTCTAGCATGGAAGGGCAGCTTTGATCTCCAGCAAAGATTATCTAGTGGAAGTATAGAATTAGTATATCCCCAGTTGTCTCAAACTTTGCCCCTTCGCTGCCCAATACTGCCCTCTTTTAGGGAGTGTTACCTGAGTGAGAGCCTCCTGGTGCAGGGGCCATTGTAGCTGCATTTCTGCAACCTCTGTCCACAAAGTGGATGTTTTCATGGTTTGAGGCCCTCTACCAGGGTCTGAAGTGGTTCTCTATAGAGTATTGGTGTTTCTAGACTCTTGACTTTCTTGGCATCTGTTGCTCCTTTAGCATCACACAGCTGTAATTTTATATCCCTGAAATGCAAATAACGAGATACTTAGAGAATACCACATAACATAAGAAGAATCCTTTATTTTTTATTTAGTGCTATAAACATGTCTGTGCCTATTGACCCAAAGCCCAAACTATCATCTCCGTTCAACTTTCTTAATGTTGAAATGGAGGCATTTCTTTCTTTTGTGACATATCCAACAGTGATTAACCCCAACTTTAGGCACTAGAATCCAAATTCACTAGGTATTAATAAAGACCTGTTTATCTGAGAGATAATGGAGACAGTACAACAAAATGTAAGGTAGGTGAGCACACCTTGAAGTTACCATTATGGAATAATACTGACCGCAAAAGCCTGTCTTTGACTTTCAGCTTTGTCTCTTGTCCCAATTAGGTGAAAAAGAGCCTCCTTTATTTGTCCAGCTCATCTCTTTCTCTCTGGCAAAGTCATGCTATCCCTTGTTTAACTTAGGCTCATGTGGCTTTCTAAGTGACTGATTTTTCAAAGTCAGGTAGTCTTTGGGCCTTTCATCAAACCACCAGGTCATAGGACCAGGCTAAATCCTGATTGGGTGATTCATCTTCCTTTCTTTCTCCCTGCTCTCTACTTCTAAGGAATGTAGTTTACTAGTGTAAACAGTCTGTGTGGATTCGTATAGACCTGTAGAAATTACATGAAAATTATAGCGGGGACCTGTTAGGTCAGAATAAAATATTTGTATACTAACAATAAATACAGAGTTGCAACATAAAATTTTAAATATAGCCACCTCTTCAACTTTCTCTCAGTTTGTAACTGTACAGAAAATGCTCTCTAGTTAAATTATACAAATAGGGTGAGAGAGAACTAAAATTCAAACCATATTAGGATTAACATAACTATATAAAATGTTATAAAAATAATAACCGTAAACCATTACAAAAGGTTACCTTTTCATTAACCCAAGGCAAAACTATTCTGCAGTGCAATGTTGTGATGGAGAGATAGTCACATTGAAATCAGGCTTCCAGACCTTTGACAGTAACTCTGTCAAGTATCTGACAATGAAACAGCAAACTATTTATATTAACCATCTTATGCTCATTCTGCATCAATCATTTCTTCCCTTGGAGCAGTTCTTGATGGAATTTCATATTTGCTATTTTAATACCATTTATCTAGACTTTTCATGTGGGAGCTGGATGGGCAGAATCCTCCTCTGCCCCTAAGGCTGGTCACCTGCACTCTCGTTGAGTTGGAGAACCCTGGGCGCACCCATCTGTGGCATTGACCTGCAATTGCCTATCTATCTCCCAGCCCCAGCAGTTCAGCCAGGGGGTTCTGATGTTTTTGCCTTTCAGTGGCTGTGGACTGCTTGGTGTCATTTTTAGGCCCCAGTCTTGAAGTACTTAGGGAAAACTTGGCCAACTGGCAATTTTGCAAGTAGTATGCATGACTGAGTGAGAGTTCAGGATTGGGACCTTAGACAAAAAGTGGAATATCTATTACATGGGCAATGACATGTAAAAAAAAGAAACACTAGACATTAAGATTAAACCAATAATTTTAAGAGATATTTTAGAATTTAATTATGGGCAATAATTCCTTTGTTCTTTAAATGGAGTTGTCTCAACACCAGTAGAAATGAATATCTTTGATTCAAGCCTTGTACCAGCCGGCTTTATTTTTAATTTTAGTATGTTGCCATGGCAAAGAATGTAGACAGACAATTCTGATCAGCATACAGCAATGTGTTTGTGTTGGCTGTGATGAAGGTAGCTCTACCACTGAGCTGTGTTGTTTCTTGAGCAAAGATTTTAAAGCCAAACAACTAGATATAACAAATGTGTTATTTAGACAGGTTCTGAGTCATTTTATGTGACTATCCCAAGGGACTTTGGCTTTACTATTCTCATACTTCCTCACTCCCAGAACTGTCATCTGGTATAATGGTATTTAATGAATTGTATTTAAGAACCTTTTTCTCTAGTCAAAGGCACTCAGATTTCAAACCCCTTCCCCTCCCTCGCCAACCTTGCCTTGATAATCCATCTGCAGGTGTTGTTATTGTCCAGCTATACTGAAAGAAGGACAGAAGATATTTGACATAGGTTTAATCAGGCTGCAACTTTATTAGATGTTTGGTACTACCTGGCAGATAAAAGTGTAGAGTGCAGGTAACCCCATGTTTATTCCGTAATTCCCCAGGGGGCTTTTACCACCTCCCCCTCTTTTTCCATCCAGGTCCCTCCAGCAAATCTACTACTGGGATCTTACCATCCATTCTAACCCCCTTGTAGGAGGGTTAAGGTGGGCTATAGGAAGGGTGGGGGTTGGCTCTCTGACGTACCAATCATAGGAGTCCCCAACTGCCCCCCATTCGTTCTTTTAATGATCATTCCAAGCCATTTATCCTGTCACTGTATCACTTTCCTATGGAGTACCTGCATTGGACCTCCACCCTACACATAAATAATGAGTTGTGACATATGGCTACCGCCCTTCATACCAGGCATGAACAGAGCTATTCCTGAACCTACTGGGGGGGAGATAAAAAGCCCCCGACTGCACCCAAGCCAATCTGGTGGTAAGGGAAAAATTCCTTTCCAGACCCCCTAAAAAAAGGGTGGCCAGTGCAATGCCCACAGCAGGTCTTGACCAAACCTGGTATTTCACCACCTAAACAGGAGGGAGGGTGGTTGCTGCTTCAGCCTGCTCCATGTAAAAGGGAGGCTTTTAAACCCTGCATTCCAAGGGGATGAGTCAGTGACCACACTGACCCTTCTGCCACAGTTTTCATCTCCCCACCCAGCCATAAAGCACTGTTCCCTTCATTTGTCCAGCCAGCCAAATACACCCTCAACCCCCTTGCTTAAAGGTGCAGGGAAGTCATTCATTTTTAACTTTGCACAATAAAAAGGAGGACTTTTGTTATACTTTTTCTGAGGAAAAACCAACTATTAATGAGACTGAGAAATGTAGTATTAGTGTATGTCTACACTGCAAAGAAAATCCTCCAGCACTGAGTCTCAGAGCCCAAATCAATTGACTCGGGCTCATGAGGCGCAGACTGCAGGACTAAAAATAGTAATGTAGCACCGAATCTCAGAGCTTAGGTCAATTGACTTGGGTTGCGGGGCTAAAAATAGTAGTGTAGGTGTTCCCACTTGGGCTCGAACTCGGGGTCTGAGAAACAAACAGACACACACACAAACACACATGTCATGAGGTTTCAAAGTCTGGGCTCGAGCTCAAGTGGGAACACCTACGCTACTATTTTTAGCCCCGCAACCCAGGTCAATTGACCTAAGCACTGAGATTTTGTGCTGCATGTTTTCTTTGCAGTTTAGACATATCCTTAGAGACTGTGCACAAAGCCTGCAGCAATGAAGTCCAATGGAGCTTTGCCATTGACTTTAATAGGTTTGGGATCAAGTCCTTTGGGAAGCGAGGCCAACTTGTCCATTTTTTTACGCTGCCTGGTGTCTTTTCTCTATTTCATATCTTCTGTCCAAATAGCTTTTGTTATGGGGAAAATTAAATTTGTCAATTTAGGATTAAGTTCCCAACTTACTAGAAATCTCATTAGAAGAGCAGAACTCAGGATTTCTACCATTCAGGAATGGTACTAATATCAGAACTCAAATACTAGCCTTCGTTTGGCCTCAAATCTGAAGACTGAGCTCTAGCCTAAACCTAATCCAGATCCAAGTATTCCGGCTTTATCCAAATAATCATAATGCCTTGATCCAATGATCGCTTCACTTCCCAGTTTATATATTAGGAATCAAAATTTACTTAAATTCCAGACCAGAGTTTTCATGTTCCCATTCACTAGTTCTACTTTTTTCTCCACCACCCTAGATGGCTGGAATTATATGTTTGGACAATCAGGAATCTTACTGTACATAATTTATTAGCCTTCAAAAAGGTCAGTAACACTCAGATTTTTGTGTCAGATAGGGTAATTCATGGACGTAACCAGTTGATTTAATCTAAAGAAAGCATATTAACACTACACACCCTAAGTTCCGGCAAATTTGAACCACACAGAATTGAATCAGAAAAAATGCCAAAAGAATGCATAAGCCATGAGTAGCAATAATAATAGTCCTGTTGCCAAACATTCCTCTTCTCCCTCCCCAATGGATGTGTAGCTTTGAATACTTAATATAAGGGCCTGATCCAACTCCCATTGACGTCAATAGAAGAAGAACAGGAGTACTTGTGGCACCTTAGAGACTAACAAATTTATTAGAGCATAAGCTTTCGTGGACTACAGCCCACTTCTTCGGATGCATATAGAATGGAACATATATTGAGGAGATATATATACACACATACAGAGAGCATGAACAGGTGGGAGTTGTCTTACCAACCCTGAGAGGCCAATTAATTAAGAGAAAAAAAACTTTTGAAGTGATAATCAAGCTAGCCCAGTACAGACAGTTTGATAAGAAGTGTGAGAATACTTACAAGGGGAGATAGATTCAATGTTTGTAATGGCTCAGCCATTCCCAGTCCTTATTCAAACCGGAGTTGATTGTGTCTAGTTTGCATATCAATTCTAGCTTGCATTGACGATTGACGTCAATGGGAGTCTTTCCATTTGCTTTGATCAGACTAGGGATTCAATGCTAGAAATTCAGTTTGAGGTGACATTTCATCTGTACAGTTATACCATTGTTCTAAAGGAACACAGAAGTATACTTTGGCTGTAAATAGTTTTGTTTTTTTCATCAGGAGAGGGTTAGAGTTTAGACCAGCAGTCACAGGAGATATTGCCATTTTTTTAAACTGCAGACAACGGTCACCATTATGGATTATAATCACAATCAACAAAAGAGAAAAAACCCTAGTGTGATGTGTGTGTTTAATTCCATTTTTAAATTTTACTTTCTTTCCTGCTAGTATGTTTAAACAATCAGAAGATTGTTTTTATTTTAGTATTTGATTTATTTATTCTTATTTCAATATATTCACAGACTATTAACAAGCATGAAGTATATTGTCTGTAAACTAAACAAAAATTCAAATACATTTTTACAGAAGTAACTCTAATGCTTATTATTAGCATTAATATATTATAGTTTTTTTTTCATTCTAAGCAACTTGGTTATGAAGAATAAAGTGCATTATATTTCTGAATGAAAATATTTTAGAGATGGGCTCAAACCAAAATTTCCCCAAACTTTGAAGGCTGAGGGGGTTTTCAGAATCCAAACTCTTAACATCCTTTAATGTCCCAATGTCATGAGAAACTCGCAAAGTCCTGACTGATGCAGTGACACCCAGTTCACCAAGTATCATTGTACTAAGAAGAATAGGAGTTCTTGTGGCACCTTAGAGACTAACAAATTTATTAGAGCATAAGCTTTCGTGGACTACAGCCCACTTCTTCGGATGCATATAGAAGAAGTATGCATCCGAGTACTCCTATTCTTCTTTTTGCGGATACAGACTAACACGGCTGTTACTCTGAAACCTATCATTGTACTATGTCTCCAGATGCTGGCTTCCTAGTGAGGGGCAGAATTAAGGGTGTATGAATGTGCTGTAGGGTAAGTGCTACCTTAACTTTGCACTTCCTGGTTTTCTTATATTTTAACACCCAACAAGGGATATGCTATGGGACCTAAAATGAGCATTTCCTGGCTGATTAACATTTGAGTTTATGGTGTCTATGTCTCATATTCTGGAAGGCTAAAGGGAGCATTGGTGATGGCAGCAACCTTAACTCCATCTTAACAAAATATTTTTTGTAAGTGAATAAGTAATACAAGTCACTTTTTGGTTACTAACTTGAGCAACATATCAAGTATAAAATAATGTGACATGTTGTTGTCTGAAAACTATTTCTGACATGGCTTTAGGATCCAGTCATAAATTATTTATAAGATATCATTTTAGATTATTTACAAAAAGTTCTTAGTGTCGTCTTGTTTTGATATTTTTTAGCCTCCTAAAGAGTTGCTGCTAAATATGGGTGTTAATTTTGTCTTGACTCTAAGTAACAAATCACAAATGATATTCATCATATTGAATGAACTTTTATTGTGTAGCAGCCATAAATTCAGTAGAACAACTAAGGCAAGGCTTGATGTACTGTAGATTTCAGATATAGGGTCTGATTCTCTGGTGCTCTGTACCTTGAATAGATCCTTATACCAAATCAGAGTGGTAGCATTTTACACGCACATTGCACTAATGTAAATGACTGTGTGAGATACAAAGAATTGGGGATAAGTCCTGTAACCAGTTGTTTGTTTGTTTGTTTGTTTACTTTTATCCTAGTTTTGAGGAAAACCTTGACTTTTTTAGAGAAGGGCTCTGCTTATATCTAATAGGTTCATGTGTTTCAACAAGTTACTTTAAGCTTTTAATTAATAAGTTGTTTCTGACGATGAAGGTGTTGGTTGTAATTCTGTAGTTTAGGCTGCACAGAGCTTCTCACTTATGTGTATTTTATCATAAAGAGCTAGCTAGGATAAATTGATTTTTTAAGAGAAACTGAATATGTTTTATAATGTCAGCTTTTTAAAAAATGAGTTAGGGTTTTGGGTTTTTTTGTGAGAATGATCAACATATGTTAACTATATTCCTTGTGCCTAAAATGTGTAATTTTCTGCTCTGGATACTTGTTGCTATAATAAAGGCCCCGGTTTCTGTGATACCCTGATTCTGTGGCTGCAGAATTCAACCCTTGCCATCGGCATGTGTTCCTGAATCTCAACTTAAAAAAAAAGTATCTTTTACAGCTGAGGCCGCCGACCTTGAAAATATGATCTGACGATAAACAGATGAGTGAGATACCTGCCTGGGTCTACAGAGAGTTGGAAACAGTAAGCTTTGTAGATGTGCCCTGCCATATTAATCTCAGTCAAGGCCCTGTATATTCTATAATTCTGTGGTCATAGAGTTTAGTATTTTTCCAGGATGCCACAGGATCACCATTTGGCTGCAACCAGATACTGGGCATTTTGTTTTCTGACTCACTGCTCTACCTGGACCCAGCTGCAATGGCATCTTGTTCTCCAGCTTTCCCCACAAAGGGGAGTTAATTGGTTTACAGTGGATGTTCCCTGCACTGTTCAATAGAGCCAACCAGCCAGCCAAGGATCAGGGAGACAGAGCTGGAGTCCAGCTCTACCAGGGAGTGGGGTAAGCTAGAAGTGTAGGCTGGTGATCTGTGCTGCCTAGGGAACAATGTAGCAGCCAAGGCCTAGGAAGCCTGGAAGATGAGCCACTGAGGCTACTCTCTCGCTGCCTTTAGCAGAGGAGGAGCTGGAGAGCAGGGAATGAGAAAAATCCAAAATGTATGTGTAATAGGATGGGGGATGGGGGGCTGCCCATTTCCATTCCCTCCTTCCTTCTGTTTTCCACTTAGCCACTGGCTGAGCAAAGGGGTGTGTGTGGAGCCAGCTGATTGGCTGCTGAGTGCCCCCTTGCTTATTTAAGCTAGCTATGGCTTTTCAAAAAGCCTCTTTCTCTCTGCTTAGCTGCCCTGCCCTCCCTCCTCTTAGAAGTAGATTAAGAGCTCTACTGCTTATGATGCTTGCTACATTTCTGAACAGTCTCCTGTTTTTAGGGAAAGGGAAGGAATTTTTCCCCTGAAGCTAAATTGGTATGTGATCTGGTGGGGTTTTTCTCCTTCCTCACAGCCCCTTGGAGGTACAGTTCGGTAGAAATGATACGATTCAAGGTTCATATAATGCAGTTAAAATTACCGACTTGTTGCAACTTGGGGCCCATGTGCTGTGTGGGCAAAGGCTAAAAGGGCCAGCTCTCAGAGGTAAATGAGACTTGAGATAGTACAGTTAGACTTTGTACTCACAGAAGGAAAGTAGCCTGAAGTCTTTGCAGATGAGGTTCCCCTATCACTCTACCCCACCCCTTATTTGAGGGGCAGGAAGGGAAAAGTTTTAACAACAGAGCTGAGTCTGTAAGGAGGTTCTACCCTGAGTTATTGTTTAGTTTCTGATTAAAGCCCTATAACTCTCAATGGAACAAATTAAAAGCCTGGTACGTGAGAGCAGGCTGAGGACAGTGTGGTGCCCCTCCCCAAGATATAATTAATAAAGTTTGCTGCCATTTAAACCAATCCCATGCGTTTGTCATTAGTTTGCCTGCTTGTCCTGGTCAACAGCTACCTGTTGCCTTCTTTCCTGGCACACTTGTGGGAAGGAGGTTCTAAGCTGGGCTGCTAGGACAACATCACAGGATCAGTGGTTCAGGGAGTGGAGCTATGGTGACTGGGAAGTATAGCGACAAAAATATGCTGAGAAATAATCACTGTCAAAAATGATTCTTGACAAACTGTATGTCATTGAGCAGTAGTTGTGTGGGGATCAGAAGGGATGGGAATGAAACTATTTGATAGTGGTGGAAGAAATTAAGGTCGGTGCAGAATTTGGTAGTTGTTGCAATGGACTTTTAGGGATTGTTATTAGAGAATTTAGGGGTGGTTATTGCTCAGTTTGATCCTCTTGTGCTGTGCTCTCCTCTTCAGAGCTTGATCCCCCTACCTGAAATCCTAGGACTAGTCAGAGGTGTGTCCAAATGCAGTTGGCACCTGCCAAATTTCCATTCTGTATTGGGAGCAGCAACAGGGACAATAGATTTTCTCCATCTTCAGAAAGTCACCAAAGTTAAAATAAAAGTTCAAGCAACTCTGAACTCCCATCCAAAATTTTGATTCTATCTACGTCTTACTTAATTCCAGCTCCCCTCAGATTCTTGCCCTTGGCCTGGTTTTCCTGCAGTTCTTGTAAGAAACACATTTTCTTCTATCAAAAGATACATGCTTAACCTTTTCAAATTCTTTATTTAAAATGGCATGATTTTGACTCACAGTATGTAGTTCCTCCTCAAAGGTTAAAACTATATCCTCAAGTCTGGAAACATAGGGTATGTATGCCTCCAGTTCTTCTTCTTTCTTCAAGTGTATTAATGGTGTATAACATCATCTGGGTGAGACTTCTGAAGAAAAGATTACTTCTCATTCACCTCTGGCTGACTGTGATTTCTTACAGATTGGAGACTGAAAATACAGCAGGAGAATGCTGTTATACTGAAGCACAGGGAACTTACTGCTAATTTGCTATACAGAAGCTTTGGTGGCTAGTTTGCCTTTTCAGGGATCTTCCTACAATAACCCAACAGAAAAAGCACAAAACGTCACTGTGAAAAGAAGACAGTATAGTTTTTACCAAGGACCAAATATCCTAAACAAAGATGTTTAGTAGCTGAGGAACAGGGGGGGAGCTCCCTAGAAATAGTTCTGCACACCTCCAAGTAGCAGTTTCAGCTGCAGTCTTTCCCCCCTTACCTTAAGAATAGCTGATATGATTCTATGACTCTTAAGAGCAAACTAGGAGATCTGTATTCTATTATTGATGGTTTCAGAAAATCTTGATTTTGATATGTGGATCATCTACTTTATTTGTAAGACTCTCAAGATCCCTGAAACATAATAAAACTTCACAGTGAATGTACAGGAGCCCTAGATGTTTTTTCTAGAGTAGAATAATGAAAATTTGTCTTATCATGTGATCTATGCATCTCATTATTTCTCTCTCCTCAGCTAATTTCTCAGATGCTAGTAGAACTCCAGGCATTGCAGAAATAGTGATGGATAAGCAGCCTGTTGTTGATCTAAAATGTGATTTCAAGCCCCAAAATATTAAGATACAAAATAACTCCTGAGTTTTACAGCTGCCAGAGGCAAGTTCATATTGAATAGATTTGTGTTACTTAATAAGTCAAACATTTAAAATTCAGTTGGATTTAGTTGATATTTTGACAAGAAGTGGAAGAGGTCTATGTAATGATTTACAGTATAGCTGCATCAGGAAGCACTGATATTTGGGTCTTTCAACTTTCAAATGTGCTAATCCTTTCCCCATGTAAATAACTCAAGAGCACAATTTCTCAAATATGTGTAAATACTGAGAAATTCAGTGATTTAAGAGGTTAACAAATTAAGGTCCAGTTAGCTCAGAACCAGAATGTAATTGATTTATTTTTTCTTGCTTAACTGTAAGAATGTGTTTAAGTGCTTTGCTGAATAGAGATGAGATTATTCATATGCTTCAAGTTAAGCACATGCTGAAGGCTTTGCTGAAGTGGGGCTTAATTGCACAAGTGTGATTACAATAAAATATTTATTAATTATTCAAATAACCTAATTCATTAATCTTCCATTGCAAAAAGATAGACACCTCTCTGTGTGTGGATTAAAAGCAGAACTTAATATCTCAGTGAGAAAAACATAGTTTTTTAGGACAAGGTGGTAGATTAAATGCAATTATAATGTATGGAGAAGGAGGGAGATATCCATATTATGTATTTATGTAGAGCATGTCTCTCAGTTTACCTGCCTGGTGTTATTCCATCTGACTCCACAGTATTAAAGCAAAGAAGTTAGTTAGGGAGAACAAGCAGGAAATGAAATAGACAGAGATAAGATACCTTCAGAATGAATAGGAAGGGTCTTTTAGAGAACAATGGGGGACTGTTAATCAGGAAATGCTTACCTACCCAGCTCTAGCCAAGTTAACACATTTATTTTCCCAAGGTCAGAGCTTAAGATCAAAGGGACACTAAACCATTTAAACCCTCCTACCTATTTCAGAAGAGAGCATCAGCTGTTGGAGGTGAGACTGACAGAGACTCACTGCCAGAATACAACAGCACAGATTTTCTCCTAGCCCAGATGTAAGGTGTCTGGGCTCAGTGGGATTTACCAAAAACTTTAAGCAATGGGTAAGGTTTAGATAAGACACAGGCATATAGGCTTTTGTTGTTTTATCCATCTTCACTGTCTATTATTTACCTTTGGGTGAATAAACAAGAGGTTTGTTTTGATAAAACTGTTTTGAATCACTTTAATCAGCCAATGGCACAGGCTCCTGAGAGAAATTTCCTTGCAGATACCAAAAACAGTTGGACCTATCATGTTTACATGATTCAGAAACAGGGGTCTGTAACTAACCAAGAGTGGCTGGACTACCACCCTTGAGCGGTGAAGGAAGCTGAGCATGTCATCTCAGGGGTGCACTTGAGAGGGCCTGCAAAGGGGTCTAAAACTCACACTGTAACTCTGACACAATACATATTTCTCATTTATAATTGAAAATATTTAATGACTGCCATGACTGATGAAATAGAAAAGATGGTTATATAAAGTTTAAGATTTTATATGGATATGAAATGAATAAATATGATAGTCTATGCCAGAGGTTCCCAAACTTATTTGGCCTACCGCCCCCTTTTCAGAAAAAAAATTACTCAGCGCCCCCCTGGAAATCTACCTTCTTTAAGCGAACAAACAGAAAGATGCAGTGACAAATTTGTGTTCTTTTATGTATCTATATTTCTACCTACGTCCTACAATATAGTAAAGAAAGATGTGTTATTAGAATATCGCCCACGACATCAGGTATACAGTTGTTTTTGCGTAAGATGGCAAAAGACAACCAAACTAAAATACTAATGAAACTAATAAACTGGGTTTTGTTCTTTGCTCAGCATTAGATATATGTATTTGATATTAAATTGTCAAATATCAAACTAAATTTATCAAGAAATAATTAATTAAAAAATAATCAATATGCAATTAAAAATCAGTTAATAGTTTTAATTTAGTTTGCCCTTATTTAAATAATTGTTCCTTATTAACACACGCCTTATTTACCAATTAACACAGATGATTCGATAGATATAAATAAATGTTAATAGTTAAGTTTTTTTACAATTTCATTCCCGTTTTCGTTAATATTGTAATAAAAAATATGACAAATATATTGACTGTACACTTCAAATAGTACTGTACTGACACAAGCCTGCTACGATTTTATTATTAGTAAGCACTAGAGACACAGAAACGTACGGTAGATATGTAAGAAAATGTATAAAAATACTCACGTGTAAATTGCTGTTTTATTGAAACAACAATAATACAATTTGCTTTGTATGTGATCCATAATCCGTAAAGATCGAAGGTATTGAATATGAATAAAAAATTTTAAATACTTATTGCACTATTGTTAACTGCTTTTTACACAATTAAGAAACAATCTAAATTAGATTTCATACATGTCGCCTATTTATAGTATCGTATTGTAAACAAGTCATTACACGCACTTATTCCTGCTGATGCATGCTGGACTTCCCGACAATGCGCGACACGCTCGCCTGCCAACACTTGCTTGTTAAGAGTTGTTGGCGGACTTGACACCTGATCGGTTATAATTTGTGAATTTATTTGGAAAATAAAGTAATCACTACAACTTTAACTCTATGTTACACAACAGATGAAACATGTACGAACGGTTTTTCAAAATTTTCTTATATTCTTTCTTTATGCTTCCACCGCCCCCTTATTTTTATTCAACGCCCCCCAATTGCACCTGAGGCTACTACTGCCCCCCTGGATCATTCCAGCGCCCCCCAGGGGGCAGTATCGCCCACTTTGGGAACCTCTGGTCTATGCCCTTAAACACTACATAGTAAAATATCAAGGGAATGCAATATCCTTCCCTCTCAGCCTTCACTGATAGAATATGTGGATATGTAAAATGTTAGGGCACCATCAGGTGATACTAATTCTCCAGATAATGTAGTACCTGAACACTGGCTCTGTCTGGAGTTGAGCCAGGGATGAATTTGGCCCCCTGTATTTCTAGTCAAGAACATACTTGAATTATTCATATGCCAAATGTGACTCCCATGCTCAACAAGCATAGAAAGCTGCCTTAGCACCTCAATCTGGCTGGACACTACTTTCATACAGTGGGGCTCAAATCCTGAGAGAGGAGACTGCCTCTTCACCAGTCCCTTTGCTACCTCCCACCAGAGGTGAAAGTAAGCTGGTACAGCTGTGCTGGACTGGACCAGCTTTTCCTGCAGGGAGCCCTGGGCCCTTTAAATCGCCTCCGGGTAGCAGCGGCAGGGCTCTGGTGGCGATTTAAAGGGCCCAGGGCTCCCCGCAGCAGCCGGAGCCCCGGGCCCTTTAATTCACCAGTGAGCCCCGGGGCTCCCAGCTGCCTCTGCAGCTGGTAGTTCTGGAGTGATATAAAGGCCCCGCCTCTTCCTGTGGAGGCCATGCCTCTTCTGGTTGAGGCCATACCCTGCTTAGGACTCTGGCGAACCGGTAAGTCCTTTAAGTTACTTTCACCCCTGCCTCCCACTAGATCCCTGTGTGAGAGGAGGGTCTTTCTTGCTGAATGACAGCTGGAAAGGACACAAGAAAGTTAATTTCTTCTGCGCCCTACCCTGCACCTAATCATCCTTCAAGGTGTTTAAACACTCTTTTGGGCTGTCTATTTTAGCTATGGGGGGGCGGAATCAAATATCTATTAAGCATATTTATATGTTTCTCCCTGTAAATCTTGCAGCTCAGTGAGAGTATATATAGACTGCAAATGGTTTTGATAGAATGTACCATTTTCAATAAGCTGTGGGCATCTTCACACAGAGACCTATATCGAAAGTCTTTTACAATTTTAATAAATACCATGCAGCTATCTAATGATAATTTGATATCCTAGCTACCCATCGAATATCTGCTCCCTATCGCTTTTCAACAGCATGTTTTTCTGTAAGCCAGACTGCTTTTGTATGTCATTATATAAGAAAATATAAACAAGCCTCACAGTAGGGCTTTTTGAAAGATTTAATTAAGTGGAATGGTCTACTGAGTGGTTTTTTTTCCTGCCGAGTACGAGAAAATCAAAATGATTCTGATAAAAATACCCAGAGACATGTCAGTCTAAAAACATGAACTTACATAGTATGAAAGAACTGGGAAAACTATGAGTGTGATTACAGATCTGTTTGCTGCAACCTACAAATGTGTTCTTTTGAAAATTTTAAAACAATTCACCTACCTTTTCAGAATCTCCTTTCTTACCAGGCAAAAACTGTAGTATCCTAAACATGCTTTTCCAACTTGTTTTAACAAGGATAAAATGTCTATTATCACACCCAGTTTTTATTAACACATGTCTTCTTGAACTAGCTTCTCATACCAGAGGAAACAAATTATGGTGTCATTGGTCATGCTGTCATATGTATAGTTGGTAACACTATTGTATTGCACTAGTGCTTAGAAATCCCAGTCAGGATCAGAGGGCCTAATCAGGGAATAGTAATTCTCAGAACAGATTTTTCTATTTAAATATATCTAGGAGGTTGAAAGTTTCTTCAGATGTGAACCTAGCTAGCATCATCTGTCTCTTTGTCACTTCAGGGTTAGATTGCTGAACAGTATAATTTACAGTGGTTGTCAGTTAACTTCCAGGCAGAATGTAAGGTAGTGAAACAAGCTAAATGGCGTGGGATCTATCTACTTAGAGACTTTCTCTCTCCCAGTGCCAGATACTACCACAGTTATCATCAGTGGAAACATTCAAGTTGGAACCTCAGAGTATAAAACAGAGGAAGCTACATGCAGGATGCTGTCCACTAAGGGTCCCTTAACATTGAAATCCACTCGTCTCGTTGGTCCTAAATAGTCATAATTTGTTGCCATTCAGGGTATGTTGTAAGGCCATCTACTTTCCTGGGCTTTGCGGGGCAGATAGTGGAAACAGAGGGAATGGGCTGCTGATTTGTTTTTTAATTATGGGTGAAGATTAAGGGATGATGCTTACTGGGATGCTTTATTTTATTGTTTAATTTTGAGCTTTTGATAAGTCCCATCTTGTTTTAAAAATAAAAATAAATAAATGTACTCTATATGGGGGCTATATTTTGAATTCATGCAGAAAGCAAAGCTAGTGCACAATTCTACAGCTTGTATCTTGGTGGGAGCATTTTAACAGGAGTGCTCTATGATCTGCACTGTCTGCGGGTTGCTTTTGGATGGAGTTTAAGATGTAAAGTTTGCTCAGAAAAGCCATTAATGGCTTGAGAATTGCCTAACTAAAAGATTGTCTGTCTTCCTGTGTTAGGGATGTTGATTACCAAAGGCACTTGAGCAATACCACTCTCAGTTAAACAAGGAGAACAGGAGTACTTGTGGCACCTTAGAGACTAACAAATTTATTAGAGCATAAGCTTTCGTGGACTACAGCCCACTTCTTCGGATGCATATAGAATGGAACATATAATGAGGAGATATATATACACACATACAGAGAGCATAAACAGGTGGGAGTTGTCTTACCAACTCTGAGAGGCCAATTAATTAAGAGAAAAAAAAAAAAAAAACTTTTGAAGTGATAATCAAGCTAGCCGAGTACAGACAGTGTGATAAGAAGTGTGAGAGTACTTACAAGGGGAGATAGTCAACGTTTGTAATGGCTCAGCCATTCCCAGTCCTTATTCAAACCGGAGTTGATTGTGTCTAGTTTGCATATCAATTCTAGCTCTGTAGTCTCTCTTTGGAGTCTGTTTTTGAAGTTTTTCTGTTGTAATATAGCCACCCGCAGGTCTGTCACTGAATGACCAGACAGGTTAAAGTGTTCTCCCACTGGTTTTTGAGTATTTTGATTCCTGATGTCAGATTTGTGTCCATTAATTCTTTTGCGTAGAGACTGTCCGGTTTGGCCAATGTACATGGCAGAGGGGCATTGCTGGCACATGATGGCATATATCACATTGGTAGATGTGCAGGTGAACGAGCCCCTGATGGTATGGCTGATGTGATTAGGTCCTATGATGATGTCACTTGAATAGATATGTGGACAGAGTTGGCATCGGGGTTTGTTACAAGGATAGGTTCCTGGGTTAGTGGTTTTGTTCAGTGATGTGTGGTTGCTGGTGAGTATTTGCTTTAGGTTGGGGGGTTGTCTGTAAGCGAGGACAGGTCTGTCTCCCAAGATCTGTGAGAGTAAAGGATCATCTTTCAGGATAGGTTGTAGATCTCTGATGATGCGCTGGAGAGGTTTTAGTTGGGGGCTGAAGGTGACAGCTAGTGGTGTTCTGTTATTTTCTTTGTTGGGCCTGTCTTGTAGGAGGTGACTTCTGGGTACTCGTCTGGCTCTGTCAATCTGTTTTTTCACTTCAGCAGGTGGGTATTGTAGTTTTAAGAATGCTTGATAGAGATCTTGTAGGTGCTTGTCTCTATCCGAGGGATTGGAGCAAATGCGGTTATATCTTAGAGCTTGGCTGTAGACAATGGATCTAGACAACTAGACACAATCAACTCCGGTTTGAATAAGGACTGGGAATGGCTGAGCCATTACAAACGTTGACTATCTCCCCTTGTAAGTACTCTCACACTTCTTATCACACTGTCTGTACTCGGCTAGCTTGATTATCACTTCAAAAGTTTTTTTTTTTTTTTTTCTCTTAATTAATTGGCCTCTCAGAGTTGGTAAGACAACTTCCACCTGTTTATGCTCTCTGTATGTGTGTATATATATCTCCTCATTATATGTTCCATTCTATATGCATCCGAAGAAGTGGGCTGTAGTCCACGAAAGCTTATGCTCTAATAAATTTGTTAGTCTCTAAGGTGCCACAAGTACTCCTGTTCTTCTTTTTGCGGATACAGACTAACACGGCTGTTACTCTGAAACTAGTTAAACAAGGGGCATTCTTGTGAGAATCTGTTTTCTTTGGAGTTTCCCCCCTTTGATATGAACTAGCCAGTACCTCTTGACCTTGAGGGCATGTAGCAAAGCCTATTTATTCTCTTCAGCTTTTGATCAATTTAAGGAATTCTGAGTGTGATGAGTGGTGAATACATTGCTTGTTTGTTTTTGTTTTGCTTGCTCATTGTTGGGTGTGGGTGAAGGTGCTAGACTTGTAAAACATAAGACTAGTGTGTTTAAATATTGACAAGATCACCTAGAGACTAGTATGCGCACCCTTTAAACTTTTCTCTTCTGAATTTAAATAAAAAAGAATATAGGCATCAATATTAAAAATAACTTCCTGGAATGGTGCTGTAGGACATCTCCTGTTAGCCACTCAGGCACTGGAAAATATGCATACTAACTAATGTGTGTGTGTGTGTGTGTGTGTGTGCAGGGGCAGAGGGGGGCAGAATATTATTAATAGGGCATAAGGTCTGAGCCTGGGTATATAAAGTCCAGACCTCAGTTTTCTGTCAGAGAGTTCCTGGACAGGAAAATAACTCTTTTCTCAATAGTGAATAGTGACCCTGAAATAGAACTCCCCCCTCTACTTTTTAAAAACTCAATGAAAACCTGATTTGTATTTTAACCAATTTACTCAGCTCAGCAATGCTAGCAACACTCACACTAATGACTGGTTTTCTAAGAGCCAAACTCTGCCTGACACTTGTGTGAGTTCATAGTGGAAGCAGAGGATGTAAGGAGCCGCTCCCACATTGTATACTCTTGAATATGGGCCAGACAGAATGACAGTTTATGGACGCTAAGGAGTATGGGAACAACTCTATCTATATTCCCTGGGGAGCACCCAACATTACAAATGGAGGTGAAGCCATGGTCCTATATCCTGCCTGCCTCATGTGCCAAGTACCAGCCAGCAGGGGGAATAGGCCCTTCCTATAAAGGAGTGATGCAATGGGTGCATGTGCAGCTTTTGGGTGCCCAGGAGCTCTAAAACCTGTTTTTCCAGTGTTTTCTGGGGACAGCAGGATTCCACACTGGCCCTTACTATGTCATGCCTAAATTAGTGACATGCAGCAGAACAAATATCAACTTCATGTGTAATGTGTAATGTACAGTATTTCCAACCGGGGTGTTCAGTCAAGGCAGACAATGTTATAGAATCAGCAGCAATGTAATCAGGTGAAAAATGTCACTTATACTGACACTCTCAGAAGGTACTGGGGCTTGACTGGAATTCACACAGAAATTTCAAAATTTGTATGTATTTCTGAATAATTAACATACACAGACTTGGGATGTATCTGCTACATTCTATTTGAAGATAATAAATGTGTTGTAATGACAATTTCCTGCCACTTAAATTGCCAGTTCTTTACATTATTGAAATACATATATACTAGTGCTTTTTAATCTGGGCTATTTCATGAAGGCTATTAAGAAGTTCAGTTTTTCTGTTGAGTAACATGACATAGTGACAGCCCTATTTAGGCTTAGAGTTTTGATGCATCAGTCAGTGAAATACTAAACAGCTCTAAACTATTAAATGATAATTTTTTTGGTATATGCAGCAAGCATGCATATCATGCTGTGCACTAAAGCAAATTCTGTCTTAAATTTTGCAACTCTTTGGGCTAAAAATCTTTAAAATAAATAGTAGAATGGTTTATAAATCTTTCTGTAGGCCTATCTAGAATAATAGTTCTGTTAATCATAAGCAAGGAAGAATCTCACAAATAATTTCTAATAAAGTTATACTTATAGGAGATAAAAGACTACCAGTAAAATATTGTAAATTAACCTCAGTTGAAAAAAAGGACTTTTGAAAAGACAGAGGAAGAAATGGAAAAAGAACATTACTAGTTATTGCTGACCTCTCAATTACATATCCTTGACAATTCCAAGAATTCAGTGCATTCAGTCAGAGGAATGTATGTACCAGGTTTTTTTGTTAATATATCTAAGTCAGTCATTGGCATTCGTAGCTGCTTTCCTTATGAAAGTGGGAAAAAATCCTGCATAATGCTTAATTTCCTTAATTCCACAGTATTTTGATACTGTTATGAATATAAGTGATGATAGAAGGTTAACCAAGCTCTCTCTCTCCTCTGTAATAGCTTCATCTATGTGTGAAATTTATAATTTGGTAACTAAAAAATTCTTTGTTTTGCCCCTTTTATAACTCAGGCCTAATCTAGCCATTCAGCTCTGATTGACTAAAAGAACACAGCTCACTTATTTTGTTACTTAATTCACTACCCTATTTTGATTCAGTCAAGAATATGAACCTTATTAAGAATTCAGTGCATGCCCACCTATTCTTAGATGAACATCTTAATTTGCAAAGACACATTGGAATGGGGTAGGTACAATTGTTCTACAAATTTCATATAGCTATTCTGTGCCATACTGTGAATTTTATTCATTCTGAAAATTGGTCTTAGCATTTAGATTTTGAGCTCTCTTATATGGATATAGATATAGATGATGCATGCGCACACACACACACACACACACACACACACTCACTCATAGAGGACATATACAGCATTTTGTGTGTGTATCTGTCCATTTCTATGCATATGCAAAATGTTAAAACTGGTTCTCAGAATGAATACCCTTTATATTTTGTCACAGAATACCTGTCTGAAATCCATATAATAATTATTATGACTACACCATTCCTGTGTGTGTATTTTGTTTATGGAGATATACCTATCTCATAGAACTGCAAGGGACCCCGAACGATCATTGAGTCCAGTCCCCTGCCTTCACTAGCAGGACCAAGTACTGATTTTGCCCCAGATCCCTAAATGGCCCCCTCAAGGATTGAACTCACAATCCTAGGCTTAGCAGGCCAATGCTCAAACCACTGAGCTATCTTTTTCAAATTAAAATGATCCCATTAGAATATTGGGAACTCCAGCTGAATCCTTGTTTGAGTCTATAGCAGGGCCTTTGAATGGAAACACTTATGTTATGCCTTATCTTTGTTGGAGCTAGTGCTCCAGCTATAATACTAACAAATCATGGAGTACAGGTTGAACCTCTCTAGTCTGGCACCCTCAGTACCTGACCGGTGCCGAACCAGAGAATTGACGAACCACGGGAGGTCAATATATAACAAGTGGGCTTTTTACTTTTATGTCGCCAAGACGAATAAACGGAACAATGCTTGCAATGCCACCTAGCCAAGGCTTACTGGCTCTCTTCATAACAAAGTCTTAATGTTATTCCACAATTTTACTGTATTAGCACAAGGAAATAAGTAGAGAAAGCAAAAAAACCATAAAATCATGCCGAACCATGGATGTTGCTGGACTCGAGAGTGCTGGACTAGAGAGGTTCAACCTGTAACAAAATTGGTGTCCTGCATGCTTTTCTTCATCAGTTGATGGCTCCATTAGGTTTGACTTGTAGGAGCGGGGTAAGGCTGGGGAGAATGAGTGAAGTTGTCAGTATGTTGCCTTTCTTTTTATAGTTGAAACAAGCTTACTGCATTTTTATTTTGATAAACAAGGTAGCTTCTTGCAGTAGTAGCAGCCAGCAGGATCATTTAAGATGAACAATCTGAGATGCCATGTGCTTTTTAAATAAAATAATTCCTTAGTTCTCACCTTAGTGTGTTTCTTACATGCATGAAAGAAGAGCAACCTTTGCTTCTTCTACTCGTGTTCATTACCACAGGTACTTCAGCTGGAAGAAGTGGTTTCTCTGGGATACTACTTTAATCCACAGGATTTTATTTGTATTGAGCTTTTCTCCTGCTGCTGTACTTGGGAGAGGTTGATTCAAAGTTCAGCAATGTACAAAAAATGAAATGTAATAGCAGTTTACTTTCTATTAAACTATGGATTTTTTAAGATGCTGATTTACTGAGAAAATACTCTGAGACAGTTTTACCCCTACAATCTAATATCAAAATAGCCTTTCTTAAAGACAAACAATCTAATTTGACACATAGCTATCCTGCACAATATATTTTGGTTAGCTGGAACACTAGCTAGTTGCTGAAGTGTTTCCATTCTAAGATCCTGTTTTCAGTTGCTCCATAACTTTCCAAAGCATTCACCTTTGGGGCTGAAATTTTTCGTGTTTTTGTCCCTTTGTATACCAGTGTCCACTTCATGTGGCATACATATAGGGGTTGTAGTTGTTTGATGATACCCCATATGGGTTGCAGCGTGAGGACGTAGGGGTCAGCTGGGGGTATGCAGTTGGAGGGGATTTTATTTCTGTATCGAGTCAGGTTCAGGGCATTTGGGTGGCCTGCTCTATGATGCAATCTACTTCTCTAGTGGAGTGTCCTTGCTCGGTGAAGATGGTTTTGAGTGTGTTAAATAAAAGGTCCAATAAAAGATATTAGCTCACCCACCTTGTCTCTCTAATGGGACCAACACAACTACAACAACACTGGCTAAAACTAATTTATGATGGCTAGAATAGTTTCTTATGGACCTTCCTGCTGGCTGGAGGTCAGCAAAATGCATAACAACACTCTAGCCCCACTCTGAAACACCTCCTCTGGGGCCCAAATGCCCCCAAGATGCCATTGGAGAAAGGGGCCCAGATATGCCAACTTTACACCAGCCCAGGATTTCTCCATATTAGGGGAATTTTCCCTTGCCCTTTTAGGGCTGTTTTAAGGCCACTTTGTGCAGTGACGTTTGTGGAATCCAGGATTCAGCAACAACATTTAGCCTGAATAGGACCCCCAAATAGTTAGACAAATCTAAAAGAACAAAAAAGATCCAAAATTGTCCACTGTCTGTCACAAGGTAACAAACTGCAAGCAGGAAATCTAAAATATAGCAAGAATTCCATTGAGTTGGACCTGCACATTGCTCCTTTATTAAACTTATTTGCAAAAAAAGTGTTTAATGAGAATATACTACTTCAGGGGAAAGAAACCCTAATTAGAAACAACAACTTTTATTGATCTTATTGTTTTATTTGTTCCAAGCTTGGGTGAATTTTACTCTTTGTACTTTGTTTATCATTGTTTTGAAGCACTTGGAATGCCTGTAGCATATAGATAGATTATAACTCAAATTGAGGGGTTAAAGCAAGAGAGACACTACAGAGTCATAGGTTGGCATATGCTTTTACAATGATGTTTTCTAAGAGTTGATATATAACCTGTGGCATTAGGATTCTTTCTTTCCAGTTTTGTTTTTCAAGAGTTTAGAGTTCCTCTCTGCCAATGGCATTCTATAGGCTTCATACAGTTTATACATATTAACAAGACTAAAAGACAAAACAAATTAAAAAGACTAACTCTGACTGATCTTGTTTTATCACTTTTAAGCCTGTAAGAAGTTTAGTCTTTTTAATTAGTGTTTCTCATGAAGAAGTACATTCTCATTAGACTTTTCTTCTTCAAATACAGCTCAATAAGGGAACAATGTGCTAAACTAATGCTGAGGAATTCGTGTTATGCTTTAGATTTGGTGCTTGTGGTTTGCTACCTTCTGACAGAAAGTGGACAATTCAAGATTCTTACATTCTATTGGAATCTTTAGAATAATTATAATAGGGTCCTAAAACGTAAGTAGTCAGAAGTCAAAAAGGGATGTGTGGGGAAAAAGAACTGGGTGGCCTTCTTTATGCCAGCCAAAGTAACACCGAAGGCCCAAAATCAGGCCCTCTGACAGAGGCTCGATATACTGACTGCCCTTACAAAAGGCAGTACAGGCCAGGGCCTGAACAAGACTAAGCTGTACAATTCCCTGTCAAATTCGGTCAAGGGTTATGACCAGAGGAGGGAGGGGGAGGGAGCAATGTGGAATGCCTCAGCAACATAATAACCGCTTGTTTATGAAATATAATAACCGCTTACATGAAGAAATTGTTTCTAGTAAAGGCCAACTTCTCCTGTAGTTCCAGCTAACTGACAAACTAGCCAATCATATCTTCTTTGGGAGTCCTGTAATAAACCCCTATCCCCTTAACGGTAAAACCCGGAAAAATAATATGTATCTTACCGAGAAAAACATCCCAACTGGTGCCAAGTACCCATAGCGGAAACCACCAAGAAACCCCCCACCCAATATGCACCCAATTCTCGTAAAATGATTAGGAAGGTATCGGGAAAAGGGGACAGACCCCAACTCTTATTTCTTGCAAATGACGTATCATTTGTACTATGCTTGCGGTTTGTACAAATAAAAGCAGCCTGCGTGCTGTGCTAGGTGTGGTAGTTTTCGGACTGCTACCCCAACGCGTTGGTATGTATTGCAATAAACTGGCCTCAGGCTTGAGTCTGTGAACTAAAATCAATGCGAGGGTGACTTTTTCCACAACAGATGGTATGCTCTTGGTTCCTCATTGGAGTGTCTCAGTTAAGCTGTGTTCCCTGGTGCTGTTCTTTCTCACCTCATGTTTTGGTGCGGAAATCAGGGTCTCAACCTAGTCTCTGCCGTTAAAGACCCAGTGACAGCATCCAGGGATTGAGGGAGTAAAGGAGCAGAAGATGGCAAAGGAAGTCAGGGGGGAGCATGCACAGTAGAAGTAAAATGGAGGCATGAGATATTGAGTGAGGGGTGGAAGCAGGAGCAGCAGAATGGGGCTGAATTTAGTCTTCCAATCCAGCACTTTTCCAGAAATGCCTATTTAACCACTAGTCATGTTCCTCTGTAAATCAGCTTTATTAGGAAGAGGTTTTATTTCTTGAAAAAAGTCAGAAGATGGTCAGTAGAAGTAATTTTCAGGGCATGACTTTCTGTCAGTGTCATGGGGCAATTGGCCCTTTAGGGAGAGTCAAGGCCTAGCTTACCCATGGCAGCCCTCTAAAAACCATCTGGGAGTAATTGGTTTCCCTAGGTAGGTGTTTAATGTTCAATTAGTAGAGGAGCATCTGCACCCTAGAAAACAGGCTGCCTGAGCTAAGTCAGTGAGTGTGCTCAGGAGGAAGGTGCTCTGAGGAGAAAGGGCTTATAAGGGGAATGCAATCCCAAGAGAGAACAGGAATAACGTAAAGGGAGAAACTGGGAAGGATCCAGAGAGAGAGACTGTTCCCCCGGTGAAGGGAGTAGGAATATCCTGAAAGAAGGAGCTAGAGACTTTCCAGGGGAAGAGAAGAGCGGTTCTGAAGGAAGGAACCAGAAATTTGCTCTCCAAAGAGAGTTGTACTGATGCTGGGATGATGAAGCCACGCGGAGTACCAGAGTAAGTCCTTGCCTATGTTTATATAAATTTCTGTTGTCAATAAATGAGCCCCTCAGAAGGGGGTGCTCTTTAATACACAGAAGCTCTGTTTGGACTTGTCTGTACCTGGCTGAGGAGAAACTAAGGCATGACTCCCCCTTGCCTGAACACTAGGGGACACGCAGCCAGAAGCAGAATGTTCCCAGTCAGATTCAAATATATTTTGACTCCATTATTTATGTTCTCACTGTGTATGCAGAAATCCAATTGAAATCAACAGGTGACCATGCACTGAGAGAATACAGGATAGATGTGAGAAGAGAACGTAGTCCTCCACATCAGTAGTACATTTTTGCTTCTTATATGCTGCACTGGTGATTGCATCCATTTTATTATTTGTAGCCAGCGCTGTAATAGGTATAATATAATTCAATTAACTAAGAGTACAAATCACTGTGATGATAGTGTGCTGCCATGGCATCTGAACTCCAGTTAGTGGGATAATTAAAATAGAGAATATTCTGTATGCTCAAAACACTCAACCAGCTATCTAAAACAACAGCAATACTGAAATCAAAATGTAGCAAGTCTATCAAAAAGAAGCTTCCAAACAATGCTCACCCAGAAGCTTGGACTTAGTTGGCCTCCCCCTTAACTTAAAAGGAAAACTGCAGTGTTCCAAGGCAATCAGCAAGTGAAATAAGATATCGCACAGTCATTTCAGTGATCTGCCTTTGATTCTGTTAGATACTGTGAATTGTTAACTAACCAAATTATATTCAAGTAATTCAGCACCTGCTTAATCAAGCTACAAAATATGGAATTAGATATCGGCCACTTCAACTTCAGTGATTTGATTATGTAGAAGAGAGAGATTGGTGCATATACATCTAATCCTATGAAATTAAATCAGGAAAATTAGCTGAAGATATTCGTAGGGATCTGTTTGGTGCCTATTTGCATAAAATGTGGAACTACCTACTTATTCAAAGAATTATTTTGTGGTGAGAAGTGAGGATAGAATTGAAGATACGTGTCTGTAGTTGTATTGGGTTAATAGTAAAGAGGCTAGGAGGTACCAAAAGTGTATTCTGATTAAATAGAAATCTTGTCTGGGAAAACTGCTTTTGCATTATAAGAGAACTAAAATTTGTGAGTAACTGTCAAGACTCAGAGCTTAAAGGATACAGAGCGTGTCCAATTATCAAACACTGGTTAAGTTCGTTGCCAAAATTTTTCATTTTAGCCCTTAAATCAGTGCATAGTCAACCAAAATTCCCATATTTGGTGTCCAAATGTAGTGTTTATAATTTTTGGTATTTTCTAAGTAGACCAATAATAATGGCTTCTCTTTTTGTTTGCAGACATAAAATAAAAATGACTCAGTGAATGACTGTTAAACATAATGTGGGAAAACTCTATTAAACTCCAGGGTCTGCAAAATCATTAGAATGTAAAATAAATCTTTTTAGGTATTTTGCAAATAGTATTTACTTTTCTCTTCCGTGATGTGGTTTGAGCATTGGCCTGCTAAACCCAGGGTTGTGTGTTCAATCCTTGAGGGGGCCACTTAGGGATCTGGGGCAAAATCAGTACTTGGTCCTGCTAGTGAAGGCAGGGGGCTGGACTCAATGACCTTTCGGGGTCCCTTCCAGTTCTATGAGATAGGTATAGCTCCATATATTATGTCTGTAGCACAAGTCAATACAGTTCTAAATTCCTTGCTTTGTATGGCCTTATTTCTCTTATAAAATCATTCACTATATTTTTTCAAAAAATAATTTTGTTACATTTTATTAACGTCTGTTGTTGGTGCAGGTTTCTCTTGGACTTTTACATGCTCGTGCTACCCATATCCTGTGGCCTCCAAGGCGCTGGCAGAAGTTACAACCTATGCTGCCTCCAGAACGTACACCACTTCACAGTGATCAAGAATGACCTACATGTACATGATGGAGAAATGAAATATTGATACTAGGATTAACCATCAAGAGGGGTAGATGATGTAACGGAACAAATAAGAATGCCAATTGTACTATAACAGATACTGCTCCAGCAGAAATTCCCTTATGTTAAGGTGTCACTTTAAATCTAAAGTTTTTCTTTAATCTGTAACATTACATGGTGCATTATTTTGTCTTGGAGTAATTATTCTCTGATTGTGGAGTATTCCAATGTTCAATTTTCCAGAAACAGTAAAATATATGAGCCATTGTCTGTTCTAGTGCTCCTGTTGATAAGACATTATTATAACAGTCTATAAAACGTTTTAATCTTTTGCTTTTGATTTGTTTCTTTAACAGCTTGACAGATTCTTGAAAATTAATATTTTGATGAATATGTGAAGTCAAACCAGTACTTCATCATTTCAGTTAAGTCTGAATATGTAGAAGCACTTACTCATAATATAACATTTTGAATTGCACTATAATTGTTAAAATTGAAAAAGCAGCCTTTCCTTATATGAAAAGCTAATTGTACAATATGTCCAAAAAAGAATAAAAATGAATCTTTAATCCAGTTATTTTCTTTTTCATTTAATGCAGCGTGTTGTTTTTATTATTAAATTGAATACATAATAATTTTAATTTATTTTTCATTAAAGTTTAATATAAATATTCCTTTTATATCCATTTGTTGAGACAGAGTTCCAAATAAAATATAATACACGTTACGCCACAGCATCTACACAAAATACACTCTATTGGTTTCTTAAGTACAATCACTCAGTGTTAATATTGATTGCCACATTTATTTGGAAATATGTAAAAAGCTCCTTTAATATTATAAACACATTCCTCTACTAATGCACAAAAAAGTTTCCAGAGGCCACATTATCAGTGAAGGGGCCTTGACTGATTTCCATTGACGAGTGACACATTTTCAGTCACAGATTGGTATGAGCCAACTTCATTTCATACATACTGAATTTTACTTCAGAGGGAATAATGTTCAGAAGGATTCAACAGCTGGCACCTCTGCGCTAGAGTTATGCAACCTTTCTCATCAGACTCCAAAACAAGGTGAAACTAGGCCTGGTGTTTGGTTTCCATGCTAAGCTGAACTTCTGAGAAGACTGACACTAGCTATTCTATTCTACATAGGTTGCGCAGTAACTCCCGCCACTGCTAAATCTACCTATCTACCCCATCTACTTATTATGGCTCCCAGCACTTTGGTACACTTGAACACCATAAACCTGGACCAGGCTCCCTTCCTTCCGCCAAAGCCTCTCCCCAGTGTGTGACCCCCTCTTTATTAAAACCAATGCGGTTTGCTTGGTTGTTAATTACAGTCAGTCTTTGATTATTTGGATTTATTTAGGGAGACTGAAAACATTGATTTGTAATTCTTCACAAATTAATCAAGAAAACTAGAACAGATTCAAAGAATTTGCCACAGCTATAATTAATTTGGGAGACAAGGACATACAAACATACATTAAAAAAAAAGACGGAGGAGGGGGCAAACAAATAAAAATAAACAAAACTAGAACATGTTACATGAACGCCATCTCTGGTGTCAGTCTAGGTCTGTCATTCTTTCTGCTCCTCTAGTTCAGTCCCTCCATTCTTATTCGCCTCTTGGGTATCAGCTGGGCAGCAGCTTTCATGTATGTTGACAGGCTGGCAGAGTCCTCTTTGCCCTTTTGGTTCACTGACATCCATTCTTCAGCAATGCCAGGAAGTTGTCAACAGTACTAAAGTCCTTTTAGTTCATTGAAAGCTCCATGATTATCTTAATTATAATATTTCAATTCAAGTCAGTTGCACAGTAACAATAAATTTGATAAGGTTCCTTAGGCTTGCAAGCCTATTCTTCGTATAGAAAAGAGTAGGAGAGAGTGGCAGAAAGGCAGAGAATGGAGATGGGAGAGATTTTAGGAGATTTAGCAAAGGGTAAAGTAAATTCTGTCCCATAGACTCAGTTGTGATATGCTTCAAAACCTCCTGGTATTTAGTTAACGTAATCCCCAATTTATACAACTGAGTTTGGGCAGGCAGACACTTGCACCTGTATGGGGTTGCATTCACTTCAGTGGGACTCATCACATGTATAAGACTCAGCAAGCACGGACCCAACTGTGGTTTTGGGGCCTCAAATACCATCTTCTTGGACCAACACAAGAAACATTCACATTCAAATGAAAGAGCTGAAAATATTTGGTCTTCAGTATATTGATCTTGCTAAGTCTGCAAAACTAGTTCTTGCAAAAGAAAAATGCTCTGCTATATCTTGGCACCAGATAAATGTGGGTAACATATTCCCTTATGCCCTAATGCAAGTGATGACCAGAGATCATTCACAGCATGACACAAAACTACAACTGAGGCCACTTAATATCACTAAATTCACATCACTGAATGTGAAGGTTCGACAAAGTCACACACAGCAGCAGCCACAACAGCACAGAGAAAAATGGTAGGTTCCTTCACCCTGGGCATGCCTCAGCCTTTTTTTGTGCAGCAGACTTGCACTGGTTCCACTACACAGAGGAGGGGGCTGGCTGGGGTTGTCCCTATGGGCCCAGTCAAGCCACCATGAAGTCCATAAGCGTTTTGCCATTGACTTAAATGAGATTAGGACTAGACCCGCAATTATTGGGGAAATACCCATAATATTACAACAGTAGAAGAAAAATACTTACGTAGAACTTAGTTTCTTTCTGTGCAGGGAGCCACATAAGTGCCCTGAATAGGTTACTTCAACCACGCATTCCTTCTCCTCTGTGCACCTCCCTATTATGCAGCATTGCTACTCTGGCCCGGTGCTGAGTTCTGGATTTCAGCCACAGTGAAAGACAGGCTATACCAGCCAAGCTATCCAGGCATTGGTACTACTGGCAAACATGAGCAGCAACATCTGAAGCTGACAGAATGAAATTATATACAGCCACAAAGCACCAATACACTGAAAGGAAGCAATAAAGAAACTGGAGAGCAGGTGCACTGTATTGTATTGGTGCTCTTAATTAGTCTTTCAGGATTTCCCTGCAACAGCGAGACCTGAACTGTCAGAGCAGACAGAGCAAGCTCCCTCTTACAGTCATTCTTCCTGTAACGTACCTAGAAATGTAGCAACAAAGTTTAGAATAGCATTTCACAAAGCACCATGTGTTTGGGGGTGAAGCCTATGCTTGATACAGGAAGAATTCACACAGTGGTAAGAGGTCAGTGCAGCACTAGAAGAGGCAACATAGGGCCCAGTAGCAACACACGGTACTTTAATAAATAATGGTTTACTCCACTGCTACCTGGTTCCTGAAGCATTAACACTAATGGAATACCACTCACCTATCAGGCAGCAGCGACCACTGCACCTACATACAAACTATGCTAGCCCTAAACAGGAAAATCAGTTACTGTCGTGCTGAATGTTTCTTTCACGAGTTTTTTTTCAGATTTCATCCCCCCACCCCCAGAAAAATTCATAAAGAATGTAAGCTGTGTGCAAAGAGCATTCTTGCTCTCCGTGTTTTTCAGAAACAAACTACGGAAGGAATAACTCACAGAGGTCACATACTGTATTGTAAGTGCATGGAGTCAGAATCTAGCCACTGGTTGGCTAGACTGCTGGCACAAGCCCTTTGATCCTATGCTATAGCCCTGAGTGTCTCCTTACCTAGTGTATCAATGATACTGTTTGGCATATTTAACAAATATTTCAGCCACAGAAAAATTACTAATCCATCCTGTCACTAGCCAGCGTTCCACCTTGTGTGGCCTATTCAATTACCTGCACAAGGTCACAGAGAATGGCTGTGACAGAGCTAGGTATTAAGCCAAGATTTCCTGGATTTCAGACCACGGTCTTAATTGCAAGACTATTCAGCCCGCTGGGGAGGTAACTATTGCAGAGTGCTCAAGCCCCTTATGCCAATTTGCTGAAGGAATGAGATGATGCTTTTCAGTGGTATGTTTTTTATTGGCACACACCCTGGGGGGGTTTCACCTTCCTCTGCCGCACGGGTCACTTGCAGATTGAAATTAGTTTAAACTAATGGTGGATTCTCTGTAACTTGATGTCTTTAAACCATGATTTGAGGACTTCAGTAACTCAGCCAGAGGGTCAGGGTCTCTTACAGGGTGGGTGGCACGCAAAGTGCAGGAGGTCAGACTAGTTGATCACAATAGTTCCTTCTGACCTCAAAATCTATGACAATATTCCACTGTTTAAAAATGTAATGCAGTTGCTCTCAAAGTAAAGGACTTAGGAAAAGTCCTTCATCCAGAAATAACCAAACTTACACTATATGGCAGCGGTGGGCAAACTACGTCTTGCGGGCCAGATCTGGCCCTTCAGAGCTTTGGCTCCGGCCTGCGGGATTGCCACCCCCGTGGCGCTGTGGGGCTAAGGCAGGCTCCCTGCCTGCCCTGGCCCCGCGCCGCTCCAGGAAGTGGCCGGCACCATTTCCCTGCGGCCCCTGGGGATGGGTGGGGGAGAGGGCTCCGCACACTGCCCTCACCTGCAGGCACTGCCCCCCGCAGCTCCCATTGGCTGGGAATGGGGAACCGCGACCAATGGGAGCTTCAGGGGAGGTACCCGCAGGCGAGGACAGCGCGCAGAGCCCTCTTCCCACCCTTCCGCAGAGGCCTCAGGGTTGTGGTGTCAGCTGGTTCCCGGAGCGGCGCGGGGTCAGGGCAGGCAGGGAGGATGCCTTAGCTTCGTTGCGCGCCGCTGCCACCCCGGAGCCGCTCAAGGTAAGTGGCGCCAGGCCAGAGCCCACACCCCGAACTCCTCCCACACCCCAACCCCCTGCCCTGAGCCCTCTAACCCCCTGCCTTGAGCCCCCTGCCGCACCCTTCCTGCACCCCAACCCCTGCCCTGAGCCCCTGCAGCACCCTACAGACCTCCTGAAACCCAACCCCCTGCCCTGAGCCCCATCCTGCATCCCAACCCCTTGCCCTAAGCCACTTCCTGCACACCGCACCCCCCCACACACCCAAGCCCCCTGCTGCACCCCGCACCCCTCCTGCACCCCAATCCCCTGCCCTGAGCCCCCTGCAGCACCCCACACACCTCCTGCACCATAACCACTTGACCTGAGCCCCTTCCTGCACACCGCACCCCCTCCGCCCCCTGCCCCAGCCCTACATTCATGGCACTGCATGCAATTTCTCCACCCAGATGTGGCCCTCGGGCCAAAAAGTTTGCCCACCCTTGCTATATGGAGTCTCAGCCAACCATCTCTAAGAAGTCTGGGTCGAAACCTTTAAGTGCTTTAAAGCTTGAGTTTCAAGGTAAGAAAAGAGGCTAGATGCTGGTGGGGAGAGTTGAGACTGGCATACATACTGGACTTTGTTACTGAATGTTGTAGTAAATTTGGTGTCAAATTTTTAGATCTAACCTTTCCTGGTGAGTGTCAATTTTTTTAATTAAAAAAAAAAGTTGTGTTGCCTGGAGCAATGGTGCTCAGCCTTAACAGTTAGACAATGAAGGTTTTTATATTTTGTTCTGCTTGCAAATTTACTATCTTACAAGGTAAATCAGCACCACTGTCACTCAAGAGTCACCTTGTAAGCTAGAAGAGCAGAGATTTGCATGGTGAGTATTGCCAGTAAGCAAGCATTTTTTCTGTCCAAAGTTGTTTTTTGCTGGACTTTGTAATATTTTTGTGGGCTACTTTACTAACATTTAACAGCTCAAAACCTGGACTTTAAAATTTTTATTTAAAAAAAAAAAACAGCAGCTATTTCTTCATCTTGTGATGGTCCCTATGTGGATTCCAAAAATGGGTGCACATGCACATCAGACACCGGAGCCAGCAATATTCATAGTAGTGACTGTTGACCCGCATGTGTGTCATGCATCACCCGTGTGGCACATTCGAGGATTTAACAGGCCGTGCGGGTCAACACTGCTTCAGTTCCCTCTTATTGCCACATGGCCAGAGTTGGAACCTTCGGTACTCTTAGCTTGCTAAGAGACCTGCTCTTTGATATCTCTGAATATAATTTTAGTTCTAAGTTCAGTTGTATTTAGTTGCCCATTCGTATAAGACCTTGGACTTTCCCCTCTGTAGGGCATTTCCCTGAACTATGCCCCAACAGGCCAGTTTTAAAAACTGTGCTTCATGTCTGTGCGCCTTCTCTGTGAGCGACGAACACCACCATTGTCTTTACTGCCTAGGCAAAGCCCACATCATCACCTGTTGCTCCATCTGCTGATTGTTCCCATCCAGAATTCGAGCAGCCCGAGAACTTCTCCTCCTCAAGTATGTCATGGAGGAGGCTATGCACCCATGTGCACAGTCAACTCCAGCACCGGAGTCGTACGTGTCACCATCAGTGAGCGTCTCCCTGGGCCTTTCCCATGTAGTACCAACAGTACCAGCACATCCGTCAAAGCCTGGCCACGGGCATAAGGGTGGATTCCGTCGGGGAGCACTTCCAAATGCAGCAAGTCTCCCCAAGCCCTGCCAAGTAGGGTGAGAAGTCATGCGTCCACGCAGATGCCCCTGCTGCAAAGAAGTTTCATACGGAGCACAAGCCGCTCCACAGATGCCATCCTCAGCTCTGGGGCCCGGACCGCCATCCTCTCCTCTGTAACTGTCGACACTGCTGGGACCATCCGGTCTTTCAGGCCCAGTCCCAAATACACCGAGGTACTTGTCCCCTTTTATGCCAACAGCTGAGCTTATGCTGGCTCTCCCCCATGCACCAGTCCTCCACCTGCTTCGAAACTTCTGTCTCTGGCAAATGAGCCCCTCCTAGTCCTCCAGCATCCTCTCTGACCTTCTCTGCCAGTACCTCTTCTCCTCTCGTACCATCCTGTTCTGCTGATGACACCGATGGCCCCTCCTCTGCCAGACCCGTCTTCGGACTTGGAGTGGTCCTCTAAGCCAGACCAGACCATCTGCACCTTCCCAATCCTGCAGCCTGGACCTTCTGCATTGTCCCTACCCATTGGTCGCCCTATGGTTCTGCTACCTGCAGATGCTGCAGATGCCCAGTGATCCCTACACCTGGTCCTACTGGCCTGCTTGGGGCCACTACCATGACCATGGAGTACAACCATACCCACATCACTGGCCATCTCTGACCCATGCCACTCCTTCTTCCATCTATGAGGAGCCTCAGGATGCCCCCACTCCGTCGGCACCAGTGGCACCCCTGGACCTCACTGGCCACTGGCTCTTCCTCATCACTGGATGATGCACTTATATCTCCACCCTTTCCCCACCAACTACCATGCCCAGTACCAGGGATTACTTCGCCACATGGGTGCAGCTCTCAATCATCCTTTGGAGAACATCCAGGGCCCCCAGAACCAATTCTTGGAAATTCTGCAACCCCTGGGACCCTCCTGTATCACACTGCCGATCCACAAAGCCATCTTACAGCTGGCTCAGACTTTCTGGCATACCCCGGCCTCCTGCACCCCTACCCAAAGCAGGTAGAACACTGCAATTTCATGCCATCCAATGGTATGGACTTTTTATTTATCCACCCACTGCCTAACTCCCTTGTGGTAAATGTGGCCACTGAGCGTGCCCGCCAGCAACATTTCCGAGCCACACCTCCTGACTGTGTCCTAGAAGATCCAGCTTCTTCGCAGCCCAAAGTCTATTTATCTGCAGGCCTGCAGTTCCACATTGCTAGCTATCAAGCCATCTTGGCCAAGTATGACTTCCTTTCCTACTCTAAGTAGCAGACTTCCAAGCCTTCCGTCCTCTGGAGAAGCAACAGGACTTTCAAGATCTCCTACACGAAGGCAAGTTGGTTGCCAAGATGGCTCTCTATGCTCTGTTGATGCTGCTGACACTAGGTCCCACCTTCTAACATCTGGGGTAGTGCTCTGCCACCACTCTTCAGTCCAGCGGGCTTCCAACGGAGGTACTCTTGACAACCATCAGTTGTTGAGTGATGAGACTGATAAATCCTTCCACTCCTTCAAGGACTCCCATGACACCTTCCAGTTGCTAGGCATCTATATACCAGCTCAAGCCCTCAGACAGCAATGTTCGATTTGCCTACCAGCCCTACCCTCAACATCCACCTGAATTGTCCTGCCACCAACTACGCTCTCAGCACCCCCATTACACCTCTACTACTACCTCCATTGACTCCACCTTTCCACTATTTCTGTCTAAGCAGTCCTTTTGCCTCTTTGCTTGAGACCTTCAAACCTTCTTCCATCCCTCCGGTCACACTACAGATCTTTGGGAGACATCGTGCCCTCCCTCTTTGCCCACCACTGGGGCAAGATCACCACCAATAGCTGGGTGCTCAACATTGTTCACCATGGGTACCTCATTGAATTCCTCTCCTTCCCTCCTACTGCGTGCCCTCCAGATCCTTCCTAATGCCACCTCATCGGGGAGGAAGTGGCTGCCCTCCTCCGAAAGGGCGCCATAGAACATGTCCCAAGGTTTCTACTCCCGTTATTTCCTCATGGGTGGTCATTGCCCCATTCTGGATCGCCTGTCGTTGAACAAATTCATCCACAATTAAACTATCCACATTTCTGTATGCTCCCCCTTATTATTCCATCTCTTTCCCATGGAGCTTAGTTTGTGGCTCTTGATATGAAGGATGCGTATTTCCATATAGTCATCCACCCCGCTCATCACAAGTTCCTCTGTTCCACGGTGGAACATTTCCACCATCAATTCCGGGTCCTTCTCTGTTTAATTGCCACCACTCTCCATGTCTTCATGAAGGCTTTTGCCATTGTGGTATCCTACATGCAGCGCCTGGGTCACTTTGTTATTCCCTATCTGGACAATTGGCTCCCTATGGCCCCATCCCGTGCCTGCCTCCTTAACACAATACAGACCCTCTGCGCCCTCCTCAACAGCTTAGGGATCTGCATCAATGTGGCGAAATCAGTCCTCGTTCCTACCCGCACAGTAACTTTCCTAGAAGGTTCACCTGGACTCTGTTGTGGCACGCGCATTTCTTCCCTCGGACAGCTTCCGTCGACCTCGCTACTCTCATTGTGCAGCTCTGCTGTCATCCACACACGTGCGTCCATTGGTGCCTTTCCCTCCTGGGCCATATGGCGGCCTGCATCTCTGTCACACAATATGTCCATCTTCATATGTATTGTCTCCAGCTGTGTCTCTGCTCTGTCTATGATCTCCAGTCTGACCACCTAGACAAACCGATCCTGATTTCCCACTCTGTCCTCACCTCCCTTATTGCCCCCCAAATCCCCATCACAACAGATGCCTTACTCATCAGATGGGGCAGTCATTTGGATGGCCACACAGGTCAGGGCCTCTGGTCACCCAGGGAAGTGCGGATATACATCAACATCTTGGAGCTACAGGCCATCCACCTTGCCTGCTGGACCTTCCTGCCTTTCACCTAATCCTGACATATTTAACTGGTGTCGGACAACATGACGGTGGTTGTATATATCTACAAGCAGGGCGGGGCCAGATCCCCCTCCCTTTGCACAGATGCCATCCTCCTTTGTAATGGTTCCTCTGGCACAGGGCCACCCTACACACTGTCCATCTTCCAAGCACCAGCAACTCACTGGCGGACATGCTCAGCCACTTCTTCCATGCCTACCACAAGTGGAAGTGCCACGACCCCACTCTCCAGTCCATTTTTTGCCTGTGGGGTATGCCGCGTTAGGACCTCTTTGCGATGCCAGAGAACCCCAAACTTCCTCTCTTTTGCTCTAGGGGGCCCAGGTTCCCAAGGCAATGCTCTTCTCCATCCCTGGACCACAAAACTCCACTATGCCTTTCTGTCCATCCCTCTGCTTCCCCGAGTTCTGTGCAAGGTGTGGTGCGACTGGGTGATGATTATTCTCATAGCCCTCTCTTGGCCTCACCAGTACTGGTACACAGATCTCCTTCACCTCTTCACTCGCCCTCTGATCTGCCTCCCAGTGCATCCAGATCTCCTCATACAGGCACAACCTGAGTCCTCTCCATCTCAGACCTTGGTATTTGGATGGGGCTCACTTGTAGACAGGGAATGCTCTGCCCCTGTCCACAACATCCTTACCATAGCAGAGGTCTGTTCACTAGGGCATGTTACTAAGCTAAATGGTGCCGCTTCATCACTTGGGCACTCCATCACCAATAACCTGTGGACTCCATCTCCATTCCCATCCTTCTGGACTACCTCCTCCACTTCTGCCAGTTGGGCCTCACCCATTCCTCTGTCTACATCCACCTGGTGGCTCTCAGTGCCTTCCTTCCCCCGGGGATGGCTTTTCCATCTTCACCCACCCGTCTACCTCCAGCTTCCTTTGCGGTCTTCTCAATGTCTTCCCTTCCATGAGGAAACCTATTCCCTCTTGGGACATGAATCTTGTCCTCTCTACCCTCACTAAACTGCCATGTGAACCACTTGCAACCTGCCCCTCGTCCACCTTTCCATGAAAGTGATCTTTTTGGTTGCTGTCACCTCAACATGGTGAGTTAGCGAATTGGCGGCCATGATGGTGGACCCACCATTTACTGTCTTCCACAAGGACAAGGTCTCCCTGTGTCTTCATCCCAAATTTCTCCCTAAGGTGGCCTCCCCATTTCCCCTCAACCAGTGTGAATACCTCCCGATCTTCTACCCAAAACTGCACACCTCCTGCCAAGAGCACACATTTCACACTCTCAATGTTTGCCGGGTGTTAGCCTTTTACCTTCATCGAGTCTTCATTGCGGAGAGCTGCCGGGGTCACACCCTCTCTTCTCAGTGACTCTCTAAGTGGATCGCTCATTGTTTCGTGGACTGCTATACACTCTCCCGTGTCCCACCCCCTCTGGGAGTCGCAGCCTACTCTATGTGAGCATATGCTGCAACTTCGGCCTTTCTTACGGCTGTTCCATGGCAAGACATTTTTAGGGCAGCCACTTGATCCTCTGTCCACCTTTTCCGCCCAGTATGCCATCATCCCTGCCACAGCGATGGATGCGGAGGTTGGTCAGGTGGTCCTTCAAACTATGTCTTCTTGAGAGCCCTCACACCTACCTCTGCACTGAACACTGCTTGCTACTCTCCCATGTTTGGAATCCACATAGGGGCCATCACTCAAAGAAGAAGAGGAGGTTATTTACTGTAGCTGGAGGTTCTTTGAGATATGTGGTCCCAATCTGGATTCTAATCCCACCTCCTTCCCCTTTGCTCTGGACTCTTTTACTTCCTGGTATGACCGAACTGGAGAGGCGTTGACCCGCACAGCCTCTTAAAGTCTTGGACGCACCATGTGATCAACACATGATGCAAGTGTGGGGTAATGGATACTACCATGAACAGTTCCAGCTCCAGCGCATGGTGCGCATGCGCAACCACATTTAGAATCCAGATAGGGACCACACATCTCAGAGAACCTTCAGTTACAGTAAGTTACCCCCTCTTCCAAATATTAGGCTGCTTTAATAATACAGTTGAAAAAAACCTGAGGGCTGAGAAAACATTTCAATTTCGGCTAACTAGTTGAAGTCATGCTGCAACTGCACATTATGCATTCTCATCTTTAACCCAGTCACAGATGGCTCAGCCTTTTATTTAACATCTAACTTTACCCCATATTTTTCTAATTGACTTTAAAATTGAATTGTACATCCTTTGGGGGCTGCTCTAGATCACCTGCAGGATCTTTCTTAAATATACTTCAATTAATAAATGAAGCAATTGACAGAAATTTGTTTTTAACATTCCCCATAGCCTTACACAGTTGATTATTACAGGGGCTCATCATACAAATTATTACCAAATCATTCTGGAGTGCTTTGATGCCTAAAGATCTAAGAGCTGCATATACTACTTGAACCTGCTTTTCACACGACTATAATTAAAGAAATGTATTTCCTTTTTTCTCTCATTCAGCCCTTCATTCTGAATTTAGCTCCTGAAAGTGACATAGGAATGAATTAACTTACTGGTTCAGATTGTGGTCAGTACCTGATGTTACCTATTATGAACAACTATGGAATAACTTGCCCATAGGGGAAGTTTCTTTCCAACCTCTAGTAATGTTAGTCATATGCCTTGAGGCATGAACATTTAACTCCCTTATTTATTTTTGATCCTTTCTAATGTAAGTGTGGATGTTCTCATTATCTAGATACGTGTCTAATCCTTGCTTTCAACCACAGTATAGGAAAAGTCTGTCAGCAGATATGTTTCAAGTGGTGGTCAGCTCACTAGAGTTTGAAAATTTTAGTCTCAACCACTTAGTTACCCCAATTTGTAAAATGGAGCTAGATAGATGTACCCAGCCCTCATAACCATTGTACCTGTGCACCTCACAATCATGAATAAATGTTAATCTCAAACAAAGGTAAGGAATTATTGTAAAGTGCTTCGAGACATGTAGATGAAAAATGCTATATAAATGCAAACTATTAATATAATTATAATCATAATCGCTTATACCATAAGAATACAGCTGATGGAGATCAAAGGGATTGGGGCAGAGTCTGGTCACATGTCAGATTCCTAGCCTTTTGTTATATCAATGTCTTAGTCTTTCAGCAGACATTTGTAGACAATCCTGGAATCGCTAGGTATAGTATCTTTCATTAAGAAATTATTAACTGCTGTAAGGATTCTTTGGAAAATAAAGCTTTGACACAAAACTTGTTTGTCAGTTGAGTAGAATTGGTAATGGTTAGAAAAGTTGCCTCTGCAAAGTCAGACATTGCACCTGGAATGCGGAACCACTTTGGTGCAGTATGCATGGTACTGATGCCCATGCAAAGACACATAAGTACCAAGCTCCTGTTTCAGAGTATACGTTTTTGCGGAAAATGAAATCTCTTGTCATTTACCAATTACCAAGACATTATTTTAATGTGTGACCGTGGTACTATTGACAAGACTCTAAACATGACTTTACAATGGCAAATTATTCCCTGGAAATGTCCAGCAGGGTCTGTGCTAACATCATAGATGCTGAGGCCCAGGAGTTAGGATGGCTCTTCCTAGGGTTTCATTCTCAGTGCAAAGAAGGTTGTTAAGTCTCCAAAGGGAAAGAACCATCAAAAATAAAAATAGAAAAAGGCAAAACTTAAAATAAAAGCGCTCACAAAGACTGACAGCATTATGACTATGATAGAAAGCTCTGCTTTTAAACCTTTAGACATTCATTGAACTTTATTTCAACAATTATCAAGATTTCCTCCTGCTGCCAGAATTCCAAAGGGTCACTAGATACATTAAAGGCCATGCAGTGATCTTCACAACCAGTTCTCCTGAAAAATGTGTAAGCAAGGGGAATTGCATTCCCATTCTGTTATAACTTTTAAAATCCATTTCACACCTGAGGCTTTCAAGGACTAATTGGGCTAGAGTTCAAATCTCTTCTTTTTTAAATCAACCTTATTGAATGTGAACTGACTCCCCAAGAGAAAAGTGGACACTTAATTAGCACTCCTTGAATGTAAATGTTCCTTGAATGTTTTCAGCTATGAAGAAAACTAACAATGTTTGGTCCTTTAAATAGTAGTAATTTAAATTGCTTCTGCCTTGTAAGACAAAGTAGACTAAAAAACCTATTATAGAACCCCACTTTGTAATTAGAAGTGTCAGATCACTCTCATCAAGATACACAGAACCCGCCACAGTATACTTGGAGACTATACTAGCTTTTCATATGACTGGAATTTTACAAGGCAAGTTACCAAAAAATAACTCAGAGCTCTGTCTAAGGAATTAAGAACGTAAGCCCCCCGCCCCCCCCCCCCCCCCCCACACACCATCTGCCAGCTCATTCTTGGGACCTTTTCATATTACTCAGAGGAATCATTGAGCTTCCATTTGAACCCATCAGAGCAGGCAAATTAAGGTGTCTGTCTTGAAAACGAGTTTTGCTCTCTCAGGTTTTTCCTGCAAGAATTAATTACATACTTAAGTGACAGGTTTTTTCCTTTCCTGAGAGTATCCAAGGAGACACTGATTTTAAAATCAGTTTTTCTTTTCACCCCAAACTAATCTCTCCTTTTCACATAAATGTTGAAATTCTGCCCTGGACCATATGTGTTCGTTGGATAGATTACATCACATTGTGGAGATGAGAAAAAGCATCCTAGGAATATACTATATAGGAAAGAGCAAGAATTCAAAGAACCAAAAACCCCTGTCTATGTTAAGGATCACATAGGGCTAGATTCATAAAAAAACTTAGGTGCCTAAGTGCCACTTTAGGTACATAAATCCTAGAATCAGGCCCTCACTGGGATTCACAAAACCCCCACTCAGCTGCCGCAGAACCCTATAGGTGTCTAAATGCCTCTGCGCATGCAGACTGCTGCCTCACTCTAGACATCCAGATGATAAACCCAGACTGATGCATGATCCAGGGAAAGAGAGGTATTCTTCCGCCTATCTCCTGCAGGGCCTGATCCACTAGGCGAGCTCAGAGCTCACTTAATGGATCTGGCTCCTGTAGGCAAACCCACACAAAACAGCGGGCATGCGGAGCTCCCGCCTCATAACTTTAAGCTCAATGTTTAAGGTACTCATCTGGGACGTAGCAGACCCCTAGTCCAAGTCCCGTACCTCTGCCTAAGAGGAAGAAGGGATTTGAATAGGGATCAGCCACCTCTCAGGTGAGCACCCTAGCCTCTGGGGCACTTATCTGAGAGGTGGCAGAGCCCAGTTCAAATCTCTTCTCCCTCTCAGGCAGATGGTGGACCTGAACTGTTTTTTTCCCCCCACATCCCAGGATATTTCCCTAATCACTAGGCTAAACTTACGAGGGAGGTTGTTGTCCTCACAAAAACAGCATAGGTGCCTATTTCCAAGAGAGGGTTTGCTACAGAAAATGCCACGCAGAGAGGAGCCTCCCTGCAGCCCAGGCTTAGTTGCCTAACTCCCTGAGATGGATGGAGCTTAGGACACACCCCTCCCATTGGCTTGCTGAGGCGGGGAGCTGCCTAGCATGCTGGTTTTCGTGATTCCCATTGTCAGGTGTCCCATTCATTGTATATGGTGTGTGGGCACCTAACTCAGGCTTTGTGAATTCCAGTGATTTTCTAGGCACCTAAAACTTAGGCATGGTGATGCTGAGGTAACACAAAATAAGGAAAAGTGGGATAATGTGTGGAGGAATTATTGTTTGTGAGCCTGAATTATGGTTCCCCTCCCACAGCAAATATTCATCAGTTTTCACCTCTCTGTATTAAGCAAGGGTTCTCTTTGCTTATTTTGCATTCTGTGTTTATCTATTGTTGCTTGAGATATCAGAGCAGAGGTTAATGTTTCCCAGCTTGCTTTATGCATGAGGGCAGTGGTGTCTTGGTCCGAGGGGCAGAGATAAAGCTATTAAAATCTCTCAAGTCACAGAAGGCTTGCCTGCCTGTGCTGAGTGGGCTTGAGGGAAAAGAGTCTTTCCTTTATAGTATCAGAGGGGTAGCCGTGTTAGTCTGAATCTGTAAAAATCTGTAATAAAGCAACAGAGGGTCCTGTGGCACCTTTAAGACTAACAGAAGTATTGGGAGCATAAGCTTTCGTGAGTAAGAACCTCACTTCTTACCCACGAAAGCTTATGCTCCCAATACTTCTGTTAGTCTTAAAGGTGCCACAGGACCCTCTGTTGCTTTTTACAGATTTTTCCTTTATAGCAAATAATCCCACGTCTTGGATGAGATGCCGCATCAAATAGTTTTGTGATATGCAACGATAATATTTTTGAACTTGTTCCTCTCAAATGTGTTCCTTATCAATATTAAACCTACAATGCTCCTGATCACAGATAATCCATTACTAGAGGTATGCATGGAAGAGTTTACAGTCAAAGGGTGAATTCACCTTGTTGTCGAGGGCCTTATGCAAGGTGGCTACAAGGAGGAGCCTGTGCCCTTTGTGCATGGCAGATGAGCTCCATGCATCACCCCACATAGGGGTAGTGGTGAAGAAAGGCAGCAGGAGTCATATTTATAAACTTCAGTTACCATAATAAACTGTACCTAGGCTGTGAATACAATTCCATGCCATAATGTCTGGGGGAGGGGGGGAGGAAAGGCCAGGCTGCACTGTATCCCCTATCTAGGATCTGAATTAGGGCTTAATTTTACACCCCAATCTTCCCCCACCCTTGTATTTCTCCAGAAGTGAGAGGGTGAGAGAAGAACTGCCAAAGGATGGGAATAAGATAGGCACGAGATTCACACACAATAACATCATCTTGCGTTAATTAGGGTTTTTTTGGTCTCATGTTATTTCTGCTTTATTTTATACATTGTAATTTTAACATTTTAATTTTCTCCTTAGTCTAGCAAAATACCATGTCACTAATGCTGTATCTTTTAGAAATCACAAAGTTGTAAATGTTGCCCTTTTGATGTCCACACCTGTATTGGTCTGGAATTTCTATGGACAACATTACAAGAAGCAGCACCCAAGTACTGTGTTTCACAGAGGCACTGTTCTTTGAGAGTTGCTAGCGAGTGTGGATCGGCAGTGCAGTGCTCATTTTTCATTTTGGTCTGTTTAATTTGAGCTTTTCTTACATAGCAGTTTACACAGCCAAACTATGTCTGGCAGATGATACATGGCCTACCTGTTGGCTAGACAAAGCTAATGTACATCCTGATTCAAAAATGGTATTTAGTCACACGGCTAACCCTAAGCATTTGAATAGTCCCATTGAATCAACAGGGCTACTGGTGTGCTTGAAGTTAGACCTGAGCTTAAGTAGCTGGCTAAATTAAGGCCCTATTTAAAAAAACCCCACAAAACACAAGGTAGAGGTTGTGCTACCTATGACCCTGATAATGCATCAGTTTGATACAGACAGCTCCGTGTTTGCCTGCAAAACCCTATTGACATCAGTGCAGGTACGCAGGGGATGCCTCAGACTTCTGCATGGATCTGGTTGCAGGATCAGGATCTATAATTAGAATGCTTTACATTGGCATGCAAAATGTACGCCTGCAGCTTTAGAAGCTGAGATGAGGCTGAGTGAAGCTATTGCACTTTGAGGTAAAGTGTATTCTAATCAAAATTACCTGCAGTCAACTCCCATACACGACACAGGTAAAACAATTGCATTATTTTGCTACCATCCAATGCTTATTAACTATTACAGGAAATGTCCACAAAATACAGTATTTCTGAAAATTTGTTACTATATAGAAGAAGCTCCCATTAATTTCACAGGAAAGACCATGTATCAGCTTTCAGGATAACTGAGTTCCTCTGGCTGTCCTGAAGTTAACTTTCTATTCACATACAGATATAATGGCTATAATGAAATAACCACCTTGGACATGCATTTTAACAGGCACACAGTAAATAGCTGCTCCTGGCTTTTGGCCTTGGTGGCTTTTAGTCACGGTGGTGGATCCTGATACTATTGCCCTTTGATACTCTGGTCTTAGTAGCATACGTTTTATCTCAGCAACACATCTGGTCCTCTGTGGTGGTGTTTAGTTAAAATCTATCTTTGCAGAGTTTTCGTATTCTCTACACTTTTAAAATGGATCCTGAATATTTTCCCCTCTGTCTTTCCCCCAGAGTTTCAAACGTGTCATCCTCTCTTGTTTTTCCTTCCCAACTTCCTTTTAAAAAGTCCTCCCTCAGATCGACTCTGATTCATTCTCACTCCCAGTTTTTTCTGACCTGCTCTGCTAGGTCTCTCCTTCTCTCCTCTAGGGCTGCTTTTCTTTCCTACCAGCCTTGGAAAAATCAGCTCTAGTTTGGCCTTATCTGCAGGTCTGTGGGCTCTTTCTAAGGGCAGCAACAATGTCCTCTGCTTATTGTTAGCTCAGCTCCTCTGGCACCCAGGCACAGTCACCAGCTGCAAAGATTGCACAAATAATGGTTCTGCAAATCCCCCAGATCAGCAAAGGCAACAACAACTTTGAAGGAAATGCTCTAATAGCTGTGTATTCTTTGCAGTATCACTGTAAAAATCAATAAATCAATTGAAATGAATCATACACTCACAGAGATGAAAAGACCTTTCTCTGTGCTCAATCCTGCCCAGTGCTGAGCACTCTTGGATGAAATTCACCCCGGAGCACCAGCTCAAGGCTAATGCCTCATTGAAGTCTTTAAGAGGGCTTTAAAGTGGGTCATAGACCTCAGGCTGGCTCTCTTCATGAGGGTGACTTCCTTGTGAGGAATTGAGCAAGATTTCATTGGGCAATGAGGTTGCTCATCACTTTGAAGGTGTTCTCAGCACCTTGCAAGAGTGAACGCTGACTGAAAATACTAAGCATGGAGTTTTCTGTTAGTTTTCAATTGTCCGATAGCGACAGTGGTTTAGTCAGATGACAAATGCAACCAAATTCTAACTGGGTAGAAATGTTAAACTATATATTGTAAATTAGCATATAGATGCAAACTCTTTAATTATGGACTGAAAGGTTTAAAATTACAGACAATTAATTAAAAAAACCCACACATTCAGCACTGATGCTGCTCCAGCTCTTTAAACAGCAGCCCATTAACTAAATTGGAGATATTGAACTGATGAACAGTGTTTTTTTCCAGTTATCTGCCCTTCAGCCTTCGAATGGGTTCAAATACATGTTTTACTTATTTCTAGCTGCATGAATGAAAGGTGACTATGTGAATAAAACTAATTTGCTACCAGGGGAAAAACTACACTGTTACATAGCAATCAAAGTTGATGGGCCTCATCGAAGGTTTAGCATATTACAAGACTTGCCAATGCTTGAACAGGAATTGTATAATTCCCTTAATTAATGTAGGTAGTTAGTATTCTGTTGAGAAAGGAAAAGGCTGCAATGGAAAAAGAGAGAGATTTTCTTTTTTGGCACGGAGAGAATATAGACATTTATAATATCCAAGCAGAAATGTCTTTTTACCTTAGTACAATTTCCAGTTGCAGAAGAAGATTCTGAATAAATATCATAAAAAGAAAGTCATTCTATTATACATGCTTAAGAAGTCAATTTTCCACTCTCCTAGAATATAAAATAAATAACACGTCTTTGATGTTCAAATACTTATTTTTCTTCCGAGTTTCCTTTAGAAGATCCTCTGTCCTCTCAGGACTTACAATGATAGAATTTCCTTGGATTTGGCTGTGGTTTAACACCATTAAATAGTAATAAGTGCTACAAATACTGAACTGTCACTTGATATTTAATTAAAATAAAAAATCCAAGCACTTGCTATTTATTTATTAAATAAGATGCCAGGTGTACCCCCAGATGATAATATGTTCAAAGGAAGAATAATTAAAAGTATACTGTGGAATACTATAACTTACTGGGTCTGATGTCAATCTTCTTGGAAATCTGGTGCTCAGTGTATCTAGTTTACTAAAAGTATATGTATGGCTATGTATGCAGTAGGTGAAATTCACATCACTTCTGCATGCAGTATGAGTATCTGAACTTTGTGCCAGGCGCTAAGTACCGGTTGGTGGGGATGAAATCCACACCCTGAGGTCTGCAGTGCAACCACTTTGTAGCATGTTGTGACTTGCCCTTGGCTTAGAATAGCAGTCCTTGCTCATCTCTATGGGGGGTTCTAAGCTTCAGGATCTGCACTAGCCTGCTGCTATTGTCCTGCCCACGGTGTTCCCCACCATACTGGCAGAGAGCCCACTTCCCTAACATGCAGATGGTGCACAAGTCACCCCTGCATGGCTGACATACATGTGCCCCTGCAATGGGGTTCTCTAATGCCCTTCTCTAATAAGTGACTTTCATCCTCAATGTGAGGACTTAGGGCCTTAGCCAAAGCTAACTGAAGTCAATAGAAAGATGCCCATTGGCTTTATTGGGTTTTGGATCAAGAGAGCATAATGCCAGTATATTACTCTTTTTTGAATTAATAAATGGGTTAGTATATTCAAATAATTATAGATGTTCAGAATTACACATTCTAATACACAGAAGTGGACCCTGCAGGAAAAAAAGACAACAGAAATGTGATTTAACTATGCCACAGCTGGGAACTATCTGGTAATAACTCATCCAGTGCAGGTCACTTTTCCTTTGTGATCTGTTCTGTCTGGCAGTGCCCATCAACACCCCACCCCATTAACTAGTCCCAGCATCATTACTGGGCTCCCACTGTGGTTGAGGGTTAAGGGGCTTGGGGAGAGGTCCCCCACCCCCTCACTATACCAGTCAGTATACCAATCCCATTCCCCAACTTTTTTTAGGAGATGCATCCTCCTAATCTGCTTCCAATTCCAGTTTATCAGGGAACCGGATCCCTTATTGAAGGGACTTATTGTACACCTGCCAAGTTGTGACAAAATGAATTTTACAATGTAACCTTCCCCCCAGGTGCCTGGGCTGCTAAGGGGAAGGTGAAAAACTCCCACCCACTCAGGCAAATCTGGCAGCGAGGGAAAAATTCTTTTCCACCACAAAAAAGGGAATGGGCATGATGCCCAGAGCAAGGCCCCCAAATCTAATCCTACTCTGATCCCAAAGGGGAAAGCGGGAGACTTTCCTTTCCAATGCAGAATGGCACCCCTTCTCCGTGGTAGGGGGATGGGCTTATATAAGCCCTCCCTTTGGGTCCTTGAAAGCTAATAGGCTTATACTATACCCGTCTGTCCAACCAATCAGCCACAGAGACCCCCCCTCCTCAAGCCCATGAAGAGACTGAATGCCCACAAGAAGAGTGTGTGTGCACATTCTATATAGTAGCCAAGGGTTTGCTTTCATCTGTCGGCCCAACAAACCTCACCACCTCTGAGGCTATGGAAGGGGAAGCATTTCATAGGCAATACATTGGTGAGAAAACAGCACCTTCTACAGTAACATTGTTATTCATCCACATTTTCAAACCAAGAAGCCAAAAGTTAGGTCACTAAAATAAATGTTTAGACACTTATATAAATGCAGCTGGATTTTCATCATTGTCAAAAAGGGACACATTTTGAGAGGGTTTTTTTCCAATAAGTTTTTTTTTCCTGCAAAAAAAAACATAAAAGGATTTTGTGCATTGTACCATAACTGAAGAGATAGAAAAGAACTGACATGCTATAATCTAAGAGAAAATAAGGAAAACAAAAAGTTAGCTTGTATTATCTGTATTGAGGAGCTACTACTATTGCTAGTTAGAGAATTAAAGCTCTTCTGAGCATAGTCCAGTTGTGTAGGTGTCTAATGGTTGATTTAGAAGCCTAACTTTCGGCTTCTAATTGTGAAAATTTTGGCATATACCTTTAAGTGTATTATTTTTTTCATAGCTTAGAAAGTTGTTCCTGATACCTTGGCCACCTTTGCTTATTAGAACAGCACAGCACATTATACACATGAAATGATGACAGGAATAGAACGTTTATTTCATTTATTATAAAACAAGTATTAAGCAAAATTGATCAAAATTGCCATTAACAGCAGTGGAATGTTTGCCCATATAAAGAATTCAGGTTCCATCTCTTTCTTTTTGTTTATTTCTTTTTATTTTATTATCCATGTATTGCTTTTCATTTATTAGCTCCTCCATTTACTGTACCTATCTTTAGTTGTGCTCAAGCATACCTCCAGCAATAATTAACTGTATCACTGCTTGTAAACTAGAGATGAAGTGCTAATATTTCATGCTTTATGCATGCACTTGCTCCAACTTTTCCTTTTCGTATTAAACAGCTATTTTGAAAACTTAAGCTTTTGCTAATACCCTCTGCTCCCAAATCTGTGTACCTGCTGATTTCCACTGAGCCTGGAGAGCCTGCAGTCAGTGATAAATCTTGGTTTAAATTTTAATGTGGCATTCTGTGGATGAAGAGGATAAGTCACATAATCATCCCAGTCACGTGCAACATGGCTGAATTATGGTTTACATATGAATATACAATGTTGCTGCTATCTGCACTCACTATGAGTTTAAATCTGAATATGACAGTCCCTGGGTTAAAAAAGAGGCATGTTATCATTGCAGAAACTATTAAGAGAGATGTGAGATCACGAGGATGGTGATATTTTCCACAGTCCAGCTCCCCTTGTTCCATACATGAAATGATGCAAGAGAAACCAGCAGAAGAAAATAATTAAATAGGTAACATTAATGCCCACTAATTTGAAGTGACTGTGAGAATCATTTTTGTTTGCTAGTTTTGCCATTCAAAACCAAAAAGCTTTGCAAGCTTTTCATGAAAAATACCTGAGAGTTTCCAAAGGCTAAATGAACATTTTTAACTGCAGCAGCTTGTTTCATCTAAGAGGAAACTTCTTTACAGTGCTATCAGAGAGCTAAATATTATATTGCTGATGTAAAGAGAGATTTACTTCTGTATATTCCGCTCTGGCTTCCAGAAGGATTTCTTATGCTTTTCAAATCCTGTCACCCTAAAGCAGCAATGTCATCTGTCTTTGCCTGTAGCTATCTACATGCTGTAGCATTCAGAAAAAAACCCATAATTGACAGTCATTGGGATCCCAAGGGCAGCTCCCATGATCAATTATGTAAACAGGCTGGCAGTTACCAAAGTGAATAGAGTTCAGGAATCTAACATAACAAGATTTGTATATAAAAAGACATTTGCTCTGGATGGCATAGGGTCATAACCTGACCCAGAGCTCCCCCATACTACCTCAAATATGTATTTAATGAAGCAGTTGTCACAGTGTGAAAAGCTTTTATCTGCAATTTAATTTGGCCCAGATTTACTTACTCATACTGAAAAGTAACATACTCCATGAGGCGTTGGATTGAAGTAAATGGAATTACTTGTGGAGTAAGGTGCTAAACTGCAGAAAACCACGAACATCTGCCCCTTGAAATTTTATACCAAAAATCAGCTGTATGTGTATTGTACAACTGAGAACGTGATTCTGTTCATTGGATAAATGCTATTTGTTTTGATCCACCCCAAACTTTTTAACTGTACAGTAAGTATGTTTGTCTCATGACCCTAATAAATACATGTAATCAGGGTTTAATGCTTCTAAATTTGACAGCTGGAATAGATTGTGATGTTTTATGCCAGTTAGGGACATGGAGAAGAAATATCATCTCCATGGTGCCTAATGGGAAAGAAAAGCTCTAAAGCCCACTAACCACATATGTATGAGTCTGGAACATTTAGTCAACATTTGATAGCTGTTGTTTCCCATTTCTGATAGAAAATTTCTCAAATGAGTTGTTTCTTATATTTGTAGACTGAATATCAGCTATGAATTTTCATGACAGGTATCAACTATCAACTTTCATTACAGGTGTGCATGTTATCTAAAACCAGCAGGTTTTGATGAGCAAATAAGGGCCTATCTGAATAATGTGCACAAATACACATCTCTGTGTTATTCTATTCCTTATATCACACCCATCACCAAAGTGCTAAAGAAACTTTGAGAAAAATCCATGTAATTGTTAGGTTTACATTTAGGTTGTTTTAAAACACTCTTTTAATAAGATGTGGTGGCACTTTATTGGACAGCCTAGCCAGATGCTAACCCTTTCTCAAGCCTGATGGTAAAGTTTTTTTATACAAGAAAAATGAATGATTACATTTTAATTACATTTAAATATATATTTAATTGAAAGTGAAAGGCTGAGGAAAAAACTTGAATGACACTAATCTTGCTGCTCAGGTATTCAGTACACAATGTGCTCATTATCATTTATTGTTCCTGATGATGGCCCATAGAAGACCTATATTCATTGATAGACAAAATATACCAGAAAGGGGTCCTTTTCTTTAATTTCATGTGAAGTGAATAAGGTGAGTCACTTTCATAATGTTTCATTAAGTTGTCATTTCCATGTTCTTACTTTGGCTTTCACTCTTCAAGATACAGACATATCTTCTGTCTAAAAGGACTTTGAAATCCCCTCATTGTGAAGTTTACAGGGAGACATGCCAAACTTCAGCAAGGGAAATCAAAGAGCTATGGAGACATGTTATCCAGGTGCTGTATCTCAATTTCATTTGGCTATATTGTGCAACATCTCAGGAGCGAGTGCACGGAGTGTTCCAAAGGGGCCGAGAAAGCTCTGTGATTGTGACAAAGGTGAGTACCTGGGCAGGTAAGCTCAAAAGAGACAAAGTATTCTTTTTATATGAATAGCTGTTTGTAGAAAATGGATGATCAATGAGACTATATCAGGGTAAAGTTGGAGATGAGACTTTGCATTGGATACTAAAGTGGAATCTTGCATCAGTACTGAGTAGAAAGGAGTAACAATGGACACAGCAATTTATAATGGTCAATAATATAGCCATTTTTTACTCTATAAATGACTAAAATGGAGGTATAGTTCAAATGTATGTCTGGAATGAGGGGGGAAGGAAGGTGACATGAGACGTCTGATACCAGAGAATATGTCTCTGATATGTTGTCCTGCCAATGGGTTAGGAAAAATAGAAGCAGTAGAGAGAATGGCTTGAAGAAATTTAAGGTATTGCTTATTGCCTGTGATGACTGGAATGATAGCTAGATTAATTAGTTGTGTTATGCTACGCCTTTATTTTGTTAATTTGATTTTTTCTATATTTTTAGTTAATCTTGTTTTACTACAACCCATGTGGTTCTAAGAGGTTTTATACTGATTTGTGAAATTTCAGGTGCCCATCCCTGGGGAAATTAAGCAACCTGCAGCTCCTAAAGAAGTAGTGAAGGAACGGTGTCTGTGAACTACCCCAACTGGGAGGCTTGGTCAAGAGAGTTTGGAAAAGGAATCCTCTCCTAAAAGAATATGACTTGTAGGGCTGCATCCTAATGCATCACAGGAAATGCTTAATAACCACAGGGAACAACCCCTTGAGACTTGGGTGCAAAGTGACCCTGTGAGATTTTCAAATTGCCATTCAGAGATTTCACCTCACTTCTGAGGTGACCAGAGAATTTTGAGCTGAGGGAAATCCTCATTGCTAAAACTAGGAGACAACTATCATATGGGACAAATTATAGATAGTATGACACTTTTCATTAGCCAGGAGATCCTCACAATGTAAAAACACACATGTCCATTGCCTGCCAGAAGCAAACGAACTCAAGGTCTAAGAAGACAGTTGAATGGAAAACATTTGGTGTTGTCATAGAAAATGTAGACAAAATGAATAAAAAGGATTTTTGTCAACATTTTAGTGAAAAATAGAATAGGACTTTTAAGGTTTCGTGATTTCTTGTTTTTCTGTCAAAAGACTGAACATTTTTGAGGAAAGAAAGCATCGCTGCAAATTTTTTCATTTAGTTGAAAACCCAATTTTCCATTGAAAACATGTTTTGAGGGAAAATTTTCAGCCAGCACTAGCTATGAGAAACTGTTTTCCCCCTGACTGTTCCTGGTGGATCAGGGGACTCAACTAAAATACTAGCCCTCTCTGAAAAAGCAAATGAAAATAGCTTTTGTTAAACTGGGCTAACAATACTGATCACAAGATTATGCTCAGTCAGAGTCCTATGTGACTTTGGCTATATCACCTATTTGAATTAACCAGTGTTAGGTTTAAACCAGCCTGATAAAAAGCCCAATCCAACACCCCGTAGAAATCAATAAAAGAACCATCATTGTCTTCTCTAGACATTAAATCAAAGTTTAGAGATGGATTCTTATTCATTATTAATATTGCAGTAGCAACAAAAGGCCCCCGCCAGGATCAAGGCCCATTCTACTAGGAGTTGTCAATGGAATGAGCTGCTCCGATTTTCACAAAAATGTATACAAAGCTCAGAGATGGGAGGAAATTTTGAGCATACCACAGCCTGAATCAAAGCTCAATTTTGGGTATTTTAATAGTTTAAATCAAACAGTTCACACAGCTGTAATGCAGTTGTAACCTCATCAACCGAGCACAGTGCCTGTACATTTGATAAGCCACACTTCCTGTCTTGACATATTTTCTGGCTTATGATATAGCACTCTCAGTAGGTGCTGTACTTTCCCTTTGTCTTCTAACTTCATACCATGTGACATTGCATAGATTTGATTGTTAGAAATCAGTATGAAGAATTAAATCAATACACTGAAAAACCAAAAAAAAACCAGATAGTTCAGTCTGCAAATGTTGTTCCAACAGCTTCTTGTTTTGTGCTCATTTCACCTCTCTTCAGATTGCTCTGACGTTTTACTTTAGACTTTTGTGTCTTCGACAATAGCCTTTGTGCATTAGTAGCTGTCCATAATTCCACTTTATTTTTGCACTGCTGGTTAGGTTGATTATCATCACCTTTTTTCCTGAGTGGGGCTGATGAAAATCCTTTTACTCTTACTTTGTAGTTCCTGCCATTCTCAATTTTTCACTCTGTTATTTAATTCCAGACCCATCCTGTTTCTGTTTCTCTAGACTTTTTTTGTTACTGCTTCAGAAGCTTTTTTTTTTTTTTGACGTTTACAAGAGATTTTCATGTTGCTCCACTTTTCAGACATAAAGAAAAAATAACTAATCTAAACCAATAAGATACCTACCTTCTTTTCCTGATGGCGTTTCTACCTTTGTACATTTAGTACATCCATTTATTTAATATTTGACACTTTTCCTGGAAGTAAGTGTAATCATTTATTAAGTGTATTTATTAAGTATTTATTAAGTGTATTTATTAATAGTCACATAAGAGGCAAAGGCTGATGCCTCTTATGTGACTATTAATAAATCATCCAGTCAAATGCTGGAAAATTACAGGTAATGCAGCTAGGGAGCAAAATAAACAGAGGGCTTACAGTGTAATTGGAACACAATATAGATACCAGAAGAAAGACCAGAGGCTTATTATGGATAATACACTAAATCCATCAATGATATTATCTTAATTAAGGAAGAAGTCTTAAGGCACATCTGCTATTTCTGCTTCAGAATTTTTGTCTTTAAATAATGCACTAGTTTTGGTCCTCATCTTAGAGACAAATATCTCAGATATTCAAAGAACACAGCGCAGGGTCACCAAATTGAAACAGAGTTTAGTCTGGTTTAAGGTATTGTACAAGGTTTGCCAGATTTTGCCTTTAGTGATTAGAACTAAACAGTTACCGGAATGTATTATACATTCTGAGAGTAAAAAAATGGACTGATGGCTAAGCAGTCTTTCAAACAGTGACTAAGTCAAAACCAAAAGGTCATGGATTGAAGTTAAATAGTACACTGACCTATAAGTGAGTCTATAAACATGATCCTGAAATATGGAACACGTCAAGGACTTCAACTCTAACAAGAGTTTGAATTAGCTAAAGAAGGAGCTGGATAAATTGTTAGAGAAGGAGTTAATTGGAGAGCAGAGCCAGAATGTGGGTTTCAGAGGTTATATATGGATTGGTTTGATTTTGCTCTAGATGAAAACAAATTAAGTAAAACAAAATAGTCTCAAGCTATTAGGATCAGGACTTGATACACTATATGGTCTCATGTCTTAAATATTCCTACTCTGTGTTTCTAATCGATCTCAGTTCTACTGATAGAGTTATGACTGCCTGTAAAGTAAATATAGATACTGTAGGTAGGATGAGGATTATTCACCATGACTAGGAGGTTTTTTTCAAAAACGTATCCCTTAACATTGAGTGCTCATAACTAAGGGTTCTACCATGTGTTGGGGCAGTGCAACGGTATATATATATATATATATATATATATATATATATATATATATATATATATATAAAAAGATAGTGAAATTCTTTATCACAAAACTGAGTAAATATGCAAATTTATGTATGCAATTTAATACACAGAGAATGGAGAAATTACATCTGCTAAGTACAACAGTGTCCTACTCATTCCTGATGTACTTGTATACCTATGGAAATTGATAATAAATGTATTGCACACATATGGAATAGCTATTTAAAAGGCTCAGAAGTCTAGAAAATGCAAAAAAGGAATAGAGGAGAGAAAAAAGGTTAATAATAATAATAATAATAATAAATTAATTAATTAAATAAACTGCCAAACTACCTCCCCAAAACAGGCACCCAAACAAAAAACATCCTGATGGATGCTCAGCCCTAACACAGATAATCCATCCAAACGCATGAATAGACTAGTGATAAAAAGGCCTATATATCAACTTGTTACAAAGACAACTCCAGAAATGATTTCTGTATGAGATCATGTGGGCTAAATTTTGAATAAATGAAGCCAGGCATTCATGCACAGTTAATGACACATGCAAATGGATGTGTCACCTGGGTAATTGCATGTAGAAATATAGGTGCTCAATTGAATGCATATTTTCCCAGTGCAAATGGAGCTCTGTTAACTGAATATTTTGCCCTAGATGTCTATTTTATTAATGTGAATAAAGGAGTTCTTATATTTAGCCATATCTAGAAGACTAGTACATAAATCAATGCTGGCTTTAGTCTTGTACATCCATATAATTCTTGACAGGAGCCACCTATTTACCCATTCAAATTAAATGAAATCTAATAGCATATATATAGAGCAGATAAGCAAAAATAACCAACCTCTCTGCAGCTCTCAAAGCATCCCTTTATTCTAGCATTCATCCTCTGGTTACCAGCCAAATGTACAGACTCACAAATTTTGTCAGGGTATGTGAAAGAAAGTAACAGAAACATTCTGGCATGATTATGAGGACACATCTTTAGCTCCTTGGGAAATTGGACTTAATGTGATTTTTGAAGGTATGTCCACACTAGTGACAGTACACATGTCCATGCATTGTGCCAGTGCATCCTTTGGAAAGTTTCTTCCTCATGTCTTTATTGACAGAGATCCGAGGATAGCAATATCCTGGTCTACAATGCAGTAGTCATCCCCACTCTTCTTTGAGAGTGGGATGACATACCAAAGCCATGGTGAGAGACATGGATGACATACCAAAGCCATCTTAAGTGTCTGGAGTGGTATCAAAAGCACTGCCTTAGGAAAATTCTTTGTATCAGATGGGAAGCTCATCCCACCAATGACAGAGTTCTCTCTACAACTAACATCACCAATGTTGAGGCAAAGATTATGAAACATCAACTTCACTTGGCTGGCCATTGTGTGCAGATGGCTGATACTCCGAAGCAAGTCCTCTTTTCTGAACTTAGTCATGGTTAGAGAACTTGTGGTGGACAGAAGAAACGCTACAAGGACACCTGAAAGTATAACTTAAGAAGGAAGGCACTGACCCCAGGAATTGGGAAGAGCTGGCTGGCAATAGACTGCAATGGCATCACATCATACATCAAGCTTCAGCCCGTTTTGAAAAGAATTGCCTTGCTCAAGAGGCTGTGAAACAGCAGAGGAGGAAGGAAAGTGTACAGCATTCTGGCCAGTAGTTGTGCTGTCTCCAAGCAACTACCTTCACATATATGGAAAAACCTACAGAGCATGGATTGGACTCCTCAGCCATCTTAAGTCTCATCAATGACTTTTCCCCCTGGCAGGGATAGTTGAGTAGTTTTATGGTAGATGTCACCAGGTGACACTGTTACACATAGTCTTCCCAGCTTTTTTTCCTTAGCATGCAAGCAAATTTGAAGGGTAGGTCTACACTACAGCCTAAGTCAATATAATTTATGTTGCTCATGGGTGTGAAAAAGCCACCTCCCCCCGAGCAACACCAGTTTTGCACTATCCACACCAGACCTCTGTCAGAGGGAGACGCTCTCCCGCAGACATAGCTTCTCCTTCTCACCAAGGTGGAGTAATTATGCCAATAGGAGAGTGCTCACCCATCGGCATAGCGTGTCTTCGCCAGATGCGCTATAGCAGTGCAGCTGCATCGGTGCAGTTATGCCAATGTAGCACTGTAGAGTAGACTTGCTCTTAGTCTTGGAAAGCCAGGCTGTATTGTTGTGGTTAGTGTTTCCATGCCAGGTTCTGGGTAGATGAAGCTGTTTGAGCAGCAGGAGAGTTTGCCCTCTGCCTTGTTCTCTAACTGGAACCAATTCTTGAGGCAGAGTTGCTCCTTGGGAATGAGGCATAGTGCTTGGTTGAGTTTTGTGAAAGAAAGGGGCTGTCTTGAGTGCTGTTTCTGACCACCCAGGACTGGTATAGATGTGTAAATAAAACAAGTCACAATTAGAATATACCCAGACTCTGCATCATAGATTATTCCTTCTCTGGGAAGCTCACCTGCAAGGCTTTAGACATCTGCTACTGCTCAGCACCAGGACAACATTTGTGCATAGACTTCTACAATTAATTCATATGCGATGAGGTCAAGTGTAACTAAAGTTAAACAAACATGTCTTTAAGAAAATAAAATGAAAGACTTAAGCTGTAGTTTTTAGCTTACTGGATTTCTCTCTCTTTCCCTCCAGCTCTTTCTTGATCAATGGTCAGATAAAACTAAAATGATAAACATGTATATATTTTACTTGCCAAGTAAATGTGCTGTGGCTTCACTTTTCTTCCACAAAAATATCACTACATCTGTCCCCTGAAATTTAAAATGGTCATTGCCCTGTAGCACTGCCTCTGGAGGCAGAATTCTGGTCCTCCAACTTTCCATGTTTATATACTAATTATGTTAATATTTTTGCCTCCCAGTGAGACCAAGAAGACAAGAGATGGCTTCTATTAACATATCTCCTCTGAAGTGAAATGTTCAAGGGTTTTTTGGTTTGGTAATAGAAAATCCTTTTCATATTCTAGAGAACTATATAATCTAGTTTCACTCAGGGTACCAGAAACTCTGAGGCCAGTGCTCTCTCTGACATTCATGCACAGCAAGAAAACCTAATTGAGAATGAGATTAAAACACAATGTTCTCAGACTGAACATTATTTTATCTTATTTCAGTAGTACAGGCAATTGTTCTATTAGTTCCAGTGCTTGAATTCTATAGGATAAAGTTGAATAGTGGGATTCTCTGCAGCGCTCCGACTTAACTGTCATATTCAGCCTAATCAGTGAATGTCATTGAGTTGACAAGTTTTTTCAAATGAGGCCACAGGAGATGTCTTAGACAGCTCTGGTGATCAGGTTAATCAACCTTTAATTTTAAGACTTCTATACCTTAATTTCTAACTCAATACAAATTCAATAAGATTAACTATCACAATTTGTTCAAGATGCTTACCAATGTAACCTATAAATACAGTAATAAGAGTTCCAATTGGTCATGAGCCTGAGTGTCCTAGTCTGAAGCCTGATTGGGAGAGGCAAGGATATCACTAGTAAATAGTTGGAGGCAATCCGGGAAGCCAGGTGTATCAAGTGATAATTTCTTAAGTACTAAGTGGATTCCTGCATGCTTTGTGGGGGAGGGCAGACTTCCTTCATCAACATCAAAGGAAGTGTTGACAATCTCAGTTGGCAGGAGGTCCCAAATGCTCTGGATTCTCTTTTACTAACAAACTACAGCATGGATCATAATTGAAGGTGGTAGCTCAATCTTCTTGCTATACAAAGTCCACTTCTTGTTTGCAAAAGACACTTCACAAAAGCTTACCACAGCTGAAAACAAACCTCAGGATTTCAACTTCCTGTTAATCAATGCTTGGCACGAGGTCAGGGAGTCATATATTGTCTATGACCTCCTGTCTGACTGTGAACAAATTGCCTAATCTATCCTCTGCCTCAATATCCCATCTGTTTAATAGGCAGATAATACATCTCTACCTCACAGGGATGTTGCAAATTAAAGTCTATTAACGACCGTGAGGTGTTCAGATATTGTGCTGAGGAATTTGGTAGACATGGACTGCTTCACACTTGGTCAGATAATACTGCAGGTTTAGTGCTTAGCTCACCTCATCACCTCAAAGCTACTATTTAAACCCCAGACCTCCATACAGTTTTTGCAAATGGTCCCTTTCTTTATAGTGCATCTGAATATCTTGATCTCTGAGTTCTTTGAAATCCATATGTGAATCCATATTTTGCACCATGTGAAAATACCATGGATTGATGGCATCACCCCTTACAGAACAGATGATGCAACATGTAAGGTCAATACTCTGAGTGAAGGATCCAGCCCCTGCATAAACATTGGCTTGAGCCACCTATTGGATTAGGGGCTGTAAAATGGAGTCAGTACTGATATTTTGTTTAAAGACTGCACTGGTCTTGATTGGGAGGAATGAAGAGATACCCTCACCTTGATAATTTGACCTTTTTCCCGGGATGGATGCTGCCAATCTGATTGGCTGAGTCCAGGTAGAGAGTATGGATGTCAGAAGCGCGTTATCTCTGAATCAGTTGATTTTGCCCATACTGAGGAAGTACATAGCATTGTGAAAATCACTGGAAGGTAAATGAACAGTAATGATCATCAGCTCCACTCTGAACTAGGTGAGCTGCAGTGAGTCCCATCAGAAAAATGTACCTGAAATTGAGCATGAAAACGGAGTGAGTATTATGCAAAGGTGACTTCTAACTAGAATATTACTTTGACTATATTTGCCTTCCCTTCTCTATTCTTTTTTGCAAACATTGGGAGCAAAATTTTGTGTGTACAAACATTCAAGTTAGGGGAAATTGGGCACAGATTCATTTAATACAAAAATGAAATTTAGAGAAACTCACTTGGGGAACAGAGATGCTGCCTGATGCACAGTGTTTCTTATGGTGGGCCTGATATCATATACCATTAAGCACACAGGAGTTCAGGGCATCTTCCTTCTGGCTACTGCTTGCTGATAAGTATCTTATAGATTCTAGTTTTCAAATGGGGCTAGACATACCCCTGGACTCCAGACCATATTCCTTTGGGTGTGCAGTGGCTGGTTTATAGGTAGGAAGTATTTCCTGGTTTGCCCTTAAATGCTCTGGAGTGTTTGTCTGCTGCTTGTGCAAAGGTTATAGAGTGCTTGTATGTGCTCTTCCTTGCCTTGCATACCAATATAGCAGAGGACAAGATTTGGCCCTAAAACAGAATTTACACAAGTGATTCTTAAATAGTGGGTGCTAATATCTAAACAGAATTTACTAGCGCATTGCATTATTAAGGGGCTTTTAACGTTTGGATTCAAACAAAAACTGGAAATTGAAACTCGATGAACAACAATAGAGCTAATTATAAAATGCATAACTACAGCAGGCTTTAATTAATGCAAACTGCAGCATTGCTTTAACTAGCCAAGAGAGATGAGATGCTGCAATACAGTCTTTCAAGCAATAGCAATGTTCAAGTGCCCTACAAAATAATTGCACTCTGAAGTGTTCCCTGAGGCATGGGAACACCAATAAGTAAGTAAGTAAATAAATAAATAAAAGAAAAGAAGAAGAAAATGAGAGAGGAAGGGAAAAAAAGAAGAAAATCAAAAGATAAATATCCCACCTTTCCTTTAATTTTTATCTCAATTTATATTAAAGAAGAGATAATTGTGGTTTAAATTATAAAAGCAGCACTCTATAATTTCAGTACAGGGCCACTGAAATTCTTAGACTTATTCATGTTAAAACGGAGACTAATTTGTTCAACATATCCTGGTGTGAAGCAAATTTTCTCATGACTTGAAGGGGTCATAACAGTTTCCCCAGTGTCTACAAGAAACCTATCGCAGGACATAATAGATAATTGAAAAAGTTGCATACATTATATCTACCCACATGAAGGTTAAAGTAGTAGAATAAAACATGTTCTGGTTAAGTGATGCTATTAATGCAATGACTTCACATATAATATTTCTAACACATTAACATTTAATAGCGTAGATACTTTTGCTTGCATATTATATTAAGCAGTCTTTCTCTTAAACTAAGAAGGGTTTGCAGAAAATGGAACATTTATTTTTATAATAAATCATTATTTCTCTTTGCTACTTACATCCTCTCACCCCACAGTTAATGTGGTCTGTATACTGGACCTAGGAAGTAGAGATGAATCTGAGCTAAGTCTTGATCTGAACTTTTCCAAATCCAGGAAATATTCAGATTCGGAGCACCGGTTCTGGATGCACATCAAAAAAGTTTGTGGGGTGTTTAGGGGAGGAAGGATGGTTTAGTGGATAAGGCTCTGGCCTGGGACTTAGGAGATTTGCATTCTTTCCCAGCTCAACCACAGACCTCCTGTGCCTAATCTACCTTCTGCCTCAATATCCCATCTGTTAAATGGGCAGACAATACATCCCTACCTCACAGAGACGTTGCAAAACTAAAGTCTGTTAATAACTCTGAGGTGCTCAGACATTGTGCTGAGGAATTAGACAGAGACAACATGTTGGTTTGGTCCTCTCTCTGTGAGTAGGAAAAAAACACAATAATTTCTGGATTTGGGTTAGAATTTTTTCCTGATATTTTTATGTTAAAAGAAAAGGTTCAGTCAAAAAGTGACTGACTTTCCTGACATGCAAAATTATGAATGATCTGGGCCAAAAGGAGTCAGCAAAGAAAGCCAAGGCAAGGAGTGGAAGGAGTTGCTAGTATGTTACTTTATGATTTGGAAATCCCTGCTAGGTTATTGGTACCCTGCATTATGCACCTGATGCAAAACCCATCAAACTTAAAAGGAGTCTTTCCACTGGTTTCAACTGGTTTCAAATCCAGCTCTCTGTGCCAAACAAATCAACCAGCCAGTCACACTCACACATCATGACTAAGTGCCAGATTTTCAGTGCTAGCTTACTTTTTTGTGTGCCTGTAGTTTTGCCATTGCAAATCAGATATACAAATATCTGTGTGGTAGAAGTTGTACCTCCAATTAGCTGCAGCCACAATTAATTGTTGGACTAAGAAAAAGACAGGCCTTTACAAATCTGGCCCATAAATTGTAGTGTGGTTGTCCTAAAATTCCTACAAGTCACCTCTGCTGCCATTTTATATTTCAGAAGATACAGAAGGATTCCTCAGTTATACTACTAAAAAGTATTTCCCTTCACCAAATTAGTATCAGTACAACAAAAATACTTGCAAGTCTTGGTACTTAAAATATTCATAAGAACACCAAAGATAAATACTAATTGGTGGAAATTCAGTGTGCAGGATCAGTTCAGATGTTTAACCCAATTTCTTAGGGCCAACACACACCAAGGATGGCAACTTTCCACCTCCCACACCTCTGCCACCAAGTGTGGCTCACCTTGCTTATTGTTGGCTCCTTGGCCTGCTACTTCTTGCCACTTGCTACTTCCCGCTGGCACTGTTGGAGAAATCCAGTAGTGATGCTTCCTGTTCCAGTAACATTCCTGCTTCCCAAATGATGACTTGATGAACCTCCTCTCCTCATTCTCACTGCCTCTCATTGTATTCCCTTCTCCCTCTTGCACCTTAAAATCTTACCTGCTGCCTCACTGAAATACTGGTACTCTCCTCATGTCCTGTCTTTCTCCCTCTGTGCTTTCTTTCTTTCCCTCTTGAAGCACGCTTTTGAGGTTCTCTTCTGCCACTGCTTTCTCTCCTTTTCCTGGGAGATCTGCTTGTCCACTCTGATACCTCACTCCTTCCTTTCCCCACCCCCACAGAAAAAGGAATATAGCCAGATCCTACTCTCAGTTACACTGGTTTCAGTGCAGAACAAACCCCCTGCCATCAGTCAAGCTGTTTTGGATTTACCCAGGCGTAAATGAGAGCAGAATTTGGCTCACCCAATGTGCTGGTTATCACTAACAGAAAATCCTATTCATCTTCATGGAATTTCTCATCTCAGAACAAGAAGGGTAAAGAATTGATGGGAAAAAGCTGCACCTTTGTGATATGAGCTAAAAACACTAGCTCACAAAGGTAAAATGTAAACACCTTTCTGGACAATCAGATTTATAGCTAGAGCTGCTCTGCTCCCATGTTTCTGACCCAGCCCCTTGTGGACAAAAGTGGACTTTAAGCTTCAGCAATTGGCATTCACATACAAAGAAGCATGTATTGCTGCTTTTTCTCTTATTTCTGAAAACAGACCTTCCTAAACCCATCAGCACACTAATCTTTTTTTGGCGTCAAAGCTGTTTAATCGTTGGCAGAGTAACAGTCAGTGGATGGCTTAGAGGTCTTATCTTGCTAAGACCAGCAACATCAGCAATCGATACATGAATGACTTTCTCAAATAATACCTAAAGATGGAGAAAACATTTTTCATAAGTTTACCGAGACGATCCTAACTCTGCAGATGTAGCTGCAAAGTAAGATGGAGGCATGTGATTATGCGAATACCATTCAAGCTCACATCAGGTTGCAAGGGAAGAACATTTCACCCTAGAAGCACTGGCAAATAGCCTTTTGCTACCCTTTTCAAGCAGACCAACCGATGCAGCTTACAAGCTTTGACAGACAAACCTAAATTTTACATTGATCAGCTGTCTGTAAAAAACAGCCTAAGTTTTGGCTCTGACATTCCCCTCCACCAACGCCGCAATCACACAGACAGAACCAGTTTATTTATACATTTAATGAGAATAAGTTTGTCTTTCCAATCTTAGTGAAGGCTCCTCCTTTTGTATAATTGGGCCTGATCCTTGTCTGTTGTAAATCAGTATAGATGCCTCAAGGCAAGGTTATGGCCCATTTTATTTATTAAGCATTTTGATTATTGTAAAATCAGACAAATTGCTAGCTGGTGTAAGTCCATATAGCTCCACTGAAGTCAATAGCACTATGCTTATTATACCAGCTGAAGACCTGGCCCTTAAAATCGTAGCGAGGGAATGCACCATCTCGTACTAATGTAATCCTTCTGCCAGGTGGAGCCAGCAGCAACCAGGGCTGGGTTCAGTATCTAGGGGTTCCTTTTCCTCAATACAACACAAAACCAGCTTGAGCCCCCACCCAGTAACCTGGGAAAATTACACCCCACCCCTGGGCGCCTCTGAGAGGCAATACTTCCCCACTTGCAAGCACAGAGTCTGAGTGTAGAAAAGAAACTTTTAATAGAAGGAGGGAGGTAACTGGGCATTAATTTGGGAAAACACCGCAAACAGGGTTCATAAACATAAACCATGAGCAAAAGACCCACCCCCCAAATAAGTTAGGCAGTGTCCTTTTCCCCTCAAGTCCAGCAACCCAAAAGTCCCTTTCACATGCCCGACCCTTCTCTGCACCCCACTCACTGTTGCTGTCCTTGGTCAGTGCAGAGTTCAGAGGTGTATCTGCAGAGTTCACCTCCCATCCTGGGTGGAGATGAGGGTAAAAGGCACCTTACTCTGCTGCCCAAGCACTCAGTCTCCACCCCTCGCTGTGGGGCTCTGCTCTGGCCTTCTCCACCAAATGCCCTTCTGGCCTCATGCTGCGCCTCTCCACCAGCTGCCCTGCTGGCTGCATGCTGCACCTCTCTGCCTCACCTGCCACCCATTCACCAGCTAACTGTCAGTCACCTTCTGCTGCCTCTTGCCTCTCTGCTGTGACCTCTGCACATCAGTCTCTTAGTAATTACAGGCTGGGCAGAAACACTACGCCTATCTCAAGTGATTTAAGGTCTCAGTGATTTTTAGCTCTTAATAGGCAGGGCAGAAACACTGCCCTATCACAACTGATTTCAGCTCTGATTGAACATTTAAAATAACAAAGAGTCTCCTAATGAAATGCATTTAGCTCTTTCTTTTAACAGTGGGGAGGAACTGGTTTAACCAGTACAAGAAGGACCCTTGGGAAGGGTTTGAAGTCTCCTGACTGGGACACCTAGTCCCACTCCTTTTACAATCATAGGGCTCTGGCATTTGAGCCCCTGGCTTAATGAGGTTCAACTGAGGGTGACACCCTTAGTTGGGACAGGTTAAGTCCTGTTTTCCTGTATTCCTACAATAATTTCAACATTGGTAACTATTTCACTACCCCTGCATTCAGTACTAAAGTGATTTGTACCCAACACCAGCCAAAGTTGATTACTTTGACACTGCTTCATCTGCTGACTATCTAAGCAGGACAGGAGCAAACTGTATTTACAGAAACACACTCAAAGTCTCTCAACCTCCCCAGCTAGCTGTCAGGGAAGCATTCATTCAGACCCTCCTTACACTAATATTTTCTTCCTTTCCTTCCAATTTCCTCACCTTGCAATTCAGTTTTCTCTTTCCTCTGTATTTTCCTTCCTTAATATCCCAACCCAGTCATCCAAATCCCACTGAAACTCTGCTGAGGCCACAGACCTATTTCAGGTTTCTCCACAGAAAGGCCAGCACTGCCTGCTTAATTGCATGTGCTTTCAACCATTAATACAGAACTCCACAACAGCATTGAATGGTCACTCAAAACCAGTGCCTGCTGAACCTCTGTCTTGCAAACACAAATCCAACGTGGGGTAATAACGCTCTCAAAACTCTGTGGTGTGTGTGATTCTTTGCTGTGCCTCTGGAAATTGCAGCAGAGAAGGCACAGCCAAGGGACAGTAGGACAAAAGTGTCTTGCACCCTCAGGATTCTGGACTTATTTGGGGATCATAACAACCCCTAGCATTAGGGAACCTAGGGGATGATTTAATTACTGCAGCCTGCTCAGGGCAATATATACTGGTTCATGCTATGGAAACTGCTCCCACTCCTGGCATATGCCTTGTGCTGGGACTTTGGGAGGTGGGTAGTGCAGGGCCTCTTACACTAGTTGTACACTGTGCCTATGTCAGAAGAATGCTCTGTTGATCCTTTGCAACACAGTTCCAGCCCCTTTATGCTGCCAGAATGTGTAACTGAATCAGTTCCTTTGCAGCTAAAGATTGTCTTGCATCTCAATTTCGAAACACATTGAAATAAACTAATTATCCTCATTCCTGCTGGTTCAAAGTGAATTAAATTGAAAACTAGAGTGCAGTAGACTTGTACAATATTCCCTTACCATGTTCAGCAACAGCACCAGCTAACAACCAACATTTTTTCCTTTCGCATCTCTTCATTGTTAATTTGCCTACATGTGGTTGCGAACAAGCTCCAAGGCGAATAGACTGAAAGTGTGCAAAAATAGCACATAAAAATATAAATCAATAGCAGCAACACTTTGAAGTAGACCTCTCTATCTGTGAGCAGTAAGTGAAAAACATGCATTGCCCTAACAAACATATTTAACTTATGCAACCATCACTTACGGCAACACATGTAACCTGAGGTCTTACTGACCTTGGCAGCCTAACAAGGTTTTGGGGACTGAGTTGATTTTCCTCATCTTGGCATGTGAAGCCCCAGAGTGTGCCACTGGCTCCATCTCCTAAGAGTGCTTGTGGCATGAACATGATGTGGAAGCAGCCACTTCCTGAGCACTTCACAAAGATGGAGGCTGACTCTTTTTTGCTAAGTACTAGTAAAATGTTCAGTGAATATTTGGAGTGTACAGATCCCACTGAGAGTGAAAACTGGGGAAATCCCAGAAGTCCTTGTGTGGGGCAAGAGAGACAATAATAAAACTATTTTCATAGTATTAGCCTAGGTGTGTGGAAGTAGGATCTGCCTTAGGTACTTTATGTCTCCCATTTCATGGTACTGGAACGCCTCACACTCCGTAGTGTATTTATCATCACAATACCCGTGTGAAGTAGGGACCTATTATCCCCAATGTACAGGTGGAGAAACTTGATTTCAATAGGGATTAGTCACCTAAATACCACTGAGGATCTGGGCCTAAGTGACCTACCTAAATATGAGTTGTTGGTACCAGCAGGTAGTAAAAGTTTATATTCTGGCCCATCGATAATTAATCCAGAGAGATGCAGTGAGTTACTTGGGCATGCAACAGTGTTGTGCTATGAAAACAGTACTTTATGGACTGATAGCAAACACAGGAGAATAGGACTTGCCAGACTGGATCTGACCCAAGGGGCATGTAGTCCAGCATCCTGTCTCCAACAATGGGCAGCAACAAATGCTTCAGAGGAAGGTGCAAGAAACCTCACAGTATGCAGCTGTGGAATAATCTAATTCCATGAAGGTCTCATCATAATCTTTAGAGATTTTCTTAACTACTGAAATTGGATGTACATTAAAATTATTGACTATGAGGATTCTAGTCAGCTAAAAAGTCTATATACTATCAAATTACAACGGGATAGGCTTTTTATTCATATACATGGCCAACAACAAATCCCAATTTGAATTGTGCTACATTAATGATCTCAAAATGTCCTGTGGCAATGAGTTCCACAGCCTAATTGTGTTGGGCAAAAAAAAAAAAAGTATTTCCTTTGCTCAATTTTGAATTTGCCATGTTTCAATTTCATTGAATGCCCCCTTTTACTTGATTAGTAAAATAGAAGCTCCTGCTGTATCTTCTCTATGATATTCATTATTTTCTGTTATTATGTTCCTGCTTATTCACCTACTTCCTAAAGTAAACAATCCTAATCTATTCAATCTCTCTTCATATAAGACAGGGGTGGGCAAACTTTTTGGTCCAAAGGCAACATTGGGGAACAGAAATTGTATGGCGGGCCATGAATGCTCACAAAATTGGGGGTTGGGGTGCGGGAGGGGGTAAGGGCTCTCTTTAGGGGGCTGGGGTGCAGAGAGGGGTGCAGGTTCCGGCTGGAGGTGCGGGATCTGGGGTGGGGCTGGGGATGAGAGGTTTTGGGTGCAGAAGGGTGCTCCAGGCTGGGATGAGAGGTTTGGAGAGCGGGAGGGGGATCAGGGCTGGGGCAGGCGGAGGGAGAGGCTCAGGGATGCAGGCTCCGAGTGGCACTTACCTCAAGTGGCTCCCGGAAGCAGTGGCATGTCCCTTCTCCGGCTTCTACGCAGAGGTGCAGCCAGGTGGCTCTGCACGCTGCCCCATCTGCAGGCATCACCCCTGCAGCTCTCATTGGAACACTGGAGGGGACCATTGGAGCATGTAGGAGCCAGAGCGGGGCCGTGCAGTGGCTTCCGGGACCCGTGTGGTGTAGCTTCCAGGAGCCACGTGGTGCGGCCCCAACGCAGTGCCCCGTCCGGAGCAGGGCCGAGCCGCTTGTGTGGCCCCTGACCCAGTGCCCCGGCTGGAGCACTGGAGTGGGACTGAGCCGGGTGGGGTGTCTTGCGGGCCAGCTTAAAGCAATTCGGCCTGCGGGCCTGTAGTTTGCGCACCCTGATATAAGAGCTTCTCTATGTCCCATACAGACCCTTCTCTAATTCTGGGGTGACCAGTATTGCACACAGTAGCCTAAGGGAGGCCATATAATGGTGTTATAATATTTTGGTATTATTTTACATATTATTCTTCATCCCATTCCTTATGCATCATAACATCTTGTTTGCTTTTTTGACCATAGCTGCACATTAAACAGAGGTCTTCATTTACTTGTTCCCAATCAGGCCAATTCTTTCTTTTGGAGTATGTATTTTAAGGACTCTTTTATATTAGCAATAGATAGCGCCAGGTGAATACAGTAATCTCTTCATTCCCACCGAATGTTGTTTTCACTCCACTGGTCCTTTTGGAATACCAATTCAGCACCTCACAGTATTATGCTAATTAATCTCTGAAACAGTCACACACAAGGCAGTCTATCTTTATATTTTGGTGGCTTACATCTTGCTAAAATATAAAGCTTTCTGATGTGTGTATGTATGAATATATGTGCATACACACACACACACATACACACACACACACACACAGTATAGGTTGCCAGTCCATAGCCACATTAGAATTACAATTAAAAACAGTTGGACTCATACACTTTAAAGTACAGCATGAGTTTTCCTGTCCCTTTTTGATAACTGCAGCTATAATATAATACAGTGGCAGAAAAGTAAATTACACACCAAAAAATCCATTTCCATGCTAATGGAATGTGCTGTATGAGACTGTTAGCATGCTTTCAGAGAGCAAATAGATGTTATTTAAGAAACTCACTCCTAGAATAAAGGTGTGCATTAAAATTACTGACTGTAAGGATTCTTGACAGCTAAGAAATCTATTTCCTTTTTTAATAAAATTGTTTATTTCTGAAAAGAAAACACAGGATGAGATCAATGATAAACTAAAGAGCCAGGACATCCTATCTCACTTTACGGGCTGGGAGCTTTCATTTCAAAGCCCTCTAACTATTCCAACAATAATACCTTAAGAAAAGATGAAATAAGATCTTGAAATTCTGTGTATGTCAAGTGAGAGTAGTTTCCTTCCAGTTTTCATACTGCAAGAATCAAATTCTTCTTTAAAAGCTGGGAGCTGGAAAAAACACTGTGGAAAATTTCAGCTGAAAGCTGTCATAATCGTAGTTGCACAAAATAAAGAGAAATTCTGTGTGTGTGTGTGTGTGAGAGAGAGAGAAAGACTGTGTATAGGCACCAGCATGTACTTTGCTGACTTTTTTTTTTTCTGAAATATGAGTAAACCCTGATACTAAATCCCTGATTTCTTTTTCCCCCTCAAATGAAAAGGTTTACAGACCTCAAAAGCAGACAGGTAAATGGCACAATTCTGGAGGCTTCCCCTTGATAAGCTTTGATCGCCAACAGTTTTGCTCAGTCTCTCCTGCCTTGCACTATAGTATATAGTCTATAATAATTTCTTACTGCTGGAAGAGTGAGAAGTGGCAATGGCTTTCTAGGTGGAAATGGAGTAGAGGTGGGAAAGTAGAGCAGGAGAGTGATCATGATTATTCTTGTAAATACAAGTTATTGATTTGCTTTGCTGGTGTTCACAATCACTTTTATTTGGAGTCATTCAAGTGAGTAAGTGCGTGGGCTCATGTATGCTCTCAGAGAGGAAAAGCATTGTAAATAGTAGAGAATATTTCAAGTGCTCTGACAGCCATTTTGAAAGCTCTTTTGTTATCATTTGCACACAGTGGATTTGCTGGTCAGTTGTACATGTTTGTAAACAGTTAGCAAAACAGAAGAAATTAGTACTCCCCGTGTTCAAAAATCATGAGCCAGGTCACAAAAATAATTGGCTTTAAACATGACCCCTGTGGTCAAACACTATGGAAGAATTGCCAACACCTTTGACAAATCCCAGAAAAGAGGGAGCTAAGGGGCATGCTGTTTTGCGTGAGAGGGTTCCTGACAGGCAACAACCACAGAAGGTCAAGAAAGGACATGGAATAACCAGACCAAGTGAATTTGTCACCTTCTGACAGTAGTAGTGGTGATGTTCCAGGGGAGCCCGACATCCAAGCAACAGTGCAGGGCACCTCACAGACTAATTGAACATTGTTAGTTCCATCAGTAGTTTGGTATACATATTTGAAATTGCATATTATGTTAATGTTGATTGTTAGGTGGTGTTATTGTTATGTTTTGTTAGGGCTGGAAGATGTGAGGAACAATCCCTTTAAGAGGCTCTGGAAAGACTTGTGTGGTGGTTATGTTATGCAGAGGCTCATGTTACCCAATACTGACCAGTTAGAACTCAGACACTGAAGAAAACAATCATCTGTCAGATTCCTTGGCTTGGAGACTAGAGTAATTACTGAACACCAGAGTAGCCCTGGGCAGGAGATGGCCTACAGGATCCCTGCTATGGAGCTATGATGATTGACACCAGTTATCTCTACAAAATGAGACCCTCTAGACAGGGCTTAACATACATTTTCTTGTCACTGGTCCACTAGAAGCATATCTTACATTCAAATTTGGTTAATGTGGCCAAATCCAAGCTTAAAACCAAATGGGTCTAGTTTTTTTTCCATCCACATGTTCAGTAATATAAAGAGGTTGCAAATCCAGAGACAGAGAAATACATTATAAATAGGCTTGGCAGAATTTGATTTTTGTTTGTCTGCAATTTCAGTGGATAATATTGATGTTTATTTTAAAACATTTTAAAATATTTTTGTTGATTCAAATTTTCACAGTTGTGGGAAACTATGAGGGGACTCTGACAAAATAATTATGTAATGACAGAAGATGTTTATATTCAAAAAGTTAAAGCCTTACAGTGGATAAAAAACAAACTGTCAACATCACATGTCAAAATATACTAAGTAAATATCTTTAAATTAAACTCTCAGTTCTCAAGCATCATTTGCCTATTTGTACATTATAATTAGTGTCAATGGAAGTATTTTTTCCCCAATGGTTTGTGTCTGGTGAAATTGGTGCTCACTAATATTTACCAATAAAAATCAAATCCTTCCAAGCCTGGGTACAGATAACATGAGTTATTTTACCCTGGTTCTGTTGAAAGTCAAGGTGACATAAACCTTCCGAATTAACATTTGGATGATCCATACTGATTTCTTTCAGCTTTCATTGACATATTCCTACTTAAGCTAAATTTCACTCTCTGCCAGCTCTTTGCTTAGGTTAGTTTGGGGATTTTCATGCAGCTTCTAGTGGAAATCTAAGCTTTCAAAAGATTTCTTAATAACTTTCATATTACTTAATGATGCTGTCAATTGCAATGTTAATATCTTCAGGAAGTTCTTTTATTCCCTCCCAAAGGCAATAACTCCTGAAGTTCTTGTCAAAATGTCCTCTGTACTACATTTCTCCCTATGGCTTAAGAGCAATTTTTTAAAAAATTATATATGAATGCCATCAATTGTAGGGTGAGTCACAAAAATTCATTGAAATAACTCATCAAAATAATAACAATTACAATTTAAAGTGCAATCAGAAGTTTATAAGGTACTTTTGCAGCTGGTGCACAATTTTTTGTGAAACATTATATTACATTGGCCTTCTTTGTCACCTGTTTATCTATAATCCTTGTGATTGATGCACCCATTTTGAGTTGTCTGGTTTCTTTAATGTCAACTGTATAGGGAAGTGATGCTTATATTTGTATAATACAGACATTTATAACAAGTGACTGACTCGCAAAACTACTTTCCTTATTCTTGTTGAGCTTGTTCCCCTTTAAATTCCATACACTCATTCCTTAGTGTATCTACTGAGTCGAAATAATAAATATCAAATTTAAAATTTAACCTTTCCATCAGCAATATTTTTTCAGATATCCACAGTTTGAATGCTGTCACATGAACCTTACAGGCAACAATTTACAGAAATTATATTCAGTTTTTCCGTGAGCCACTAGTGGTGGAGTTGAGGCCTCCAGTTTGGAGAAATTAAGGTAATCCAAGGTTACCAGTAATATTTCCAGTTGGCAAGAACATTACTATAATATGTTTAAAGATATACAATGAAAACAGTAGAATTAACATCAGTAGTTTAAGATCAGTGAAATTCTGGTCCACTCCTCAGAGCGAAATGTCCAGTATTGTCCTCCACCAGCTAAAATTCCACTCTGTACTATACTAAATAGATCAGAGCCAGTTAGGAAATGTTATCTGTGGGATTCTCAGGAATTCTTTTTCCAGACTTTCATTGGAGTTCTGTTTTGGTGGAAACTTTCTGGCCTGCTTCAAAAGATATTCTGGCACACGATTAAGTATAGCTTTCTTTAAAGATGATTACCCAGCCATAAATGTTACTATTTTAAAATATTTGAGGCTAATTTCCCTAAATACCATTATTTTTCTTCAGCTCTCTATATATGTAATATTATATAATGTCCTCCTTTTGCGAGTGCCTTCAGAAAGCTGACTCCTGCATACTTTTATATACCTAGTTATTTCTTTTCAGTAAGACATCTAGAGTAGATTTCTTTCCTCTGTTTCTTACTGGCAGCTGTTGTGCAAGCCATCCTGTAGGACCAAGTTCATCTTGCCAAGTTCTGCATGCTGTTTTCATCACTACTCATACAACGTCCATCTGTGATCTGTTTGATAACTTAATGCCTTTTAGTACACCTGAGTTTTATCATAAATTCTCTTCTCAGGCCATGCCTCATACTGACTGTGTTCAGCCAAATGGAAACAATCTTTCTGAAACTTGCACAACTGATGCTATTTCTTAAAGAGTAAAATGAATCTTGGATGATGTAAATTTGACCAAATGCAATGTGTTAACCTCAAAATTTTCAGAGGAGCTGTTCAGCCTGGTTAAGCACTACAGCTGTGTGAAAGTCAACAGTTCTGCCTCACAGGGATTTGTTTACATTTTCTTCCGTTGCAGTCTGCATGGCTTCTTATCCTCTGAATGTTTTTATATAATTGGAAGCAAAATTTCAAGCTCAACTCTGACCGAATGGTCATGTTTCACATATAATCTATGCTGAACTATGAATTTCAAAGGATTTTGATTCAAAACCATAAACCCAGGTGTAGTGGGGCAGTCACCCCACTCCGGCCCTGAAGGGGTTAAAAAAGCCCTGGGAAAGGGCTGCCCTGCGGAGCCAATAGAGTAGGATGATTGGGGAAGCAGCCACAGTTGAGGCCACGCCCCAATCAGGCCACAGCTGGCCATATAAAAGGGAGGGAGAAGGACTGGGAGCTCAGGGTACAGGGAATGGAGCAGGACTGGGGAAAGGCAGGAGGAGCTGGGGAGCTCCAGCCTGGTAAATCCCCAGGCTGTGGGGCTTGCTAAAAGGCCAAAACAGGTACTGGGGTTGCAGAGGCAGCTGGTCCAACCTCTTTGCCAATGATGAGTGGCCATGACAGACTGCAGTCTGCCCCAGTGAATGGGGGCTAGATGGTGATTGGCAGTAGCCACTGAGGCAAGGTGGGTGAGAGGGTTGAGGGTTCCCCTGGGAGGGGAGACCCAGAGTGTGGTGGGGTACTGCTGGGGCAGACCCCTGAGGTAAAGGGCACTGGGGTCTGGGAGGGACACAGGGGCCTGAGGTAGGTGAGACACTGGACAGTAGGAGGTGCTCTGTATGCTGGAGAGCTAATTCCCAGGATAACCAGCAGCAGGTGCCACACCGGTGAGTCTTGCTTTGCTACACGTGGTGGAGAATGTGGGCACATGTGATCTGCCCCGATACAAGGGGCAGGGCAAGGACTGTGGGATTATTGCCCCGGAGATCAGGAAAGAGGGGATGATGGATCCTGGCTGCACTAGGGTTTTCTTGATGGAGACCCCAGGTACCATCTAGTTGGGCCCTGGTGTCAGTACCTCGGTGGAAGGGGGCAGATGACCTGCGAGGGACCTGGGAGACCCAAGAGGGACTATTGGAGGGTCAGTGGGCCCTCCATTTGGGGCAGCTGGCAAGGGAGTAGCAAGCCCTGGTAAAACTCCTCCAGAGGGAGTTTCTGAGGAGCCACCGACAGCATGACAGAAAGCCCAGGGCCAGGAGGCTGGTGGTGGAACGCAGGGCTTGTTACGCCTGTGGGCGGTGTGGACAGGTAAGGGTGGATTGTCCCTACTGGGATGGGGGCAGGAAGCCTGACCCAGAATGGGAGAGGGGACAAGCCCCTACAAGAGGTCCCCTGGCGAGGGAAGTCAGGAGGCAACAAAGGTGTTGGGCCTGTGGGTGGCAGGGGCATCTATGGAGGAAGTGCCCTGCCTTAAGGAATCTCACCCAGGGCAGCCCAGGAAGGGCTGTCCCAGAGAAGGACCAACAGCAGAAGCCGGGGCCCAGGGCAGCAAAGGGGCAGGGAGCCTGCTTTGGCTGCCATCAATGGGACCTCATAAAGAGGAACTGCCCCCTCAGAAGAGGGCAAACTCAGGTGGAGGGGCCTGAGGACCCCAAAGGGGTCAAGGACCGGCCAGGTAGCTGCTGCAGAGAGGATAGTAGACCTGCCCGAGAGCCACCCATGGGGGATGGCAGACAAAGAGACTGAGACACAGTGGGCCTAGCAAGAGGCCGGGACCCAGGCCTTTGTGGAACAGGTTGCAGTAGGAACCCAGACCCTGAAGGAAGATGGCGGAAGCGGAGCTACAAAAAGCCCACCAGGAAAAAGAAGAGCTGGCCCTAAAAGCGAAGGACAATGGGGAGCGGCGAGTGTGACTGGTGGGACATCTCCGGGTTGCACAGGCTCAAGGACCCCCCTTGCCCTGGGTGTGGGATTTTGAGGGGGGGGGTGTAGTGGGGCAGTCACCCTGCTCAGGCCCTGTAGGGGTTAAAACAGCCCTGGGAAGGGGCTGCCCTGGAGAGCCAATAGGGTAGGCTGATTGGGGAAGCAGCCACAGCTGGGGCCATGCCCCAATCAGGCCACAGCTGGCCCTATAAAATGGCTGTGAGCCAGGGTTGTCAATTATTTTGTTTGTCAAGGTCCAAATTTCTTGGTCAGGTTATAGTCAAGTTCCAGACTCCAGAGAAAATAATAATAATAAAAATTATAATAAATAAATAAAAAGATTTTTGGGTCTGCTCAAGCATTTGGCAGCCTGGATTTTGCCCGCTGTCTGCCTATGGATGACCACTGCCATAAACTGTCTTGCGTTCATCCCCAAAATGTGTGAACCTTAACTAACCTTTTCTCACACCTAATCTTTTGTAACACAACCCCAAGAAAGCCAGGTCTGAATGGCTTCAGCTTATGTTGCAAGTTCTAGCAGGCAGCCAAAGGTTGACATGGTTCCTTTACATGTATTTAAACTAACCCACATAGTATAGTCAGGACTCCGTTCCATGACTGCTTAATCTAGTTGAAGATATAAGGCAGCTATTGTGCAGCACAGGCTGTGTTCCTCAGTCTGGAAGCTCACAAGGCAGGAAGAGCCACAATGTTTGCACATCCTGCATCCTAAATATGGAAACCCTTTTGTGTTTATTTCATCTGAATTCTGTATCTTCTCTATCACGGGACATGATAACGTGAATTGCATGGCTAACTATAAAGCTGAGCTGGAAATCTCATTGGGATAGGCTTTTATTTAATTTTATTTTGCCAGATTCCTTCCCCCGGCGAGATCAGAAATACACGATGTCTTTCTCCTGGTGCTCTGCCACTCCAGTTTCTTCTCGCAGCAGATGTGTGATAATAAAACATAATGGGGGGCGGGGGCGGGCGGTGGGGAGGGGAGAGTTTTAAACAAAGCTTTCCAAACTCTGAAAATGGGGCAGTTTGGCTTCAGTTCAAAGCACTGGTAAAGGTTTGTGCCAGTTCCTGTATTGCACAAACTGGTTCACTTGTCTGTAGTTAGTAAGAACCAAATTATACCCTTCCCAAGAGATATCCATGAGAGAGGGTAGAGACGCAGCCAGGCGTTTTCTTTAATTCTTCCCTCAGAGGAAGCAGGAGAGAAAGCGGATGCTGAAGCCTCTCAGCCGTATATAAGCCCAGGTTGCACTGGGAAAGGAACAGCCCCATGGAAGGTCAGAGCCTCTTTGCTTTTTCTGCCTCCATTACTGCTTGCTATACCTATGCAAAATAACCTTTTCTGCAAGTACAGAACCAGAGCTAGTGGTGTTTCAAACTGCTTTAATTTAGGCATTAGTTTGCTTTGGAACATCCACTCTGTAGGCAGGGGAGAAAGCCATGGAAAGCAGTTCATTTCCCTGCCCTCAACCTGCCCCTGCAGTCTCACAGAGCCCCTACTCCATGTTATTCCCATGGATAGGGTCCTGGAAAATCTGGGGAAGGGTGGAAATAGGAATTAGGTAACTGGACTAAATGGAACACTTGTTTGCCCTGATGTATTGTGTCCAACAGTGGACAATGTCAGATACTTCTGAAGGAAGTGGGCTATTATGGAATACCCTGCCCATAGAATAAGTTTCTTTCTAACCTGTATAGGACTGGAACCAAAGCGCACCAAAGACAATGTTAGTCTTTCCATTGACTTGTATGGGATATTGATCATCCTCTTGGTTTTTTCACTTGTGCCCCAAAGCATAACTGTTTAAAATTATATCTGGTGTTTGTAGGTAGGGCTGGCCTGACATGAGTAATTAAACACATGGGGCTAGGTCTTGTTTCTGGAAGATAGGATTAGGGAGGTAAACAAATCATCACACTGAAAATAGAACATTTGTGCTAAATAAGTTAAATAGGTCAGTAGGCTAAAAAGACAGAATGTCTGAGACAGCTAAGATAAGAGGGAGAACACCCAGGGAACCATTTACTACAAACAAGATAACAATGGACAAGATAAGTTAAGAATATAGAGATAAGGTAAAGAGTGTGTCGAATGTGGACACTGAGTATAATGCATAGGGATTGGTTCCTGGAAAGTAACCAAGCCAAGGAAAAATGTGTGATGCAATGTATATTAAATGCAATGAGATGTGTCATGTTGTAACAGGGTGGCATCTGCCTCTTGCAAGAGCACCCCACATGATCGATGATTTCTTCTGCGGGTCTTCAGTGACTCAGCCCTCCAGCCAAGTCTCACACGCTGTCTGTAAGTTGAACAGAACAAACAAACCCCTTCCAGGGTATACAGACATTATCTTCCTTCAAGGCTTCCTCCCTGGAGCCACAGCCCTCTAACAGGCCAACCGGGCACATTGCGATACCCTCCGTTGGTGTGTCCTTTTCGGTAGCCCCCTCACCCCCAAGCTCAGTCTTTAACCAGACCAACAGGCTCCATCATGGTATCCTCACTTGGTCTGGCTAGGTAAGGCTCAGTCCTTACTTGGTCCCTGCAGCCAGCCAGGAGCTCTTTCTTAGCTCCCCTGGTCTTCAGCAGCCCTCCCTGGGCTCAGCCCTACCTGCACTGAGCTGTCCATGATCCTGCTGCTCTTCCATCCAACCAGAAACGTGATCCTCTCTTCCAGCTCTGCTGCTTCTTTTATATGGTCATCCTGGCCCCTGATTGGCCACTCCAGCAGCCCCTCTGATTGGCTGTTTGCCCTGCAGACACTCTAGGCTGCCTGGAGGACTTTTCCTGTGCTCTTTTCTGGGGCGGGGTGAGGCAGGGCCACAAAGCCTCCAGCAGGGGGCCTCTGGACCTAGTCCACCCTGTCATACATGTATATAAGCAGAGAATGTTTCTGTGTAACTTCGGAGCTGTAATATACCCTGCATCCATCCCTCTGTATCGGAGTATGATTAGCTCAGTGTAGCACTGCTGTATGCTAAATAAAAATACCTGAGTGACCAAGTCTGAAGTCAAATTGAGTTTTTGGGAAGCTGAATGGAAAGTGGTTTCAGAGGTAATCCCAACAGTGCTGTCATCTTCTTCACCATGTTCCCTCAGGTCCTTATGCCAGATTTGTGTGTTCTCCACCCACAGAAGCAAGAAGAGTCCCAATGGCTTTACAGCACTCTTTTAGCGATTGTACAGATAGAGAATAGTGAATGTTTGAACTTCTTTCTGGAGAAACTGAAACCTGGGAACCAGCAGAATTTGTGAAAGCTTTATTTTCTTGGTCATTTCTCCTGTTTAATTGACCAAAAATATCTGGAGGGAGTACATTAAGATCTACAGTACATTTACTTTGTGTTGGACAGAATTGTACCCTTTCATGTCCATAGCTTGAGGTTTTGCTGAAAGGTTTAATTGTTCACGGCTTCAACATTCCTCATTAATTCCCCATTCCAGGCAGGATGTTTTATGGCTGGTAGATTATTTGACATGACACACTATTGCAGGAATTGTTTCTTCCAAGCAACAAGACTGCAAATTTTTATTTTCTAATTTCTGCTGCTTCTACACAGTCTGAATGACCCCAGTGACCCTTGCTTAAAAAGGAAATGCTAAAAATAACTGAGGTCACTGTAATTTTATACAAATTTCCTCAAATATATGGGAGTGCCTTCAGACTTCATCATCCTGGGTTCTGTGAGATACCAGAAACACGCAGTGATCACTATATTAGACTCACTCCTGAGGGAAGCGATTTCCCCCCAAGACTGCTCCTAACATTTTTAAACACTAAATTGTTTTGGGAAGTATTGCTGGAGTGCTCTTTAGTGAACCAGGATTCTGCTTCCCATGAGGGGTTCTGTGCTGCAGCCTCATGGAGGAGCAATGGATGAGACACAGAAATAGCTAAGAGTATACCAAACTAGGCAGGCAGGCTGCTACAACAGTGGAGCCAAGGACCCGAGGAGGCACACATAGGCATTATTAACAATATATATGAAAATGTATCAGTATTTAGATTATGCTTCTCCCCCCTTGTATAAGGGCCTTCAGAAAGAGACTGTTTCTATATGTTTGTACAGCACCTAACACATTGAATCCTGATTGGGGCCATCTTTGTGCTATAAATAATAATTATTATAGTACACTGTTAGTTTTACTGTAATTAAGGATACATTTAGGCTGTGTTCACCTTCATTTTGCCTACAGTGCTGTTAACACACTCCAATATTCAATAAGGCTTTCATTTTCATCTCCAACAAATACCCAAAGAGTTTGCATCCTGTATCATGTTCTGGACAATAACATGAGAGGACTCTATGTTTCTAAAATGAAGCTGGTTCTTTATTAAGAGAACTGTTTACAAAGGTGCTACAACTGCAGCTAACATTGTAGCCATGTGCATTCAGACTGACTTCCCAATACTTCCTCCAATCTCTTCCCTCTGGCAACCTATTCTCCTCCCCTCCCCCCACCGGATTATTACATCTTTCATTTAAAAATGTTTGTTTTGTTTTTGTGCCAGCATTTGCTGAGTTGCTGAGGCAAGAGGTTACTAGTACATAGCCCATCATAGAGATCATCCCATTGCAGCCTGCTAGGCTTCATGGTCCTTCAAATATGCTGATCTTTGAACAAGTCTGCCACTTGTCTTTGTTTTTGTTGGTGGGGGACTTGCTTCCTCCCTGTTGCTGTCTTCATTTTGTTGGGTGGTGTCTGCTGGACCTCTGTGTGGCTCATTAACCTTGTTTCTTCTGTTTTTCCTATGTCAGGCGAGCTGATGGCTGAGGCTGTTTCTAAGCTTCCCTGGTCTTGGCCTTGCCTCGTCTGTCCATGTGTGCCAGATGTCTGCCACTATTACTGCAGTTCTTTTCAGTTTCATTTCCACCACTGTCCTGAGTCTGTAGCTACCTCATATGACTCGTATCCCACAGCAGCTTGGACTGTTATCTTTTGTTATTGCTTTGTGTGATTATTTGATGGTTAGACCCAGACCAGACCACCTGTGTATATCTGCCTTAGGTCATTGGCTTCTTTGTTGTAGCAGGCTGCTTGCCTAGCTTGGTGACCCAGGAGAATTTGACCCAGGAAACTGCAAAACAATCAGGAAAAATGCTGAAGTTGGGTAACTGAAGCTTGCACATGCGTAATGTATGGGTTACCTAAAACCCAAAGGGCTGATGTGTTAGAAGCCAATTGGCTAAAGATTAAGTAATCTGCAATGTAGAAATGTATAAAAGATCTAAGTGAACATGGGCTCAAACTGGAAAAACAATGGGCAAGAAACTGAAGGATAGAACCAGACCAAGGGATCAGAGAAGGCAATGACTATCATGGAAGGTGGAAGGACTTCCTGGTGGCCTGGAATGTGGTAACTTGGGCCCATATATCAATTCTGTCTTGTCTGTTACTATTTGTTTTGCGTAAATGTATGTCCAGACACTATAAGTGACAATAATTCTGTCAGAAATTGTATAAATAAAGGTGAAAATGGTTAAGCCTAAATTGGGTGGACTTGTGACTCACTTTCCCAACTTTTACCCCCAACAGTTTTGAGTCTTTCCTTAGACAGTTCAGCTGTTCTTACTATTTGAATTATCAAGTAAAATAAAATAAAACACGCAAGTCTGAGTCTAATACAGTAAAAAAAACTGAGTACAGATAAAAACCTCAACCTCAGAGGAATTCCAGTAAGCTTCCTTTTACAGACTAGTCTGGGTCCAGCAATCATTCACACCCCCTGTAGTTATTGTCCTTTGTTCCAGTTTCTTTCAGGTATCATTTAGCCAGCTGAAGACAAAATGGAGGGGTCTCTCATGGGCTTAAACAGAGCTTCTCTTGTGGGTGGAGACCCCCTCCTCTCTCCTATGCAAAGTCCAGGTCCAAGATGGAGTTTTGGAGTCACCTGGGCAAGTCACATGTCCAAGCATGACTCAGTTTTTACAGACAGCAGCCATTGCTCACATGCTACTTTGAACATCCTCATGTAGACTTCTTATGTGGATTGGAGCCTTCCAAGATCCATTGTCCCTTAAGTGATTCTTGACTGGGCACTTAATTTGCACATTCCTTTCTCAAGAAGCTGACCAAATGCTTTACAAGGGCTACTTAAAAATCGAGCAAGTACGCGGCCAATATTCATAACTTCAAGTACAAAAATGATACATGCATACAAATAGGATGAATAGATTCAGTAGATCATAACCTTTACAGAGACATGTTACATGGCATATGTAGCATAAAACATATTCTAGTTATGTCATATATAAATTCATAATCATATTTCTATAAAGCCTTATGGGGGGCACCATCACAGGGTCTTACTAGACTGACTGCTGCCACCATAGTTCGTGTACCACATGCTAGGTAATAACATGAGAGGACTCCATGTCTCTAAAACTAAACTGACTTTTTATTAAGAGTACATTTACAGAGATGCTGCATCTGCATCACGTGCACCCAGGCTGACTTCCTGGTGTCTCCTCCAAAGTCTTCCTTCCTATAACCTGTACTCCTGCCTCTACATTCTATGCAGGGTGCTAGAGACCCCAACATCATCAGACTTTGATTCTAATAAAAAACTTAATAATAACCTCAGTTATTAAGTCAGAATAATTTCCCAAAGTTATGGAATGTGGGACAGTCAAATGATCTATTGCTATAAAAATATAGGAGGTCACTGTTAAGTAGAACTGGGCAATTTTGGGGGGGAAGCAAGAATAGTAATAGTATATTTGCCAAAAAATGAAATTTCAGAGCAACCAAAACTATTCGTGATTCAAATTATCATTTTGTTTGACCCACATTAATTTTTATTTTTTTTTCAGTGAAAAAAATAAAAAGCAACACCAAAAAAGTCAGTGTTGGTTTGAAACTAATCTATTAATGTATTACTTATTTTTCAGTTCTGCCACCCAACCAAAAACAAATTATTTGCTGAGCTATATAGTTATGGTTTCGCAATAGAGTTCAAGTTTGTGCAAACTAGTGTATGTATTGCGTTTAGATATCTGTTGGAGCTAGATATGAAAACCTTATGAATCGCAGGCATTAGAAAGGAATGCATACCTCCTTAACTTCTTTTTTCCATGCTTGTATGGCTTTTAGGTGGCTGGGATATGTCTTGCTGCATTCTTAACTTTCACAAATCATCATGTTTGTTTGGTAATTATTATTATAAATGTCCCAATACTAAAAAAAAGACAACTTTTTTTAAAGCAAAAAACCTTTAATGTTGTAAGAGCTGTCACTGTAATTTTCATCACTAAGGTGGATGGTCCTACAGGATTCACATACTGATCAAATGACAGTACTCCACACTTCTCTCCCTGACTCTTTTGAATGTGGAATAGAAACCAACGAGACTGAAACATTTTAAATTTCTCTTAGTAAAAAAACCCTACAAATATGTAATAAGTTATTGTAATACATTGAGCTCCATCTTGGAGGGCTTGGTGTATAAGCCATTTTGTGGCTTCTACTCTTCTGAACGCTTCAATAGAATTATATCCTTGTATCGCATGTTTGCTTACACACCTTTTTTTTAAACCAAATCCTGAAGTACTTACTTTAAGTAAATGGGAGTTTTGCTTGAATGAGGACTGAATATAAGCTAAGGCCTTGATCCTGCAAATACCTAATAACACACAGAAGTTTACTTATGTGTAGTGCCATTTACTTCAGTGAGACTATATAAACGAGTAAAGTTACATGTGCTACAATGTTTGTAGAACCTAAATAAAGATTTCAGGATTTGGGCCATTGTTTATTTGTATTTTTATACTATACACATGAGAAATAAATAAATAATTGATTGCATTATTTCTGTAACTATGCTAATATAGTAACTAAACAGATAGCAAAACACATGCTGTGAAAATGATAGGACATTACACTGGCAAACATTGCATATTCTACATTTTTTTTCTTTTTAGATCATGAAAAACTTTTTTTACTTAATATTTTTCATTGTATGCCTGCCAAAAATGAAATGTTACTGTAAGTGTTATAGAAAGGTGTCCAATTCACCTGGATCGATCGGTCTTCAGCTGTCATTATGACTGCCAATCACAACACGTCCACCATTCTTCTCACATTCTTGCCTTTCTTCTCCACGTTTGTCCGAAACATTTAACAATGTCTTCCCTTCCCATCTTCTTGGAGGCCGACCATGTGGTCTTTTCTGTTCTTGTGGGTACCACTCATTAATGATTGCTGTCCACCTATTGTCCGTGAGTCGTGCTATGTGGCCCGCCTATCGTATCTTATTATATCTGCGTTCCACAACAATATCTTTCATACCGCTGCATTCTCTAATCATTTCATTTGGGATCCTATCCAGAAGGGAAATGCCCAACATAGCTCGTTCCATTGCCCTTTCAGCTACCAACAGCCTCTGTTCTTCTCTCTTCATCAGTGCCCACGTTTCACTGCCATACAGCAAGGCTGGCAGCACTGTTGAACTGAAGATATTTGTATGTGTGGTCTTGTCGATTTTTTTTTCTTTGAGGCCGTCCTTGATGGAATTAAATGTACACAATCCTGCCTGAATCCTTCATGATAGTTCTCCATTCATGTCTTGGCATGTATTAACTTCTTGGCCCAAATATATGTACTATTCCACTTCTTCAATTTCTTGTTGAGTCTTCGTAGCATGCTCTGTAGTTGGTTGGTGCTTTCGGCAATTAGTACAATGTCATCTGCGAATCTGAGATAAGATAACCATTCTCTATTTATGTTAACACCACTCCTCCAATTGATCTTGTTGATAACCATCTCGAGGCATGCGATAAATAATTTCAGTGAAATCATATCTCCTTGCTTTACGCCTTTCTCAATTGGGATGAGGAGGGGAGTTTCGAGGAGAGTAATGTCTGTTGTACATCCAATATTTGCATCCTTCAACAAACTTATGTACTGCATGTTAGTGCCCTGCTCTGTGAGCACCTTTAATATTGCATTGAACTCAACACTATCAAAGGCCTTTTCATGGTCGATGAAAGCAATGCACAGTAGGAGTTTGTATTCTCTCGCTCTTCCTAGGAGCTGGCTAAGGGTAAATATACGGTCGATCATGCTGAAATTTCTTCAAAACCCTGCCTGCTCTCTTGGCTGTTGTTCATCCAGACTCTGCAAGAGTCGGTTCATTATCACCATTGTAAAGAGTTTATAGATATGAGGGAGCAGGCATATAGGGTGATAGTTCTTAAGATTTTCTCGATCCCCCTTCTTGTACAGCAAGATTGTATTTGACTCCTTCCAGTTTGATGGTATTTTTCCTTCTTCGAGATATCGACTTAATCTTAAAGTTCTTCGCCTCTTGCGGAAATCATTTCTGATGTTATTCCATCTTTGCCTGGAGCTTTTCCCTTCTTAATCTGGTGTAGTGTGCCAGAATTGCACGAGGTGTCCAATTCATTAGAAATAATTATTCAAATGAATTTTGGCTTCTTTTTTCTGTTTGCAAATTGTTAAAAAAAATAATCTTGATTGATTACTTCAAGATTCTAGAGTGAATCATGTGAAGCATGTGAATAATTCTTGAATATTCAGCAAAATATACAAAAAAAAATCAGATAAAATGTTAGTAATTTTTTTCAGTATTTTCTTAAATTTAGACATGAGTTGATGGTAGGTATATTGTGTAATGGAAAATTACATATGGAGATGAAACAGAGAAAAGAAAGAGCAGAAATTTAATGAGGTAGACTTGTGAAAGTCCCAGAATAAGCTTACAAATTTTTTTTGCTCTTGGTGCATAGGAGGAGACCCTTACAGTCTTGTGTTCTTAATTCTCGCTTCTATTCTTTTGACGATTAATTTTTGTTCAATGATTTTGAATTCAGTTGATGGGCATGACTAGGTATGGTTCTGGTTAGTAGGTGATGGAAAATTCTAATGACAGAAAGACAGCTATATACTGCATAATCCATACACTGTACTTCCAAATTTTCAGTCCTTTTCTCAGCAAAAGATTACATGAAGAGCTGTTCTACTTTCTTGTTCCAGAAAGACACTATTTTTAATGGCTTGACACTTAACTCAAAATAATTTTGTATTTAATAATGCTTTATTTTTTTAAAACTATAAACAAGTAATGCTGTAAACATACAAGAGTGGTATTTAATGCTTTTCAAGTTAATACCATATCTTATGAAAAAAGTTTACCTCTAAAGACTAGAACTCTAACTCTAATACATTTTGACATTAAGTGAAAACCAAAAAATATTTATTCTCAACATTAAAATGGCACATCATTTTTCAGAAGACAGAAGGAGATATCCCATGACACTAGTTACCAATTCACATATCGAGAGAAAGGCAGTTCTTTGAGTAGCTTGCAAATAGAACATACTGTGATATTTCTTTTAAAATTTCTGTTAATAACTCCCAGAACTATCATTGATATTTACTTCAGATATGTACGAATGCTACTGCTCCACTTAAGTCTCCCATATCATATGCAAGTAATGCTGAAGATCTAAATTGGACATACAAGAGGTAGGAAATGTAGAATTTCAGACTAAACATTTAAACAGACTCTTAATCTGTAACTACTTCTGCTTTATCAAAAATAAGAACTCAGACGCAATGGACTATGTGTTTGGGATGGACCCTAAGCCATCCTTGAGAGGAAGGATGGTCTTGTGGCTAAGGGTTTAGCTTGTGCCTCAGCAGATATTCATTCAGTTCTTGGCTCTGCCGCAGATTCCTGCATGACTATGAGCAAATCACTGTCTATACTTCAGTTGCCTGTGTGGGATGGAATGATAACATCATGTTTCTTTTTTACTATTCACTCTGTTCTAATCTAAGCCCATGCACATCCCAGTTTTACTCCGCCAACCTGTCTAATCTGTCCCATGCCCTCCTCTGAGGCCTGGAACATTATAAATAGTATTGGCCAGCCTTCCCCCTACTGCTCGTATCGTCCTAGCAATGGATGTCTTTTGTGCTGGAGGGACAGGATTCTCTATGCCTCTACCATTTAGTCCACCTATGACATCATTTAATCCAACATAATTTTGGCTTTCATTTGGTTTATTTTCTCATTCTCCTTTACTTTTGTAAAGCATGATGATGACCATTTATCAATCAATACATATATGGTTCTATTCCTGGCTTTGTCAGAGCAGGACAGATAGAAACTCCACACCAACCGGATTTTATCCTGACATGATTGAGGCTTGTGTGGAAGATGTTGCATCAGCTTTGTGACCAGGACCCAGAGAACTGCAGGGGGGAATTCCTATGAATGAGCTCCCTACCTCCCCTCTCAGCCTGAATACTTTATTTGTGGCTACTGCCCCCCCCCCACTCCTTTGTGGGCCACACAAATTCATAGATTATAAGACCAGAAGGCACCACAGTGATCATCTAGTCTGGCCTCTACCATCCTGCAGGGGTTGCAATATCACCATCCCCACACCCATGGATCTGCCACAGAGCAGAGAGAAAGGAGCAGGAATGTGGGGAAGAACTTTGTCAGAGGGGTTCTAAGAGAGGGTTGGGTGGGCTGATTGTGGGCTGATTGGGAGGAGATCTTCAGCTATGATGGCCATTCAAACCAGCTGAGCGCTCTATTTCCTAGCTTTCATCCAGCAGTATTGTTTAGGCTTTTAAGTCCTTTTTAAGTACCCTGCCCCACACCTCCATATAGTTGCTTCAGCCCTGCATCTGAATAGGGCTCCCCATTTTAATCATCAGAGACCCAGGCATGGCACCCCCCTTAGAATATGGATCCGTATTACACTGCAGCGTGGCCATGGTTTTGCCCATAGACTCTTGATGCTTTTATTTTTTCAGTGATAAAATGGGGATAATACCTAGCTCACAGGGTTGTTGTGAGACTTAATTCATTAATGTTTATTGGCACTTTGGAATCCTCAGATGGAAGGCTCTGTACAAATGCAAAGTTTTTATTCAAGATCATGATTCTTTTCTTTTCAGTGTTTTATGCAAATAGGCATATACTTTGGGGATGGGTGGGTTGGAAATAGCACCTCTAGTAGATGTTCTTAAGTTAATTAATAAAGATACCCAGTGTGGTGTTAAATTATTCATCTCACTTTTAGCATTTTAAAAGTCATTCCAGCTGGGATAATACTAGGAAATATGCTTACCACTAAGTTTGGCATTGCAGTTAAAACTCAATGTATAATACATATCTTCTAACTAGTAGTATTTACGTCCCAGTTTGTAACTTGGCATTTTGCCACTGTTATTGGAGCCTACAGAAAAGAAGAGAGGAAAAACAAGAGAGAGAGGAAAAGAAACAAAAGCAAAAGGAAAAAAGAAAACAATCACACAGGCCACAATAGCTTGCTTCCCTGAAAGCAAAGGAAAAACAATCAGTTTTCAACTCTGTATCATTAAGGTCTTTGAAGTTTCAAAATATTTCATGCTGAGCAAGTTTATTGTAGTTTTAGACTTCCAGTCATAAAATGTTCTGATAACTTGTGTTCTAATTTAGATTGCTTCTGCTATACTCTTATACGGATTAAGCTCCCAAAAAGTAATCTATTGAGGATGGGACACTGACAAGCTTTATTCTAAATACTGCATCTATACTACTGAAAACAACACAGTAGGCTGTCTGTAGCTTTGTGAACTTCAGCTGTTATTTTTATTTGGACAGGGCTGTCTCTGGTATCTTTGGCTTTTCGATATGTGTGTATGTTTACGTATATGTACACACACACACACACAAAGTTCCAACACTTTATAAAGCTAAATATACACAAAGACACTATGTTTTGTGTTAGTTAAGACTGGCCTACAGAAAAGATACCCTTATACAAATCTCAAAAGCCAAGAAATGAAAATTTAAGGCACCCAACAGTAGTACATAGCCTTCACTCTTCCACCTTCCACTAGTCCACCGTCACCACAATAGACACTCACCACGAGCACAGCCTTAATGCTGAGCCAGTAGAGAGGCCCTCCTTCTAGCACCCTCTTCCCCAAACTCCTTTCCTTCCTTATCACCACAAGCAGACCAGCCTTTCCTACCTACTGTTACTAACGCGCACTCCTGCAAAATCAAGTTTGGGAAAGGGGCATTCGTGTTCACGTGTGTGTAGGGAATGCAGACTACTTTAATGTGGTATAACAGTTTTATCAGCTTGAGTTTGTGAGGGCTAGTCACTAGTGCTGAAGTCGTTACATGTGTTACTCAGTCCATCCCAAATGAGCGCTGATAAAGTCTTTACACCATGTCATCATGCATTTTGTATACACTACATCTGATACAGAAAAAAACATTTTAGGAATGTTTAGAAAAGCTATTGGACTGATTCTTGTATCCCTGTCTGTAAAATCAGCTGTCCTAGTTACCACGAGACCAACTGTACAGCGTTCAGAGATAGCCTAATAACAAATGCTAAAATTACCTTAAGTAACTTGCCTATAATGTCACTAATTTAATGTCCATCACCTTAGCCCCAGAGACCTGGAAACAGGAGCTGGACACCCCTGGAAAGCTTTGAAGCTTCCCTTTCCAGTGGTATAAAGTCCCTATTTCCAAGCCTGACAAGGTTTCTAAAGTTGGGTTTTTAAAGCCATAAAACTTTATGTCGAAAGCCGTTATGAGGTTCAAGGCTGAACTCTGCCTGGCTGGGCCTGGGCCAGGGCCAATATAATTTTAGGGGATACTTTACAATTTGTGGGGAGAAAGAGGAAAATATCTATAACAGACTGGTTTTTCAAAATAGTCATATGTATATGTTTAACCGTACACTCCCTCCAACAATCACATTTGAAGTGAATGGGACTACTCACAGTGTGTGAAGTTAAGTATGTGTCTGTCTTTGCAGAATTGGGGCCCTCATTATGGTATGTGCCATTACACTATATCCCTTTCAGGAGTCTGATTTGTCTTGCATACCCCAAGTTTCACTTCACTTAAAAACTACTTGCTTACAAAATTAGACCTAAAAACACAGAAGTGTCACAGTACTGAAAAATCGCTTACTTTCTCAGTTTTTCCCATTTAATTATAAAATAAATAAATTGGAATATAAATATTGCACTTACATTTCAGTGTGTAGTGTAGTGAGCAGTATAAACAAATCATTGTCTGTATGAAATTTTAGTTTGATTGGCTTCACTAGTGTTTTTATGTAGCCTGTTGTAAAAATAGGCAAAAATCTAGATGCGTTGATGTACCTCCTTGAGAACAACTGCCATAGGGATCTATTTAACCTTCTCTAAAAATGAAGTTGTTTTCTCACATGGAGAAAACTTAATTAAACTTTAGCTACAGTTTAGCAAAGCTGGAACATTATTTTTGTACTAAAATTATTAATCCTATAACAAAAGGTGATAGCACAATGTGGAATAAAGACTACTATAAACTATGTTGTCTTATCTATAGTTATTATAAAAAAAATATTTCCTGGAGGAGGAGCTGAAGTCAGCCAAATTCTGCTCTCAGTTACACTGGTGTAAATCTAGTGTAAAGTAAGTGGACTGAATATTAGGCACAGTTTAACATTAAAGCTGCTGAATAATTATAGTAATGAAGAACTTTAAAAATATAGCAAGCATCCATGAGAAAGTGTTGCATATTTTGAGACTTTTGTTTTCTGTACAAGAGAGATATAGATAGTCTGTAAATGTGCTTTGCATGCCTAATTCAGAATAGTTCACCCACACCGATAGTTATCTTAAAAGATGTAAGAACATAATCCGCATTAGGATGACAGCATCTATTGTGTGGCCTTCAAAATGATAAGGAAATTTTACAAGATATGACCTTTTTATAAAAGCTGCTTTAGCTGAGTTTTTTTTATTACTGCAGAAAAGAAATGTTTGCTGGGTCAGGGCTTGCAACTTTGTCCCAGTGATTTAAAAAAAAAATCAAAATACTAAAACAATTAGGCAATCCTATGCAATAATCGTTGGACATGTTTTGAGGCACATATTCAGTAGCATGTAGAAGGATTTAGCTTTATGATTCCCCACAAATGTAAATGAAAGTCACGTGGCTAAATCACTGCTACTCTACAGCTGAATCTTTATGCTTTCTGCTCTTCTTTTTACTTGGTTCCTGGTAATGCAATACTTTATAGAATTAAGAAATTTGATTATCAAAGGGAACTATCTTCCATTCAGGAGTAATTAAGGGTACACCAGAAAAATAAGACATTGGAAGTACAATGTTGATATATTGGTTTAGAGATGATCTGCTTTTCCTGTTAGTATATGCCAATTACCCAAAATGGAATCAAATCATGTTACTGTAGAGGACAAGAAGGAGTTTGTAAAACTTCCCCCTTTGGAAATGACAGGGCCAAAGTGTTTATATTTTTAGCATAGAGCTTCGTAATGGAGTCCAGTCAAATACAAATTCATTTCTCAGCGAAGACTACTGGATCCAGGATTTAGTTCCTTTTGGTTATGCCAAGTAGAAGGCAGCTTGGCATAACCAAAAGGTATACAGCTTTGTACAGCTAATGCCTAATTTTTCTGGGCTCTCAATTCTTTGGTGTGTGGCCATAAATGAGAAAATCCTTTTCTTCTTTAAAAATCTATCAGCCTGATTTCTATAGGTGCAGTGAGTGTTTGGCACATCTGAAAAGAAATTTGTATATGTTTTTGCAATCTCCTTAATTCCACTGTCTCATCATGTCCACCTATATTATTAAATCTTGAAGGAAGACACTCCAGCCTCTTTTTCTTGAGTGGTTGTTCTTTGTTAACCTTAGGGTGAGCCATGTGTGGATGAGAGAACCAATTTTATAGGATGCAAATGGAGACCTAGGCCCTGACACAGCAAAGTACTTAAGCATGGGTATAACTGAACACATGAGTAGTCATCTTGGCATCAGTGGGAATTGTCATGTGTTCAGAGTTACATCTATGTATAGGTATCTTGCGGGATCAGGGTCCTATGCAGTAGTTCTAACATTCGCTGCTAAGATATAATTACTGGCACATGATCTTAGAATATGCATTCTCTAATAACCAAGCACAGAGAGAGAAGGGGCTGAGGGAAGGGGCTTGGTAAAAATATCTGTGTAGAATTTTAGTCCAGATTTAAAAAGCAGGCAAAAATGCAGTCTTACCCTTTAGTTGTTACCAAAAATCAGAAGCAAAGAAGAAAGGGAATATGTAGTAGATATTTGGAGGAGGAAGGGGCACCAGAAAACAGAGTACTGAAGTGAAATCTAGCAAAGTGCTTGAGATAATGAATCAAACTAAAAGTGTAATAGTTACAATTTTAATATCCTTTCACACAAAGAGGAAGTTCTGTATGCTGCCATATTATATTCATTATATTATATTAATGAGCATTTCATCTGCTATCAACCTTTAAGTTCATATTCATCTTGTCCTATATTTCTCTGTAGGTGTTAATTTGCTTTTTGGCAGTTGGCCTTCAATAATAAGTTCAGTATTCTTCCTTTAGATATGACTTTGACATTTATTCTTGGCAAGGTAAATAGTGTTCTAGTGTCTTTCATTTTTTACAATATCCAGTTAAAAAAAGGAAAAACCAGACACAGATATGACCTGACCTTTCTATAAAATATTTTTGAGTACTTGGTGTTCTATTAAACTGGCCTTCAAGTTTCAAAACATGAAGTCCAGGGGCTAATTACCGCATTCAGTTTCCTAGCAGAATTGATAGAAAACTTCAGAAAGATTTTGATAAACATTTCTGAGCCAGGTTCAAGAATTATAAGAAGTGTGTCTGATATGCAGTGTCAACTCCCACAAAGTCAAAAGTTATATTTGTCACTCCTGTTACTGAGACACTGTATCTCCTGTTGTGTGAGAGAGTTGTGAGGATAAGCAATTATTTAATAAGTGAAATAACAAGCAGATCTACTATGAAATAAAATCAGAGAAAAATTGAAATTATTGGTACCAAAAGGGAATAAGAGATTTTTATTCAAGTTAGTGACTATTAGTGTTCATAAAAGCAAGGAGATACTTATTGTTTTGTTTTGGGATTTAAGAGGAAAGGTTAACTGGGAAATCATCTCTATTTTGAATGGAGATGACCTGAACTCACTAAACAAAAAGTGCAGTTCAGTGGCCACTAGCAGGATCAGATGTGTTCCAATCATAACACAGTATCTCCAGACTTGTTGAGAAGCATGTTGTTTTTATTCAGTTCTGGAAGCCTTGCAAATTTTTTGAGCATTCTATCTACTCCATTATCCAAATCATTAATGAAAATATTGAATAGTACCTCACTCAAGACAGACTTCCATGTTACCCTACTAGATACATCTTTCCAGATGACACTGAACTATTGATAACTACTCTTTGAGTATGGTCTTTCAGTTTTGTACCCACTTGATGGTAATTTCATCTAGACCACATTTCCCTAGTCTGTTTATGAGAATGTCATGTAGGAAAGAGTCAAAAGCTCTACTAAAATGAAGATAAATCATGTCTACTGCTTCCCATCTACCCAATAGGCCAGTCATGTTATCAAAGAAGGAAATTAAGTTGGTCTGGCATGATTCGTTCTTGAGAAATCTATGCTGATTATTCCTTATACCACAATTATCCTCTAGATACTTACAAAATGATTTTTTAATAATTTGTTGCAGTATCTTTCCAGGTATTGAAGTTAGGCTGACTGCTTTATAATCCTTGGGTCCTCTTGGTTCCCCTTTTAAAAGATAGGTACTAAGTTTGCCCTTCTCCTATCTTCTGGTACCTCACCTGTCCTCCATAAGCTCTAAAAGATAATCACTAATGGTTCCGAGATTACTTCAGCTAGTTCCTTAAGTATCCTATGGTGAATTGCATTAGGCCCCACCAATCTGAATACATCTAACTTATCTAAATATTCTTTAACTTCTTCGTTCCCTATTCTGTCTTGTTTAACTTTTAATATAAAGTGTGTTAAGCATTTGGTCACAATTAACTTTTTTAGAGAAGACTGAAGCAAAATAGACATTAAACGTATCAGCCTTCTTGATGTCATCCATTATTAGCTCTCCTTCCCTGTTAAGTAGTGGACTTACATTTTCCTTCATCTGGCGCCTAATCTATTTATGGAACATCTTCTTATTGCCTTTTATGTCTCTTGCTAGGTGTAACTCATTTTGTGCCTTAGTCTTTCTGATTTTGCCCTGACATGCTTGTGCTCTTCTTTCATACTCATCCTTAGCCATTTGTTCATGTTTCCACTTTTGCAGGATTCCTTTTTGGTGTTCAGGTCATTAAAAAGCTCCTGATGCAGCCATATTGCATATCTTCCTATACTTCCTACCTTTCCTCTCTCATTGTAAAAACATTTACGGTAGCTGATTAGCAGAAGCTATAATCTCATTCCTGTTGATAAGGGCTTCTTGTGATGCTATTTCAGGAATGGCTTTGTGTGTTGTGTGTGTGTGAGAGAGAGACATAAATGTAGTGATGCAAAATCATGGCTACATTGTGATTCAGCTGTTTGCAATGGCTGGTCCAAGTGAGTTTGGACCGGTCCTAAACCATTCGTACAGCCCTATGTAGATTTTACTTTTACGTTCCTCCTTGTTGACGCTGACTGAAATGAAGATTATTTATGACCAAATCTTGGGAGTTGCTGAGCACCTGCAACTGTCAAATACAGAGCAGATTCAGGGATCAGGATCTTAGGGATTCTTCTCCCACTCATATACAGGGAGTTTAATCAGGGAATTTTCCTTTTCCCATCCTCCTACCCCCTTAGGACTGATAGGAGAGAGACCTTTCTCCCTTTTATACTCATGCATATCTTTGAAATATTATGTAAAATAAAGTAGATCTCCATCTTTAACCTGCAAAGGTCAGGTGAATGTGGAAAAATCAATCTCTGGACTCTTTTACTAACCCTACTCATTATCCTCTCTCATAGTTGTTATAAGTACCTAAGGGAATAACACCATATCATACACTTTATATAACTAACAGAGTTAAGAATAATCCTTTTTAAAGATGTAGCTGATGTATAAAGTGTTCTGCACTTTGTGGGTGTTATTGAGAAACACAAAAGGTGTTATTCATAATGCCTCTTTTACTGAAAAATGCATGTTCACTCTCTTTGGCTTCAGCTGTTGTTAAAAGAAAAGCTGCAGATAGAGCAAAAGGGCAAAAGGGTGACATCTGGCATAACAGACTTTCTCAGACGATTTTTGGCACAAAGCCTGCATTAAACGGCAGAAGCAGGGGAACAAAATGTATTGAAATAGAAAGAAAAGAGCGGATAATGCAAAATTGATTTCTAATCTTTAGCTATTGCAGATCTGTCAAATCTGGTCAAATTTTATATTTTATTTTTTGGGGGTGTCTTCAAGTGGACTGTTATCAGGGGTCTAAAAGACCCAGAAAGCATTTTGATGTGTGATATTTTCTCAGCTTGACTACATCTTCACATTGCAGTATGCCCTAACTAAGCTACACTTGATTTCACCTTTTCTATTTTCACCTGAATAAGTGATATACAGAAGCTTCCTCCTCATTACTAGATCTCATACACTTCATTTGTTTGAATGGTTGCAAAATGAAATGCATGAAATGCTGCCTGAAGTGGTGCCAAATCCATTTGAACAAACAGTGCCATGGAAACTATGATATGGGTGTCCTTGGAGAAAAACAGCATGTACATTTCCTAGAACCAGGGAAAGAAAAGAGATAGAAAGATATAGATGTTAAAATTAATAAAACTACTTAAGAGGCAAGAGCAATTTTAAAAAACATATTTGGTTGAGCCAAGGGCAGTACTAGAAATTTCATGGGCCCTTTTCTTTTACTCTGTTATAGCTTTTTTTCAGCTCACAAGTAAGTAGGTGCGTGGTGGGGGGGAGGTATTAATTCTGAATGATCGATAATTCATTGCTTGACGGTTACCGTAAGCCAGAGATTGGCAACCTTTGGCACGCGGCCCATCAGGGAAAGCCACTGGTGGGCTGGGACAATTTGTTTATCTGCAGCGTCTGCAGGTTCAGCCGATCACAGCTCCCACTGGCCGCGGTTCGCCATCCCAGGCCAATGCTTTCCCTGATGGGTGTGCCAAAGGTTGCCGATCCCTGCTGTAAACTGATTCCGCCAAATACTGGGTGACTGATTCTTTTTGTGCTTGTCAATGCATAGACACAGGCTGCCTTTGTCTGTTGGCTTTGACCACACACATTTGTGAGGGCTTGCATATGATTGCTACTTTTCTGTTGAGAAATCATTCCTGGTGACTGGTCTTGGACACCATTCAACTGTTATTTAATTTGAACTGCCACTGTCTAAAGAGACCATTTTTCCTCTATGTTTCCTTGTATTGAGTTAAGAGTAACCCGGGTGACCATATTTTATCTTCAATTCATGCAGGAAAGTCTCATTTTCATCAATGGGACTTATGTGAGCTGATTGAGAGCAGACAGTGGCTTTATCCGAGTCATTCACCGTAGAAAAAAAATCTGTGTTTCCTTGCATAATTTATAAACCTCTTGTGTCCTGCCATGCTATGAAACCCATTTCAAAGCAGCTAGCCACCAGGTGACTGTGTGCATTCATTCTGGAATCAAGTGTGATTGCTAACTGGCTTTCAGTCCTTTTCTTCCAGCCAGCCTAAGTGGATGCAGAACCCTAACTCTGTCCCAGCATCTAGGCTTGTGTTAGGATAGTTTATTGCTTTAGTTCAAAGTATTTGGGGGTGATCAATGAGTGCTTTTGACTCCAAAGGATGCAGGGTCAGACCCTTTGGCAATACTAAATTTGTAGTTAGGTTTTTTTCCCCTTGATTTTGTGTTTAGACTTTGTCTGACCATTATGTTCCCTTCACTTTGGTAGGTGATAAAAGAGGTCAAGGTTCATGACTTCTACCCTAGACTAGATATCCCTCTGGAATCAGTTTCCTGGAGGAAGCCTTGGGGACATGGGAGCCTTCAAAAAGCTTTCTTGTAACAAGGTACAAACAACTCTTCAGGTCTTTAGGAGTTAGAGAGATATTAGGGGATAGTTGGAGCATGGGGGCTTTTATACTCTTGCTTCTAGCATACTGGAACAGAAGGGCATGTGCAAGGTCCACCTAGGGCTTTGAAAGGGGTTCCATTTCATTTCCACAGAGGATAAATTTCAGTTTCATTGTTTCCTTGCTTCTCAGCAGGGCACATGATGTCACGTCGTAGATCTGTGGAAGCTATACATTCAGAGACCAGCTGTAACTTTGGTAAGGTGTCTCTTTTTAACATGCTTTAAGGAAACTTGGAAAAGCGAGCTCACTTTTACAACACTGTGATACACTGCTCTGTCAGATTAGCACATGCTTGATGTGTATCACAGACCAAACTCTTTCTGTCAATTCTTGGATGATTTATTTTGCACTTCTCTATATAAGCACCACAGTCTAGACCTATATTTTATAAAACAGGTAAGGAAAGATTATAAATTGGACTGTTCCAGTGATATATCATAGTGCACTATTCATCTGGGGAAACAATGAAAATGAAATTTATCCTCTGTGGAAATGAAATCAGAAGCCTCATCTTAGTTTCTTGTGGACATCTGCCCACAATCCAACAACAACATAACATCTGGCACATGTTAGAGGGTTTTATTCATCACTGCTCAGAGAAGCTCAGGACAGGAGTAAAAAGGCTATTGCAAATCATTGTTGGATGCTGCTGATAGAAATTTGTAGATAAGCTTGTACAATGACCCTAGGTAGTATTATTAGTTCTTCAGATCAACAGAATTACCTGCCTTAAGAAAAAAAGAATGAAAATGTGATATGAGTATCTGAAAAATTATGCCATTGCTGGAATCCAGCCTTGGAAATCAGCAGATAAAGAAGGCACCTAGTTACATCCTCTGCACTAGTGCAGAACTCTCCTCTAGTCTATACTAATGTCCTAAAGTTTTTTATTTACAACTACATCTTTGCTCTATGGGAGTCCTGAGATGTTATATCAGTCACTAGCCATGCTTGAAAAAGGCACTGTAACATAGAAAAGTAAAACCTGTGGAAAGTTAATTCCGTTTCTCTCTCCTCTGGATTATGGAGAACAATTCCAATTAGCCAGCCCAAAGAAAGCTGGGAAGAACTGTCCACTTGAAAACCGTCTCAAACTGTCTTTTCATCTTCTCCCTCCCATTCTAAATGCAATGTCTTCAATGAAAGTCATGCAAGTAAGTATTATGATCAATATCTATGAGATCCCTGCATAGGACTGTATTTAATTGGGATTGTTAAACAATAGAAACCCATTGGGTGCTATAAATGTTTAGAAATGGATAAAGTTTAAGGCAGGCAAAACTCTTCTATGAACCGCTAGTATTCTGAATGTGGCAATTATTTTAAGAATGTTGGAAGCATTTGGACTCAAGCATTGTCTCCAGTTGTAAATGTTCATAACTGCAATCATAAATGTCCAAACTATTGACATGTTTTTGTCAAAGCGGGTCATTTGTACAACCATCCACAGCCAGATCATCCACCCCCTGGCACAGAGTTAAGAGAGGAAAGAGAGTGCAGCCTAAGCAATTTTCACCCAAATATAGAACTAATTAGTCACATGGGCAATCTGCAGCATCAACCCTGAGAACTATGTTGTGCACTCAGCCTCACACTGCTGCTGCACTCTAAGGGCTTCATCCTGCACAGGGAACCATGTAGGCAGATCCCTGAGCCCCTCTGACTTCAGGCAGGTTCTGTGCAGGCAAAGAAATTGTATGCAATTCTCTATTCAGGATTGGGGCTGAAGGCAACACTCTGGGGATCTAGGCAGATGGACAGTATGAACTGGGAGAGCCTGATCGGTGCATTGTTTTGCTTCATAGTCCTGACAATGTGTCTTAATGGCCTGGCACATTAGCTCTGTCCTGCCTAAGCAGAAATACCACCGTTTAATTCTCTTGCTCACCCTTCCCTTAGTTATCATATAATTAAATTAAATTAAATTAATGGAGATATCCCATCTCCTAGAACTGGAAGGGACCTTGAAAGGTCATTGAGTCCAGCCCCCTGCCTTCACTAGCAGGACCAAGTATTGATTTTGCCCCAGATCCCTAAGTGGCCCCCTCAAGGATTGAACTCACAACCCTGGGTTTAGCAGGCCAATGCTCAAACCACTGAGCTATCCCTCCCCCCTAATAATCTGAACAAAGATATTCCCCAAACCAATCCTTAATCTGAATACTCCTGGGCCCCTGATAATCCCTTTTGAAATAAAAAGTGCACATAAAAAAACAGAAGATTCCATAATTATTCAGCAGAGGAAAGTATAATCTGCACATTCTTTTCCCAGCAAATCTATGCAAACATGTGAACAGCAGACAAGGATGGTAATTCTATATAACACTCATGGAAAGGTCCTTTAGAACTTAATATGTGTTAAACCAATATGGTTTTATAGATATTACATTAAAAGTCTATAGGGGAAGAATTTCACAAATGGGTGCCTAAAGTTAAACATGTAGGTCTTTAAATAAGTAGCAGGTTTTCAGAAAGAGTTGAACTCCCGTTAGCTCCCATTGTCCAAATGAGGAGTAATTCTGTCAAGCTCTGTGGAGTTACCCCTGTATAAAACCAGTTTAAGGGTAAGAAACTCATGTCCTATGCTTACAATAAAGATTAAAATCAGGTAAGACTGATTTTTAGGTTATAGACTAGTGCTGGTTAAAATTTTCTGTTGAAACAGAGATTCATCGAAAAATGCTAGTTCACAGAAAGCAAGTCAGGGTTGAGAAACTTTGTTTGAATCACAGGCAGATTCTGATAGAAACCTGGCTAGTTCCCTGCCAGGGATTCCAGGGTCTGTGGCTCCAGGGCAGCCCTGCATTGCAGACTGGTCTGGGACAGAGAGCCTAAGGAGTCTAGGGTCCATTGCTCGGTGACAGCCCCGCCATACTTACTGTGTTTCCCTCCATGACCAAGACACTAGGTGGCCCTAGTTGGGGCTTGACTCCTAGCTCTGCAGAAGAAAGCTTGGAAACCTGAGAACCCTGGCTCAAGCTGAAGCTCTGAGGGCTTCTAGGTTACCTGCCAGGGAGCTAGGAGGCAGGAAGTCCTGGGATGGGCTTCAAAGGTCTGTGGCTCCGGGGTACCAGCTCTATTCAGACTACCCTAGAACTTGGGATCCCAGGGTTTCCAGACTCCTGGGCCAACTGGCTCCCTGAGCTGCCTAATTACTGCAGACTGGTAAACCAGCAGTCCCATAAATTGGGCAGCCCTGGGTGTTAGCTAGCCTGTGATTCTGGAAATCCTGGTGTCCCCAGACCTAGAGCAGATGGCATGGCAGAGCTGTCTCAGAGCCACAAATCGTGGGATCCTCAATTTCACCACTGTATTAGCATTAGCTGCAGTGAATGTCAGTCTCAGTTAGCAGCTGCTAGTCTCAGGGAGCATATTTCATTTCAGAAATACCATGTGTCTGTGTTTCTGAAATTTTTTTTTAGGGATTTCCAGTTCTTGAGAAATTAAAAAAAAAAAAAACTTTTTGTCAGATTTGGATTAAACCAAATTTCAAAATCTCAAAATTCCTTGCAAATTGAAAAGCCAGAGTTTTGGCAAGTTGTAAACCGGACATTCTATTAGAACATGTTTTATAAAAAGCCATCACTTCATTGTTTCATCAGTGAATCTTATTCTTTCCAGCTTGTGGCCCCAATGATAGAAACATTTGACTTATTCAGAGATGCAAGCTTTCTGCACTTAAAAATCACTGCCTGCCTTTTAAAGGTGAACATTTTCCTTTTATTAATTCCACTTTGCTGTCTCTGGTATAGTTCCTTCCTCTGAATCATTTTCATCAGTATCAGAGAACTTTTCAATTTTCCTATAGATTTACATCCTTCTGACTGCCATCTCAAACTGCAGAGATGTCTGCTCAATAGTAAAAGTTCACATTCAGAAAAAGTCCTGAAGTCTCAGAGTTTTGAGAGAGATCTTACTAACAAAAGAGTCAGGAAGCAGGTGAGTTCAATTCTATTCTATTCTACATTGCTTTTCATATTGCCTTCATCATTGTAGTATTGGAGTGCTTTCCAGTAATGCATTAAACAACTTATAACATTGCCCTACAGGTTTTTCTGCCTAAGGTAGGAAGTACTAGTACAAAATTGCAGGGAAAGGATGAAGTGGGGAAAAGCTGTGGTAAAGCAAATATTGGGACCAGTGAAATATTTGTTAGGAGAAGACAATGACAAGATAATGAAGAGGCTCATTAATCAATTATTGCCAGATAAAAACTCAGTAGAGTTTCAGTCTGAGGCCCCTGAAGTTAGTAAAATTGGTTACTGGTTTTGTGGGCTGGAAGAGGAGGAGGAGGAGAAGGAAGTGGTACCATAAAATGGTAGCTGAGACAAGGAAAGCAAGAGTGCTCCTCCTGGAAGTGATCCAAACAGAATCAATTAAGAGCAGGACAAAAATCAGGTGTCCCTTTCTCTTCCTGATAAGCACCACCATCCACATCAGAGACTTCCCATAAAGCTAAATGTATGACTTATTGTGTTTGTTAATTAAGGAACTTACAGGGGAGGAGTGTGGTGTATTGAAAACTCTTAAATTTACAAGTTCCCATTGCAGGTTTATAAGGGGTTTCCTAGTCCTGCTTGAAGGCTAGGAAGATTTGTAGGGAACTGTGCCATCTGGATCTTTTGTAGTCAGTCTGCAAAGAGCCAGCCTAGATCAAGGTGGATTGAGCTAGGCCCTTTTCCTTAGAAAGCAGCCTGTTTTGTCTCTCTCTGGTTTTGGTATTTGTGTGTTATGGTTCTGGATTCCAAGAAATAGTGTTAAATTGCAACATTACAGAAAGAGAATTTTATGCTTTTATCTAACTTCTCTGTGTGCATGCCATGAACATAACAGTTATGAGCTCAGTTTAGGCCACACTGAGCTGAACATTGCAGTTAAGACACTAAAGTATAATGCCTGAGAAAAACCATGATAGCTGCTGGGGCCTCAGATTCTAGGGCCATGTGATGGGGTCAGAATGTCAGGAGATAAGTCCAGTGTAGAGACGCATACATGGGAGTCATCAGTGCGGAGGTGATTGTTGAACTTTATATGAGAGGATGAAGGATACCCAAGGATAGGCTGTAGAGGGAATAGAGAAGAGGGACACACATAAAGCCACAAATTACTCCAACAGAGACAAGAAGTGAAGGACAGGATGAACTGCCAAGTTTACAATTATAATATAATGCTTTATCTCTGTCAGGGTGTGTCTACACTCTGATAAAAAAACAGCAGCACCTCAGTAGGCTGATTTGGGCTCACGGGGCTCAGGCTGCTGGGCTAAAAATTGCAGTGTAGATGTTCAGGCTTAGGCTGGAGACTAGGCACTGAGACCCTTTTCCCTCAGAGGGCTCAGAGCTCAGGCTTCAGCCCAAGCCCAAGAGTATACATTGCAATTTTATAGCCCCACAGCCCATGCCCCACAAGCGTCAGTCAACTGACTCGGCCAGATGCAAGCCATGCAGCAAGTCTTTTATCAGAGCGTAGACGAGCCCACGGTGGCCTTAATAAATCTACAGCATTAATAAGAGTTGCACAACTCTACCCTGGGCAATAAATGTACCCATGAGTTAGTTTGGTGTATGGAGCTTTTAGAACTGAGGTGACTATATTTTGTTATAGTTCTTTTAAGATCTATAACATTCTGTGAGGTCAGTTAAAGATGGAGATGGTACCCAAGAAAAAAGTGGGCTGGCTGTAGCTTGTAAATAATGATCCACTAACTTGATTAATTTTAAAAAGAACAGGAGTACTTGTGGCACCTTAGAGACTAACAAATTTATTAGAGCATAAGCTTTCGTGGACTACAGCCCACTTCTTCGGATGCATATATATATAAGAAGTGGGCTGTAGTCCACGAAAGCTTACGCTCTAATAAATTTGTTAGTCTCTAAGGTGCCACAAGTACTCCTGTTCTTTTTGCGGATACAGACTAACACGGCTGCTACTCTGAAACTTGATTAATTTTGAGTTCTTTTGTTTATTCTTGTGCTCAATTGTTTCTCCACATTATTGTTGGAAGTTAAATTAATTGTCGTTCATTAAAAAGGCATGATTAGCTTAATTGCATTTGAAGACATAACAAGAAAATCACTGGTGACAAAGATGGAATTGTTTTCTTGGAAACCTTTACAAACAGAAGGACAGGCAGCGTGTCAGAGATTGCTAAACAGGAATTAATTCAAGAAAATGTTGTAATTTTTTCTTCACAACAGCTACCAGAATATGCAAAAGCCTGTTACAGAAAATAAATAGAAATCATGTCAATATAAAGAACTGATAGAGGGCTGCAATATAGTATTATGAACTTCCTCTTCCCCCACAGCTGAGTGGCAGGTGGGGGTGGCTTGAGAGAAAGCTTGGGGGAATGGAAAATGGGATGAGGTTGCCTGTCACCAGCACTAGGAGAGGCAGGTGTTGCTGTGAGAGGACTCTGGCAGCATCAAAGTTTGTTGCATTTTTAGACAATGTGGTTTTGCCTCATTCCTTCAGATGCCCCTGATGCTACAATATATAATTTCTGAAGAAATGTTGAAGAAAAAATTCCATATGAACTCTCTGCAGGTCATGAAAACATGCCACAGACTGCACCGCACGATTCATGGAAGTGGGATATTAAGTATTGTGGAGAAGAAAGAGCCAATGTACGGCTGGTTAGTGCTCAGACTAGGTGGCCAGCAGCGCTATTGCACGAGAAACATTTTTGTTGCTCAGATTATGGAAGATCATTTGTCTGAAGAGTTTGTTTTATGGATAATGGTTCACAGTTTGTTTCTAAGGAATTTCAGATTTTCCTTAGGAAAAAAATCTGTAAAATTCACTGGATGAGGTATTAGCCAGTTTCAAGTGGGTTTGCAAAACATTTTGTGCAGACACTTGTATGCGAACTAGAGAAAAAAAATAGGATAAGCCCTGAAACATTGTATTATAAACATTCTTTTATTGGATAGATCAACACCACAGACCACTACACAGCAAACTCCAGCAAAGATATTTCTTAAACATCAATTAAGAATATTTGACCTGTTTAGATCACTGAAGCAAAGAACTAAATGAAAACATTAGTGTAAAACACCAGCAATTTATGCCTCATATATTTTTTTAAGCAACCCAAAGCAAAAAACAGCCATTTTAGAATCACATTCATTCAAATATAGTACAGAAGAAACCCCACTGTTGTACCAACTGATCTTAGTAATTATTGACTCTCTGTAATCAAATTTCATTGGGTACCACATATCCACAAAACCATCCCTTTGCTTAACAAGAAGCTTGAACATCCCCTTCAGTGGGAATTCTGTGGAAAGGGGCTAAGAAAGAGAGAATCTTAGCAAAGCTTTCCTCACATATGAAACAAGTGAGAATCATAAACATCCAAAGAATAGATGGGGAAGAGAGAGAGGGACAAAAGAGCAATGATAAATTCATTTCAGTGAGGCATGTACTCATCTCAACTTTATAAATTGTTATATTCTCCCCTCTCAGTTCTCAAGGTGGCAGAAGTGAATCTTCAGAAAGGATCTGAATGAGGCAAATAAAGTGACTTGCTAAACAGAATATGGAGGGCTTTCCAATCACAAATGGTAGCAGTGGAGAAATCACAAAGATGCTTGTAGGAAAAGAAGACAAATAAGTGTGTTTGTTTGTAAACACTTTAAATATGGTCACATTTTAAATAATATTTTTGTACTGTAATTATTTAAACCCTGATTTTTTTTGGAGACTGTCATAACTATAAAGGGAAGGGTAACAGCTGTCCTGTGTACAGTACTATAAAATTCCTCCTGGCCAGAGACTCCAAAATCCTTTTCCCTGTAAAGGGTTAAGAAGCTCAGGTAACCTGGCTGGCATCTGACCTAAAGGACCAATAAGGGGACAAGATACTTTCAAATCTTGGGGGGGGGGGAAGGCTTTTGTTTGTGTTCTTTGTTTGGGAGTGTGTTCGTTCTCGGGACTGAGAGGGACCAGACATCAATCCAGGTTCTCCACATCTTTCTAAACAAGTCTCTCCTATTTCAAACTTGTAAGTAAATAGCCAGGCAAGGCATGTTAATTTTCCTTTGTTTTTCTCAACTTGTAAATGTACCTTTTACTTGAGTGTTTATCTTTGTTTGCTGTACTTTGAACCTGAGACTAGAGGGGAGTCCTCTGAGCTCTTTAAGTTTGATTACCCTGTAAGGTTAATTTCCATACTGACTTTACAGAGATGATTTTTACTTTTTTTCTTTAATTAAAAGCCTTCTTTTTAAGAACCTGATTGATTTTTCCTTGTTTTTAAGATCCAAGGGGTTTGGATCTTGATTCACCAGGAGTTGGTGGGAGGAAGGAGGGGGGATGGTTAATTTCTCCTTGTTTTAGATCCCAAGGGGATTAGATCTGTGTTCACCAGGAGTTGGCGGGAGGAAGGAGGGGGGATGGTTAATTTCTCCTTGTTTTAAGATCCAAGGGGTTTGGATCTGTACTCACCAGGGAATTGGTGAAAGGTTTCTCAGGGATTCCCAGGAAGGGAATCTAATTGGGAAATGGTGGCAGCGGAACCAGAGCTAAGCTGGTAGTTAAGCTTAGAAGTTTTCATGCAGGCCCCTACATTTGTACCCTAAAGTTCAAAGTGGGGATCCATCCTTGACAGAGATGTATTTGTGTAGGGAGAAATATTATAATATTTAAAGTGCACATGACAATATTGTACTTATGGAATTGGAGGCACAGATATTTATGCCTGAAAAATGGGCCACTTTCACAGATGAAAGGTGTGAGCCAAGGCAGTAGAGTAGAATCTCAGAGTTACAAACACCAGAGATACGAACTGACCAGTCAACCACACACCTCATTTGGAACCAGAAGTACACAATCAGTCAGCAACAGAGACAAAAAAAAAAAAAAGCAAATACAGTGTTAGTGACATAAACGACTAAAAAAAATAAAGGGAAAGCAACATTTTTCTTCTGCATAATAAAGTTTCAAAGCTGTCTTAAGTCAATGTTCAGGTGAAAGAACAACATAACGTTTTGTTCAGAGTTATGAACATTTCAGAGTTACGAACAACTTCCATTCCCAAGGTGTCCATAACTCTGAGGCTCTACTGTATATCTTTCTAACAGCATTACTATGACTGCATTGTGACTGATTTCACAGTGCCAGTCAAGATTGGATGATACTGTGATATCTCTTTTGGAAGCATAACTTTTAATGCTTTTTGTTAATTGGTTTATAGAAATCCTACTCATATGTCCAAAGCAATACATTTTAAGCCAAATTTTCATTCCATTTGTAAGAAATGAAATTATGTTTATAATCAAAAGGAAAAGCAACATAGGGCTAAAATCACTCCTAATTCAACTCCACTAAAGTTAACAAATTGTTTTTCCTATGATGAAATACTATAAACATATATAACAAAGTGCTTATATTTCAGGAGAAATACCTTTAATCACTCATTTTACCTTCTGTTATTCTTTCAGGAATTTGGATTACAAGGCTTAGAAGAAAATATCCTAGATGGCTAAAGTGATAGACTCACTAGAATAGAATATTAGAAGTTAACTCTAAAATAGAATATATACTCTAAGGCCTGGTCCACACTAACCCCCCATTTCGAACTAAGGTATGCAAATTCAGCTACGTTAATAACGTAGTTGAATTTGAAGTACCTTAGTTCGAACTTACTGCGGGTCCAGATGCGGCAGGTAGGCTTCCCCGTCGATGCCGCGTACTCCTGTCGCCAAGCTGGAGTACCGGCGTCGACGGCGAGCACTTCCGGGATCGATCCCAGAAGATCGATTGCTTACCGCCGGACCCGGAGGTAAGTGTAGACCTACTCAAAGTTAATACTGTGCTGAACATGTCTGTTGCCAGAAAGTTTATATATGAAGTTTTGCCTTTATGGTAAAGCATAGCTCTTGTGTATGTCATAAGATTTATAAAGACATGTTATAGTATACCTGCTGAATGTATCTGTAACCCTTCTGCCAGCTGCTGTCCACAGCAAGAAGGGCCCAGTTTAATATCTTGCAGTTCCTCTTAACATTACAAAACAGAACTGGCTTGAGCCGCCACCCAGAAATCTGAGAAAATTAAACACCACCACTGTGTACCTCTAGAAGGCAATATTTTCCCATTTGCAAGTACTGAGTCTGTGTATATCAAAAGAAAGCTTTTATTAAAAGGAAGAGGGAGGTCAGAATTAATTGGAGAAAACACACATCAATGATTCAGAAATATGTAAACATAAGTAATATGTAAATCTGCAGTATCTTGGGCAGTATTCCTTTTCCTCGTTTTTTCACCCTGCAGTGTGAAAGTCTGATGGACAAATGTCCCTTTAACATGACGCTCTCCTTTCCCTCCACTGCACCCCACACACAGTTAGTGGTCAAAAGTCAGCAAAGTCCCAGAATTCAGAGGTTCATTCTGTTCCCTTCTCACCCCAGAACGGGGGTGGAGGTCCAGCAATGCCGATGCTGCTGCTTATTGCTGTCACTGTTGTCTCTGAGTCTGGTTGGCACTCGCTGCTGCCCCTACCTCTAGCTGCCAGGCTGTGTTCTGAGGTTCCACCACTTAACCCAGTTCTTAGTGATTTCAGTTCTCAGCGATTTCCTGGATAGTGTGGAACCTCACTACTGCTGCATCCTCAGTGTTGTCTTTCATTGCAACGTTGTCCCCACACCAGGTCTAAGGTTCAGTCCTCTAGACTTGCTCCTCACTAACTTCCCCACTAGCCCTAGTGATCACTGAGCAGAAACAAGGATTCTAAATGGACTTTGATCAGCTCCAGCTTTAAACACCGGGGGTGCGGAGTGGGGAAATCAAACAATATCTAGGACTCTTTAAACAAAGTCCACACCACCAGTCAGAACACCAGTCCGCACCTACCCTCTTTCTGACTTTCACTTAGTACTACTTAGTGAATGAGGCTACACTTAGGGAATATTAAGTACAGTTCTGCTGTTCTTTAATAATATAGTAAGGATAATAGCATTTCATTACTCCAGCATTGATTATTTAAGTGAATTTTAACCAAAACCAGCCAAAACTGATCACTTTAGCAAGCCAGGTCTGTCTGGTGAGCACCTAGGTAAAATAGGTGTGTCCATGGAAATGCAGTCTTCTCCAGAGATCTTTTCCCCCTGTTCATTAATATATGGCAAGGGAGAGCTCATTCAGACTTTGGCTTATATGTGCACTTGCCCACAAAGGATATTTCTTGCTGGTCTTTGCAATTACTGCTCTAAATCCAAATTGCAAAACGAATCCTAGAACTTAAAATGAATGACTGAAGACATCTATGATTATAGACTTTGTTACTCGTAACCTTATTTTTTTAAATCGGTATCTTTGCATCTCATTGCCCCTATGTATACAAATAAAAGCATATTTTTAGTCAAAGTTTCCATTCATTTTAACTTTTTCTGGGTAGAATGGAAGCTATCTTCACAGTAGTTTAATGAAAATTACTGTTGTGTGACGATACTTATAGTTCCACTAATTCTCTATTCATTTTTGAGTATGTCAAACATGAGTGTGTATACTTATATTCATTTTGAAAATGTAACATGGATCATATTACATGCATGATAGTCTGTGCGTATACTTGCAGGCAAAGAATCCAGGCATGCATACATTGAATTCAGTAGGATTTGTAGGTACAAGCATTGTAGCTTTGGATGAAGGTTTTACATTTACCATATTGAAAATCTTACCGAAAATTGACAATTTAGTCCATTATGACTAAATTTAAAAAGCAAAAAACAAGATCCAGTGTTGCTAGCTTAGCTTGTTTTCATTCTCTTCTAAAGATGTGAAACACCAAGTATGTGAAAAGCACTGTTTTATGCTAAATGAAATAACATCATACTAGCAAACAAGTTAAAAATAGGCAGCTCTTAAGTGAAAAATGATGATAAGCATAAAGTAAACAGAGCAAAACATTGTGTTCCAGTCTTAGTGGAAAATATTTTTTTTGTTTCAGATTTAGCTACCCTTGGTAAAATATGACTGTAAATGTTAAGAGTGTCCTTTCTTATACTAAATAACACTATATATTAGATTCAGTATTTTGTTTCCCAAATCCTAAGTATAAAAAATTTATAACTGCACACCATTCCTAGAAAATGTAATTACATTTTTATTATGATCATATAGTACCCTGCCAGACTGTGAAGTTCATGGACTGTGTCTTCGTTCTTGAGTTACAAAAAGGTATTGATGTTAGTTTATTCTCATACAAATCTACTTGATGTGACTTCTCCTGTTGAGGTTATCTCCAAAGACACATAGGTGAAATGCACTGACTTGATATCAAACAATGCAAGGCCAATTCAAAATACAAGGAATAGAAAGCTACCTCTGAAAGGTATTCACAAGCCTCTTTCTTCAGTTTGAAGAGAAGAGTAAACAGTATATTTTACTTTTAGAAAGAAAGGCAAATGCAACTCTAATCCCCCACTTTTTTCATAAAAGTCCAATTACTTTTCAATGATGACACTGGTTAGTCTCATAAGCATAGGTGAGAGGTCGCAAGCCGGTGATACCACATTTTATCACCATGAAAAAATAAATCAGTTATCATGTAGCAAAAACAAAATTAGTTAGTGCTATCATACTTCCTGTCTGTCCCTTAGTGTGCATTTATATGATCACATGTTCAGGAATTGTATGACTCTATGCCTATCTACACAGAGAAAATCAAAGAAGATGTGGTATAAAGATTTTATTGGCCCTCGTTTGAGATGGCCACACTAGTCACAAATGGTAAAACAGGGGCTTTATTCTCAGACTTCAATGGAACACACAGTACACTTGCTTTTAACCCTGGCAGGCCCCAGATTATAAAACATTGTGAAATGTTTATATCTAGAAAGCTATCTGAGGTCATTACTGGAGTTGTTTTCAATGGATCAGTTATGATGTGTCTCTACTGTTGCACCCTGGCAGCTGAATTGCAGCTTCACTGACATTTTTATAAGCTCTAAAAAATTTATATATTTTTTCTGTAAAATTATGTCAGAGTACATGATGGTGTGGTATAAAGGTATTCTTGGCAGTCATGTGGATTGGTTTGTATAACAGCAGGCTTGTGCACAGTGAGGGTGGAAGGACCATTTCCCCAGATGCTTCCTAATATCTTAGGGGCACTATATGCCCTGAGAAAAGCATGGAGGGAACAGACCCTATATTTACTTGATTACAAGGAGTACAATTGTGCTTTGATCCTTACATGGGCCACACAAGATATAGGAATGTCACTGCACAGCTATGAAAATGCCAGACATGAGCTGATCCTCAATGGATTACCAATGCCAGGGTAAAACAACAACAACGACAACAAAGAATAGCCCGCTCCATAAACCATTATAAGTGGGTTTGGAAGGATTTGATTTTTATTGGTAAATGATGATAAATGGCGATGTCACTGTACAAACACAAACCAACTAAAATATTTCCACTGATACGCATCGAAATTTACAGATACAGAAAATAGGAAAAATGCTGCTTGAGAACTTAATGGAGTTTGATTTAAGGATATTTACTTGTACATTTTGCCATGTGATGTTGACAATTTGTGTTTTTATGGTTATAAAGCTTTAACTTTTTGAATCCCAACTTCTACTTCTTTAAATAATTATTGTCTGATATCCCAATAATTTTGTGCAACTTTGAAAATTTAAATAGATAAAAATTTAAAAAAAGTTTAAAAATAAACATCAGTATTATCCAACAAAATTGAAAATAAATCAAATTCTGACAAGCCTATTTATAAGACATATCATAGCCCAACCCATCAACCTTCCTCCGCTCCAAAGGCCCAAGAGCAATAATGAGGTTTGCATCCTGTCCTGAAGGTTAAAAAACCCAAGCTCTCTTGGACCAAGGATTCAAGCAGGAACCAAAGTGGATAGTCCCAGAGATAACACATGACAAGTGTCCCCCCTGGCTTCTATATCAAGAATGGTCTAGATTAAAAGATTCTACTGTCCTGAGCATTGGCAGTACAACATGGGGAGACAGGTGCATAGTGAGAACATATACTGAATATCTCATAGAAATAACCTTTCATAAAAGTAAGATCTGATTTTCTTTTTAAAACATATAGGACTATTTTTGATATCACTTTCCTTGTAAAACCAGGCTCCCTTAATTAGCAAGAGTCCAGCTGTATAGGTCTCAAAGAGGCTAGAATATATATATATAAAAACTTTGGATGGCTCAGTGTAAGCCATGGATACATCTAAGGGTAGAGTTTGACTCCTAAATTCAGTCATACTGAACAAATTGTGATAGAGACCACTGAATACAATATACTTACCTATGTCCAGGAGCTCTTTTAACCAAATGATGAATAAAACTGTAGTAGTTCTTGCAGGATTAGATGCTTCTTTTAACCCTGCCTGAAACCGGAAAGTGAAGAGGCAAATGTTTAACTGACACTTTTGAAATCTCAAAGTGGCAAGTTCAGTTTTAACTGTAGGCAAAATGTTTGATTCAGTTCTTACATAATCCAAACTGGTTTATACATGGACTTGTGATTAAGGCACTGGACTGGGACTCAAGAAACTCCATTGACCTTGGGCAACTCACACTCTCTGTATGCCTCAATATCTACCAAATGGGGGAAAATACCTCCCTACTTCACAAGGATGTTATGAGGATAACATAATGTTATAACATAATAATAAATAAATAAATAAATGGAGATATCCTATCTCCTAGAATTGGAAGGGACCTTGAAAGGTCATTGAGTCTAGCCCCCTGCCTTCACTAGCAGGACCAAGTACTGATTTTGCCCCAGATCCCTAAGTGGCCCCCTCAAGGATTGAATTCACAACCCTGGGTTTAGCAGGCCAATGCTCAAACCACTGAGCTATCCCTCCCCCCTAATGATATGATAACATAATTGATTAATGTTTGTAAGGGGCTCAGATACTCCAGAGTTGGGACAATATAAATAGACAGATAGATAGATGTCATTTACAATATTCAGTTTGGAAGCGATATATTAAATCCTGCATCAGGACACAAGACAACCTCTAACTGAAAAGTAGGAAGCCATTTCCTTATGTATTGATTTTTCTTATTTTCCCATTTCAGAGATTCTCTAATCTTCTCTGAAGCATCTGGTACTGACCACTGTCAGAGACAGGATAGCTGACTCAATGGATCACTGGATCACTGATCCAGGATGCCAATTCTTATGTTCCTAACTAGACATATCCCATATTGATGTACAGTTCTAGTTTTTCTCTCCATGTGAAGAAGTTCCATTCTGTCTCTGCTCCTGAACTCGCTGTATCTGTCCAATGTCACATCTTCAATTGTGCTCTTATACATCTCTTCCTTGATGTCACATCACAGTTGAGATTCAAACTCTCCAAAACAGAATTTTCCATTTTTCCTCTTAATTCTCTTTCATTTTGTCATCTCTGTGTCACAGTTGCTCTACTATCAACCTGGTTTGTCATGGAGAACATTTAACTCTCCTCTCCAAATCCAAGTTTTCATTGTTTTTTCCTGTATATGATAATCAAAATCTGGCCTAGCTCCTTCATCTCCAGTGCTAAAGTCCTTGGCCATATCTTGGCCGTTCTCTCAGCTTAATTGTGGGACCTCTCCAGTTTTTCTGCTTCTCCACACCTTTCATTATTAAAATGAAAATCATTTTCTTCTTCTACTACTCAGACCATGCCATCCAACTCCTATTACCCCTTTACTGTTTAGTATTTACTGAAATCCCTCAAATGCAAGCTACTTGTATTCACCTTCAAGCCCATGTATCCTCTTCTTTTGTCTTGTCTTCTATTTCTCCTCTACTTTTTGTTCTCTACTGTAGCCCATAAGGCCATTTTGCTAGTTTGCTATATTTCATTATATGTTTTCTTTTGGTTTGATTCATATTATTTTGTTATCATATTATATTATTAGTGAATTAAGGTATTTTCTTGGGTTTTGTTTATGTGGAATTCCAGTTTATGGTATTCAGAAGAGTTATTCATGATTATTCATAATAGTTGGCTGTAATGCAAGTAACCTACAGGCCTGTATCCTGTATGATTATCTAGAGCAAGTTAGTATAAGTGTTTGTAATCTTTGGCATAGATAAATGGCCTATCGGTCACCCCCTTTAACTTTGGAGAACTGAATGGGGAACCTAACAAAGAACTGAATCTGTTTACCTTAAGTCTGGAGCAGACCGGTAACAGCAGTGCACACCACAGAACATGGAAGTTATGAGTTAGGCCAAGGGTAATGGTTTTGGGAATGAGATAATCAATATTAATATGTATGAATATGTGTCATAATATGTTAACCTATAGAGTAAGTGTACCCGAAGATTTATGTGGGTGAGGAAATAAGATATGGGCATGGTAGTTTGGGCCTAGATTTTGGCAGTGGGCAGTACTGGGACCCTATAAGGGGGCAAACAACCATGCAGGAGGAGTCACTTTTTCCTATCTTCTATCAAGCTATCAGCTCAGCTTCACAAAAGAGCCTAGCTACTCAACACTTGAATCTGACCCCTACCAACTTGGGAAGCCTGGACCATCAGTTCCTCGGGCATGCCAGAGTCAAGGCTGGTCCTCTGTCTCCTACTACCAGGTCTTCAGGGAAGGGTGTGAGTATGCTAGCTTAAGTAGTCTTTTAGACCAGAAATGTTACCACCAGGGGTCATAGAATTGTATTACTTCTTTGTGACTCTGTGTTTTATACCGTTTATGCCTCTTTCATTTATTTTAATAAAGATCTTAACAAGATGGTGTTATCCTCAGTATAAGTGTCCTTGCCATACACCCCGAGAGTCCTCTGACGATATTGAACACTCTGTATTCTCTATCCCTGTAGCCTGAATTGGGACAAGTAACTAAAATATCTTCTGATCAGATCAGTGGCGAGCCAAAATAAACTAGCCCATAAATTCAGGTCAACACTACTCTTCTTCATCTCCTTCAACTTTCCATTTTTAGTATATCATCATTCAGATCTATATGAATGGACTAAACACCCTCTCTCTGTTCCTGCAAAGCCTTTCTCAGAACTCACTTTTTCTCAGAAATTCTTCCACCTTGTTCTTATTACCACTATTCTACACATGCTTTTCCATGTGTCCCGTGTCTTGTCTTTGTTTCTTTTGTCTGTCTTGTATTACAAGCTCTTCAGCTTGTACAATGTACTTACATTTATGGTGCTATATAAATGATTAATAATAATAATTAATAATACCATCTGGACTATTAAGTAGTAATAACCCTGTGAGCATCAGCCCTTTAATTTGCAGATAATTATTTCATAAACTGCAATAGTGGCGAACAGAGGAGAAGAGAACAGAGGGAGTTTGCCTGGGCGATCGTCTGGGGGGAGTTCCCACAGAGTTTTTTGCCTTTCAGGCATCTGTGAGCAGTAAATACAACATCTGAAGAGGCTCTTAGAAGGAAGACAATATGGATAGTGAGCGATCAGCTGTTGTGACCTGCACAGGATGTGCCATGTTTGTCTTTCTCCCAGAGGATAGAAGCAATTTCATCTGTACGAAGTGCAAGCTGGTCTCCATATTGGAAGAGAAGGTTAAAGGACTAGAGTATCAACCCTGCATCGCATCAGAGAAAATGAAGACTTTCTGGATAGAAGTTAGCATTTGGTACTGCAGGCACAGCATGCTGAAGAATCAGAGAGGGCAGTGCAGAACGGGAAAGAAAATTGGCAGCATGTGACCTCTAGAAGAAGAAAGAGGAGAACTCATATACCCCCCAATGCAGATGGAGGTAAGAAACTGTTTTCAGGCTCTCTGCACAGGTACTACAGTGGAGAATGGTTTGGAAGAGTCATCTGCGGGAAGGGATCAGGCCCCATCGACCCGAAGGCATGGGATGCATTTTCCTAGGGATGGGGGTTCCAGGACCACTACTTCCAAGAGGAGGAGATGGGTGGTGGTGGTTGGGGACTCCTTCCTAAGGGGGAAAGAGTCATCTATCTGCCATCAAGACTGGGAAACTCAAGATGTGTTCTGCTTGCCTTGAGCTAGAATTCAGGATGTGATGGAGTGTCTGCTGTGACTAATCCAGCCCTCAGACTGCTACCCCTTCCTACTTCTCCACGTGGGCACCAATGATATTGCCAAGAATGACCTTGAGTGGGTCACTGCAGACTATGTGGCTCTGGGAAGAAGGATAAAAGAGTTTGAGGCACAAGTCATGTTCTCGTCCATCCTCCATGTTGAAGGAAAAGGCCCAGGTAGGAACCATTGAAATGTGAGGTTGTGCAGGTGGTTTCGGAGAAAGGGCTTTGGATTCTTTGACCATGGGATGTTGTTTCAGGAAGAAGGATTGCTAGGAAGAGATGGACTCCACTTAATGAAGAGAGGGAAGAGCGTCTTCACAGGCAGGCTTGTTAACCTAGTGAGGAGGGCTTTACACCAGTGGATGGAGATCTAAGAATTAGAAGGGGAGATCTAAGAATTAGAAGGGGAAGTAGAAGTGGGTGGCAACCTGGGCAGCTGTGACCATGAGATGGTCGAGTTCAGGATCCTGACAAAAGGAAGAAAGGAGAGCAGCAGAATACGGACCCTGGACTTCAGAAAAGCAGACTTTGACTCCCTCAGGGAACTGATGGGCAGGATCCCTTAGGAGGCTAATATGAGGGGGAATGGAGTCCAGAAGAGCTGGCTGTATTTTAAAGAAGCCTTATTGAAGGTGCAGGAACAAACCATCCCAATGTACAGAAAGAATAGCAAATGTGGCAGGCGACCAGCTTGGCTTAACAGAGAAATCTTCGGTGGCCTTAAACACAAAAAGGAAGCTTACAAGAAGTGGAAACTTGGACAGATGACAAAGGAGGAGTATACAAATATTGCTCGAGCATGCCGGGGTGTAATCAGGAAGACAAAAGCACAGTTGGAGTTGCAGCTAGCAAGGGATATGAAGGGTAACAAGAAGGGTTTCTACAGGTATGTTAGCAACAACAAGAAGGTCAGGGAAAGTGTGGGGCCCTTAATGAAAGGGGGAGGCAACCTAGTGACAGATGATGGGGAAAAAGTTGAAGTACTCAATGCTTTTTTTTTTTTTTGCCTCAGTCTTCACAGACAAGGTCAGCTCCCATACTGCTCCACTGGGCAGCACAGTATGGGGAGGAAATGAGCAGCCCTCAGCGGTGAAAGAACAGGTTAAGGACTATTTAGAAAAGCCGGACATGCACAAGCCCATAGGGCTGGATGTAATGCAGCTGAGGGTGCTGAGGGAGTTCTCTGATGCAATTGCAGAGACATTGGCCATTATCTTTGAAAACTCATGGCGATCGGGGGATTGGAAAAAGGCAAATATAGTGCTCATCTTTAAAAAAGGGAAGAAGGAGAACCCGGGGAACTATAGATGGGTCAGCCTCAACTCCGTCCCCAGAAAAATCATAGAGCAGGTCCTCAAGGAATCCATTTTGAAGGACTTGAAGGAGGGGAAGGTGACCAGGAACAATCAATATGGATTCACCATGGACAAGTCATGCCTAACCAACCTGATAGCCTTCTATGATGAGATAACTGGCTCTGTGGATACGGGGAAAGCGGTGGACATGATATACCTTGTCTTTAGCAAAGCTTTAGATATGGTCTCCCACAGTATTCTTGCCAGCAAGTTAAATAAGCATGGTTTGGATGAATGGACTATAAGGTGGATAGAAAGCGGGCTAGATCATTGGGCTCAATGGGTAGTGATCAGTGGCTCGATGTTTAGTTGGCAGCCGGTATCAAGCAGGGTGCCCCAGGGGTCGGTTCTGGGGCCGGTTTTGTTCAACATCTTTATTAATGATCTGGATGATGGAATGAATTGCACCCTCAGCAAGTTCATGGATGACACTAAGCTGGGGGGAGAGGTAGATACGCTGGAGGGTAGGGATAGGGTCCAGAGTGACCTAGAAAAATTGAAGAATTGGGCCAAAAGAAATCTGATGAGGTTCAACAAGGACAAGTTCGGTGTCCTGCACTTAGGATGGAAGAATCCTATGCACTGCTACAGGCTGGGGACCGACTGGCTAAGTGGCACTTCTGCAGCCAAGGACCTGGGGATTACAGTGGACGAGAAGCAGGATATGAGTCACGAGTGTGCCCTTGTTGCCAAGAAGACTAATGGCATATTGGGCTGCATTAGTAGGAGCATTGCCTGCAGATTGATGGAAGTGATTATTCCCCTGTATTCGGCACTGGTGAGGCCACATCTGGAGTAATGTGTCCAGTTTTGGGCCTCACGCTACAGAAAGGATGTTGACAAATTGGAGAGAGTCCAGTGGAGGGCAATGGAAATTATTAGAGGGCTGGGGCACATGACTTATGAGGAGAGGCTGAGGAAACTGGGCTTATTTAGTCTGCAGAAGAGAATAGCGAGGGGGATTTGATAGCAGCGTTCAACTACCTGAAGGGTGGAGGGGGGTTCCAAAGAGGCTGGAGTTAGGCTGTTCTCAGTGGTGGCAGATGACAGAACAAGGAGCAATGGTCTCAAGTTGCAGTGGGGGAGATCTACGTTGGATATTAGGAAAAACTATTTCACTAGGAGAGTGATGAAGCACTGGAATGGGTTACCTAGGGAGGTGGTGGAATCTCCATCCTTAGAGGTTTTTAAGGCCCGGCTTGACAAAGCCCTGGCTGGGATGATTTAGTTGGGGTTGGTCCTGCTTTAAGCAGGGGGTTGAACTAGATGACCTCCTGAGATTTCCTCCAACCCTAATCTTCTATGATTCTATGAATATTTAAAGATATAATTAAATAGTATAATTTCAAAAAAGAAAATATTTCTGGTTATTAAAAAATATATAGAATATAATATTTTGTCTTTAGCTGGAGCTTTTCAGTAACAATTTGAATTTAGATCACATGTAAAATGTGATATTAATAAAATGATACATTAATAAATAGTAATCATAATATGTTTGACCATACCCAATGTTGACATTGGAAAAAGTGATGATGACAGATGAATGAAAATTGCCACCTGTTATAACATAATACATGAAAATATATTTTCTTACTCTATATCTCCCAAGACAAAAATGTAGAATTGTTGCTTGCAAATTAACTGTAAAAGAAGGTGGAATGATTGGCTGAGTTACCTCTAATGTCACAGTGGCCTCACATAAGAGTTACCCTAACTGTAGACCTAACCCTGCCTGTAGCCTGTATAATCATAACAAGTATATACAAGTTTAATTACAAACTAATGTATTCAGATATAACCTAAGCATAAGATTTCAATGAATTTTGAGCAATTTTAATTGATTTTAACTCATAAATGAATTATGGTACATATGTATAAATATACAGAAAATGTATTTTGTGCTCAATGAATCAGTGCTATAAGTTTCAGGAAGATCTACTTTATTTTACATGCATAACAAAAAAGCTTGCATCCCAGCTTTAAATGCAAAAGGGAATTTATCCTTAACTATGAAGTAACAGAATGAGCTTCCATAATACAAGCATTATGGGTAAAATTTAATGTAGTGGGTTCCAGTTTATGATTTTGTGCACATGCAAAGACTGGTGTGCACACTTTTGAAGCACTATCACCCACGTTTGGACTTACTACATTTACACACACAAAAAACTGTTTGTGTGCACAAGTTTTAGAACCTACCAGCTTCATGAACAGATGTTAGTGACTGAAAAAAACAGGTGTGACTATTTACACATGCAAAAAAGACAGTTATACCCCTACTCATGTTGAGCAGCAACTTAAGGTCTAAATTGTCCCACTGAAAGTCAATGGCGCTATTTGTGGAATATGGTGCTACTCAGTGTGAATAAGAATATCAGAATCAGGATCAAAATGAGGCCAATATTAAGTCCCTTTGAAAATCAAGTTGTTAAAACACATTGTAAAGGGTAGACACAACATCACTGAGGAAGTATTTCTAGATAATTTGTTTCCAAAACATGGTATAATACAGATAATTTATTCAAAAACTCTATCTCTTTGAGTCAATATTGTTTCAATACTTATAAATGTTACTTTAAAGAGCCACTGTGAAGAAAATAGAATTTCATAAGTAACCAAAGCAACCTTGCCATTGAATAGCATCTTCATTTATTAATGAAGCAGCACGGATACATAGAACAATTTTTTTAAAGTTTTAGATAAATCATCCTATCAAAGACATCGAGATAAGAGGAATCAATGTGAATTGTTATTTTGACAGGTCACTTTTTCCCATTATTTAGTTTACACATCTTCTGAAGAAACAGAAAACAATCAAATGCTTGTGGTGATACTATGGATAGAAGGTGGGAAGCCTTGTATTCACATAGTGGCAGAGTGTGCTAAAAATGGCCTCCTGTGGTCAAACCATTCTAAGGAGAACCCCTTGCCTGAAGCTATGTATCTGGTGAAGTAGTGCTTTGCACTTCTACAGGGTCTTTAATCTGGTGGGCCCCAACAAGATTTGCAAGCATTGAAAAGGATTGGTTGACCTAAAGATGTTTAAATCACCTCCAAGGCAGGTCAGAAGTCAATGTGTGGAAGTGTGGCTATTCCAATGACCCAAACGCATGATGACTGTGGTGAAACACAAACCATGGGACATCTGTTGGTCTGCCAACTCCTGGAGGAACCATGCATCATGGAAGATCTTGCATGGCTACAGACTGGGCCATATCACATGCCCAGAACTGGAAAAACCTGTGATTGTGGTGGAAGAACACAAGAAAAAGAAGTTTTAATCAACCGAGTATCAGGCCCTATAATTCAATCTTAATAGAATATAGTAGATATGAATATAATATTTTTTTGAATCCTTAGATATTTGCTCCTTAGTTTAGATAACTATGTTATAGTTTCATATGTAAATATGTTTGTTTATTTAATTTTCCTATATGTTCCCTTTGGCCCTTATCCTGCAGACATTCTGTGTGTGGAATGGGAGTTCAAATTTGTTGTAGGAAAAACTCTATTCAACTCTATTCTCTGCTATATTTAAAAAACTTACAATTGACAACTGTTCTCTGGGTTTTCATAAAAATATACCCGATTTTTATATTTATCCAAGCCTACCTGTACTTGTCATCTCTCTTTTGACTTTCGCGTTATCACATTTATTTCTATGGTCCTTTCTGACACTTAGATTTTATGAGTATTAATATAGATTTTATTTATTCTCTCTCTTCTTGTAATGCCTCCTGATTTTTTTCATTACACCTGTTCTGTACAATAGTTGATGGCAATCATCTTTCTTGAACTCATTACCTATTCTCTGAAAATGTGCCTTTTAAAATTTAATATCTTTTAACTCCTGTCTTTCACAGATAAAATCTGATAGTAGACTCTGTAACTATATGAATTCTGAATAAGGTCATTCAGAATATATTTTCAGGATAGTTCCCTAGCAGCAGTCCATGCAGCATGCTAGTGTTATTAAAACGTTAATGTGTTGCCATCCACAATGAATTTTATCACTGATTGTCACAAAAAAGAACGTACTCCCGAATTCAGCAAAATATTCACTGGCACAAAGTAAACCAAATCTCAAACTCTGGGACTTGCAAGACATTTATTTTTCTTTTCAAACATTAAAGAGTTATTGGGAACAAAATAGTATAATGCAGATGGGCACACTACTAATGATACTGCAGTGTGCTATATGTAGCATTTTTTGTAGAGTACATATAACAAGGACTCCAGAGCAAACAATTTATCTTTAAGCTTCAAACCTCCTGGGAATAACATTCTAAATGAAGAAACACAATTCTTTCTCTGTTTCCTGCCACAACTTTAAATAGAAAATACGTGTTTCTACTATAGCCAGAGGTCTTTGTTCAAAGAGGTCTTTCTAAAATGTGAATGTCTCAACATTTACTTTGAATTACCTTGGGTAGATGTTAAATTATGTGAATTTAAAGATTTTTTTCTGTGTACTTAATGCATTATTAAGACCTTTTTTTATTCTGTCTCTCAGGAGGCTTTTCAACTGTGATGTTATTGTAACTGCTATTTCCTACCTAGCTGTTCATCAGATTCTACCCTTTTAAAATTTACCTGATATCAGACACCAGGAAGAAGGTCCTGTGGTGAGAATAAGGAAGGTGTTTGGAGGAGGCCATGGGGAAGTAGCCCAGGGAGTTGTAGCTGTCATGCAGCTGTTACAGGAGGCACTATAGACAGCTGCAGTCCACAGGGCCCTGGGCTGGAACCCGGAGTAGAGGGCGGGCCCGGGTTCCCCCCAAACCTCCCAATTGACCTGGACTGTGGGTTCGTCCAGAGGGGAAGGTCTCTGGGCTGTTCCCCAACCCACATGGTGAATCTCTGAGGCAAGAAAATCCGCCGATAAGCGCAGGACCCACCAAGATAGAGGAGGAACTTTGTCACACATGGCAGAAGAGATGAACCAAGAAATGTTTACTAAGTTAGATAAACAACTGATTTTATGATCTTTTATTTTTCTAAATATCTCTCATTTTACCTTTGATCAGATCTATATTTGTATTATTGGGCTAGTCAAATCCCATTATACCGATTGTCACTTTTCTTGCACCATAATGACATCCTTCATGTACAGTGCTCTTGTATGGAATATATTTCTCAGCCTCATAGAATTTACTCTTTCAATATATTATTTATTTTGCCCACTAGATTTTCTGAACTTGCCAAACCCTCAGTTCCCTCTTTGTATCATATTTCTATCTAAATATATGTTTGCCAACTCTCCCTTTTTTACTTAATAATCTTTTTATTGATCATTGTGGTATGCAGTAACATATCAGTAGCATATCTGTTAAATACATCAGATAGATTAAAAGATGAAATATAAGAGGAACAGGGAAATAAAACATTCCAAACAATAAACAGAACCTCACTGTAGTTGTTGCTGATGTATGTCTATTGATGGGTACACAACTGTAGATAACAGATACTGGAGAGTGGGATGATTGGTACAGTGCATTGGGGAGTGGACATCAAAAATATTGTGGGACAGATTTTGGGTGGTCTGAGCTGCACTTAACACAGTTCACTGTTGGGAAGGAGGAGTCATGGTAGGTAAAAGTAGCTTTAACATACCTTTATACCTTTCCCTACCCCAGTCCTTGGACAGACTAGTGATGTGTCCCCATCATAAAACATCCTTAGGTCTTCTCTACTTTAAATTTAGCTGCCCATAGCTCCAAAAAGCTATTGTGGCAGCTGGAAACCAGCCTGATATAGCAGTGACCTGGCCATATGCCCTTGATCAGGAACCAGGAGTTAATGGTGATATAGAGCTATTGGTGGAATATTCTCCTACACAGGGAGAATCCTCCACTTGCCAGGGAGGCTAACTGTAGGATTTTTAGTGTTGCTGGAACAGTGTAACAGACCCTTAGTGTAAGCAGAAATCTGTCCCCAGATGTGCATTTTGCATTTTCTATATCTCAGCGCACATTATGTGAATTAGGTACATCCCCAAAAATGCATTTCATGTTATAAAATAATGGCCTTATGCTGTCTTCACTATACAGTGGGTATATAACAAAAAGTGGGATATTAGAAGACTAAGCTATGGAAATGTGTAGAGCAGAGGAAAGGACGGGAAAAGAGGGGAAGCTGTGTCTTCTTGACTTTTGCTGAAGATTCTTCTTCCTGGTAGCAGTAAGTGGGCCTTCCTGTTAGCTCCCCGAAAATGAAGACAGAAGAGCACACCAACCAGTCATCCCCAGAAGATGTCAAGGTGGAATGGGCAAATTGAACACCGTCAAACTGCCTTAACATCCCATAAGACTTTGAAGGTAAATAAGGGATAGAGATCAAGTTTGGGGCGACCAGTGGAGGGGTTGGAGAAGAGAAGCAGGGGAATCCTTTTGTAAAAAGAGAACCAAGGCATAGCAGAGCCTATTGGAAGAAAGCTGAAGCATATGTGGGGGCCAAGGCTTGTTAGGAATCTCTTCCCCTTTGCCTGAGTGGTGTTTTAGGAACATAGGCCCATGTTAGACCTGAGTGAACTATATTTTTAAATTGAGTTTGGATATTAGCATAAGCAATAGGCCCAAAGCATGTGACCAAAGGAATGAACTAATGAGTAAGGAGGAGTATTTGTGTTATAATGCTGGTATTCGAGAAGGTCATTAAAAGTTTCTTATTTAAGATTTGGGAATTAAAGAAAATATGGTGAATTGGGCATCACACGCAATAAATAATTTGTTAAAAATGATTAGTCCACTAGTTGGGAAAAAATATGGCAAAGTGGAATAAAGGAAAAAAAACGTGAAGAGAACAGAATGCAACTCTAAAATACTGCAGCTGACTTTAGCTAAGGTCGAATAACCATTAATGATATCACTTGTTTGTCAGTGTATAAAAAAGAAAGGGTTTGTAGGGGGTCTTTGCTACAGCTTTTCCTTACTCCTCTGGAGCTAAGCCATGATAGGAAGGTGTCTCTTGGGCCTGATCTTATTGTGAATACTCAGCCAATGCTTATAACTGTATTGTTGCTAAGGTTTAGAATATAAGGCGGTATATACTTATATCAACATTTTGGATTTAGCCAACACCAAATGGCCTATGGATTAATAAAGGAGAGTGTGTGTATGGAAACTGAGTCATGGTAGACCATAATAAACTTATTAGGGAAATTATTTTCAGTAGTGTTCTAACTCTAGTTCTTCTCTCAGCAAGATTTTGGACTCCGAAAGCGGGGTTCTCCCACTCTTTCCTGCCAACCAGTGGTACATCTACCACCATCCCAAATTGATTTCATGGTTGGGAATCATCATCTCCTTTTTCTCTCACTCAGTCCCTTAAAGGTCAGCCAGTTATAAGAAGGATGGATGAAGCTGGAGTGGTGTGTTTCCTTGGACCATCCTTGAGCTCTTATCCAAATAGAGTTAGCAGAGAACCAACAACCCTTATGATGTCAGTAGCTCTCGAAAGATAGTTCATAATGAGAAAAGGCAGACACCATGAATGACTGGAGAGTACTTCTTCACATATAAGTGTATAAAATACAATTGGCTTATCCTATGCTGATGCTGCTCTCCTGTCCAACATTGGTTTTAATTTATTCAGCTTTCACCTGCAAGATTCATTAACAGTTTTTCTGAAGTCCATATAGCTGGTTCCCTGTGAGGGATACTCCTTGCCAGCTGGGGAGTGGGGTGAAAGATTATACATAGAAGTTGGGGCCCTTCAGCTATAAATTCCCCCACACACAACTGTAAGGCTTAGCGGACGAGTGATATTTCAGAGTGTGCAATAATAATCAGTGCAGATAGCAACCTACTAGCGTGGTGGCTCATTTCACATAAAATATGATGGTGTCAAGGTAATAAAAAGTTGTGCTTCAAAGCATGGGGATGCTAGAAATTTTTTTTAAAAGGTCTCAAAATTTTTTAACTTAGGCAAAACAGTATTTTCCCCTAGCCTTAGTCTCAGAAATGGCCGAAACATTTTGGCTGAAAATAAAATAAAATAAAATAAAATAAATCACCCTGAGACAGAAACACGGCATAAACTTTTAACCAAATGGTTAAAGTTTGTCAAAGTGAAAAGCAACTGAAAACAGGGTCTTATCCTGGGAAGTGAAGGGAACCTTAATAATAAGTAGTGTTACATAATAACTGCCTATAATTACAGTGTAGCTATTTATTACCTGACATTTCTTGAAGTCCTATGTATAGCATGTTCTCAATAAATCAGTCACTCAAGACGTGTGAGGCAACAACATTTCAAGAATTTTTTCAGTGTGGGGAGGAAAGTTTTTGGTCTGATAGGTTTGCACTACCCATCTTGTTAGCAGTGTAAACAGTTACTCTGTGTAGTTCTGCAACAACTCCTGAAATCAATATCTGAGAACTCAAAATTACTCTGTTTATAGGCTTCCCCGTCTCTTGCTCTGTACCTCAAACCTCTTTGTGCGCACTGAATGACTACTCCTGAAGAGTTACAAGGGAACTCTTTTTGATATCACTCAGACACTTGAAGGTTCAATTCCTTTAGGTTCAATTCCAACTCATAAAGTTCAAGTGTTCTCAGAATTTCTCAAAAAAGTAGTCCCAGCATTAATGTATACAGGTTTACAACCACAGCTGGCTTCTGCATGGCAATGAAACATGATGTACTTGTTTAGCCTCTTCAACCTTACCCCAACAAACAAACAAATGCTTTGTGCCTCCTCTTCCCAGGCAAGTTAAGCATATAAATAATGTGTCTATGTGACTAAATAGCCTATCTCTTATAGAAATTCACAATGCTAGGTGGGTGAAAAGAGGATTCACTTGAGAATGCATGCACTTGACAATGAGATCCATGGGCATCTAGGGAACAAAATTTAAAACTAATCTATAGAGTACATTTAAATAAATGACCAACAAAGCATGGTATAAAAGTTACAATATTGTAAGTAAAAACAAGAAGTGCGGTTAATAATGAGAAGTAATTAGGGGTATGGAATTCTATATGGTTGTAAACATAATGGGGAGGGGCAGTTTAATAATTAGTCAGCCTATTGAGAGAAAATCTGTATAACTTTGACATATACTTTAAACTTATTCAGCATTTTGGGGTCACTGTGACCTGTCACCAAAATCAATGTTTCAGAGAGTGTCAAAAGCAGAAGCAAAAAATAAATATTATTTTGATAAGAGACTTAAGCTGTAGGAAACATAGGCCATGTTTGGATTTAGGCAAAATTCGATTGGCCAAATGTTAACATTACTAGAAGAGGATCAAAGCAGCTTTCTGCCCTGTAGACAAAAGATAATGCCCTAGACTCTGCCCCATCTCTTAGGCTAGGTCTACATTACAAGCTAGGGTGTTATTCCCCTGCTCGAGTACATGTATCCATGTTAGCTCTCACTGAGCCCGCACAAGTCTAAATCGCACTATCGCAGCAGCGGAGGCATGGCTGTGCTGCTTTCAGGAAGGTTTGTACATGACAAGGCTCTGCTGCCACATCTGCACTGCTATTTATACTCCTATGAGCTCAATGAGAGCTAGCATGAGTATGTGCACACGAGCTGGAGAATCACACCCCTAACTTGTAGTGTAGATGTAGCCTTAGTTACTTTCCCAGTGCCATAATGAACTCATTGGCATGAGGATGAGTGGGAATGAGTGTACGTGTGAATGCTGGCGAGTCATTAATTTATATTTAAAAAACTAAGACATTTATGTATTGGGCTTAAGCAGAAGTTTGCCAACCAGCTTCTTGTTACATGGCACCTTGTTGCATCCCGTTTTCAAGATCTCTTTATGATTATTAATGAATTGTTGCAAGAGACATGCACACTAACCAGGAATCTTCAATTTGACTCCAAGATCAAGATGCCAGGCTATTGGCTCATATCAAGTTACAGCTTCCAGGCTGTAACACCTAACTGGCCTTTGAAGCTATTGGGTTTCCCCTGAGGCAGAGTAAGGAGACACTGATACCTACAAAAGACCCTAGTCATGCAGAAGAAAGAGGGAGGAAGTCTCTCCTGCATCAATGACAACACCTGTTATATCCTGATCTCTTCCCTGAATTGGTCATGCAAATAAGGAGAGGTGAAAGACTCTGACCCATCCACTAAGTCAAGCCTAAAGTTTACAACTGAGGGAGAAGTGACCAGACTCCCCCCACTGCATGCAAAAATCTTCAAATCCATCCCATCATCCGTCGACATAATAGTGAATATTAACTTAGTTCCTAAGACCAATCACATGAGCTAGAGAAAACTTTAAGAAGGTGGGAAAATCCTGCTGTAGAGCACTTTGAGGATACCTGAATCGTTCCAATGTCTGTTAGTTTGTGTGTATGTGTCACTAACTGCTTCCCAAAGTAGACACTAAATCCCTAAGTCTCTTATCTAAATGAAAAAGATCTTTGGCTTAAAGTTGCTATAAGTGCGGGATTCTACAAATCATTTTGTATCTGCACAAGACTACCAGAAAGATGCAGGCATTGTGATAAAGAGGGCAGGGGAACATACTAGATAAACAAAAGCTTGATTTGATTTCTGTGAACAGCGAAGCTTAATGGAAGAGAGCAGCCAAAGGAGGAAGATACCAGCAAATCATTTTAAGAGATGTATTTCCTTAAAAAAAAGGCAAGGACTAGCCTCTGTCTTTACTAGAAATATAGCTAAATAGCTTAAATCAAAGGGAACAGCTTCTCCTTTTAACCTTCCTGTAAGAGCTCATGAGAATTGTTTTCCTTAACTTCTTCATTATAACTTGATTTAATTACTTATTGTAGTAACCAGATAGATTGAACCATTCACTTATTGATTATATTTCAGTTATAAGCTTGATTTAACTATTGCATTGTATCATTGTAAATTAGATTAGGAAAACTATAAATTAAATTAACTAGTGACGTATTTTGCTTAAACTCGTATTTGTTTTATAACTGCTTGTTTAATCTTTTAATAAATTTATAAAAAGATACACTTATTTCTCTCTCAGAACTTGAACCAAAGTAATTGATATAGAGGAAAAAGGTGAAATTATTAAAAATCATTCCTGAGCCAATCCTATATTTTAATTATTTAAAATAAAACCCTATTATCCTTACAGTGCGAAGAGATGTTTTGAACTACAGCAGTAATCGGGGAATTAGGATATCTGGATACATTTGTACACTAAGACAATGAATTACATGGGAAATAAATATAAAGCAATCTTGATTATCTAAATGTAGAAGGAAGCGACCCTATTTTGCATACATTTCAGGAGTTGCAGATAATTGAGACTGAGATACTTGAGGCTTTACTAGAAGGGATGCATGAAAATAATTTTGATTCTGTACGTTATTGAAAGTCAGACAGAGCTATTACAGATAGGCAGGAGTTGTAGACCAAGCTGGATGAGCAAGCATCTCAGAGAGGTGATTAAGAAAAAAACAGAAAGCCCTACAAGGAGTGGAAGATGGGAGGGATTAGCAAGGAAAGCTACCTTATTGAGGTCAGAACATGTAGGGATAAAGTGAGAAAGGCCAAAAGCCATATAGAGTTGGCCCTTGCAAAGGGAAGTAAAACCAATAGTAAAAGGTTCTATAGCCATATAAATAAGAAGAAAACAAAGAAAGAAGAAGTGGGACCGCTAAACACTGAGGATGGAGTGGAGGTTAAGGATAATTTAGGCATGGCCCAATATCTAAACAAATACTTTGCCTCAGTCTTTAATGAGACTAATGAGGAGCTTAGGGATAATGGTAGGATGACAAATGGGAATGAGGATATGGAGGTAGATATTACCATATCCGAGGTAGAAGCCAAACTCGAACAGCTTAAAGTGACTAAATTGGGGGGCCCAGATAATCTTCATCCAAAACTATTAAAGGAACTGGCACATGAAATTGCAAGCCCATTAGCAAGAATTTTTAATGCATCAGTAAACTCAGGGGTTGTACCATACAACTGGAGAATTGCTAACATAGTTCCTATTTTTAAGAAAGGGAACAAAAGGGATCCAAGTAACTATAGGCCTGTTAGTTTGACATCTGTAGTATGCAAGGTCTTGGAAAAAAATTTGAAGGAGAAAGTAGTTAAGGACATTGAGGTCAATGGTAATTGGGACAAAATACAACATGGTTTTACAAAAGGTAGATCGTGCCAAACCAACCTGATCTCCTTCTTTGAGAAGGTAACAGATATTTTAGACAAAGGAAACACAGTGGATTTAATTTACCTCGATTTCAGTAAGGCATTTGATACGGTTCCACATGGGGAATTATTAGCTAAAGTGGAAAAGATGGGGATCAATATGAAAATTGAAAGGTGCATAAGGAAATGGTTAAAGGGGAGACTACAGCGGGTCATATTGAAAGGTGAACTGTCAGGCTGGAAGGAGGTTACTAGTGGAGTTCCTCAGGGATCAGTTTTGGGACCAATCTTATTTAATCTTTTGATTATTGACCTTGGCACAAAAAGTGGGAATGTGCTAATAAAGTTTGCAGATGACACAAAGCTGGGAGGTATTGCTAATACAGAGGAGGACCGGGATATCATACAGGAAGATCTGGATGACCTTGTAAACTGGAGTAATAGTAATAGGATGAAATTTAATAGTGAAAAGTGCAAGGTCATGCATTTAGGGATTAATAACAAGAATTTTGGTTATAAATTGGGGACACATCAGTTGGAAGTAACAGAGGAGGAAAAGGACCTCGGAGTATTGGTTGATCACATGATGACTATGAGCCACCAATGTGATATGGCCGTTAAAAAAGCTAATGTGGTCTTGGGATGCATCAGGCGAGGTATTTCCAGTAAAGATAAGGAGGTGTTAGTACTGTAATACAAGGCACTGGTGAGACCACATCTGGAATATTGTGTGCAGTTCTGGTCTCCCATGTTTAAGAAGGATGAATTCAAACTGGAACGGGTACAGAGAAGGGCTACTAGGATGATCTGAGGAATGGAAAACCTGTCTTATGAAAGGAGAGTCAAAGAGCTTGGCTTGTTTAGCCTAACCAAAACAAGGCTGAGGGGAGATATAATTGCTCTTTATAAATATATCAGAGGGATAAATATCAGGGAGGGAGAGGAATTATTTAAGCTTAGTACCAATGTGGACACAAGAACAAATGGATATAAACTGGACATTAGGAAGTTTAGACTTGAAATTAGATGAAGGTTTCTAAATATTAGAGGAATGAAGTTCTGGAACAGCCTTCCAAGGGGAGTAGTGGGGGCAAAAGACATATCTGGCTTCAAGACTAAGCTTGATAAGTTTATGGAGGGGATGGTATGATGGGATAGCATAATTTTGGCAATTAATTGATCTTTGATTATTAGCAGGTAAATATGCCCAATGGTCTGTGATGGGATGTTAGATGGGGTGGGATCTGAATTACTACAGAGAATTCTTTCCTGGGTTTGGCTGGTGAGTCTTGCCACATGCTCAGGGTTTAACTGATTGCCATATTTGGGGTCGGGAAGGAATTTTCCTCCAGGGCAGATTGGCAGAGGCCCTGCAGGTTTTTTGCCTTCCTCTGCAGCATGGGGCAGGTCACTTGCTGGAGGATTCTCTGCACCTTGAGGTCTTTAAACTACGATTTGAGGACTTCAATAACTCAGGCATAGGTTAGGGGTTTGTTACAGGAGTGGGTGGGTGAGATTCTGTGGCCTGTGTTGTGCAGGAGGTCAGACTAGATGATCGTAATGGTCCCATCTGACCTTAAAGTCTATAAGTCTATGAGTCTAAGTTCTGTGTAGTTGACTTGGTAGGCATTTAGGGTATGTCTACAATGCATAGAATAACCTGTGGCACCGAGTCTCAGACTGACTCAGGCTCATAGGACTTGGGCTGCATTTCTAAAAATACCAGTGGGCTCAGGCTGGCGCCCAGGCTCTGAAACCTGGCCTGAGCATGAATGTTTTCACTGAGTCATTTGACCCAGGCTCTGAGACTCAGTGCTGCAGTTGTTTCTTTGCAGTGTGGACATACCATTTGAAGGTGGAGAAATGCTGCAGGTTAGTTTTGGTACAATTCTTTTTAGAAACTGTGTGGACACCAGAAAAGTGGTTTCCTGCCTAAATCTTATTGATAGTGATCATTTCTTTGTTACAGCTGCTGTTGCAATACAAATTATACACCTGCAAAGCAAACAAAATCATTACCTGATGTCAAAGCATTGCAGTCGCTACTGAAAGTTTAGCATTTATTGCTCCACTACAGTATCTGAGATACTGAAATTTCCACCTATTGTAAAATAAACTTGGTAGCAAAAAATGTTGATTGAATGGGCCAGATTCTCATCTGGTGACATGCTGGCTGCCGCTTCCTGCAGCTCCCATTGGCCGGGAATGGCGAACCGCGGCCACTGGGAGCTGCGGGCGGGTGTGCCTGCGGACGGTCAATGTAAACAAACTGTCTCACTGCCTGCCAGCGGATTACCCTGATGGGCTGTGTGCAGCCCGCGGGCCGCAAGTTGCCCACCACTGCTCAATAGGGTTGTAGTTACTGCTCTCTATGAGATGGACTCTTGAGTTTACAAAGACCCTTTAATAATGATCAATAGCCATTTTTTAAAGACTTACCCACCTAGCTCGCTGCCTTTCACAGACCATATTGGCTGGTTGTACATAGGTTCAGTCAGGCATCTTGTTAAAACCTCCTAGGCAGTATTTTCTTTTGCCAAGAAATACGAATTATGGGCAGGTTCCCAGACTCTCCATTACATCCATTCTGAGACCTCAGCAAGAATATTATTTATAAAATATCCCTCTTTTTATGGTAATATAGTGGCAGCTCTTAGTTTTGATCCTGTTGACCACATTATTACCAAAATTTGCAATGATGGAGAATGTAAGCACACCGTTTATTAAGCATTCAGCTAAAATACACACTTATTCTGTTTGATTCATTGAGAAACTAAAGTAATTCCTTTTCTCAGATAAGTTCAACAACCCAATAAACTTAGTATAAATGGTCTCAAGTATTAAACTAAATTTACTGAATATAGTAATGTCACATCTGATTCTCTCTGCATGACACTGAAACCCATTAATCTTATTTGGCATATTGCTAATCAGCTTCATAAAGGCTAATTGCATGTTTTATAATTACTACAAATAATATTTTTAATTAGATATCTTAAATATTTCACATACAATAAACTGTTTCCTTTTAATGATAAAATTGGCAATATCATATTAGTAGCATATGAATAAATAAATCTAATAATAGATGATAATCTAAGTAAAATCAATACAAAGTTAAGGATTTTGCTAATATAGTTGTACCAGAATCATTCTACCATTTTGGAAAGCACAGAATGGTTCAAGTTGAATGGTTCAAGTTATTTTCATTCTGGCTATTCTGATAATGCAGAAACTTTCATTTCCATATATTGGTACATACGGAGCCAAATTTATCACAGAAGAAAGACTCATTGGGGCTGAATCTTCCCTCAAGTTCCCCAGTGTGCATTTGGAGCAAAACCTGTGTAAATAAGAATAGCTCATATTGTTCTTTTGTGGGGTTTTTGAGCATCCCAGCAGCTAAACTAGATTATGTAATAGGACTTTTCCGTCATCATCTTCGACCAAAGGGTATAAACATGGTGAGATCAAATTGCAATTCAAATTTTGCAAACATGTTCACAAATAATTTTCCTCTCTAATCTCCCAGCTCTAAAGGGGAAAAAGTTAAGAAGAATATTAGACAGCATGGGTAAGGTGCACCATTTTGCTAATCACAAATAGCGTTGGTGAGCATTTAGAAGGTGTAATTGGAGAAAAGATTCAAAATTGCTTCTCACTTTCTCGATCTCCCTTTAGGTTATGAATTTATCCGGGTGAGTTTACAGGAGTTTAATTGTTTTCCAAAGTTCAGATTGCTGCTACACAGCTCACTGCAGTCTTACGTTAAAAGCATTTGGTATACTCCCTATAGAGATGTAAAACAGTACACATTCCCCCATTTGAACAGATTGAGGAATTCTTGTAACACCTTCATTTATGCTGCTGATCTAATTAGTATGTTATACCATGTCCCAAGTACTGATCTGAACTGCATTCATTTTGTAAGGAGAAAATTAAAAAAACCCAGCCTACAAAGAATTATGGTTATTTACTTGTTATCAAGTATACAGAACATAGGAGACACAGTCTCTGCCACAAGAAGCGTACAATCTAATTTACATTTGTTTTAAGTACACATTTAAGACACAGCAGAGGGTACTAGAACAAGTACCGTTACAAAGAGAGAATGACTTTGCATCTTTTATTTCCAAAGTGCGTTGCAAAGCAGCTCAGTAGGTGGGAAAGCTTTTAGAGCTTCATTCCATCTGAGGCAGATCAGGGGAAACCTCATTGTGAAGAAGGGATTGTTATGAAGGGAAGCCAAGCAAAGTGATGCAAATGTGAAACCATAGGGAGGACTTTACAATCTGCTGAGCAGCAAAATGAGGTCAATATAAGTGAAAAAGACAATGTTGTAATATGCAGTGTTGTTGTAGCTGGGTTGGTCCCAGGATATTAGAGAGACAAGGTGGGTGTGGTAATGTCTTTTATTGGACCAACTTCTGTTGGTGAAAGAGACAAGCTTTCGAGCCACACAAAGCTCATCTTCAGTTCTGAAAGCTTGTCTATTGAAATACCATTCTTTTATGCATATGGAACTTTAAAATATATTAATAAATGTGTTACTTTTATAAAAAGTCCATTAAAATATGGAGACATACCTAGCTCATAGAACTGGAAGGGACCATGAAAGGTCACATGCAACCCCCTGCCTTCACTAACAGGACCCAGTACTGATTTTGCCCCAGATCCCTAAGTGGTCCCCTCAAGGATTGAACTCACCACTCTGGGTTTAGTAGGCTAATACTCAAACCGCTGAGCTATCCCTCCCTCCATAGGTTGTAATTCAGTGGTGTAAGGAAGTAAAAAGCAATTCAAATAGCATTGGCGTTCAAATCTACAAAACAAACAAATCTGATGTCCTGTAACTCACCCTATCTTCAATTTATTGTAGATGGTCTTACAACACTGAGGGATACTAACTACCATTGAGAAAATATTTTAGTTTCATACTGATGGAGCGTGAATGGATAAGTGTTTTCTGCATAATTTCCCCAACAATACTATTATAAATTATTTATAAAAGAAGGTGTGGTAATTGTGTGGTGAGGCATAATTCTGGGAACCAGGAAATCTGGTGTGAAATCCTGATCCCATTGAAATCAATGGGAAATTTTGCCATTGACAGTAATGGGGCTAGGATTTCATTTCTGAAATCTCTTCTTGGCCCTCTCACAGCCTGTATCTGTGACCTTAGGTAAGTCATTTAACCTCTCTATGCTTCAGTTTCCCTATCTATAAAAATGCTCTTTACATACCCCTAGGAGTGTCGTGAAGCATAAGTTATTAAGGACTACACTCTGCAACCCTTAGCACTTGATCCAAAGCCTATTGAAGTCAAAGAAAGGACTAAGGGGTTTGGATCAGGCCCTTAGTCATATGAAGTAGCACCTTAGTCAGCAAGTAGTCTCACTTAACTCAATGGGACTATATGATGTGTAAGGTTCTACTCAGCATGTGTAAGTGTAATGGAATGGAATCTGGCCAAAAGTGTTATTACTTATGATAAAATACAGTACATTAGTAAGGCACATTAAGTAGCATTAGCACCTAGAATGGGCTTCTATAAATAGTTGTGTTGATGGATAGATTACTTTACTCTGTGGTGTTGGACTCGGTGGTAAAAGACATAAATTCTTTTAAACATTATTATAGATAATGCTAGATCCCTGCCCGTTTCCTGTTAGCTGCAAATTCCCATCTCATCTTGATATAATTCCCTACTTAACAATAAAGAATCTAAAAAGTCACCTTTTCATTCATATTTTCATGCCAGCTGTTTTATTTCCTCTCTCTACCTGTCTCTTGCATACCTACGCTCTCTTTGTTGCTACCCTCATTTAATTAAAATATTAAAATGTCACTCACTTCTTTATAACATCAAACCATCTATCTTACCCTCCTACCAACTGCAGGCAAATATCAGTTCCTCTGAACATTTGGTATAAATCTCATTTTCTCCCTTTGTTCTTGTTCCCTTTCTAGCAGTGCTCTCCATGTCTGTACAAACTGGAAGGGCAGAGAGGGTCTGGATATGAGTGACCACTGACAGAGTGCTGGGACAAAACTGGGGCTGCAAAGCTGGGAAGTGCACAGAGCTTGGATGAAATGAATCTGATGTCAATTTCTAAACTAGTAGATACAGGATTTTCTTCGGTACCATTTAATGCTGCAGAGAGGAGGAGAATGAAATATCTGTTGTTACATGAGGCTAGATAGGGTAGCAGATTCCTAGCTTTGAGCTACTCCGTATTGTTGCTATCTCCCCGAGTGAAAGGTCTGGTATAGCTGCTCCACCCCACGCCAGGAGCAGGGCAGGAATGGAAATGTGTCCTAGGCAGTTTCCATTCTTTCCATGCTTCCTTCCTTGAACCAGATAAGTGGTAATTTGCTACTGGCTCATACCATGAATGCTCTTCTATCCTCCCTTGCACCAGCTTAGCTGTGCTGGCTGGCAGAGTGTGGGGATAGAGCCAAGGCACTGCTCACTCATTTGGGGGTAGGAGCATAGTAACAGGAATGCAGCACCTGCTCAACCCTGTGCAACTTGACCCAAGAGTTGGGTAGGTTGTATGGGGGATGTGGGAGTTTCCCTCCAAGACACAAGCATGCCCATTATTTGTAGTGCTTTAGAAATGACCCACCTATGCCTCAGGGCCTCTTATTACTTTTCTTACCTCATCCTCCTGCCCCTGCCCTCCTTGTCCACCTTCTTTCTGTCCACTTGCTGTGCCAGCCACCTGTTCTGTCTTGTTTTATAGACTGCACTCTTCAGGTAACTGTCACTGGCCATATCTTTATACAGCACCCTGCACAATGGGGCCCTGGCCTGGATGCGTTATTTGCTCTCTTTGTAGTTATTTTAAATACGAATAAATAATAGTATAGGTTCACTAATTATTAAAGTATAAAATCATAATAAGCTAATTAATTTTCAGAATTTTCACCTTTTCATATGATTAGTCCGGTGGATTTAAGTAAAGTTTGTTACCTTTCCCTTTAGTAATGAATTAGGCAGAAATCAGCTGAATTTGGATGAGTAGAGTAGCAGGATATGAACATCCTCAAATGTCCTCTCCATTTTGAAGGATGTATGTAGACTTTGTGGTTCTACATATATCAATTTCTTTTATCATTATATATTTTTCTTAATATTGGAAAATGCATGTCCATCCTTCAGTATATCAGTAAATTTTATTGCCTCTGTTTATATGTCTCTCTGCTGTCTGCTAAGATGTTTTTAATCTGAGGGCTTACTTTGTAGGCTAATTCATTATATTCACAATTATTCTAATGCTTAAATAGTCATTAATATTTTCATAAGAAGAAAAATAACTTCTCTTTTAAGGACTATTCTATAAAGCTTTAAATTTCACAGTTAATGCAGATGTTTTTTTGCCAATTTTCCATGCCATTTTACTTCTCTCCATCTACCTGGCAAGATGTTGATATACAACTGATCCTTTATACTAATTCCAAAATCTCCTCCTCTTTATAATACTATTGATGGCTAGCAATCAGTGGAAGGATTATTGTTTGAATTAATTCTGTAAGAAATGTCATCAACATTTCATGAAAGATGCTAAGCTTTACTTCTATCAGACACTGGGGAAAATCTGTATAATTCTTAGTTTAACTCAGCTGGGTTTTTGGTCCCCAACAGAGGACTTAGGGCTGTGTGGGTACATTCTAGCATTGCAATCTAGACAATATATATCTTAAAAAGGAAATGTGCTCATTTCAGCAGTCATTACTCTAAGAAACCAAGCACCTTTGGAAGCTGGAAGAGAGAGATAGCTGTGCAGGGCAGCAAGACCTGTGGTTAAAAAGAATAGCCTCCCACCTTCCTCTGTAAATATAGATGTTTGTAAAATAAAAACCTACATGATCTGAAAAGAACAATATTTAAAGACCCTATTTTGTGGCTAACGTGTTCTCATTTCCAATAAGGATTATTTTAGTGTAAATATATAGTTCTGACAGGAATTTGTTAATGTCTTTCTTGCTTTCCCAATAAAAAGATTGAATGAGGCTCAGAGTCCATGAATGATCCATGCCCATAACACAGGAGCTATTCTTATCCTCTCTTCTCACCTCCCACCCACCCACATTCACACATTGGCAAGACCTTACTTTAGGCTGGCGACAAACAGATGAGCAATGAAATAACTATTATCCCAAACCAGGATGGAAGTACTGTATGGAATGATTAGTAGCTTGAAAGTCCCTGTAACTATTTAAACCACACTGAGCAACAATGCTTTTATAATAAAGCTGAAGGTTTGTGCTATCTAAAGGGAATGTAGGCTCCTTATGTGCCCAGGAACATAGGCCTCCTCTTGGTGATACTTGGGAACATGCACTGAATTTGGCTCACTAAGGCAGTCTATCTAATTGGCCTGTTCTGCCGATTTGTACTCATGTAAAGATAAATGACAGGCATTTATTGAAGGATTTGATACCACCTGCCTTCACTGATCAGGAGGATCTTCCTGCATTGCCAATGCATTGGTTGCCCATAGAAAGGTTTCTTCTGTTAACAGTTGGTATGTCAACGGAATTCATTTGACCTGATAGGTCCTCTAGTACAGTGCAACTGCTGTCACACAACTGGCAGATTCTGGCCACAGAGCTGGCATATCCATTACAATTGGTGTAAGTTCAAACAGAGAGAAGGCTGTTTTAACTTGGTGCAGGGGTGCTGACCCTGCACAAAATGGCCATGACCATATTGGCCATGGGACTAGGGGAGCATGAAGGTGAGATTTACACTACTTTGACCTGTGCTGTGTGCAGTTTGACCAGGCCCCAAGGTCTGACCCTGGATTCTGTTCACTGCCATGTTATACAGGGTAGTAGTGAATGCTATACTTAGCCCAGGTCTACACTATAGGGTTAGGTCGAATTTAGCCTCTTTAGGTTGATTTTATAATGAATGCGTCTACACAACCAACCCAGTTCCATCAACCAAAAGGGCTCTTAAAATCGACTTTTGTACTCCTCCCAGGCGAGGGGAGTAGCGCTAAAAAGGACCTTGCTGGGTCGAATTTGGGGTAGTGCAGACGCAATTCAACATTATTGGCCTCTGGGAGCTATCCCAGAGTGCTCCAATGTGACCGCTCTGGACAGCACTTTCAACTCTGATGCACTAGCCAGGTACACAGGAAAAGCCTGGGGAAATTTTGAATTTCATTTCCTGTTTGGTCAGCGTGGCGAGCTCAGCAGCACAGGTGACCATGCAGTCCCCCCAGAATCGCAAACGAGCTCCAGCATGGAGCGAACGGGAGACACTGGATCTGATTGCTATATGGGGAGAAGAATCTGTGCAGGCAGAACTCTGATCAAAAAGAAGAAATGCTAATATATATGCCAAAATTGCACAGGGCATGATGGACAGAGGATACAACAGGGACACACAGCAGTGCCGTGTGAAAGTTAAGGAACTCAGGCAAGCCTACCAAAAGACAAAGGAGGCAAATGGTCGTTCCGGGTCAAAGCCCCATACATGCCGCTTCTATGATCAGTGGCATGGCATTCTGGGGGGCGGGGGGCAAGGGAATCTCATGCAACAGGGAGGAGGAGGATGCGCAGCAGGCAAGCAGTGAATCCGTTCTTCCCAGCAGCCAGGACTTTTTCATCACCCTGGAGCCAATACCCCCCCAAAGCGGGATCGCCAACCCAGAAAGCGGAGAAGGCACCTCTGATGAGTGCACATTTGTAACTACAGTACAGGGTTTAAAAGCAATAGTGTTTAATGTTTGATTTGCCCTGAAGACTTGGGATGCATTCGCGGCCAGTACAGCTACTGCAAAAGTCTGTTCACTGTTAACTGTCTGTGTCATAAACAGATAGTTAAGGGTTAATGCCTCTTTACCTGTAAAGGGTTAAGAAGTTCACCTAGCCTAGCTGACACCTGACCAGAGGAACCAATGGGGGAACAAAATGTTTCAAAAGGAAGGAGGGAAGTTCCCTTTGTCTTAAGTCAGTTTCAGTTTTGGCCAGAGTGGAAAAGATCAAGGAATCAGCCTCTTATCAGAGTAGTGAGTATTAAAAAGGGAATAAATAGGTTTATGTTTATTTTCTTTTGTAACTTGTCTTGGCATTAGGGGGATAATCAAATTGGGTATTTTTTTGTGTACTAAGGTTTTTGCCCAGGGGAACATCCTGTGTTTTAAATCTGTTGTCTGTGAGATCAGCTTGTATGCTATCTCCCAGAGGTTTTTCTTTTACCTTTCTTTTCTTTAATTAAAAGCTTTCTTTTTAAAAACCTGATTGATTTTTCCTTGTTTTAAGATCCAAGGGATTTGGATCCATGTTCACCAGGGAATTGGTGGAGGAGTCTCTCAAGGCTACCCAGGGAGGGAAAGGTTTTGGGAGGGAAGACAGATTTTCCCAAATGACTCAAATATTTGGGTGGTGGCAGCCAGACCAAATCTAAGCTTGTAATTCAGCTTAGGGGTTCACATGCAGGTCCCCACATCTGTACTCTAAAGTTTAGAGTGGGGGCTGAAACCTATAACAATGTGTCTGGGGATGGAGCGGGAATCCTCCGGGGACATCTCCATGAAGCTCTCCTGAAGGTACTCTGAAAGCCTTTGAAGAAGGTTTCTGGGGAGGGCTGCCTTATTTCGTCCACCACAGTAGGACACTTTACCATGCCAAGCCAGTAGCAAGTAGTCTGGAATCATTGCAGCACAAAGCATGACAGCGAATAGTCCTGGATTTTGGTTGGATTCAAGCAACATTTGGTCTATATCTTTCTGTGTTAGCCTTAGGAGAGTGATATCATTCATAGTCACCTGGTTGAAATAGGGGAATTTTTGTAAGGGAACAGTAAAAGGACCCTGGTCATGCTGGGCTGTTTGAGCTTGGCTAAAAGGGATCATCCCTGAGAATAGCCATGCGGTGGGGGGAGGGATGAAGGGATCATCCCAGAGAATAGTCACGCGGCGGAGTGTGGGGACGTGTGTACTGCACATCCATCCGAAAACCGCAGCCCCTCCTTTTAAATGGCAAACCCAACCGGCATTGCTTGCTATGGGAAAGGAGGGTGCTGCAGTTTGAAACCATTCCCACATGTTATGAAGGCATTAGAAGCCAACCCCATGTACCCTTTGGCTTACCATGGCTGCCTGGAAACCAAATTCTGTTGCCCAGCTGTGTGTGATGTGTCATTATACTGGCAGGCACTCAATATAAAAGGCATAATGCGACCTTGTACCTAAAGCACATGTGCTGTCTGCTGTGAATTGCTTGATTCACTGTGAAAGAGTCTCCCTTTTGTTCTCAGAAATGTATCATCTTAAATTTTACTCTCTTTTTATCCCCTCACAGGTGCAAATGTTTCTATGCTCCCCCTATCATCTCCGTCCCTGAGGTTATCGCAGATTAGAAGGCGAAAAAAACGACTCGCGATGACATGTTTTCCGAGCTCATGCAGTCCTCCCGCACTGATAGGGCACAGCTGAATGCATGGAGGCATTCAGTGGCAGAGGCCAGGAAAGCATTAAATGAGCACGATGAGAAGAGGCAGGATGCGATGCTGAGGCTAATGGGGGAACAAACAGACATGCTCAGGCATCTGGTGGAGCTGCAGGAAAACCAACAAGAGCACAGACCACCGCTGCATCCACTGTATAACTTCCTGCCCTCCTCCCCAAGTTCCATATCCTCCTCACCCAGATGCCCAAGAACACGGGGGGGAGGCTCCAGGCACCCAGCCACTCCACTCCAGAGGATGGTCCAAACAACAGAAGGCTGTCATTCAAACAGTTTTGATTTGTAGTGTGGCTACAATATGCAATGTGGCCTTGTCCTCCCCTCCTCCCCCACCCTATCCCACCTGGGCTACCTTGTCAGTTATATCACTTTTTTTTAATTAATAAAGAAAGAATGCATGGTTTCAAAACAATAGTGACTTTATTTCCTTTGCCAGCTGTGATTGAACGGGGGAGGGTGGTTGGCTTACAGGGAATTAAAATCAACAAAAGGGGTGGGTTTGCATCAAGGAGAAACACACACAACTCTCACATGGTAGCCTGGCCAGTCATGAAACTGGTTTTCAAAGCCTCTCTGATGGGCAGAGCGCCTAGCTGTGCTCTCCTAATCACCCTGGTATCTGGCTACTCAAAATCGGCTGCCAGGTGATTTGCCTCAACCTCCCACCCTGCCAAAATGTCTCCCCCTTACACTCACAGATATTATGGAGCACACAGCAAGCAGCAATAATATATTGGTTGCACTGAGGTCTAACCTAGTCAGCAAACAGCGCCAGTGAGCTTTTAAAGTCCAAAGGCACATTCTAGCACCATTCTGCACTTGCTCAGCCTATAGTTGAACTGCTCCTTACTACTGTCCAGGCTGCCTGTGTATGGCTTCATAAGCCATGGGAGCAAGGGGTAGGCTGGGTGTCCAAGGATAACTATTGGCATTTCAACATCCCCCACAGTAATTTTCTGGTCTGGGAAGTAAGTCCCTTCTTGCAGCTGTTCAAACAGCCCAGAGTTCCTAAAGATGTGAGCGTCATGCACCTTTCCCGCCATCCCACGTTGATGTCCGTGAAACGTTCCTTGTAATCCAGCAGTGCTTGCAGCACCATTGAGAAATACCCCTTGCAGTTTATGTACTGGTTGGCAAGGTGGTCGGGTGCCAAGATAGGGATATGTATTCCGTCTATCGCCCCACCACAGTTAGGAAAACCCATTGCAGCAAAGCCATCCACTATGACCTGCACATTTCCCAGAGTCACTACCCTTGACAGCTGAACGTCAGTGATTGCATTGGCTACTTGAATCACAGCAGTCCCCACAGTAGATTTGCCCACTCCAAATTGATTCCCGACTGATCGGTAGCAGTCAGGTATTGCAAGCTTCACAGGGCTAACACCACTCGCTTCTTAACTGTCAGGGCAGTTCTCATCTTGGTATTCCTGCGCTTCAGGGCAGGGGAAAGCAACTCACAGAGTTCCAAGAAAGTGGCCTTACGCATGCGAAAGTTTCGCAGCCACTGGGAATCATCCCATACCTGCAACACTAGGCGGTCCCACCAGTCTGTGCTTGTTTGCCGGGTCCAGAATCGGCGTTCCACTGTATCAACCAGACCCACTGCTGCCATGATGTCCCAATTGCCACATCCCGTGCTTTCAGGAACGTCTGTGTCCATGTCCTCCTCACAATTGTCCTCGTGCTGTCTCTTAGCCAGGTTCTGTACATACTGCAGTATAATGTGTGAGGTGTTTACAATGCTCACAACAGCAGCGGTGAGCTGAGCGGGCTCCATGCTTGTGGTGCTATGGCATCTGCATGGGTAACCCAGGAAAAAAGGCGCTTAATGATTGTCTGCAGTTGCTTTAACAGACGGAGGGAGAGAGAGGAAGGAAGGGAGGGGAGACTGACAACATGTACCCAAAACCACCCGCAACAATGTTTTTGACCCATCATGTATTGGGAGCTTAACCCAGAATTCCAATGGGCAGGGGAGATTGCGGGAACTCTGGGATAGCTGTGCACTGCTCCGTGAGTCGATGCTAGCTATGGGACTGAGGACGCACTCTGTTGACTTAATGCGCTTAGTGGGGACATACACAGTTGACTGTATAAAATTGATTTCTAAAGATCAACTTCTATAAAATTGGCCTAATTTCATAGTGTAGAGATACCCTTAGTGTCAGAAAGGAATTCCCTCACTGGGACATCTTGCCGCCTTCTTTGAACTTCATGTTTTTTCTCATGCAGGGGCATCTATTGCTGTGTGGTATTAGACATTGTTGCCCAGAGGCCTGGAAACTGGGTTAGGTTTGTTTTACTCATAACTGTAAATTAATGGATCTATTCTACATGACTGTTTACTGCTGTTGTAAATCAATGGGCCAATTCTAGGCATTTTCTACATTACTGTTTACTGCGGGGGACAGCCTTGCTACAGAATACCCTTTGAAAGGCAGGTCACATTCAGTTCTTCCAGATAATGGGCTTTTGGGGAAATAAGCCATTGGGAGTACTATGTGTCTGCATGGATGGGATATAGGGGCCTAAATGAAGGGACTGCAGGGACATAGGTCAGTGTGCTAAAAGGTTAATTAACTTATAACTACTATTGTGTGGGGGGAGGGATAGCTCAGTGGTTTGAGCATTGGCCTGCTAAACCGAGGGTTGTGAATTTAATCCTTGAGGGGGCCACTTAGGGATCTGGGGCAAAATCAGTACTTGGTCCTGCCTAGTGAAGGCAGGGGGCTGGACTCAATGGCCTTTCAAGGTCCCTTCCAGAGATAGAATATCTCCATTAATTTATAAAAAAAACATTATAATATGTATGGTGATTTACTTCAAGGCCTTCCAGAGACTGCATCCTGTAAATACATGGAGACAAAAGGGTTGTGTGAGAGCTGGGAGACAGTGGCATACCATTGCTGTAATGTCACATCTGTCTAAAGACAGCCTTGTGTTTTAGAGCTTATAGTATTTTAAGAGTGTTTCAGAACGCATAACACGGTGAAAATCCTAAGGTAGAGTACAGAAATTCAGATGACATGGACCGATCTGTTCCAGGTTACTGTGAGATAACAGAAAATGCTTCAGCCATCTCAAATGTTGTTATGCTAATATTGATTTAAATGCTGATCTTTACAATATTTATAATTTAGACATACATCAACTATATAAAGAGCCAAAATAACGTAAATGTGTTGATTGATGCGATACAGATTTCATTTAAATATATTTGTATGTGATCAGTCAACGAAGTATATCTATTACAGCACTTGCAATATGACAGAATATCTTTTCTTAAAACTCTCTATCCCAAGACCGTAAGTGGACTGTTAAACTTTGGCTCAAGGGCATAATAACCCTCAGATCAGCATAATTTAATCATCAACATAAGCTAATGGGAAGTTAAATTTTATGTTCAAGACAGTGTAATTTTTTCCTGTTTCATATAAGTCCACGTCTATAGATTTTCCAAAATGGGTTAATTTTATATATTGAAATGTCATCCCAAACATAAATGCTTTTATGCATTTTTATAACCTTATTATTTTGTGGATTGGAAATTATCTTATTTCTCCTTTTTCTGCTTTGTAAATGATATTTTTGTCCTGCTGGGAAATAATTTCTGAATTGTAACTTGCAGAAAAGCTAAACATATATTTATCTTTACTCGTGGCTTTGGCAATAAACTTCTTTACTTCACAAAACTTTCCTGTAGAATACCATTGGAAACAATAGAAATATATGCAATTTGCCCCACAGAACTTTAGGAGGATTTTCCTTTATAGGGGACTGGCCAAACAGAATTCAATATATTTTTTCTCTTTAAAAAATTAATCAGTCCCAAAGATCTCATCTGTCTCTTTGAAGCTCTATAGAACCCATGGACAAAATTTCTCATCTGCAGCCAAGGAGCTGACTGTGAAACTCAAGAGGGAGCAGGGTGCAAAGTTGGGTCAAGTTGCGTGGCATGTCAGTCCACTAACATACGCTAGAACAGACATCAGACTGCTCTAAAGTATGTTGACTTCTGGGTATCACTGAGGCACAGGGAAGCCCTCGGCATGCCTTCTTTCCTCCAGCCATGCCTTCTCAAGCCACTGCAGCGAGGTGGGGTGATGTGAGGGGCATTAAACTGTGCCTGTGTAATGTCAACAGACTCCAGTCATCAGCGGGCAGGATCAAACAGTGTATGAGCCTCTACTACAGAGGTGGGCAAACTACGGCCTGCGGGCCACATCCGGCCCATGGGAGTAGGGGTGCGTGGATGGGGCAGGGGTCCCAGAGGGGCCGTCAGGAAGGAGAGGTGGTTGGATGGGGCAGGAGTCCCGGGGGGGAGGGGCAGAGAGGAGGTGGAGACCGGGCCATGACCCCCGCCCCTAACCAGCGCTCCATACAATTTACAAAACCTGATGCGGTCCTCAGGCCAAAAAGTTTGCCCGCCCCTGCTCTACTACATGAGCTAAAAGCCATATTGGCACTTAGCTAAGTCTGTAGAAGACTCATTAATCATCAGGTGTTCTAGGTGCCACTAGAGGCAGAGAGAGCACCATATCTAGCAGGCATAGGTTACACAAGCACTCCTTAGGGATCCCTCCACAGTGGGGTGATCCTCTTGTAGTTGGCTTGATCAGCTTTGGACTGCTATGCATTGGTGATATGATGCAATATTTCTGTATAGCAATCTGTAAAGCTTTAATTGTTGATAGAGATCTTTGCTTCCTGTAGGGCTCCCTTTTAGAGATTTTTCTAAGCCCATTCTCAACATGATTTAATTTCCCTGAGTCTTAGTACCATGCAACTTCAGAATCCCCCTGAAAATTTACTTCTTTTGCTTCTTTTACTGATGCCCACCATGGCGCTTATTATAGATGGTATCTCCACATTTTAATATATTAAATTAGTTTAAAAGTGAACACAGGCTTTTATCTTTGTGCTTCCTTCCATCTACCTGCTTATGTCTGGAAAAATGTTTCTCTTCTTTGGGTTAATTAACTGCTCTATCTTTAGTTAAATCCCTCCTTAAAACCAGACCTGGTCCTCTTGCACAGGTGAGGCATACTCAGGGAGAAGCCCTGTGTGTATCTGATTCTGATTCCATGTAGACCTGTGTAAATCAGGTGTAACTCAGTAAAACTGTGAAAAGCAGGTTTTCAGTGAGATCAAAATCAAGTCTTTCATGTTTACCATAGTCATTTTTTTCTCCTTGGAAAACAAGCCCTTCTATTTCTCAAACATAAGAGAGGACACACTTGGCAGGCTGATAGGCCCTCCTAGAGTCTTAAGTCTTATGCCTAATAGGAGTATTCTCTGAGTAAACCTGGAGAGGATCCATAGAGGTAAGATGATTCACAGTGTAGCCTGATTAGCTGTATTTGTCTATTCCGTTGTGGTAATTTCTATAACTACGGAATAGAATTCATTTAGGAGTGAATCCTTCCACCCACATTTAATATTATCTAGTTTTTCTGTGGTTCAGCTTTAATATACATGACCTGCAAAGAAGAAGCATTTGGACTTTGCTCTTATTTTTTTTAAGGCTTTTAAAACTTTTTAGCTGAAGTAGAGTGTATTTTCTTGCCTGTTTTCATATTAGAAATCCAGGTGTTCTGTACCTTGGAAGACTTCATATCCACTGGAGAACTAGCAAACTTATGACATCACAAGAGACGAGAGTTCTGAGAAAGGAAAATATATTTAGTCAGATGATTCAAATGCTCTGGTTTTGGTTGAACTGATGTCTTTGTTAAAGTTTCAACAATACTGTATTTTAAGCTAAGGCATGAGAACTCATAGTAAACATCTCTCAGTCATTCCTGCAAAATCAGTGAAGACCAAACTTGACATTCCTGAAATTTCTAAGGTGAAAACAAGCAGAAAGAGGAAACTGTAAAAGAAAAAGACCTCAGGACTCTTTTATACATTAGATACAATAGTGAAAGGTGTGGTACAAGAACCTACATAGAAGCAAATAAAGAAACAAAAAAAGGGTCCAAAACTATTAAAAATAGATCATTTTTGGTCACTTTTAAAGGGGCAGACTCAAATGAACAGTGGCACTATAAACATATGTTCATTTGTAAAGCTGAATAGCTGTGTATGTTTGTTTTTTATAGCAATCTTTCTGATATTGCAGTAGCACACAATTGCTTGTCAGTTGTTACTAGCATAAAATGGTAGGAAACAGTTCACTAGAGGTAAGGGACTATATTGTCAAAATTGTTCAGTACCCAATTGTTCTTAATGGAAGCTGAAATTAGGTCACATCATTTAGGTGCCTAAATGGGAGCGGAGCTCTCTTAAAAATCTGGCCCCGATTGTGGGTGTAGAGCTTTTTTGAAAATGTGGGTGAAATGTGTGTGTAGGAGAGCATGACTATAATTATCTATGTTTGGTATTTATTTGCTGGTGCCAGTCTTGGTTTACAGTGGGTGATGCTATGTGTGTTTTGTGTTGCTGGATGTTTACATACAGTGAACAGAGGGACAGAAAATAGAAAAGAATTTTAAACATAAAAGGTCGAAATATTTCCTTTAGTGAAGATTATTCATATAACCTTGCTGTTAAATTCAGAAAACTACTCATAATATTGGTCTCCTCTGAGCATAAGCAAAATGTCATTCTTGAGGCAGCTCCCCACAGGAGAGATTGCTATTGCTTTTACTTTTACCATAATTTCATCAAGAGGTTACATGCTCTGAGGACTTCCAGAATAGAAATTGAGCTTCATTTTAGTCTTTAAGAAATTAAAATATTGATGCCCTGGACTACAAAGCACATTTAAATGCACCAGAGAATTGAAAAGGGAAGTAGTGAAATAAAAGCCCAAACTATGAGCTGATAAAGCTAGATGGTAGCAATAATTAAGCCGATTAAACAAATGATTGCAGAATTCATTTCCATAGTTCATCTGTCTCCTTCCATTGAAAACTAATGGCAAAGATCCTTGCTCACTGCCAAATCATGGACCAATATGGTTAAGGAAAATATATGGAAGTGCCAAATGATTCAGACAAAATCTGGAAAATTTCAATCAGAAACCTTAAGCTGTGATTGTGGGAACTAATATACATCAATTCAGACTCCCAACTAGTGCTCCAGCAAAACCAGGCAAGACCAGAGTTCACATTCTGATACAGCTAAGGTAATAAATCAAATAAAAATGTTTTTTTTTTTTAATTCAAGCCTTCTTTGTACATTCCAAAGAATCCAAAAAGGACACGATACCAATTTAAAAAAAAAAATTTGAGGTCACCTTCCAGGGAGGCTCACTTGCTTTTTGGCAACCTTTCAATCTACAGGTTCAGTACATGCTCTTAAATGAATGCTTTGGAAAATCACCTAATCAAACAATGTTTCCTTAGTGATTAATGAAGTTATTCCACGGTTACCCAGTTCAGCATGCCACTAAACTGTACTTTGTTTGAATCTGGTTATCCTGTGGGGAATGAAAAACTTCAGTAAAGAAATGCTATGACAAGTTGCTTGTCTTAGGATTTTATGGTAGGAGGACAAAATCTGCAAATTTGCTCTAGCGGGGAATACTTACCTAGGTTTTAATTTTCACTTCTGCTCAGACAATCACACATCCACAGTCACTATCCATTAGCTATTTCTAGAGGTACTTGCCTCTTGCTGTTTCGTCTCTTATTCTATTTTATTTCTCTAGCAGAATGACCTAATATGCACATACTGTAGAACAACATTTGCCCCAGTTCCTCTTGATTGCTCCCATTCCTCATTTTGGAGAGATCCCAGAGTGTACTACTGTCCAATTGCTTTTCTGTTCCAAAGGCTTTCTCCTGTAGAGTTTTTGTCCATTCCCCCTGCTGTTCAACAGGACAATGGGACCTTTAGCAGGTTAGTGAAGAGAGAGGTGTGAGTTGTGGTATCTTTACTATTCAGATCACGTTCTATCTATCTCCATAGGGCAGAGGAGGCAACCCCACCTCCCCGCCCACCCATGGAAGAAGTCCAGAGAAACACTAAGAATCCATACTCAGTTTCCATGCCCCTGCTCTATGTAGGAGTGAGTAACCCACGGAGGGGATTGATCTGGCCTTACAACAGCAGGTAGAAAAGCATTAAAACATACCTACTTTATAGGCCTAAATACCATAAAACAATATACTTTATAGGCCTAAATGTGCTTGCCTAAGATTAAGGTTTTTAGTAGAGAATATGAATGAGTCACCTTACTATTCCTAAGAATGAAAAATAAATTAAAAGAGCCAACAGGAGGGAAAGTGTGAGGATGGAGGAAGTTACTGGGCCAGATCCTGTGGCATGATGTGTCTGCTTTGCACTGCGCTGCTGATGAAATCTAGTTGCAAAGTATATCTGGCCCTTAAAAGGTCACTCCAAGTAAAGGGGAACCTCAACAAGTGCTGGGCAAGTGGAAAGCTTCTTATACCATCCCCACACCTCTGCTGCTGGTGAAAGGGGGGCATGGTTGGAGGAAAGGAGGCAGGGATACCACCCCATCCCTGGCTTTGGGTTTGGATCCTTGGGGCTGTTAGCAGCCAACATAAGTTAGCACACCTCTCAGACACAGAGCTGCCTCAGAATGGAGGAAGTGCAAAGGTAAGCATTGCACTACATTTGCACCTCTGCCTATGTGGTTTGTGCTGATTTGTTTCTTGGCAGTACCCAAGGGTCTGGCCAGCTATGTCTCTTCATTGTTGAGATATGGAAGAAATTGTTTCTAATGATCAGAAGTTTATCCTTGCCATTTTCACTGAGGCAATTTCAGCTTTAAAAATGTAATAAATTCTGTCACACTTGGCTTTTCAGTGTCTCAGGGGCGTATTTTTGCCATCAGAAAAACTGAAGTCTAAGGGCATTATGTAGGACATTATACTGTAAGGAATGTCTGTTATGACAGGAAGGTAGACACAATATAATGTGACTATTTCTGCTAAATAAGTGTTCCCCAAATAATGTTATCTATGAACAATATTGAAATATTTACTTATGATTAGATGGTACATGACACACAGATTTCCTAAACCAACACTTTCAAACTGGTCCAGGAGCTTATATTATATTAGTTTTAACTTGGGGTCTTTTGCAATTTTTCAGTTATACTGTAGTCTTGAATTTGACCGGGACATTTTGGAGTAGGCTAGCTCATTCCCTTTTAAACTGGTAAATATCAGGTTATTATAGAGGATTTGCTTCTGGCATACTTTGGACTAAGTAATGGTGGGGGGACGTGGATCAGCATTCACTTCGCACTCCTCCTCAGTACCCGGCCTGGGGAAGCTAATGATCCAACCTGCAGACCAATGACCAATCCAATTCATCAGTGATGAATCCTGGTCACATGGCACCTGAGGCACATTGCAGATATGCTAAGAAGAAGTAATGGTGGGACACTGAACATACAGTGTGGATCTTTGAACCCCTCCCACTGTTAGATTTGTAGACAAAGAAGGAACTGAAGTGTATTGCATAGGCAATTTAGAGAGTCATCTGAATTGTAGATCTCATTAAAATCAAGCCTTGAAAAAGGAATTTGTTGTGTCTGTATGCTTAAGCATGTACTGTGCATGAAATACATACATATAATACATATAATGTGTCTGAAATCTGTCTAAGCCAGTTCAATTGACCATTTTTAAATAACCTATGTCCTATGCTTGACGATCCCTAAGATGACAGCCTGGAAAACAGTTATTTTTTTCTGTTATTATTTTATTCAGTCAGATGCATTTGGGCTACAAAATAAGTAAATGTAATAATACTTTGCAAAGAAGTGCTTCATTATAACACCTGCACATTTTTAGATAACAATTCGCACATTTTAAATTACTTTAGAGTCATATGAAAGAACACCATCAACACCCTAAAAGAGTTGCTTGTGTTTGTTCCTTGCAGTTGAATGATCAGCTGGTGTATCCTATTTATTGTTTGATCTGGTATGTTCTATAATACACATTTATGCAGTTCATCATCCACTGTTGCACAGGAGACTGCATACTATGGCATTACTGTAGAAAGAGCAAGATGATTCATGAGAGAGTCCCTGTACAATGTACATAGTTGTACTAGCTTCAGTGTAAATGGTAAAAAGTAAAATGACAAACTAGCATAAAACCCATAGTTTGACTCTTGTCAGCTTGTAAATTTTTCCATTGAGACATTGGGCCAGAACTTTGGCTCTGGTGGAGGAGCATATATTGCAAACTGGGGTCCGAGAAGTGAGCCTGGGTGGCGTAAAGCTCATTTTTGCAATCATCCAATGCTAGAATTGCTATGAGCAGGGCCAGTCCCCAAAGTAAATTAGAGAAGACATCAGGCTACTTTAGCTTATGACAGCTCCCAAAGAATCCAAGGGGCCAAAATCACAGCTGGGGATCAGCACAGTATTAGCACACCCTTGCCATGCACTCTTTCTTCTAGCTATGTTCCATACACTGGTATCAGGAAAGGTGAAAACTTAGGAGTTTCTATGCTGTTTTTATGCCACTGGCGAATCCCCCTAAACTGGGAAGATGCTTCTGGGGGGAAGCTTTATGGCCAGAATCTGAAAATGGTCAAATTGCACAGAAGGTCTGGCCCATTTTTTTTGTAACAAGTAAGGTAGGTAAATTAGTTTTAGAAGTAAAAGCAACAAAGGCCTGATCCAGCTCCCACTGAAGTCCATGGCAGCATTTCCATTGACGTTAATGAGAAGTGGATTAGGCCCCAAGTGAAATTAAAATGAGGAATAATTGAAGTGATCAGCGCCATTTTTGTGAGAAATGTGTTTAATAACTGTCCTGGTGAAAACCAAGGTTTTATTAGCAGAAATGTATGGTTGTCTGTAGTCACGAAGCAGACATTTTTCTCTAGACAACCAATTAAGATCACTAGGATCAGTGTCTAAAAATCAGCTGCCTCTATGCAGTGACCTAGAACTTGCCATTGTGGGAATAATAGGGTTTAAACAAAGAACAGAGACATTAATTTCTGATGTGGAAGAAGAAAGTAAATTACATTTTAATTTTTATCTGTGCTTTGAATAGCTTTGCCTGCAGAATTTTCAAGCTTAGGGTCAAACAATAATTCACTCAGTTATCTTTTTTTTTCTTTCTGCATGGTAGCAAGAGGATCTACTGAGACTGCTTAAGGCTGCCAAATAAAAATGTATTTGACAAAGACAAATCCACTGTGCTATGTAATAATCCTGAAAATAATTATGTTGTCTGGAAAAATAATACTTTAAGCATTCCTGTGTAATTACTTAGGATACGGATATATTTAGTAGTATAATTGTCAAATTAATATTTGGTATTATGAAGTGTTGTGATATAGTGTGCCGTTTCATAAACTCTGATTTTTTTTAACTTGACTGAATAGAAGAGGATTTAAGGAAAACTGAGAAGCTGTCCTGAAAGATGAATTCGGTAATATGCTTTTCATTTATTATGAAATGATCAGAAATAACAACACAGACTAAAGTTTCAACTCTTAGGTGAGCCTTGACTTTGAGACAAAGAAGTAAAAAATTGTAAAATAACTGACTAAAACAAGGAAAATGTATTTCTTAAATATAACTGAAGAAAATGTATTACAACTAATATCATATAATGGCATCAAATTAAGTATTTATTTGCATGAGCTAGAGAAATAAAGACAGTATTATGTACTTGGATAAAATGGGAAATATAGTTACCTGAAGTATGATAGATGTAAGTAGTTTGTATTTCTTTTGTGTTGAAGGAAGTGTATATTAGGGTTTCTGCATGTAACATGCATGTAAATAAGACTTTCACTGTTCCAGTACATAAAGGTGGCCAAAAGGTCACAGCAGAGATGCCACAAGTCTCAAAGAAATTGGCAGTTGTTAGGTCATACGGCTGGTTAGATAACTAAAGATGCAGTCCGTATGTTCTCCTTCAGTGCCTAGTGTGGAGTGGAGAAGAAAACAATGTAATCATGTGGAAATAAAGAATGGGTGAGTATAGGGGGAAGGCAGCTACACCAAACAGTCCCCCCTCTTCTCTTGGCCCTGCTCACAAACTCTGTGCAGCAGGCAGGGCACGTGGAGAGGATTGGCCACGAGGCAGAAGTCAGGAAAAACACACTGTCTCCTGTCAAAAGTGGATTGTTTATTTATTTTTTATTGTAGTAGCATCTAGAAACCCCAGTTATAGATAAGGGCCCCATTGTGCTAGGTGCTGTACAAACACAGAACAAAGAGATGGTTCCTGCCCCAAAGAACTTGCAATCTAAGTAATTAATGCTGCTTGTTACAGTAATAGATCTTTAGAGCCCTAAGGCGGGATTATAGAATGCAGGTAGGGACAGGGAGCAAGCAATCAGGGCCCATATATGGCACTGGCATGATAAGAACATGCTTAGAGTCTAATTCCTGGAGTGATGCCATGATAACAAAATCTCAGTTGTCATTTTAAAACAAAATTATGCTGTGAAGAAAACCTTGATTATGTGAACTGAGGCAAACTGATGAAGTACAGTCTGCCTGAGTCTGCAGACAGCCTTAGGCTTCTCAGTGGGTTGTTAATCTGGAAAATTAAAAATGACAATCTGTAGTGTGTTGAGAACTGAAAATGTGGGGAAATAGCATAAAAGGAATGGAATCTGTTATCAAAACAAATATCAGGGAGACTGCTATGTGGATGATTTTATTCATATTTTTTCATAAATGATTTTATTTTCATATATAACTAAATTCAAACCCTCAAATTTCATTTAAATTTCTCTGAAGAAGGGCTTCTTCCAGGGAACAAAATTCAGGGACCTTGCTACAGAATTTAGCTCCAGCTGTCATAGATGTGCCTATAGGGTATGGGCAGACAACCACAGAGGGAGGAGCTGCAGCCTGTGGAGCTAGGGAGGAAGCTGTCTATCCAACACTTAACAACAGAACAGACTCTGCTCCTACCGCTCTGCTCCTAGTGGCTCTTTTAATGCCAACCCAACAGAGGACTCTGTTGTGAGGATCACCACCACATAGCTCTGCTGATGTGATGGCTGCAGGGGATACAACGGACAGAGTCCTCTGCTCAGGCTTGTAGTATGGTGAGGATCTTGCCTTCTGTGTCTCACACGGATTACAGTATTTCATAGTCTTATTATTCTGCCAACAAAAATACATTTAATAAATGTTAAAAAACAAAAAGAAACAAAAGCAATGAAATCCACAGAAAAAGACTCCTTCAACATCTAAGCCCTCTACAGGGCGCAAGAAATGTTTTCATTATAAATTAATTCCCATCAGCTGAAAAAAGCTGGATACAGAGCTGACAACAAATAGCATACACTACCCTATAAACCTCAAGGTTGTTATTTATTGAAAGCTACAAGATTATACACCAAGGAATAAATTTTCAGTGCAGTTATGGGAGTTGTGTAGCTAAATCCCCACACACACTGCTTTGAAAATTTACCCACTAGAGTTTAACTGCACTTATAATAAAACTAATTATTTTTTTGTCTCAATTCAACCTCCATGTAAGTTCTAGTGTTATTGAACTGATAAGCTAAAACTGTTTTGCATGTGACATGGGGAACTGCTAAGGCAAATTGCAAGGACCTTTTTTGATGCAATATATATTTATCTGCTTTATAAATTTCCTAACATCAGAGTATCTAATTTTCTTAGAAAGAATAATAATAACTGGACTAAATGACCTCTCGAGGTCCCATCCAGTCCTATGATTCTATAATAAGAAGTCACAGTTAGTCTCTATGTCTAAGGCATTGTCTTCTCAGGAAAGTTTTATCAGTTATCCAATATATTTATACAGGTATAGTTCTACCAGCATAACTACCCATGTGGATACTCTTATTACTTCATATGTATTACAGCCGGTAGAAAACATTTAGATGCATCCGAAGAAGTGAGGTTTTTACTCACGAAAGCTTATGCCCAAATAAATCTGTTAGTCTTTAAGGTGCCACCAGACTCTTTGTTGTTTTTTTAGATGGAACAGTTTTCCATTGAAAAATGCAGTTTTATTGAGGTTTTCATGTAATATTAAATATTAATGTTATTATATAATATTGATATATTAAATGTACATATATTTATATATCAACTTATGTATATATTATCTTATAATGTTTTGACTTTATCAAAACAAAATAATTTGATATTATTGACCCAAAACATTTTTGGGGCTCTTTGTGGGGGGAGCATTCTCTCTTATCCCGCTGCCCCATTTTACATTCTTTTTTTCTCCATTCACCTCCTGGGGCTCAGGGCTGGGGGTGCAGGGTCTGGGAGGGAGTTAAAGTGCGGGAGGGCGCTCAGGGTGGGGGTGCGGGAGGAGGCTCAGGGCAGGGGCAGGCAGGAGGTGCAGAGCACTTACCTGGGGCAGCTGCTGTTTGGTGCTGGGGGTGTGCAGGTGGCTCTGCGCAGCACGGCACTGCCCCCATGGCCGCGATTCTGGGAGCAGTGATTCTGGAAGCTGCCCCGCCCCCTGGCAGGCAGGGCCACCCAGAACACAGGGGCTTTAGGGGCTGCAGGGCCCTGGGCTAAGGGGGCCCTGGGGCCCTTGGCTGCAGCTCTAAAGCCCTTTTTGGAATGCGGCCCTGTGAGCAAGGGCTGGAGGACTCAGGAGGAGCAGAGGCAGCCGCACAGCCAGCAGCTGGAGGGAAGTGGTGCTTTCCCCTTCAAAGCGCCGCTTCTCTCCGGACAGCTTTGAAGGGAAAGCGCTGATTCTCTCCAGCTGCACGGCTGCCCCTGCTTCTCCTGTGTCCTCTGGCCCGTGCTCGCAGGGCCGCATTCCGAAAGGGGCTTTAGAGCTGCAGCCCAGGGCCCCAGCTTCCCCACTCGCTCGCTCCCTTCCTCCCTCCCAGAAAGTCCTAAGCGCCGCCAAACAGCTGGGGGAAGCACTGGGAGGGAGGGAGGGAGGAAGGGGGAGGAGGCGGAGAAGAGGAACTTGTGCAATGCTCCCTTGTAAAGTCAGCCAGACAACGTTATAAGGGGGCATTGCACAACTTTAAACGAGCATGTTCCCTAATGAAGCAGCGACGTAACTTCGAAACAACGTTAAGCGGGAGGACGTTAAGTGAGGAGTTACTGTATTTGCTCACATGCTAAGAAAACTTTGAAAACTATATATAACAGTGCCACCAGGTGATGCCTGCCATAACAAATAACAACACTTCCTATTATAAAACTCTGTTTTCAGTTGCTTATAACTTTACCCATTGAGGCAATACTTTCACATATCCTTCTCTGCCTCTGTTTTTGAAAATCTCAGGCAAAACGGTTGAGCTGTTTCCAAGAACAGGACAAGGGCAAAGTATATTGTTTTGATGATATTAAAAAATTCTTGAGACATTTTCTTTGAAAAGCTCTAATGCTCTGATGCTCTGGAGCAGGGATTTAAAATTTGTCAGTGTTTTTGCCTTTGTGTCAAGGGTGTGCCTTTTGCCATCCACATGACATTTGCTCAAATTTGATCAATTTATAAACATTTGAAAAATCACAGTTTGCACATGTTCAGTAGAGAGTTCTTCTATTTTAGCCAGTAAAATCTCTGAAGATTCTACCATTACTGATCAGAGGGGAAATGCACTGTATACACAGACTGACTGACCATGCTTCATCCCCTCACAGCTTGAACATATGACCAGACTATGCATGTGCCACCCCCACAGAAAGACTAAGATGGACCCTGCCGCAGCACAGAGGGCTGGACATGATGACTTCTCAAGATCCCTCCAGTCCTACATTTCTATGGTTCTATGTTCCTCACAGCACCTACATGTGATAGGGTTTCACATGACTTCCCCTCAGAATGATTGAGCATGCTTCAGCCCAGGGCTGTGGATGTTCAGAGGGACTTTTCCTAGAATGGCTGCTCGCAGCTGCTCCAGGCCAGGGTGGGTCGTGGCACTGCAACTGAGAATAGGGAAGCTGACTCTCCTGTGCTCTCAGCCACCACCCTCCACCACTGCTAGCACCTAAGCACTGTGGAGGGAAAAGCCATCTGATCTGAATGAATAGGGGGCAAAATCTGGACAAAGGGAGAGGGAAAGAAATAGATTGGAACAAGGAAAAATAGATTGAAACAGGACTGGAGAGGAGGAAAGAAACTGTGACTGGGAGTTGGAGATGGGGAGGCTGGGACTCATAACCAGTTGGAGGAAGAAGGATAGAAGGAAAAGGAGAGACATATCAGACAAGGAGCTTTCTGAACAAAGAGACTGGGACTAAGAACAAGGGCAACTGAGAGGGGGTGTTGGGTTTAGGGAGGGAGACTAGGACTGGGAGCTAGTTGAGGGAAGGAGAGAGACAGACACAATGAGGAGCTGTGGGAGGTGGGGAGACTGAAAATGGCTGGGCAAGAAACTGGGAAGAAGGACTTAGGGTGGGAAGGAGATGGGGTCTGAGGAAAGAGAATGGAGGAAAGAGAGGGAGACTAGAACTAGCTGGGCAAGGAGATGGAGACTGAGACTGGGAGGAGGAGCCCAAGGACTAAAGACTGGGAGTAGGTAGGCAAAGAGATTAGGACTGGGACAAGGTGCCAGGGATGGGGAATAGACAGGAGTGGGGAGACAGAGACTGGTTGTTCAGGGTTGGGGACGACGACAGGGAAGAAGTGGCAAAATTGGGGGCGGGCAGGAAATGATCAGAAGAGTCTTTGCCCACTGGAGCGCATACCCCACAGAGCCTGGAATGAAACCCAAGATTCCTTAGTCTCACCATTCCTTTGCTGTCAGCAAACATCAGTGAAACCCACTGGCAAAGCGTATGTCCTGTCCCCCCTAGTGCTGGTCCACATGGGATGACAACCTACTGTTACTATCAGTTACTCAGTTAGTTCAAGTGGCAGAGGTCTCTTGATCTAAAAGTCCCCATCCTGTGGGTCTCAACATGATGGCATTTGGTTTTTTTCAGTTTGCTTTTTAAAAAACAAACAAACTAGGAAGTGCCAGAATTAAAGTTGCCTTTGCAACTTTAATTTGGCTCACTTGTGCATATGAATTATGATACAGTCTTTATTTATATGATCATATACTATTTTTTCCACATTTCCCTGGCCATACTGTTTCCCCATCCTAGTCTCCTTGTCCAGTCAGTTCCAGTCTCCCACCTGGTTCCTCATCTTATCTTAATGCCCACTCCACACATACTGATTTCCAATCTCCTCACCCCCACCCCATTTCTCTTCCAGGCCTAATTTCCAGCTCCCTGCCCTCTCCACTGTACCCTCCATGTCCACCTCTTGAGCTCTCTGCATTTGAGTCAGATAACTTCCTCCTTCATGAGGCCAGTGTGCCAGCATGTAAAAAATTGAGAGCATCTTAGGGACAGGATCTCTCAGTTCTAGTGCCTAGCCCTACCTTGGCCCAAAGCAGCTATTGCAGGGAAAACCTGGTTTTGCCCCTGTAGCCCTGGGCTGGAGGACACAGACTGAGTCACTCTGTGGGAATGACACATATGCAGTCCTCTCACTGGTAGGAGCTGTGAAGAGATGGCACTTTACAAGCTTGAGCATACTCAGGATGGAATTTTGGGAGATTTTAACTGCTAAACTCTAAGTCTCTCCTGAGAATATGTGAATGGAGATTTTCCGTAGGCTTATAACTTGGCATAATTTGAGGCAATGCTTGCAGGGATGGTAAAAAGCACACCCCTGACGCAAAAGCCACTCTCCTGCCAAATTTTCAAGTCATGTTCCAAAGCATGGGGGTGCTAGAGCTTTTCAAAAAAAAGGAGGAGTCCTTATGGCACCTTAGAGACTAACAAATTTATTTGCACATAAGCTTTCATGAAGTGGGTTCTAGCCCACGAAAGCTTATGTCCTAATAAAATTGTTAGTCTCTAAGGTGCCACAAGGACTCCTCGTTGTTTTTACTGATACAGACTAACATGGCTACCACTCTGAGAGCTTTTCAAAGAAAAGTTTGCCAGAATTCTTTTAACATTGCAAAACAACATATTTTCCCTAGCTTGTTCTTGGAAATGGCTGAACCACATTGGATGAAATTTTCCAGAAACATTTAGTCTGAGGCAAACACGTGGCATGTAAAATATCAGCCCACATGGTTAAAGTTTGGCATAATTATATGCAACTTAAAACAGGGTCTTATAATGGGATTTGTTGGACAACTTTAATAATAGGCCAGCTCCTAGCTCAGCCTATAATAATAATAATATAATTGCCAATAATTTTATGTGATGCTCAGAATACTTATTTATTATTATATAAGAATATTATGAAGCAATGAAGTTCTGATGCATTTTTTTAAAAGACAAATACTTAACAAAGACAGAAAATAGCCCAGTAAGGGTGAGATTCACAAAGGGACTTAGGCACCTACATCCCAGATTTAAGCAGTAATGGTATTCACAAAACTCCTGTCAAACTCTCCAGATGCCTAAACTCATTCGGCACCTAAGTTTTTACAGTGAAAAATCCCTAGGTGTCTATGTTCCTGTCTCTGAGCATACCCATTCCTGACCCACTGTAGGCTCCCAGATGCCTATTTCTTGCCTAAGCCCCAGTGCAATCCACACCCCAGGGGAAGATTGGCACTCCTCCACTGTACTAGTCTGTGGGGTTTGATCATGTTCAGAGCACACCTAAGAGCAAGGAAGTGAGGAGAAGGACCACCTCCCTTATCACCTTTACTCCAGTAGTTAGGACATCCTCCCAAGATGTGGGAAACCACCAATTTATGCCCCTGTCTGCCTGATGGGGAGCTGAACAGGGCTCTGCTATCTCACAGGTGCATGCTACATCCCCTGAGCTATGGGGTATTCTGTTGCAGGTGTACCTCAACCCCTCCTGTTGAAGCTGTTTTACTGTTCCATAGGGCCAGAGAGAAAGAGAGAGAGAGAGACAGCACACAAACAAGCATGATAATGACTCTATAGCCTAGTGGTCAGAGCACTCACCAAGACTCCAGTGCTCTTTAATTCTTTATTCAGAGTGGAACAGTGTCACCAGGAGAGACTGAAGTACACCTGCATCAGCCTATCCTATAGCCCAGTGGCAATGACACTTACCAGAGATATAGTAAATCCCTGTTCAAATCCTGTTTTTTCCCTCTCAGGCAGAGGGGGAAATTGAACTGCTGGTTTCCCACATCCTGGGCTCATACCCTAACCACTGGTTATAAGTTATAAGGGAGCTCCCGCCCCCCAAGGCCTCTTGCAAGAAACGCATTAGGTGCTGAACTCCCTCAGTGGCATGGGGCTTAGGACACACTCCTCTCCTCAAAAACAACAAAGAGTCTGGTGGCACCTTAAAGACTAACAGATTTATTTGGGCATAAGCTTTCGTGAGTAAAAACCTCACTTCTTCGGATGCATAGAGTGAAAGTTACAGATGCAGGCTGCTTTTCCTCTCCTGGAATTGACACCTCCTCATCTATTATTGGGAGTGGACTACATCCACCCTGATTGAATTGGCCCTGTCAACACTGGTTCTCCACTTGTGAAGTAACTCCCTGCTCTCCATGTGTCTGTATATAATGCCTGCATCTGTAACTTTCACTCTATGCATCCGAAGAAGTGAGGTTTTTACTCACAAAAGCTTATGCCCAAATAAATCTGTTAGTCTTTAAGGTGCCACCAGACTCCTTGTTGTCTTCTCAAAATGGCATGCTTCTGAACCTTCTGAATAGCACTTTATGTTGGACCTGTGGTGCTGTTACTCTGTGCCAGACTAGCCTGTCAGTGTATCCAAAAATATAACAAAGTGCACTGAATATGCACATAAGTAGGGAATGAGAGTTTGAAAAGAGGATGGAATCAATTTCTCCATAAATGTCCTCAGCATCTCCCATTGGTTAACTTAAGGGAACTGCCTACTTTTCTGGCTTTTGTGAATCCCATTCTTGGGCACCTATCTCCTTCCATTCATTGCATAGGAAGCCTGAGACCCTTTATGAATCTAGCCCTAAAACCCTTGTTGAGATATTGAGTCTAAGTGAAATAAAGAACCTGTCTATATGTCTGCAGTGTCTATTGCAATAGTGTCTACACTGAATGGGCACAAATATGGGGAGAACAATACAGATTCCTCCTGTGTATTTTACAACTCTCAAAATGCAAATTCACACAATACCCACTAAGTAAACTCCATGGGACATGTTTTCCAAAGAGCCTCTAAAACTGCACCGACAATTATTTGAGGCTTATAGTTTTTGAGGTGTAATCAACTGTGAGTGCCAATAATAGGATTTGGTCTTGTTCCTCCTAAATATCAGGTAATTAGATGACTGGATTCTATTATTTGCATTCAAAAGTGATTTGCAGGTGTAAAAATTGGCAGCACAAGATTGTAGGGATAATTATAGAGATTGGGTTGAGGTCTCAGTGAAAATTTGGCCTGAAGATTTATCAAACGATGAAATGGCCAACAAATAAAATAAGAGCACAATAATGAAGGAGAGCCCAGTGTCGCAAAATTAAATTGCATTTTCTTTACCCACACAATTATTAGCCTCTTCTGCCACAGCCAGACCTATATCACCTGTATCAAACCTGAATAAGGGGGTTCTTGAGAGAGATGTTTGGCTCGGTTGGGAAGATGACATCAATCTACTATTTAAGGCCATGGACCACTGGAATCCTTTCCTTTTAACAAGTGCAAACCCACCTAACCCTTATGATCACTTGTCCTGTCTATATTTGCCATGCTATTTCCGCACAATGATGGGCCAGTGGATCCTTGTAAATGTGAATACTGAAGTCCGTCCCCATATCCATCCCACTGCTGCTCTTTGCATCAGCCTTTTCAGGGTATGTATAGGTTCAATTTCTATGGCATGGCGGGATGCCCAGGAAAATCTCTGCAGTCACATCACCTACTGTTCCCCCACACACATGCAGAACCAATGCAGACCCTAAGTGGTGTGAAGACCCTTGTGTTGGCCTTGTACAACATGAATTATTCTCACCCAGCCACAGCAAGAGCAGAAGCTTTAACAAGGGTCAGAAAAGAAGAAGTCTTCATGTTATATAAGGCTCACAATTTCTGAGCTTTGTTGCAAAGTAGAACCACTGGTAATGTGCAGAGCACACACTGGTAAAGTTACCTTGAAAAAATGTAAATGGTCACGCAACCTACATAATGTGTTGGACTTGGGCTGCCACCTAATTTGACCTATTTTTTTTTAAAGTTAAATCAGGAGTATATTAAATGGCTGTGCAAAATGCTGTCATATGAGATGCAATGCCCTTCTGTCTCTTTCTGTCCTAAAGCCTTCCCCGAAAAAACACACATTCATCCACTGTAACCAATCACGTTTGGTGGCTTTTGGAGCTGATGGGTGGGATGGAAGTAATACATTTATTTGTTCAATCAAAATAAAAATTAACAGCAAGCAGATTCAAAAACTGATATTAAAGGAGAAAACCCCCAGATTACCTACAACTTGAGCCACCAAGGATTGCCTATGAATACACTCCCAGTAACACAGACCATTTTAATGACAAATGGTAGGTTTATAAGCTCCTCTTGTGCTGCTGGTTACATGTTTTACATTAGCCTGTGCAAGGGATTTCTAAAGTACGTTTCCTGGTGGTGCAAACTAGGCTGCAGCTGGAACCATTAACTCCCCATCTGGCAACATAGTTGATGAACCTGTTATTACCACTGTTATGGGCATCATAAATAAAGATACTGTACACATAGGGCTACCTGAAAATAAATTGGCAGTGGTAAACAAAGACCATTCTAACTGCTGACTCCTAGGTAGTGTGATTTCATATCAGACTTCAGATAATTATCTGTAAGCTAATGTGGCTGAATATCAGACTCAGTGGTCAAAATGTTCAAACCCAGGTGTCCTAAATCCAATGGCCTGATTTTTCAGAAGTCCTGAAAATCTGTACATTCCACTGAAAGCAATGGGAATGGCAGATGCTCATCAAGACCACTTTGCGGATACAGACTAACACGGCTGCTACTCTGAAACCTATCAAGACCACTGTTATTTAGGTGATCACTTATGGATTTAGCAGTCTAACTTTAATCAGGATTAGGCCACAGGTTAATGCTATTAACTTTTGTACTTTCTACTCCCATCATTGTGCCAATACTGACATCACCAAAATCTTTTCTACCACTCAGGCCCACATCTAATGAATAAGGCTGCGAGTTTGTCACCGAGGTCATGGAAGTCACAGATTCCATGACTTTCCGTAACCTCCATGACTTCTGCAGCAGCTGGTGGTGGCTCAGGGGCTGCCCGAGCCGGCCAGCAGCAGCAGTTTGGGGTGTATGGGAGGGGGCTCAGGGCTAGGGGCAGGGGGTTGGAGGGTAGGAAGTCTCTGCCCGCCCCGGCAACCCTCCCCCCAGGACCAGCGGAGGTCCGGGCCGTGCACTGAGGCCCGGCACCCCACTCCCTCACCCCTCTCCCCCCAGACCCGTGGCACCCCACCCAAGACTGCCCCCCGGAGCACCCATGGCACCCCACCCAAGTTTTAGTCACAGCGGGTATTTTTAGTAAAAGTCATGGACAGGTCAGGGGGCCGTGAATTTTTGTTTACGGCCTGTGACCTGTCCATGACTTTTACTAAAAATACCCGTGACTAAAATGTAGCCTTACTTATGAGTAAACTTTGATTACTTCACTCCTTTGTCCCGCACAGATAAGCCATAGCCAAACCTTGCTGCTTCTTCCTCAAAATCATTTTTCACGTGTATGTTTTTCACAACACCCTTACTGTTAAAACTTTCATTTTGACCCTCATCATCTCCTGTCCTGATTACTTCAGCCTCCTTTTCTGGAGTTCTTGACACACATGTAGCATCCCCTTCAGTTTATACACCTTTGTTACCTGTCATTATGACCATGTCACCCCCCTGATCTTCTGATGCATCAAGTTCAAGCTTTTTGTTCTAGTTTTCAAGACCATGAATAATTCTCATTCCCTACTAATCTGCCCATTATTTACATCTCCTTCCCCACTTCTCTGCTCAGCCAGTAGTACCAACCTGATGGGCAGAGGTATAAAAAGATAAGAATGGCCACACTGGGTCAGACAAAAAGTCCGTCTAGCCAACTATCCTGTCTTCCAGCAGTGGCCAATGCCAGGTGCTTCAGAAAAGAATGACCATAACAGGTAATCATCAAGTGATCCATTCCCTCTTCCCCTTTCCCAGCTTCTGGCAAACAGAGGTGAGGGTCACCACCTCTGGCCATGCTGGCTAATAGACATTCATGACCTATCCTCCATCAATTTATCTAGTTCTTTTTTTAACCCTGTTATAGTCTTGGCCTTTACAACATCCTTTGACAAGGAGTTCCACAGGTTGACTGTGCATTGTGTGAAGAAATACTTCCTTTTGTTTGTTTTAAATTTGCTGCCTGTACTCTAAGATTTCCAAGGTAACAAAAAATGAAGTTTAAACTATTATATAAAATTAGTTAGAAAAAATGTACACTGGGGAGATAGAAAGCCTGAATTAGGCCAAACAAAAGTGTCTCCTGGTACCACTCAAGGACTGTGTTAAGATCATGACCAGTAAACAAGAGGCGAATGGAATCAGAAGTTAATGGACCAAAACTGGTGTATCAGAAATCAGGTCAAATTGGTACAAAATAATGGTGGGATGGGCTATTCCACCCATCACCCCCTTTTGGCGTATTTAAAAAGGGATTTGGAGGGGAATCAAAATGGTACAGACAGGTTCACTAAGAGGTCTGAGCTTTAGCATCACATCTGTCACCCCCTCCATCTCCTGGGGCTCCAGCATCTGCCAGGACACCACTGGGCCTTCATCATCCTGATCATGTCAAGCATCTTGACCTGACTGGGCCAGAGAGAGGACCCAGATAACATAACCACCTCCACCAGCTTTGGCTAATTCCAGAACATCACCTGAAATGTGAGATTTGGGTTCCTGCTGCTCCCCATCCTCTCAAGTGTTCTTTTCCATCTTCACTTTATTTCTTTTCTTTCCTATATTTCTCCTTTTGCCTTCTGTTTAATAACAATCTGGCTTAACTGGCCAGGCCAATTCCACCTTTTGTGGCACGGCTGGAAGTCTGTAACTAGAGAGGCAGCTAAAAACAATGCCTTAAACATCCTGAGGGGTGGCTCAAGTTTGCCAGGTGTTGGAGTGGCAGGTAAGACCATGTTGCTGTGCCTGTGTCTCTCCAGCAGCATGGTTGAAAATGAGAGTCAGCACCAGAGGCAAAAACTTCATTTTGTATCTTTGCTGTTCTTTTCTCTCCTCTCTGGTGTTTGTCTTGTTTTACCTTCGAGGAAGCAGAATCATATTTTAACAACAGAAGCTCCAGCCCATCCCAACTAACTGTTTCTCTTTTCAAATATATATATTGAACTATGTCATTAGAACTTTGTATTTTCATGATATGTCCAGTCATCATCTGGCCACCTTACTCACATGTTGTATCTCTTTCCTATTCCCTTCATGTCTCTGTTTATTTAATAAAATCATAGGACTGGAAGGGACTTTGAGAGGTCATCTAATCCATTCCCCTGCACTCATGGTAGAACTTAGTATTATCTAGACCAGTGGTGAACAACCTGCGGCCCGCAGGTTGCACGCAACCCGTCAGGGTAATCTGCCGCCAGGCAGTTTGTTTACATTAACCGTCCGCAGGCATGGCTGCCTGCAGCTCCCAGTGGCCGCAGTTTGCCATTCCCGGACAATGAGAGCTGTGGGAAGTGGCGCGGGCCGCAGGGACGTGCTGGCTGTTGCTTCCCGCAGCTCCCATTGGCCAGGAATGGCAAACCACAGCCACTGGGAGCTGCGAGCGGCCATGCCTGCAGACGGTCAATGTAAACAAACTGCCTGGTGGCCTTCCAGCAGATTACCCTGATGGGCCGTGTGAGGCCCACAGGGCACAAGTTGCCCACCATTGATTTAGACCATCCCTGACAGGCGTTTGTCTAACATGCTCTTAAAAATCTCCAATGATGCAGATTGTACAACCTCCCTAGACAATTTATTCCAGTTCCTAACCACCTGAGAGCTAGGAAGTTTTTCCTGATGTCCAACCTAAACCTCCCGTGCTTCAATTTAAGTCCATTGCTTCTTGTCCTAACCTCAGAGGTTAAGAAGAACAATTTTTCTCTCTCCTCTTTCTAACAAACTTGTACTTGAAAACTGTTATCATGTCCCCTCTCAGTCGTCTCTTCTCCAGACTAAACAAACGGAATTTTTTCAATCTTCCCTCATAGGTCATGTTTTCTAGACTTTCAATCATTTTTGTTGCTCTTCTCTGGAATTTCTCCAGTCTGTCCACATCTTTCCTGAAATGTAGTGTGAACTAGACACAATATTCTAGTTGAGGCCTAATCAGTGCAGAGTAGAGCAGAAGAATTACTTATTGTGTTTTGCTTACAACACTCCTGCTAATACATCACAGAATGATGTTTGCTTTTTTTGCAACAGTGTTCCATTGTTCACTCATATTTAGCTTGTGATCCACTATGACCCCCAGAAACCTTTCTGCAGTACTCCTTGTTAGGCATTCATTTTCCATTTTGTATGCATGAAACTGATTATTCCTTGCTAAGTGCAGTAGTTTGCGTTTGTCCTTATTAAATTTCATCCTATTTACTTCAGACCATTTCTCCAGTTTGTCTAGACCATTTTGAATTTTAATCTCATCCTCCAAAGCACTTGCAATATCTCCCAGGTTAGTATCGCTGCAAACTTTATAAGTGTACTCTCTATGCCATTATATATATCATTGATGAAGATATTGAACAGAACCGGATCCACAACTGATCCCTGCAGGACCCCACTTGATATGCCCTTCCAGCTTGACTGTGAACCACTTAAAACTATTCTCTGAGAATGGTTTTCCAACCAGTTATGCATCCATCTTATAGTAGCTAGGTTGTATTTCCGTAGTTTGTTTATGAGGTCATGCGAGACAGTATCAAAAGCCTTACTAAAGTCAACATATACTGCATCTACTGCTTTCCCCCAATCCACGACACTTGTTACCCTGTCAAAGAAAGCTATTAGGCTGGTTTGACATGATTTCTTCTCGACAAATCCATGCTGATGGGTACTTACCACCTTATTATTTTCTAGGTGTTTGCAAATTGATTGCTTAATTATTTGCTCCATTATGTTTCCGTGTACTGAAGTTAAGCTGACTGGTCTGTAATTCCCTGGGTTGTTCTCACTCCCTTTTTTATGGGTTGGCACTATATTTGCCCTTTTCCAGTCCTCTGGACTCTCACTCATCTTCCATGACTTTTCAATGATAATCGCTAATGACTCAGATATCTCTTCAGTCAACTCTTTGAGTACTCTGGGATGTATTTCATCAGGCCCTGGTGACTTGAAGACATCTAACTTGTCTAAGCAATTTTTAACTTGTTCTTTCCCTATTTTAGCCTCTGATCCTACCTCATTTTCACTGGCATTCACTATGTTAGATGTCCAATCACTACTTACCTTTTAGGTGAAAACTGAAATAAAAAAAGTTATTTAACACTTCTGCCTTTTCCACATTTTATGTTATTGGGCTCCCCCCTCACTGAGTAACAGGCCTACCCCATCCTTAGTCTTCCTTTTGCTTCTAATGTATTCATAGAATGTTTTCTTGTTACCCTTTATGTCTCTAGCTAGTTTAATTTTGTTTTGTGCCTTTGCCTTTCTATTTTTTCCTTACATACTTGTGTTATTTGTTTATATTCATCCTTTGTAATTTGACCTAGTTTCCACGTTTTGTAGGACTCTTTTTTGAGCTTTAGCTAATTGAAGATCTTTTGGTTAAGCTAGGGTGGTCTCTTGCCATACTTCTTTTCTGGTTTGGTTTTCAGAATGTGAGCTCTTTGGGACCAAGATCATGCCTTCTTTTGTGGTAATTTAGTGCCCAGCACATTTTGGATACTACTGTAGCTATTTGGTAGTACTGCTACTATGACTAACAATAACTAATAATCATATTAAAAATAACATCTTGGAAATCAAGCTCATTTTTCTACAGTGACAGCTGAAGTTCCTGTAACCATATGCTGTATTAATAAGTTACTTTGCATTATATCAGTAACATACATTGACTGAGAACCTTTATTTGACCATCCTTATTTGGGCTTTATAATGGCTTATATTTCCTTAGTCTATTTTTCCCTTAACAAGGTCATCATTATGCAGCGATAATTAATCTTGCACTATCCAATAGTTAGTTGACAATCAGTCACTGAAATATTTCTAAATGATTCTTTTATACTGTTTCCCTACAAGATAGCTGTTACTTTATGTCAATTAACAGTAAATGATTAAAGATATTTGCATAAGCAAGTAGGTTTGCAGCCCTGTCCCGCTTCTCTATTCAGACTCTACAAGCATCAGTACACATCATTGCCTTTTTTCTACAGGCAGTTGGCATATATCCTTTGGTTTAGTTGAAAAGACTCAGATGAAGTTTGTTGTCTATGTAAATTGCAGCAATAGCGATGGCAATATTGGTGAGATTTTTCCACTGACCAGCTGCAAGTCATTTTTTCAGCTGGTGATGTTAAGTGTCTGTGAAGCACAGATGATCAGCTTTTCAGTTCCATCTGGGATTCTTTGTGACAGTACTTCCCTTGCCACACTTAGAGGCTTTACATTGCAAAATTATGGGCTTCTCTGGATCAAAATGAACTTATCATGTTTCAATAGCGTTTCTCAATGTTTTGTTTGCTTTTTTTCTTCTCTCTTCGCCCCAGAAACACATGCTATCCTTTCTGAAGAAACTGCAATATTTGTGCCAGCAGAGCAAATAGACTTGGCAGGCTGTTTGGCAATAATTGATCATATCCAAACAGTAATTGAATTTTGTTTGCTGTAGACATAGAAGTAGCTCATACCGTGCTGCCTCTTCTGTGACAATAAGCTTCAATTCACACTGTTCATACCATTGCTCGCTATCTATTTCACTCCTTTTGATATGACTCTTTAGTTTCAGTAAGCTTTTAGTGGCCCCTTTGCATTATACCATAAAACTTTAATGGATATATTTTTAGATTAGTGTATGGGGATTTATTAGCAATATTTATTATTCAGTGGACCAGAACTTCAGCTGTTGGCAATGGCACTAGTTAACACTAACTGAGGTTTGGACCCAGTGTTTCTTAATTACTAATAGTTTGATTGGCTTGGCATGTGACATAGGAGAAACACAAGTGTATTTTTAGATAGTGTTACAATATTTTCCCTCCCTCTATTTGTATATACTTATAACAATTTTCTGTTTCATATAGGTATGTAAATAATCTTGCATCTTCACAATGTTCACTGTAGTATACAAAAATGTATAGCATACACAATGGAACTTACCAAAGACAGAGCTATTTTTCCTGGAATGCCCTTGCCTTGACAGATTTAAGTTAGATACACACTTATATAGCTCTGTATAGAAGATGCAGGGAAGTAGTCTCTGCCAATAGTTGATACACCTGTTTTTCTCACATCAGATTAAAGACCTGCTAGATCTCAGCGTGGATTCTACAAAATTTTCGAAGGGCCTTCGGCTTCTTAGCATAACCAAGCCATCCCTATGGCTGGCCTTGGTCCTGACTCCAGGGAGATTGCATGGGTATGATTTAGGGCAGAATTTGCCCTGTTGTCTTGGTATATGGTATTGGTACATTAAGGACAGAATTTGCAGACCTAATTTTAATTTTCTTGAATTGAGGAAGTTATGTTACAACTTTAACATTACCTCAAAATAGACTATTTGCATTTGAAATAGATAAAATGGCTATCGGGCCTTTTTGGTTGATTCCTTAACTCCCCTGAACACATAATTGCTCTGCTGTTTTTGTCACCATTTGGCCTAGTGCTTGGAAATAACAAGGCAAAGGGCAGTTACAAGTGAATAAAGCTATGGTCTTATTTTGGAAGGTACAGTATGTCAACCTATCTTTCTTTTGGAAGAAAATGACCTAGTTATGTCTGAACATGAGACTGTGATTTCTTTATGATACTGGAGGATTAAAGAGTTCTATTTTTCTTTTTCTTATTATCTTGGGCCTTCAGGGATTCTAAACTATGGGTGAGAATGAGGTTGACCTGTAAGGCCATTCCATTATCCCTGTCAGGACCAGGAAACCTCTTGGAAACACATGAAAAATATTTATACACTTGATTCTCCAAGCACCACAGAAGAGGAAAATACTTCAAAACACAGAAAGGCCAATGTGTTTGATGTCATTAATGTAGTATATTTACACAAATAGCTGTAACATTTGGTGCAGAATAACACACAACCAAAAGGTGTTATATTAAGACATATAGGGATGAGCTGGGACCTTGGGAGAGGGGGTATTATGTTTCAGGAAGCCAGGGCCTTTGGAGGTTTTGGTTGAAAGTTGGTGAGCATCATACACCATTTATATGGTCAACTTAATGTACACTCTCTCTGCACACATGTACATCATACATAATTTGAAAGCATATTATGTCTACTTTAAGATGAGATATGATATGGAGTTTTCAAGTGGTGCTATTACCATAGAAACAGAGATAAACAATGACAACATCAACACATTAAAATTACCCTTTTGAAACATTTGCATTAGTTTCTGTTGGTTTAATGACTATGTAGTATTTCACGACATAAAACTGGATTGCTTTGTGACCTCAAATCTTCACAACAACAATCGAATAGGTAAAACAAAATCTAACAATACATTTGTATGGTATCATTGAAATATAATAGCACTAGTGATATTTCTAGTCGGCCTCATTATCATCATCTTGTTCATCATTATGATCTCTGTTGAGAGTGTGTGGGGTTACCACAGATTTCATTGCCTTGACATATACACAGTTCTGTCCAGGGAAGATTGTTCTGACTACTAATACAGCTGATTGTGCAGTGGTACAGGCACAAATAAGGTCTTGTAGATGCTCAGATGCTATTGGGCTGTTGAAGAATACAGGTAGTAGTTCATTGTCCACATTTTTCCATTTGTGTTACAATGGTGATCCAATATCTGTTTTACCTATGTGAGAAGACATCCTAATCTTTGTTTGCCAAGATGCTTTTTTGACATATTCTTCAAAACAGTCCTCCCACAGTAGGAGTTTGGCCAGTAACTTGTCCTTTTTGATGGCTAGATTAAGCAATTCAGGTCTCTGTGCATCTCCTTTTCTTTCTTGCTCTAGTCATACAGCACTGCTACCAATTTTCTTGATGCATGCAATTTTCTTGTCCATCGCTCTCTCACAATTTGACAAGATCTCTGAAAAGATAAGCTCCCTTTGTTTGGACAACATTAAATACAGATTTTTCCCAATACCAAATAGGGATGACACAGAATAACATTCTTTTAATGCCTGTACAGCATTAAGTAAGTTGCAGAAGTCAGGAGTGCATGCATCACCAATTGCATGCACAGGTATGAAGCGACAATTGTCAATTGCACTGGTAATGGTGCCTGTGTCAATCCACATGTTATCTGTGTGTTCCATTTTAAGAAAGTAGTGAACAGCAAGGACCAAAACATCTGTTTCAGGTGACCTAATTACTATGGTTACATTGATATTGAGACCTAAAAGCCACACTGATACTTACAGCATGCAGAAGCATCCTTATGTCTGCTTCCTCTTGAGTACTGTACAAGTTTTGGGCTTCTTCATCACTTCTACTGGCAATGGACTTTGCTATTTCACCATTGGAAAAGCCTGTAGCAAGGAGTGTTTGCACTGGGTGTGCTCCCACACTCAGGTGTATTTTGAACCATATAGTCACAGAGGAATTTTGCAAGTGATTGCTTGTTGGATGCCACCTTTTTTTTTCCATGGAGGCACAGGGCATCTACCAATCACCTGGTATGCCTTGCATCTAAACTTAGATTCTGTTCAGAGTTGTATTTTCCTGCAGTTTTCACAGAATTACTGTTGTCATATCTGCCAAAAAGACTTTGATTATAGAATTAGCTTTGTCAAAGGACCTGCTTCAAGTACTCAGCAGCCAATTTATTGAATGTGTGGCATTTGTCTCCAGCCATCGTTTGTCTGACAGCCATGGCATCTCTGATGCATACGGTGGTTTCCTTGTTGCATGCTCTTAGCTCATGGATTCTTTCAGCTTGACTTTACAGATTATGCCCTAATTCCTTTAATTGTTCCATCAGCATGGAAGACAGACATAGGCATAGGCCCTATTTGGGTGACTAAGAACAATTGCCACTGAAACATCATCTCTGCATCTTGCTAAGAATAGGGCTCTGTGCAAGACGGTTTCTGGACTGATATCATAGAATCATAGAATATCAGGATTGGAAGGGACCTCAGGAGGTCATCTATTCCAACCCCCTGCTCAAAGTAGGACCAATCCCCAACTAAATATATCTGCTGTGATTGTCCCTTCCTTGCCAGACTTAAATTTGGACTTCTTGGCCATGTCAGCAAATGTTTAGATGCCAGATTTCTTGACTTGGCTGAAGAAGCTAAATGTCCCATCAGAATCAAATTCACCAGTCATAAATTTCTCTATTTGTTCTTCATCAACTTCTGCTATTTTCAGTAGAGACTCTCGTACAGCTGATGCTACATGCAATCCAGTTGATATGTTTATAAGCACCTCTCAATATGATTAAGGGTCAAAATGGACTTGTCGTATTGTTGATGACATGGTTTGTAAGAGCTGTAACAGCTATTTACATATTGTTAGACTACTTCTCTGTCCCATGGCTTTTGCATATTCATAATAAGAAGCTGTGTATTGTTATCTCTAACACTAATACTGACCTGTGCATAAGTGTCACTGAATTAAAAAGCTATCTTCCAGAATATTTCAAACAAATACTACATGCAAAGGCAATTACAAATTAAAACCTTCTATCAGGCAGTCTACATGCTACACTCTATGTATAAAAGCTTACAAATAGAAAAGCATTACATTAGGAATTTACATACATTTATATCAACCCTCTGTGCAGTATGTGCACACAGTCTGCAGTTACTTGTACAACCTTCAGTGTGAGACTGAGCTGGTCAACAAATTTCAATTGAAAATAAAGAAAACTATTATATCACTGCGAGACACTTTGACAATTAAGAATGTGCAGTGTGAAAATATTTCGTGCTAGCATATTGCCATGTTAGTTTATCACCATTTTTGCCACATGCTAAAAGCTTAATCATTTCTGAAAAAAACCTCCCGTATGCAAAACCAATAAAAATCTTTTAAGACATTGTCATTTTCTAGCTCTGATCAATAAACACCACATTAAGTGTGGAAATGAACTTAAACAGTAAAAACCGTAGTCATAGTCCTGTTGCAGTGTTTCTGGAACCATTCAAAAATGACACTTTCTGATTTTGGGGTGCCATTTTGGGTACCGTTGTTTCACCTCATCTACCAGCTCACAAGACCACTTGACTGCTCCACAGCGTACCACACTTAAACGTACATAAAATAAGCTTTCAAATTATATATGATGTGGGTGTGTGTAGGTTAGGTATATTAAACTCCAAAAAATATGGCCCTTTTTTGGAGAATAACCAGATGCCTAAAATGGGATTTTGAGGGTGGGAAGAAGCCAGAGTCTTTGGGATTGGATGTACTATTTCTTTTTGCCTGGGGATTGGACTCCTATATGAACATGGGTCTCATCACCCCTTTTTCTCCGATCTGCCTGGGAGCTGACTTCCTTTGGTGGAAATCTCTTCTTTTCCTGTTCCTAGGGTTCTCTTCTTTCTCCCCAAGCCTCTGGACAGGGGATTGGGCTCCAGTGGTGGATCCTGCTCTGTCTGCCTTGTATTGGGAGTCTTTTCTCTTCCTACCTCCCCATCACCCCCTACCCGCAGGGTTGGGCTCCCCAGGTGGAAGTCTATTCTCACATTTTTTCCAGCTTGCCTAGTGCGTAGGAAATCAAGCACAATGAGTTCATGTCACTCTACTTAACAGCAAAATGTTACCAAAATGTAAAGCAGAGTATACCATCAATGGTACATTTCAAGAAGTGCAACAGGTACTGTCACTGAAAAGATCTGGCCGAGGGCTTCGCAATTCATAAGGCAGAGTGGTCACTTTTCAACTTTGGGCAACTCACCCAGAGTCAGATTTTGAAAGGTATTTAGATATCTAACGCCCATTGATTTCAATGGGAATTAGGCACCTAAATACCTTTCAAAATCTGGGCCTTAGTCTCTCTGTCTCTATTTCCCCATTTTACAAAAGGGATTAACACCACTTCATTACCTGCTTCACAGTAGTGTTGTGTGCATTATTGTAGAAGAACTTTGAAGATAAAGTAGGGAATATTCAGAATTGGTATAAATAAATTACTTGTGTAGTTTAAATGCAAAGTTATTATTGAATCTTGTCACATATGAGAGAATAGGAAGCTCTAAAAAAAGACTGACACATTTACTTGTTATATATTATAAATGTGTCATTTATATCATTAATACATTACCAATAATGCAATTACTTTACCAAATAGCATTACTAAAAAGTAACTGAGTGCTTTTAACAAGTTGAACTTTTAGGAAAATAAAAAAATACTATATTAGAAGATTTACTTGTATCCTCCTTTAGGAGCACATACAAGGTATGCTGAGGACTGAAAGGGTCTTTCACTTTATTTTCAGAAACAGACAGACATATCAGCATATTGCCTGATGCTTCCTTCCTTCCACAATCAAACCTCTGCCTTTGTATCTTATATACTCATATGGCCCCTGTTACTATGGTATCTGAGCACCTCACAATCTTTAATGTATTTATCCTCATAACAACCACATGAAGTACGGAAGTGCTATTATCTCATCTTACAGATGGGGCGCTGAGGCACAGAGAGATAAAGGACCAGATTTTTAAAGGAATTTAGGCACCTACACAGAGAAACAGGTGCCTAAGTTCACTATGTAGGTGCCATTGACATTTTCAAAGCAGCAGATCAGGTGCTGCCTAAGCCCATCCCGCTGCCCATGGTGCCTAAGTCCCTTAGTGCATACAATTCCATCAGTTGTCATTTCAAACCCACCTAAGCCCTGAAACAGCCCCCAGTCAACAAGCTGCTCAGAGCCCTCAAAGCAGAATTTTCAAATTAGGCAGGGGAATGTCTACCTCACTGGCAGGGGCTGATCCTGTAGGTGTGCTCATGAATACCTGCCAGATCTCACAAGGGAGGACTGGATGCAGACCTCCACTATGTGGGAGGGCAGGAGGGCAGCACTGCATTTACACAAAAGACAGCTGGGGTGAGTGTGAGAGAGGTATCGAGTCTGAGCAGGAAATGGAGAGACAGAGACAGAGAGTTTCAGCTACATGGATTACCTACAGACTAGCTGCTTAGGTACCTAACTCCAGAAGAGCATCCTGAATGGAGGGAGGAACCTATCTCTGACCTGTAAGCCTGGCACCTCAGGTCAGCCATTTAGACCTCTCCTCTCTTCTCACCGCTGTCCTCGGCATTTCACTCTTGGCTAGCTTAGTTGGCTCTCCGCTCAGCTGATAAGCATCTGAAAATCCATTTCTTAGGTGCTTAACTATCCCCAGGCACTGTACAGAGAGCCACTGTGGCATGGAGATAACTAACTCTGGACTGAAAATTCTACTATATAACAGATTGCCTATGGGTTATGCATGATCAACTGAGCAAAACCTGAAATCCTTTAAAAATCTGGCATTAAGTGACATCCTGTAGGTCATACAGGAAAGTCTGTGGCAGAATAGGGAACTGAACTTAGATCTCCTGAGTTCTAGGATGACACCCTAACCACTAGATCATCCTTACTCTCAAAGCATAGAATGCTATACTATATATAGTAGATTATGCATATTTTCATAATATGATCATGTGTTCTAGGGTCCACTGCACAACCTAGGCTTGGCTCCCCTTCTGTAGGGGTCAGGTGCCTTGCATGTCTCTTTGGCATGGCTGCACCTTAATGCCACTGAGATGCTCTACTGGGCCATGCTAAGTTTCTTTCACTTGGCTGTTTCTTGACTAGAGAAAAGGTGATGATCTCCTACATGCCACCTTCTTGTAACACCAAAAAAGGCATCTCTCACAGCAGAGTATGAAGATCTCCTCACACATTTTTCTCACCTGTTTTGATCACTCCCTTAATAGTTCTCTGCGGTTCATTTAGTGGTTTGTTTGTGTAAGGACTGTGGGATTGGGCCCATAGCTAGAAAAATATTTCAGCTTGTAGATTAATCATTTCCTGATTTGTTTATTGAACAATACTGCTTTGGGTATCAGAGGGGTAGCCGTGTTAGTCTGGATCTGTAAAAAGCAACAAAGAGTCCTGTGGCACCTTATAGACTAACAGACGTATTGGAGCATAAGCTTTCGTGGGTGAATACCCACTTCGTCAGAGGCATGCTTTAGCTATTCAATATTGACAATTGGCTACTGTTTGATTGGCCATATAGGTCATATGGTACTTTAATTAGATGACAATAACTCTTCGATTTGGATTTCCACTGTGAATACTCACAATTACAAATTCAGAATTCAAATTCTGTAATAGCCACTTAAAATTCAGAGAGACGAGGTGGAGATGTAATTTTTTTTTTTGCATCACTTTCTGTTGGTGAACGAGACAAGTTTTCAAGCTTACACAGAGCTCTTCAGAAGCTTGAAAGCTTGCCTCTTTCACCAGCAGAATTTGGTCCAATAAAAGATACTATCTCATCCTCCTTGTCTTTCTAATGTCATGGGACCAAAATGGCTACAAGTACCATACAAACTTCAATGTCACTCATTCAGTGAACATTCCTCCTGTAGCCTATAGGTATAGATATTTGCTAGGTAGGGCATAGATATAAGACAAGGGAATAATGCAATGAAATTGAATGAAAAGCCCATAAAAGAATAGCTTAGCTAAACTAATCAAGGCATAAGGTGCCAAAAAGCCTTAGCTTTAGCAGCTAACCAGGAATAACCCTAGATCATAAGACATCACAAGATAGAATGCTGTAATGACTGAACTGGTGACAGATAACCACAAGATGCTAGTTTATACCAGTTTAGGATATTTTAAGTTAGGAACCTCAGCAAATGTCTGACCACAAGAGAGACATGGTAAATAATTGAAGTATATGCTAATAAATTTGAGGTAAACAGGCTAGTAACCTCCCAGTAGTGTTTATTATTCAGACCTTGAATTGGAGTCATATTCATATGAAGAGAATGTGAAGTGAACTTGCTTGCTTGGGAAGTGCATATGACAAAGATATGAAAACATTTGACTTTGCTTCAAAATTTAACTGCCTTTTAAAATTAAATTAATATTCACAGATAATATTTGTGCACTACTTGTCTAGCTCTGTTCCAAATTCTGAGATGCTACCCGTCTTCCATTCTGCCTCACCATTGCAAATTGCCTTGATGTGTTATAACATTACCTTTAAAATGATTCTTCTAACTTCAGCTTACAATTTCTTTTTTGTTCAGCTACACTTGTTTGTCTGAAATGTACAAAGTGATGAATATCAAGAAGCTGTTGGATGTCATATCTTGCTTCTATGACATTCATTAGAATTTAAAAATATGTTCCTGAAGTCTTCATTAAGCCTCCTAACGCCACTGAAGATTAAAAAACAACAATAAAACAAAACTCTCAAAATCTACCAGACACATGCAAGGCAATGGTCACAGATGAAGTTTATACAGAAGCATAAATATTACTTTAACCAATACACAACTTTACCTCGTATAAGTTTCACAGGGGCTGTATATTGATGACATTTACAGAGATGAGAATGTCTGTGAATCAAATACAGTAAATGGCTCTTATTGAACACAATGTAAAGAAACAATTAGAAGATTGTTAGCAGGGCTGTACTGTAGTTGTCAGCATCAGGTGGGTTTCCAGAAATTAATGGAAATGCTTTTCAGATGCAGATAGATAATAACGGTATCAGCTTTCTTTGTGTAGCTTACCTGGATGGTATATTATTATATCTATATGTGTGTATGTTTTTGTGAAGGCACACAGAAGTATGTTTACATAAAAAGCAACTCTTAAATCAATGAATTACTGCTTTCATTTCTCTTTTTACACTTAATTGGCAGAATTAGAAGCCTGCTTAAATGTTCACAGCATAAAAGGCACAACCAAGTTTGCAAAGGAGGATTTATTTTACTACTAGATGTTGGCTTTTGGATTGCCTCTGACAGCCGAAGCAGTATAATATGACATTAGTTTGCTGCATCCATCTGTATATACTACATGTTAATTAATTTATTTTTGACTGGTTTGATTTTGAATAATCCATTTGTTTCTGGAAGATAGTCTACTGCATTGTACTGGGGCTTTTCTTTGGAGTAGGGGTTGACTTGATAAGAAAATTATGGTAACTTATTCTATGTGTAAGTGTTCTGGGTTTTGAACAGAGATTAGCATACACTGGTCCATGGACTAATGATGGTCTGTGTAGGGTTGACTGGTCATATGATGCTGGCTCCTCCTTGTTTCTGCTCTTTCTACAGGACTCTAAGCTATTCACAGAAAACAAGAGCCTTGTAAAAGCAGCCAGAAACAAGGACTACCCCAGGGGTGGCCAAACTGTGGCTCGTGAGCCACATGCAGCTCTTTTACCATTGAAGTGCAGCTCGTGGAGCCACCTACACACCCCTATTCTCCACCTACCCAGACTGGGGTCGGGGGGAAGCTCAGGACTTCTGCCATGCAGTTGGGTGGTGCAGTAGGGGTTTCTGCCAAGTGGGGTGGGGGGTCTTGGGGCTTCAGCACTGTGGGGCACACCTGCCAGAGCTCGGGGTCCAACCCCCAGCTCCAGGCAGGTGTGTCCCAGCTCTTGAACTTCTGAAGATTGTCAGATATGGCTCAGAGGGCCAGTAAATTTGGTCACCTCTGCCGGCTAGATGCTGGGAGTGAATGACAAGGGATGGATCACTTAACAATTACCCTATTCTCTTCATTCTCTCTGAAGCACCTGGGATTGGCCACTGTTGGATACTGGGCTAGATGGACCATTGGTCTTACCCAGTATTGCAGTTCTTATGTTATGCGTGACTGCTAGATAGACAAAGGAAGGGCATGGAGCTATTCTCAGTGTCTGGAGCCACCTGTGGGACTGAACCTCCAAGCCACCAGGAGAAGCCTATAGAGGAATGTCTATGGGAAGAAAGAATGAGCCAGTTGGGCAGCACGTCAAAGGGAGCAGGAGAGAAAGGAACTAAATGACAAAAGTATGTTCAAGGAATGAGAAGGAAAAAGGGACAAGGTAGCAAAACTATATGTGCAGGGTAGCACATAAAAATACATAAGGACTGTCCTAATATTGCTTTCCCATATAAGCAAATGCTGTAGTTGCACTGGGGATGTTATGCAATTCTAATGGAAGGAGAAATATAATACAATATTAGTTTGCTGCATCCAGTCTTAATATGGTGCGGGCCCCTGTGAGGAATGAGTTTGATGTCTCCACAGAGCTTCTTTCCACTTTGCACTCCTAGAGCCTAATTCTCTTTCTCTCCTCTTCTTGATGTATGAAGAAAGCTGCTCTCAACTCAAATTCTGGCCTACCATAGCCACCAGAGACTGCTGTGGTAGCCTAAAATGTTGCTGCTGGGCTTTACTTTCGCTTCCGAAACTAGTGTCCTCCTTCAGCATCTCTGTGTTCTCTGCCTTGAGTATGCAGAGCCACAGGGAGGGTGTGGGGGGGAACAGTTGCTGGCCTGGGTAAAAAGATGAATGGGAGCTGGACTAGGGACAGCAGAGATAGCTTCAATCCACCCCCATCCCCACCCTGGTGAACAAACTACACGAATAACCATAATGGGATTAGGAGTGGATAAGAGAAATCTTCCCAGAGGTCTATGTCACGTTCACCCCACCTCTACACTGCAGGGGTAGAGCAGAGAGCCCAGTGTACATAAAGACAGGAGGGGAGGCAATCCAGAGCCCAAGGGAAAGGAATGCCACAGTTCACAGGGACAAGGACCATTAGGGCCTAGGGGCAGTCAGGAAGGAGATCTGGGGCTGAGCTCACTAAAGCAGGGGAACAGTGATATAAGGGGAGATGGGAACAGTGCCCAGAGGAAAGGCAGAGCTAAGGAACAGCAGGGAACTTTGTATGGTGGGAGATAAAAGCCAGAGTGGGACCTGGTTATTGGGTCTAAAGTTCCTGTGAGATGTTGAAAATCACAGTTCATGTTTCAATAGTTGGGTTTTTGGTGGGAAATAAATCTGACTCTGGCCCAGACTTAGTGAGGGATTTTACAAGCATGAAAACCCACAATGATGCGGTCCCAAATTAAAGGCATCACAGAAAATTGTTATGTATGCAACTGATTTTAAATCTTTATAAATTAAAAAGTTCTGCCCAGAGGAATATCTCCTGGTACCATCATGTTGCAAATTAATGAAACACTGAGAGAAAGGGCTTTCTTATAGTATTTCTATTGAAATATTTCAGCAAGTGGCAGATGGCAACACCCAATAGACTGCAGTCTTGGAAGTCTTGAAGGACTTAATTATGGTGCCTTGTTAGAGAAATTGTAGCTTGAAAAAGGCTGTACATTTTGTTTTCATTGCAGTGTATGTCAGGGATTGCCCTTTAATTCCCTCTTTCCCACTCTTATTCTAAAAAGCCTTACATATGATATTTAATGATTTAATATGCATTTTAAACTATTTTACTCATCCCTTTTCTGTTCACAAATAAAAATTCTGCAAGAACTTTCTTTTAAAAAATAAAAAATCAAAGATTTGTTTCAAAGTTTCAATAGATGCATATCGCAGGGTAAACAGCCCCTGAAGGTTGAAGATTAAAGGTGTTTTGAGCCCATAGCCTTCTCATTCTTCGGTGCATTCTGTAAATGTGTTTCTCTCACAACCTGAGTCTTAAGGAAGTCAGATGCCTTTTAGTTTTGATTGGCAGATTATCCCAATGTCTATGTCTACCAAACAAAATGAGAAAATCATCAGGCTTGGGCTTAGGGCAATGACTAAAGCTGCAAACCTTGCTGGTATCTGTTTACTATGTGGAACTCCTCAGTCTAGGCCTCTGTTACCCTGCTGATCCCTGAAAATATTTATATCTGTTTTAGTTTGAGAGTTTGCACCTCTGAGTTTGTTTGAATTTCAGACTGAAACACCATAAAAATGAAAGGATCTGCTTTACATCATTGAAAACAAAAATTTTACCACTTCAATGGCAGCAAGATCAGTTCCCTAGTGTGCATTACTTAGTACTTGTTGAAACTGTGTCAGGGGGCCTTACTATAAATAAGAATCACATCCAGTGATGTCCACAAGGATGTGCTACAACAAAGAATCTTCATTGTAAAATGGAAAACTCTAAGGGGCCTACAAGGAGGGGGAGACACAGAAGTAGACACACACATAGGCTGACTTCTTAAAGGCTACTACCTTGTGCCTATGCAAAACAAGTCTGGAAATCTAAAAAATACCCATAAAATAATAAACTAAATACTTTTGAACATCCAGGAAATGGGGGATCGATCTGGTTTAGCATAGTCTTTTTTTAAGCAGTTCAATTATCCCCAACAATTAATCTAAGAAATTCCTTGAACATTCATATGAGAGCAGTTTTCAAGGCTGTTGATCTCTCAAGAATACTCACATGCAGCTTGCTGCAGTACTTGGGTAGATAAAATTATATTTTGTATAAACATACAAGGCTATATTCTGCTCTCAGTTAAAGAACTTGTCTATACTGGAAAATTACATTGAGTATATTACATATAGTGTTTAACTAACATGACTTAAACACTTGGGCTAGCTCCTCACCTGGTGTTAATTGGCATATTTCCACTGAAGTCAATAGCGTTAAACTAATTTACAGCTGAAGATCTGCAACTCAGAGTATACAGGGACTGTTGTCTTTAACATCATGTCAAAGGTTGGTTGCGGTTAACCCTATGGTGGACCTTCATATCAAATAGGACCAATTGACACAATGTTACATTCAGCAATCGATTTCTATACTGGGAACTAAGTCATGTTTAACATCATGCTAATTACCACATGTTCTGACATGATGTAACTTTCCACCATAGAAAAGCCCGCGCAGGTGTAAATCCTAAAGGTGTGCATCTATTGAAGACAATGAAGTTATTCCAGATTCAACATTGTGGAGCACAGCAAAATCTGTCCCATTTTGTTTTCACTCTGATCTTGCAGAAGAGCTGTGCTTGTATGTTTTTGTCCCAATACCCCATAAATAGGAGCCACATGACTTATTTCTAAGCAGTTAATATGGACCTATAGAGCTCTCCACGGTCTGGACCTCTGTTACCCTGCTGAGGGCCATACACTTTATGACCTGCCTCACCCTTCTTTAGTTCTGTGGGGAATCTGGATCTCTCCTCTGTCTATTTATCCAGTGAAAAGCTAAAACTCTTCCTTGTTATCTGATAGGAATATTTGCTTGTCCAGTGATTTTTAGAACTCAGAAGAGACTTTCTTGTTTGCACAGGCTTCCAATTTGAAATTCTTGGCTGATTTGCTAGCAGAGCTCCATTTTTTCCTCATTTTATTTAAAACAACATTAAATGCTTTCATAAAAGTCACTTTGGAAGGGTTTTTGCTTTTCCTTGTCTACTGCAAAATAATTAGTCAGCTGTGCTGCTGCTGACTCTGATAAGTAATGGCTATTGCTTATGTACTGACAACTTTGTGCTGCCAATATTTAACAAGAATATCCCTCAAAAATGTTCTTCATTTGGTGATCCATGTGATATACAACCAGCATTAAATGTTCTTCTCCTTTCAAAAATTCCATCAGTTCCATACTCTGCCCGATCTACTCTGCAACAATGCTTCTACCATTAGCCCATGACCCAGTGTATCTTGGCCAGCATGCCTTCTCCTTCAGAACACAGCACAAAAGCTCTTCTATGTGTCTCCCACTACTTAGCAGGACACCTGTTCCTCCCAGAAGCAGTGATGGGACAGATTGGTGTCCTGGAATGACAGCAGGTAAGTCATCCAGTGGCCTCTGGTTATATGATGGGTGGCTGAGTGGGGAACGGGTCTCCTTTGGTGGTGGAGCCCCTGCAATAGTGGATGCATCCACAGCACTGCCGCCTGAGTGAGTAGGAGCTGGCTCGGTCCCATCCTCCTAGACAACTGACCTTTGTAACAAGAGCCACATATTTTTGCATTTTGGGGAGAGCCTTGAGAATTTAATAGAATCATAGAATATTGGGGTTGGAAGAGACCTCAGGAGGTCATCTAGTCCAATCCCCTGCTCAAAGCAGGACCAACGCCAACTAAATCATCCCAGCCAGTGCTTTGTCAAGCCAAGCCTCTAAGGATGGAGATTCCACCACCTCCCTAGGTAACCCATTCCAGTGCTTCACCACCCTCCTAATACAATAGTGTTTCTTAATATCCAACCTAGACCTCCCACACTGCAACTTGAGACCATTGCTTCTTCTTCTGTCATCTGCCACCACTGAGAACAGCCTAGCTCCATCCTTTTTGGAACCCCCGCCTCCCTTCAGGTAGTTGAAGGCTCCTATCAACACCCCCCCCTTCTCTTTTGCAGACTAAACAAACCCAGTTCCCTCAGCCTCTCCTCATAAATCATGTGCCCCAGCCCTCTAATCATTTTTGTTGCCCCCTGCTGGACTCTCTCCAATTTGTCCACATCCCTCTGTAGTGGGGGGACCAAAACTGGATGCAATACTCCAGGTGTGGCCTCACTGAATAGAGGCGAATAATCACTTCCCTCGATCTGTTGGCAATGCTCCTACAGCCCAATATGCCGTTGGCCTTCTTGGCAACGAGGGCACACTGCTGACTCATATCCAGCTTCTCGTCCACTGTAATCCCCAGGTCCTTTTCTGCAGAACTGCCAGTTAGCCAGTCCGTCCCCAGCCTGTAGCGGCACATGGGATTCTTCCTTCCTAAGTGCAGGACTCTGCACTTGTCCTCGTTGAACCTCATCAGATTTCTTTTGGCCCAATCCTCCAATTTGTCTAGGTCACTCTGGACCCTATCCCTATCCTCCAATGTATCTACTTCTCTCCCCAGCTTAGTCTCATCTGTGAACTTGCTGAGGGTGCAATTAATCCCATCATCCAGATCATTAATAAATATGTTGAACAAAATCGGCCCCAGAACTGTCCCCTGGGGCACTCGGCTTGATACTGGCTGCCAACTAGACATTGAGCCGTTGATCACTACCTGTTGAGCTCGACAATCTAGCCAGCTTTCTATCCACCAATTTGTTTTGTTGCCCACTCCCAGTCTCTAAAGCATTATCAAATCTCACCTTCCATGTTCACACAGCTTTGGACAAGGATTTGGGAAGAATTAGCAAAATGATCCTTTGGGTTCCACTCCAAACTCAACTGGCTCATTTACATCAAAAGTGTGTGTGAGGGGATCTTGTGGTCACTCTCTTCATACTCTTGCTGTAGAAATAGAGCCTGTCTGCTCATTCCATTTAATCCTAGCGGATGATTTACATAAGTTTTCATTTTCCAGACTATATTCACAAGGGAAGGGACTGCAGACTTACTTTCTCAAAAGAAAATGAAAGAGAAGGTTTGTTCATCATAGGACCCAGAGGCTGACTGTGTTCACAGGGGCTGACATGAGCCCCATATAGTTCATCACTAGTGGGTAGTATTCTTTCCTTTTTATAGCCCAAACAGTGAAATAGATTCACTCTCTTATTTATAGTAGGACAATATCTAAGGCTAAGACTGCCAAGTCACTGGAGGATACAGCTTTCAATGTAATCAAGGAATTATTATAACAGTGTTTGATAAGAACTGCTGGGAAGCTGCCAACACAAGTGCTGAAAGGTTTACGTTTCCTTTTCATTAAAATTATTGCATTAACTCAGACATCATGCAAAAATACTTTGCAAAATGGAAAAGTTACTTAGTAATTCTAAAGAAGTAGCAATATAATCTGCTCTCTGCTCAGTCCCTCTACAAAAACTAGCCTGTAAAGCCATGTCAAACTCCTTCCTTTTTTGACACATTTTTTCATTAACTTAACAGAAAAGAGGGCAGATTTCTAGGGTGAAATGAGCTGGGACCTTAAAGCTAAAACCACTGAATGTCTAGTGAACCACTAACTGCTTCACATAATCATTTTGTTTACCTTTACTGTTTAATTACCAGCTTCTTGTCAAAGGCCTGCTCGGACTATGCACCTAGCTGCTTGCAAGAAATGTTTCTTTAATTCCTAAGCACAGAAATACTTTAAGGCTAGGATATTCAAAGGAGCCTAAGGGAGTTGGACACCCAACTCACATTGAAATCTAAACATAAATAACGTAAAGTTTGCTGTGTAGGAATGCAGAATAGTCCTGTTATTATTATTCAGTATATATGTTGTGGAAGAAGCCACACCCTATTAAGCTAGGCACTGTGCGCGCGCGCACACACACACACACACACCAGACAGACTGTCCTTACCCCCAAATACTTCTGTTCTAATTATGAAAGAAGCCAACAAGTGGATATAGGAAACAGCCGGGGGAAGCATGAGAGAACAGTGACAAGCAGATTCTGACTCGTGTGATGACACTTGGGAGGGTGCCAGGAGCCTTCCTTCTTTGAGAAACACATGCAAGGGCCTGTAACAGTCACCACCCATAGGGACTGCACTCTCCCTGGAAACACCTAGCACACTGACCAATAGAGCAGGCCCAGTGCATGGTATTCAGTCATCACTGTAGGCCCAAAACGCTTGAAAGAGATCGACTGTATTCAGTGATGTAGTTCCCCAACTGTGTCTGCATATCAGAATGTGGGATTTTGCACTGCCCTTTCCTGGACTTCCTATCTGGGAAGCTAAACAAATTAAACGCATGGTTCCCAATACCACATCTTCCTTTCCCTGCCAAAATTTAATAACAACATGTAACAAACATTTATTGTAAGTGCGTATAACTAGACTACTCACTACACTTACTAACAATGTTAAATTACTCCCTGAGGTACCTTGCACTGTTGCTTGGACTTGTGAGTTTCCCTTGGAATATTAATATTACCATGATCAGGTGGTAAATCCATTTTTTTTTTGATTTATGTCTTGGAACAGAAGTGCACACCATTTTTCTAATGGCACCTGCCACAACCCTGCTGGTGCATACAGCGTAGAAAAATGTTTGGCATCTGTCATCTCCCCGAAAATTTCTCCCTTGTTAGAAGTGGGAAGTGTTCCCTTTTTACATATTTATTTAATTTTTGGAGAAGAAGTGGTCTATAGATAAGTGAAGGGTTCTGTCATTTTTTTCTACCGTGAGCAATGAGGGTAATTATTCTGTTGGTTCTTTTACTTACTCTATGATTCCCAGAGCAATAAGCCAACCCAACTCTTTGGGGAACTTTTCTAGCGTGTTTGAATTGTGGGGCAATTGGGCTCTGTCATCTTTGTTCTGCACTCTGTTGAGAGTTAACCTCTTCCTTGGAAGATGTCCTCAAACCTCTCAATTGTTTTGGTCCCTTGCCCCTCCAGTGAGTGCACCTTCTTGAGGAGACTAAGGACGTGACACACTTTTAATCCAATAATGAGTGCTCTTTTCTCTGGTACAACTACAAAATGTGTTATTTACTCATACATGTAATTTGTTCCTCCTTTAGTGGGGATAAACTCACCCCTGTGAGCCCTGTGTTTTACCTGTTTACATTTCACTGCCTAGAGTTTTTCTTTCAGTGTTAACAACAGTATTTCCAGCAACACTTTGGTTTGGGCCCCTATGCACAACTTAAAATTAATAAATGTCCCATTCGCTTTCAGGTTGACAGTCCATTTATCTTCTGCTCCAATCATATCCATTGCTTCTACGAAGAATTCTTCCGAGCTATTGGTTCTGTTATTGTTCTCTTTGACCATGCTGTGCACACTGCTGGTGCCTGCAAACTCTTGCAAAATGATGTAATCCATTCCATTTCTTGCCTCTTTTCCCATGTTCTAGGAATTCACCTGGCTTGTGCTGCACTTGTACAGCTTGAGTTTGACTTTGAGTTCTGTGCCCCTTTCTGCCTCAGATTTCATTTCTTGTGGTATTATGGATAGATTCTCAATTGTGTCTACAATGTCCACCCTCCATAAGCTTCCTACTGGACTGGGTGACTTCTGTTGCTTGGCAAATTCTATTTGCTTTATCAAGGGTTAATTCTGGATCTTCCAGTAGTGTCTCAGAATTTTTTGTTCTAGACTGCAGTTACATCCTGATCTTTTATCAGGGACTCTTAAGCTCCCATAACTGAGAAACTGTCTCTGGGTCCTTAGATTAGTCATAAACTTTTCTACAGTTTCACTTTCTTTTTGGAGCCTCAGGTTAAAATAATTTTTCGAATGTGTTTCATTTTTACATGGGATGCAATACTCAAATTTCTATCATATAGTTTTATAGTTATCTTCCGGTGCCTGAGTTAACTGAAAGCTGTTAAACATGTCAGGTGCATCAAAACCTACTATTGTCAGAAATAAGGCTATCTTCCTTTTTCCTGGCACCCATTGCTTGCAGAGAATGAATGAAATGCTGTTTAAAACTCTTCAGTTATCTTCCATATTTCTGGAGACGTTCAGCTCTGGTGGAGCTTTTAGCTGCTCCATTCTTCTGCTCAGGTTATTTTCTTTAAATTTCCATTTACTCCTGGTCCCACGTGGTGTTCGGTGATCACTATAGTCACAAGGTTCTTAAAAGCAATCATCTGTATTCAGTGTAGTTCTCTAACTGCCTCTGCATAACGGAACATGCAGCACCCCTCCCCCCAGACTTCCCATCTGGGATACTAAACAACTTAAAGAAACAGTAATACAACATAGTGAACCATGGATGATGGTACAACTTATTTTCTCCCTATACAGCAGGTGACTCAGTGAGAGGCCATACCTCCCCTAGGATTTTGCCTGTCCATGGAGCCATGTGGCTCTACACAGCCCAAGCAGAGACTTGGCCTGTACATTAAAGACAAAAGTAGGGCCAGGGAGCTTAAATCATTAGTAGTGAAGAATCTTATACTCAACTCAGAAATAGTCTTGTGATCTCTAAGGGCTTGTCTAAACAAACAGTTTGTGCATGGGAAGCTGGGGTGTAAATCTACAGTGTTCTAGCATGCTGCACACTAGCTGTCCATGTGGACCCTGTTACTGTGCACTAAAAGTTACCTGGTGCTCTCTGACCTACTATTAGGGATCTTTTAGAGTGCAGCATCAGGGACCACAGGGACAGGTAGTCCATGGTGGAGTGCTGTAACTGCACACCCCAGCGAGCTGCACAATAACTGTTTGACTAGATTGCCCTTAGATAAGTAACACAATATATTTTGAATGACGCATAGATCAATAATTATGTATCTATTTCATTTTATAGAAGATAATACCAAGTACCCATCTCAAGGGAGAGGAGGGCTGGCAGAAAAGGGATTGTGAGAAAAAGGGTTGGAATAGGAGTGGAGCAAACAAGCAATCAGCAGAAATCAAATAACATACAAAGTTCCAATTGCAAAAGGCAGTCTGCTGTTTTCTCTTGACATTGTGGAGCAGAGAACCCTGTCTGGGCCTCTGTTTTTTCCATATGGCTGTTGCTAGTCACAGCTCTTGCTTCTTAGGACTGGCTTCACCCCATGAAACCCTGCTTGGTTTCTCCCACCCCATATGGCTGGTGTAAAGGGTGCTGGGGAGTTTTTATTTCTTTGTATACTACTACCTTTTAAAATTAAACCTTGTTTTTCTGTTGAGAGCCATTTTACTGTAGAAGGGTTTCTACATTATGTAGGATAAAGTTTTGTATTTTAATCTAGAAGTTAAGATCATAAAATAATAATGGTTAAATAAGGTTATACATTTCTTGGAGTTTAGAAGTTAGATATAATAAAAAAAAGGAAATCTTACCAGACTTTGTGAAGTGTTGCTACTTTCCTGAAATACTGTTCTCTAAAAGTAAAGGCTTTGTTTTTCAATTAAAAACAATTGCATTGTGTTACCCTTTAATAGAAAAGGTGTTTGCAGTCCTGAGTATATAACGTACAGTTAATTTTGTAATGGTTAGAAAAGCACCCATGAAAGATTAGCATTTCCAAATCAACATGGATAAAATTGTGTGATGTAGCAGCAATTTATACTCTTTAATAAGTACATTGTTCTGCTGAAAGAGATTATTGTATTCACTGACAACCAATTTTCTAATGATGAATTGTCTAAAACCCTTCTCTTTGATATTTTTAGTAGCAGTTAAATAAGTGGTAAGCTAATTATTATGTTTTCCTTTACATATTAAAGCCCTGTTTTAATTATGTTTCATACCAATTTTACTGATAAACATCTGAATATAAGAGGCAGTAGTCTTGTTATAGAGAAAAGCACAGGATTTTTAGTTTACTAACTTGTACATTGTTATTGAGACCTGTTTCTCTTTAATCTTCTTTTATTCTTTTATGGGGCCTGATCCAAAGCTCATTGAAGTCAATGGGAAGCTTTCTATTGATTCTTATAGACATTCAATCAGGCCCTGAAGCCAGATCTTTTTCTTTTCTTTTCTTTTTTACACTTTTCTTTCTTTACTTTAACTTCTTAAACCCTACCTTCCTGCAACATTGTTATGTCAGAGAACATGGATGAATGATTTCTTCCAGAACAAATCCTGATGCTAGTTTGTGCATTTACCAGTGGAAAGCTGCCAGGCTCTGCTCCTACACACGTTCCCTGCATACTAAGCCCCCTTACAGTTATTAGGAATTCTGTATGTAATAGAGCTGCAGCCTGTATGTAACTCCACTTCTCACAGGCCTGCCCCACTGATCTGGAGAAACTAGAAATATAAAGGGGAAACTTAAGTTTTCTTTAAAAAGAAAAGAAAGTTTCTAACCATTTCCCCCAAAGATACAGTAGTCTAGAAAATATAAACCAATATTAACTGCTTCCTGGCTGAAAAGAACAAGTGACTTCTTTACTTTTCCACTTCTGTGCACTTACTTTAATATAAAGCTTGGTCTACACTACAAACTTTTGTCAGTATAACTATGTTGTTCAGGGATGCGGAAAATCCACTCCCCTGAGTGCCGAAGTTATACTGACCTAATCGTTGGTGTAGACAGCATTATCTCAATGGGAGGGCTTCTCCTGCCAGCATAGCTACCACCTCACGGGGAAGTAGATTAATTACACCAACGGAAGAAACTTTCTCATCCACATAGGTAGAATCTACACTAAGCACTACAGTAGCACATCTGCATATATGCATCTTCACTGCTGCTGTGTGGCAAGTGTAGACAAGCCCTAAAATTAGTCAGTTATGTGTCAGGTTCATACTAAAGAATCATCTCTCTAACCCTCCCCAAAATCCTTAGGCTAGTCCGGTGCCTATTGGTGTGATTGTCATGGACAAGAGGAGGCAAAACATTGAACAGTGATTTTGTGGTCCTCTGAAAAATGCTATAACTGCCTTGGCCACAGACCAAGACTTTCGAAAAAGAAAGTGATTGGATTCCGTTAATCCAAGACAAGAATCCCAGGACATACTAATCCTGACTAACATATGGAAAGTTCTAATTATATAGAAAAATGAATAATGGAGTTTAGGATTCCTTTTGATTCGTCTATTTTAAGTAAAACAAGAGATTAATGAATAAAAAACACCAGTATAGAAAACTGAATTGGCTAGATATAAGAATAAAGGTCAACAATTAGCATAACAATGCAAAATTAGCACTCAAAGGCCTGTGAATACTGAGTAGTGTTATGTAGTATGCAACAGAGAGTCCTGTGGCACCTTTAAGACTAACAGATGTATTGGAGCATAAGCTGAGTTATGTAGTATGTTACTAATAGGCATTATATCATAGTATTGGCTACATTTTCAAAAGATAGCGGGCATAGGTACGTGCACAAAATTGCAATAAGTGTGAGTTTGCATAGTAATTTACATAATTTCACTGATTTATCTGCATATTCCTAGTGTGGAAAGCACATGATAACTAGACACAAAATGCAAGAATTGAAATATCAACTTTATCTTGGAAGGGCAATATTCTCTGCTTTGCCTTAAGTGTGCTGTATTTCTTTTTTAGTTCTTTAAAGGAGTTTTTATAGGTTAAAAGTCTCCGCTCACAAGTGTATCTTGAAAAGGGGGCAAAACATGGATGAGGAGTTCCATAGCTGAGCACTCTCTCCAAGAACAATTTGTCTGCTGCTCCCATGGGCTTTGACTGTTGTTCTACTCACTGCATTGTCCATGATGAAGGCTACATTTATGTCACAGAGGTCATGGAAGTCCTGGAATATGTGACTTCCAGAGACCTCAGTGACATTCTCTGCTTCAGCCCAGGGGCTGCGGGACTCTGGAGCTGGCAGCCAGCAGGGCCCTGACAGGGTTCCAGCAACAAGCGACAGCAGCAACAGGAAACAGGGGGCCCTCTGCAAGGTTCAAGTCACAGGTGACAGACTCCTGAAAGGGCCCTTGGAAGGGTTCCAGCAATGGGCGACAGCCTTATGTGTGGGGGAGGGACATGCCTTGGGCGAGCGACTGGGGGTGTGTTTTCTCTTTGGGAAATATGGTCACCCTGCAGCTCCCAGCCACCATGGATGGAGGGGGTCCCCCCATGCAGGTCACGGCTTCCATGAATTTTTGTTTATTGCCCGTGACCTGTCCATGACTTTTATTAAAAATAACCATGACAAAATCTTAGCCTTATCCATGATTATTGTAATATTCTTGAAGTAGTTCCAAGGGAGTGTTGTATTAATTTAGGTGGAATATATGGGCCAAAGGTGTTAACATAACACAATCATTGTCCAGCATTAAACAGTGTTAAACAAGATTTAAGGTTTGGTACATGGAGACATCAGCCTGCTTAGTATGGTAAACACACTATTAACACTTTAAACCTTTTATTAAAGATGCAGAAACAACAACAACAAAAAAGTTAACGCATTTGGAATGTAAAGTATTAAATAAGGCTTTTATTTTAACAGCATCCTTTTTCCTGTTCCCTTTCCCTTTAGCTGGAGAGCATTTTTAGAAGGAAAAAAACCCCCTTATTTCACAGTCTCTTAGATGGTATTTAAAATGTTAATAACTGTCCTGTTGGGGAAGAAGTTGGTAGATATTGGCTGGAGTTGGTATTGATGTTGTTTTTAAAGTCCAGTCCTGTTTCTAAAACAAGCACGCACAAAAGGGGAGAGAAAAGAACAGCAAAGATAGAAAATGCCGCTTCTGTCTCTGGTGTTGACTTTCACTTGCAACCTCATTGCTGGAGAAATACAGGCACGGCATACAGGTTTATCAGCCACTCAGAGACCTGACAAACTTGTACCAGCCTTGGGCTGCTTAGGGCATTGCTATTAGTTGCCTCTTCAGGGTCACAGGCTTACAGCAGTGTTGCAAATTATATAGGCTTGGTTGGCTAAGCCGGATTCTTATTAGACAGAAGGAAAAAAGGAGAGAAATAGGAATGCGAAGAAATAAAATGAGGAAGGAAAAGAACACATGAGAGAGAGAGGAAAAAGATAATGTCTCACATTCCTGGTGGTCTATGTGTTTCAACCAGAGCTGATGGAGGTGCTCATGTCATCCAGGTCTCTTTCTCTGGCTTGGTTTGGTCAGGTCAGGAGATCTCCCAGGATCAGGCTGACAAAGGCCCAAGATCCCAGGAGATGGTGGGGGTAGCAGCTATGATGATGAAGCTCACTCCAGTAGCAATTTCCCCCCAAAGTCTCATTCTGTAAGGACTACAAAGGGGAGTGATGGGTGGAATAGCCTCTCATTATTTTGCCTGCCAGTTAGGCCTAATTTCCAATATCCCAGTTTTGGTTCACTGATTTTTGGTCTCACGCTGTTCTTGTTTACCACGCATGATGTTAAAATATATCAGTAGGCCTTTTTGTTTGCACTAATTCAGTCTCGGTTTTCCTTTCACACATTTTCCTAGCAACATTTGTTATAATAGGTTACTGTGACCTTTTATAAACTTTCAATCATATTGTACAGTTGAGCTCACAACTAGTGTACCTTTACAAGTCCAATGATCACAACAGAGAAATGGTCCTTCAGGTAATTGATTTTTTTTCCACTGAGAGCTTTGAAGTAGGGACTAGGCCCTGGACTTGGATCCAATGCTGAATGGGGAGCCATTTAAGTGTGCAGAAAACCACTGTGATGCATTCTCACTGGTCTGTTGGATCATATTATAGTTTCTGAATGTCTTTCACGGTCAGTCCTAGATCGAGAATACTGCAGTAGTCCTGCCTTCATCCAAGGATTGTAAACTATTATACACATGTCAATTCATTAATCCTCACAACACTCCTTCAAGGTCCTATGCTCTGGCAAAGTATTATTATACAGCTTTTCAGTTAGATAAGCTGAGGCAAAGAGAACAAGATCTCATAGAAAGTCAGTGACAGGGCCAGGAACAGAAGTCAGGAAGCCAGACTTTTAGTCCCACCTCACTAACCACTAAAAAATAATAGCTTATTAGTCACCTTTTATCACTGCCCTGAAACAATTATTCACCTTCTCCAGAATAATTATCTTATCTCACCTTAAAGTGATAGAAATAGAAACCCAAGAAAGCACACACACAACTTTTAAACACTTGTGAGGCCATAAAAAGCATTATTTTTGCATTTTATGTTGTGCTTTTATTTTTTATATTGTTGTATAATAAAAAGGACTGATGTTTATAGGGCTAAAATATATAAATAGCTTTTGCACTTATCAAATGTTTCAGCTTTATTTCAACTTTTAATCATCCACAAATGCTGGGCATTTGCTTCTGTCATGATTACCCCAAGTTCAGGGCTCAGTTAACAACATTCACAATCTCATCTGGATTTGTGTTTGAGGGCTTTGGTTTAATATTACGTGATAGTGAGATATGTCTACTCTTAATGCAATAGAACGAGAATGGAGCAGTTACTTTAGTCATCGCTGCCATATGATTAATAAACAAGAAATAGTGGAATGGACATGCAGATTAAGGTATTTGGGGTCTAAGGACATTATTCTTTTACAGTCTCCAAAACCAACTAAAAGCGAGCAAAGGAAAATAAAATTCATTTCCACTTAAGATTGGATTTATGGATTAATAGATGTGCCTTAAACATAGGTCTTGTATAGTTAAAAGGTTTCATGGCTCCTCATTATATGGACATCCAAATTTTTCTTCCATCTTGTGTTATTTATTATGTGCCTGAGCCAAAGCCCATTGACGTCAATGGGAGCCTTTCCACTCACTTTAATAGGTTTGGAGTCAGGTCTTAAATGGCAAAAATTATAAACACCATATAGATTAAAAGAGAAATCTAAATCTTTGTTCTAGCCACTGAGATAGGCCTGTGGTAAGGGTGAAAGGCAGAATTGTTTATATAAGGGTATGTCTACATTGCAGCGGGGAGAATACTGCTGACTCTGCTTAGGTCAGCGGGTTAAAAATAGCAGTTTAGCCCGGGATCGCATAACCAGGGGCTCAGGGTAGCTGCAAGAGGATACACCCAGGGGCTGAGTCCAAGCTTCCCTCTAGCTATGCTGCTATTTTCAGTATGCTAGCTTGAGTGTTGTTTATCTATCTGAGCTAGGGAAGCACACTACCAGCTGGGGTGTAGACATAGTGGAAAGAGTTCTCTCTTTAATAAATACCTCAGTATAGCATGTCTCTATATGCCTACAAAGGGACATTTATTTATTTATTTACCTGGCAAGTTGGGATAGTCATGTTTTAGGCTGTATTTTGTATTGTGTCGTTTAGTGTATGGGCAGGCACCCAGTGCATATGTTGCATGCCTGTAAAACTGTTTATAAACATCTTCAGAAAGAAAGAAAGGGTGTGGCTATCTTGACCTAGCAATCAGTCAAAGAAGTCACAGATGTGCCTCTACTTAAAGAGATGAGTCAAACAGGGCAGGCAACGAATAGCCAAATTAAAGTACATTGAAGTATCTGAGACTTTGGGAAGGGTGATAGGGAGAAAGTCACAGATCAACAGAGAGAAGTTCAAACTTAAAAGATCCTTCAATACAAAGAAAGGATGGACCAGAGGAAGCCCTTTTACAATGTTTTATGAAAATATAACACTGCTCTACGGCCAAAATGCTTCTGAAATAAATGTAGTCAAACTTTACTAATTCTGGGTCACTGAGAATGAAAATGATGCTTAAAATTGTTGATTGGCTCTAGTTTTCAAGATATGCTATTGGGTCAGTATATATGACCCTTGACTTGGAAATGGCGGAGGATAAGTGAGTTATAAAGGGAAGGGATCTCAATTTAAACCAGAAATGACTCAAATACATCTTTGACTGGATCTATGAATACATCTATGACTGGGTTTGGACAGTACTTGCTTTTTAGGCAAAACAATGAATGATGCAATCTGAAGCTGGTATTATGTCATACATGATATGAATTGCATCATGTTATTCTTAGAAGTCATGGATGATGCAATCATAACGAAGCTTACATCACTCTGCTGAACAAATTGCCCTATATCAGCTCTAGAAATCATACGGTGTCATGCTCTCTTATTTATCAGTGTTTGATTTTGCAAAGGGACACATTTCTGTTTAGCCAAAGTGAGCAGAGATGCCTCGTACTTGTGTGAACAGTGCAGATAACTTCTGCTATGTTTGTGGTGAAGTGACTTTTGCATCACAAAAGCGCAGTATAACCACTCTGGTTAAGAAAGCCTATCACCTTTATTTTGGCTGCAAAATTGGAGATCAGGACAAGAGGTGGGCCCCACACATATGCTGCAACACTTGTGCAACAAATCTTCGCCAGTGGTTGAACAGGAAAAGGAAATCTATGCCTTTTGCAGTGCCAATGATTTGGAGAGAGCCAACAGATCATACCAGCAATTGTTACTTCTGCATGGTGCCTCCAGTTGGGAAAGGTGTGTCAAAGAAGAAAAAGTGGACTGTGCATTATCCAAACTTTCCATCAGCTATACGCCCAGTACCCCACGGAGAAGGACTGCCGGTTCCTGATGCACCATAATCATTCTCACTTGAGTCAGACGAGGAAGAGAAAGAGGATGAAACTTCTGGTCCTGAACCATCAATGTCACAGGACCCACATTTTCTCCCATCCTCCTCCTCGGAACCACACCTCATAACACAAGGTGAACTGAATGACCTTGTCAGGGATTTGGAACTACCCAAGAGTAAGGCAGAGCTGTTGGGCTCCAGATTACAGCAGTGGAATCTCCTGGCAGGTTTATAGATTCATAGATTATAGGACTGGAAGGGACCTCGAGAGGTCATCGAGTCCAGTCCCCTTAGGGTTTCCATATTTCATGACCGTCGAAAGGATCTTGTCCCATTCTTCTTCATGGAAGGTGATCTTGTAGCCTGCAACAACATCGATGGTGTGATGGCAGCCCTCAACATCGTTCACGATCCAGATGAGTGGAGACTGTTCATTGATTCATCAAAGACGAGTCTTAAAGCTGTTTTACTGCATAATGGCAATGTTTTGCATCAATTCCAGTTGGTCATGCAGTCCATATGAAGGAAACCTATGACAACATGAAACAACTTTTGAGGTGCATAAACTATGACCAACATCAGTGGCAGCTTTGTGGCGATTTGAAGGTTGCTGCTCTCTTGCTTGGTCTGCAGACTGGATACACAAAGTACTGCTGTTTTCTCTGCGAATGGGATAGTCGTGCAAGAGATTCCCACTACATCAAGAAAGATTGGCCATTCCGACAGTCATTGGAGCCTGGGAGGAAAAGTGTTCAGCATCCACCACTTGTTGAATCAAAGAAGATTTTGTTACCAGCCTTACACATCAAGCTGGGTCTGATGAAGAACTTTGTCAAGGCCATTGACAAAACACAAGCAGCTTTCAAGTACCTCCGTGGAAAATTTCCAAGGTTAAGTGAAGCTAAGATAAAGGAAGGTGTCTTTGTTGGTCCTTAGATTCGTGAACTTCTTCGAGATGATGCATTTGACCATGCACTGCGTGGCAAGGAAAAGACGACATGGAAAGCCTTCCAGTTAGTGGCAATAAATTTTCTCGGAAACAACAAGGCAGACAACTACAGGTTGTTGGTGGAAAACCTCCTCAAGGCATACAAAAGCCTTGGTTGCAACATGTCACTAAAGATACATTTTTTGCACTCTCTAGATTTTTTTCCACCCAACTGCGGAGCAGTGAGCGACGAGCACGGCAAGCGATTTCACCAGGACATTGCAACAATGGAGAAATGCTATCAGGGCAAATGGAGCCCATCAATGCTTGCAGACTATTGCTGGACAGTGACAAGAGATGCTCCATTTAATGAATACAAGAGACAAGCCAAGAAGCGCCGAGTAGCACTGAATAGGACTAAACTATGTACATAATAGTTTTTTGCCTTTTGTTTCATAATAAATTTTATTTATATAACCCTTTTGCTGATTTTTAAAGTGTTATATAAACAGGACAGGTGAAATATTATCATGTAAAGCAACCTAAACACATGAAAAGACCTAGGTTTCCAATTTATGATTAAAACTCTACTATCTACACAATATACATAGACATAAAATGTAAAAACTTAAATATCTTAGAAACAGTAGCCAATCAGTTGTTTTAATTGTCATATTTGAATTCAGCACATCAAAATACATAATAAATAGCACATTTTATCTCTGAAGCAGATGACTTCTCAAAACATTGTAGACCAGTGTAATCTATAGTATTTGTTTAGAAAACACAACTCTACAAAGTGACAAAATAATAAATATCACAGAGATATCATTGGTTTTGGCTGCATTTTAGCACACCTATTGTCATCAGTGGGATTACACAAGCCTGACAAAAGGAAAAAGCTTTAGTTGTTTGTCTTCAAAGAGCTTTACAAGGCTTACGGGCCTGATTCTGCCACCTTCACTCATGCTGTGTAGCAGTTTACTCTGGGAGCACGGGTGGCCCAATCAGGGCCTAACTAATTAAGGCCCAGTTACTCATGTTGAATAAACCCTTTCTCCACAAATTCAGAAGTGTAAGATGCTACCAGCATAATCTGACCAAAGCTCTCAACTTCAGGGTCTATTTTGAATAATTTTGTGATAATGTTAATCATAAGACCACAGACATGTAAGGCTGGAAGGGACAAAGTATACCTAGAATATCCCTGACAGATGTTTGTCTAACCTGTTCTATAAAATATCTAATGGAAGAGATTCCAAAATCCCTTGGTAATGTATTCCAGTACCTAACTATCCTAAGTAATGGACTACTTCTTGCCTGACCTTCAGTGGACAGGGAGAACAGTTAATCACTATCCTCTATAGCCTTTAAAATATTTGAAAACTGTTATCAGGTAGTCTTCTTTTCTCATCACTAAACATGCCCAGTTGTTTTAGTCTGTCCTCATAGGTCAGGTTTTCTAAAACTTTTATCATTTTTGTTTCTCTCCTCTGGATTCTCTCCAATTTTTCCACATACTTCTTAAAGCATGGCGCCTAAAATTGGATATAAGTTCTGTTTGCCAGAAGCTGGGAATGGGTAACAGGGGTTGGATCACTTGCTGATTATCTGTTCTGTTCATTCCCTCCAGGACACCTGGCATTAGCTATTGTTGGAAGACAAGATACTAGGCTAGACGGACCATTGATCTGACCCAGTATGGTCGTTCTTATGTTTTTATGAGACAATAATGGAGCTGAGGCCACATCAGTCCTGAGTAGAGTGGAACAATTTCCTCCCATTTCTTACATATAAGACTTCTGTTAATATACCCCAGAATGATATTTACCTTTTTCACAACTGCATCACATTGTTTACTCAATATTCAGTTTATGAACCACTATAATCCCCTGATCCTTTTCAGCAGTACTGCTGTCTAATCAGTTATTCCTCATTTTGTATTTGTGCATTTGATTTTTCCTTTCTAAGTGTAGTACTTTGTACTTGTCTTTATTGAATTTCATCTTGTGGATTTCATAAAATTGTGGATAGAAAAGTATTCAAACTGAAAAGGAAGTATAGGTAAAAGAATTTGATGTTTCAGATTCTCCTGAATTGCAGCTATTTAAAACGGATTGGAGAAAGCAAGTATTCACACCTGTGATACCATTCTTGTAGTAGGAAGTGTTGTTTCTAACTAATCTACTATGAAACTTGTAAGACATAGGTACAACTAAAGCAGTGACTTGAATGCTCTGCAGTTTAGAACAATGTCTGTAAATATACAACAAAAATAAAAAAGAGACTCCTTTAATGTGCTAGGTTTTGCTCATGACAGACAGCTGGATTTAAACTCCAGTACTATTCTAACAACGCACTTACAATATTCAGAATAAATGTAATTAAATATATTGTTTTCATCAGCATATTTTCGATGTTAGTGGTTTGCATTGCCATACAAAAGCTATGAGTTACTGGTTTGAAGCAAAGTCTGCATTTACAATACCGGATTTGCTAAAAAAAGCTGGAGTTTAGAAGACAGTGAGATAACGGCACTATCTTTCTGTGGCATATATTACCTTGTAATAACTTCAGCAACACAGTTCAGCAAGCCTATTTCTTTACCTATTTGTTAAATAAATAAATAAACAAACAGTTATGTAGCATGCCACTGCTACAGTTAGGATAAAGTGTGGCGTCTTATCTATGATTGAATTTTGCTTTGCTGAGTTAGCAAGTACCCACCTTATCGTTAATTTATTTATTTTATTGAAATCCAGGTCTTTATTGAGTTCCTTTGTTAAAAATTAGAGATGTGTATGTACTTAATGCATAGAAAAGGATTTAGCTGAAGAGGAATTATAGCTGAAAAATACTGAAATGAGGGAAGACAATTCATAGATTCATGTGATTCCACTGTATCTGAATATTAGAATGAAAAAAAAAAATAGCCAAGAAACACATCTTTTTGCAACCAGTTATTTTCTGTTGTTTGGGGGGGGAGGGTTGGTTGAATGTGAGGGCAACAAGGGAGATAGCTATTGCAGAGTCACATATTTGTCATGAAAACAACAACGGATACATCTGACAAAAAGGAAAGATAGAAACTATTTGAGCAACTGAAAGACACAGTAAAAGCAGAGTCATTATCTTGGAACAAGGGATGCACAGAAGAGTTGTAATTTATAATCTTGTGTGATAGCTGGCACTAGCATTTTTATTCTTAGGTAATCGAGAGCTTATAAAAAAACCCAGAGCTTATCAGGGATAGTTATCTCAGCTTGCAATGGAGATTTATATTTAAGAATCCTGAAGCTATATTACTACCTTTGTGAAAATACCAGCAGTATTATTTACAGTCACAGAGTGCCATGGTCAAAAAGTGCACCGTGTACCTAAACACTGTGTAAAAGGGAGGACAGCATTGCAAGGGGGAAATAAAAGATTGAGTTTTTTGAGATCCATCTTTTCCTCTACAGTTTTGAGGTTGACAGTTGGAAAATTCATATCTGACATCCATAAAATTTGGGGATTTGGGATTTCAATTAAGGAAAAGGTAGAAGCACTGAAAGGCAAGAAAACGCAGATGTCATGTAAAAGTGTGTTAATGAAGAGACTCTCCATCAGGGGAGGATTGTGAGAATCAAGGCACCCAAAATAAGAATGTGCATTCGGGCAAGAATGATCCATACAATGTAAGGGTGAAGGCAGCCAGGTCACCTTAGTGTCCACCTTCTATGCACTACATAGGTCAAATGTGCCACATCAGTCATTCCTGGACCAACTATAGGTGGCATTCATTGGTAGCAAAAATTAAGCCATTAGGAAAATGCATTATGGAAATGCTTAAGTGGTACCCTTGGTAATTAAGTTAAAGTGTTGTATGACATGACCACAGCATATTGGTTCTTCTGTGATGCTCACTGGCATTGCTAAATAGCAGCTATTTTCATTACTATTCATTTGTACTAACTTTAGCTCAGTGTAGTTGTGGCTTTATCTTCTGAGCCTGCAAATATTTGAGTGCACAGTTGGAAGCTTACTTGAGAGAAGTCTTGGGTAGCTTTACATTATATTTCTTTGGCTGGCCTTGCTGAGGGTGCAGCTGGAGTGAGAGGAATCAAATGTCAGAGGGGTAGCCGTGTTAGGCCTGGTCCCCACTTAGTCCGGACTTCGGACTAAGGTACGCAAATTCAGCTACGTTAATAACGTAGCTGAATTCGAAGTACCTTAGTCCGAACTTACCGCGGTCCAGACGCGGCCGGAAGTCTCCCCCCGTCAACGCTGCGTACTCCTCTCGGCGAGCTGGAGTACCGACGCCGACTGTGAGCACTTCCGGGATCGATCCGGGATCGATTTATCGCGTCTTAACCAGACGCGATAAATCAATCCCAGAACATCGATGGCGTGCCACCGGACCAGCCGGTAAGTGAAGACTAGGCCTTAGTCTGAATCTGTAAAAAGCAACAGAGGGTCCTGTGGCACCTTTGAGACTAACAGAAGTACTGGGAGCATAAGCTTTCGTGGGTAAGAACCTCATTTCTTCAGATGCAAGTAATGGAAATCTCCAGAGGCAGGTATATATCAGTGTGGAGATAACGAGGTTAGTTCAATCAGGGAGGGTGAGGTGCTCTGCTAGCAGTAGAGGTGTGAACACCAAGGGAGGAGAAACTGTTTCTATAGTTGGATAGCCATTCACAGTCTTTGTTTAATCCTGATCTGATGGTGTCAAATTTGCAAATGAACTGGAGCTCAGCAGTTTCTCTTTGGAGTCTGGTCCTGAAGTTTTTTTGCTGTAAGATGGCTACCTTTACATCTGCTATTGTGTGGCCAGGGAGGTTGAAGTGTTCTCCTACAGGTTTTTGTATATTGCCATTCCTGATATCTGACTTGTGTCCATTTATCCTCTTGCGTAGTGACTGTCCAGTTTGGCCAATGTACATAGCAGAGGGGCATTGCTGGCATATGATGGCATATATAACATTGGTGGACGTGCAGGTGAATGAGCCGGTGATGTTGTAGCTGATCTGGTTAGGTCCAGTGATGGTGTTGCTGGTGTAGATATGTGGGCAGAGTTGGCATTGAGGTTTGTTGCATGGGTTGGTTCCTGCGTTAGAGTTGTTATGGTGCGGTGCGTGGTTGCTGGTGAGAATATGCTTAAGGTTGGCAGGTTGTCTGTGGGCGAGGACCGGCCTGTCTCCCAAGGTCTGTGAAAGTGAGGGATCATTGTCCAGGATGGGTTGTAGATCACTGATGATGCGTTGGAGAGGTTTAAGCTGAGGACTGTAGGTGATGGCCAGTGGAGTTCTGTTGGTTTCTCTTCTGGGCCTGTCTTGTAGCAGGAGGCTTCTGGGTACATGTCTGGCTCTGTTGATTTGTTTCTTTATTTCCTTGTGTGGGTATCGTAGTTTTGAGAATGCTTGGTGAAGATCTTGTAGGTGTTGGTCTCTGTCTGAGGGGTTGGAGCAGATGCGATTGTACCTCAGTGCTTGGCTGTAGACGATGGATTGTGTGGTGTGACCGGGGTGGAAGCTGGAGGCATGAAGGTAGGCGTAGCGGTCGGTGGGTTTTCGGTATAGGGTGGTGTTAATGTGGCCATCGCTTATTTGTACGGTGGTGTCCAGGAAGTGGACCTCCCATGTAGATTGGTCCAGGCTGAGGTTGATGGTGGGGTGGAAGCTGTTGAAAGCATGGTGGAATTCTTCCAGGGTCTCCTTCCCATGGGTCCAGATGATGAAGATGTCATCAATATAGCGTAGGTAGAGAAGGGGCATGAGTGGACGAGAGCTGAGGAAGCGTTGTTCCAGGTCAGCCATAAAAATGTTGGCATATTGTGGGGCCATGCGGGTGCCCATAGCAGTGCCACTGGTCTGGAGGTATATATTGTCACCAAATTTGAAATAATTGTGCGTGAGGATAAAGTCACAGAGCTCAGCGATAAGTTGTGCTGTGTCATCATCAGGGATACTGTTCCTGACAGCTTGTATTCCATCTGTATGTGGGATGTTTGTGTAGAGAGCCTCTACATCCATGGTGGCTAGGATGGTGTTTTCTGGGAGGTCACCAATGCATTGTAGTTTTCTCAGGAAATCTGTGGTGTCACGGAGATAGCTGGGAGTGCTGGTGGCGTAGGGTCTGAGTAGGGAGTCCACATATCCAGACAGTCCTTCAGTGAGAGTGCCAATGCCCGAGATGATGGGGCGTCCAGGATTTCCAGGTTTGTGGATCTTAGGTAGTAAGTAGTACCTGGAAATCCTGGATGCCCCATCATCCCAGTGCACCTCCCTAAGTTTCCACATTGCTCTGATCACATTTGCCTCTGTACTCGACACTGTTTTTCAGTAAAGATGGGTGCAATTTTTGCTCAATCAGATTAATGATACTCTGAATGAGCCCAAGGTGTCCAGGACCAAATTATCAGTTTGGCTGGTGTAAATTCAGTATTCAAAATGCCAACTCCTCACACCCACTCATTCTCTCCAACATTAACTGACAAATGCCCATATAGGTCTGTGAGCAAGCAGACACTTCTCAAATAATTCTGAATAAGACAGATTTTCACACACACACACACCACTGTATTCCATTATGGGCAGAACCAGTACTGAACAAAAAGAATTATACATTTTATTACAGAGATCATCACATATAAGGGACAGAATAGGTTGTAATATAGCCTGAAATTTTTTTGGCTCACTATAAGTCTGTGGCTCACAAGACCTTGAATTTGATACATCAATATTGATGGAAAGGGAATCAGGTGGAATTGGAAAGTTTCCTAGAATATTTGAATCGTGTATACAGATTGATCAAATTTACTGCATCATTTAGTTCAAAGCAGATACATTTCTTGGACATATTAGCAGAAAATGGTGGGGATAAATTTGTAACCAGTGTATACAGAAAAAAGGACAGAGAGAAATAATCTTCTGCATGATGAAAGCTCTCTTCCACCCCGGTTAAAGAGGGATCTTACTCCCATACGTCTAGTTTATTAAAGCTACATAGGATCATAGCAAATGATAAGGAATGTGAGTATAAAATGAATGAAATAGGTTGGCAGGTGTGTAACGAGAGGATGAGATAGAGGGGAAATCATGGAAGCAAAGATTAAGGTATTAGAGAAACCAGATAAATCTCTATTAGAGAAACTCTTCTCTGTTCCTGGCTTATGCCATAAGGCTATAAAAATACATTGCATTAAAACATTGGCATATCCTGAGAAGTGATCATATATTAGGGTCAATTTTTGAGAACACGTAGCAAGATTTAGATTTGTGAGTATAACACATTTCTGTACTAGAAACCTTGTACAGAGGTCTCTACTGTGGTTTTTATCCACAATGCTATATGGTGTCACCTTAAGTCCCTTTGGAATGGCTAGTGCCCCGATAGGGTGCTAACTCGGTACAGTACCTACACTGAGGTGAGTGTACATACTGAGATTGGTGGCTTCTGTGCTGTTGTAATAACTGGGTCTATACACTTATCCTAATTGTAATATCAGCTGTAGGAAGGGTGGTGAAAGTTCATAAAATGTCATCATAACTCATAACAATAAATGTTGAAAGGAAAAGGTGCAAAAGGCAGACAGAAAGACTCAATTAGTGCACAACTAAAAGGCCTACTGATATAACTCAAGGTCTGTACTAAGATCATGCCAGGTTACCAAGACAAGTTGGGGGGTGGAAATTAGACCTAATTGGTAGACAAAATAACAAGGATATGGTCTATTCTGGCCATTGCTCCCTTTGAACATAAGAACATAAAAACAGCCGTAGTAGGTCAGACCAAAGGTCCATCAAGCCCAGTATCCTGTCTTCTGATAGTGGCCAGTGCCAGGTGCCCCAGAGAGAATGAACAGAACAGGCAATTATCAAGTGATCCATCCCCTGTCGCCTATTCCCAGCTTCTGGCAAACAGAGGCTAGGGACACCATCCCTGTCCATCCTGGCTAACAGCCACTGATGGACCTATCCTCCAAGAACTTATCTAGTTCTTTTTTGAACCCTGTTACAGGGGGTTCTTAAAAACAGAATACCTTTAGGGGAAAATTAGAAGAAGTTGTTTGCCTATTGCAAGCTTCACTATCATGGTTGCCACCGCCACTGTCTCCTTAAAATCCAAGATCTACTGTAACACAGTTAAACCATCATCATTCTGATTGTGAAAGATGTCCTGAGCAGACTGGGCCAGAGGGAGGGACACAGATTACAGTGCCAACTCCACCAGCTTCAGCTACATCTCAAACCCCATCTGGGATGAGATTTTGTCACCTCCCACCATGTATCCTCACCTTATTTCTCTTCTTTTCTATTCTACTCCTTTTGCCTTCTGTCTGATAAGAGTCTGGCTGGGATGACCAAGACTGTATATTTTGCAACACTTCTATAAGTCTGATATCAAAGTGGCAGTTAAAAGCAAATCCCTAAACAGTCCAATGCTGGTACAAACTTTCCAAGTTTTATAGCGGCTAATAATACCTTATGCCATGTCTGTGTTTTCCAGCAGTGAAGTTGCAAGTGAAAGTCAGCACCGGAGAGAGAAGTTGCATTTTCTCATTTTTTATTAATGGTGTGTTTGCCATGATACTAAGCAGGCAAAGGTCTCTGTATACCAAACCCTGAACCTTGTGTAACACCATTTAACTTTTGACAGTGACAGGTCATGTTAACACCTTTGACTCTTTGGGCCCATAGATTCCATCAAAATGAATACAATAGTGAAGGAACAAGGCTCACTCCTTCTCTTGTACCATGGTGCAAGGGCTGGATCATCTCCATAGAGGAGAAACCTTTCAAATGGATTCTTTATACAGTGTACCTCCAGAGGGCCTGAATAAGGATTTCTGCATTTGTAAATAATCTATAAGTAGATTATACTTATGTTTTTGAATTAAATCAATGTAGAACTTCATATGTAGTGGTAGTGGAAGGTTGATGAATTTTGATTCACTATGTGTATTTGTTACTATAGATTGTATAGAAGCAAAATTTGATACACCAAGGGTCATGGGCTGATAATGTCCTGAGAACATACAAAGCGAGGAAGGAAGGAAGCCTATTCTCACAGGGATTTGACCTTGATTATACTACATCTTTTGTAGGGGTGGAATGTTTCAATATATGGACTAGGGAGGGAATTGGCTAATTAGAGAGGAAGCAGATTCCAAGTTCAATCCAATCTGGTCCTCACCAATCCCTTATGGTGATGACAGCATGGGCAGTCTCAACTCATCATTTATCCACCCATCTGGTATTTCGAATGTGTCTATCTCACTGTACTCTCTACATCACCAGCCATGGATGTAAAATATGGCAAGACTGAAAACATAAACATGGAATTGTAACAGGATCGGCCACCTCCCATGCACTCCAGCCTGGTTTAGGGTCACACTATAGGCAGTCTGTCTTTGTTTCCCCATCTTCAGGGCCCTTAGAGTTCAATGGTAGTTCAAACTATTTCCTCCTGGAGCTCAGTTTATTGAGTCCAATCCCTAAAGCGCCTACAACAATAACACCAGTTTCCTGAACTTCCCCCCTTTCACTGCAAGAGAAATTTCCTGCTCCTTTTATACTGGAATAGCCTGATATCTCTCAAGTAAAGTTCATCCTGTAGTCAGGATTGTCTTAGCCCCAGCCTCTCCAGCCCATGCAGCAAGTCACCCTGTTTCAGGAATGATATAATAATTGAGCAATATGCAAAACGCTGACTTTACAGAGGTAGGAAGCTGGTACTCTGGGGAACTTCTAATTACACATCAGCTACTGATATGCTACTATTCATAACAAGCTGTTTCTTCTTTCTGTATAGAGCTTTGTGGCCCTTGATTTACCTATCTCCATTCCTGCTCTTGCTCCATTTATCATCTTGAGTGGAACAAGTTCTTCCCCTAAGTTCATCTGCTTGTACCTCACTTATGTTCTGTTTCTTACCAAGCAATTTCACAGGCAGACACTAACTGAGAGCAGTCCATCCTTTGAGTAGATACTCCTTTTAACATTAGCCACTGCAGCCTACTCACTTTCCTTTGAACAATTTAAGCTAAAATCTGATATATAGAAATGGTGACCTCCAATGACTTTCATTTCTCCCAATTGGATGACTCATATATCCTAAAAAAAACAACAAGGAGTCCGGTGGCACCTTAAAGACTAACAGATATATTTGGGCATAAGCTTTTGTGAGTAAAAAAACCTCACTTCTTCAGATGCATCTGAAGAATGTCCTAAAAGCATGTAAGGACACTCAAATGACAGAAAAGTGCTCAAACAGATAATACCCTTTGAACTCAGGCTAAGTTCAAATTAATTCAAACACTGATATGAATGTTCCTTGCCTCTCTGATTTGCATGCACAGATATACACACTCTGCCTAGTTCCTCCCTCTCTCCTGTGCTTTCTAACAACATAGGGTGGGTGTGGGGGGGGGAAACAGCTACAGCACCGATGCTAACCTCTGTGTGTACCTGTTTGCTTTATTTTGTTGTTAAGATTCGTCAACATGCAAAACACATGGAAAGAGGAATTGTGCTAGCGCGTCTCTTGTAATTTTGGAGCACAGATTTGTTTACATCCCAAACACATGATTTCTTTTCTGGTGGACGGAGGACCTCATGAAGAAAATGTTGATGAAAAATGTAGTTGTCACTCAGCATGCAAAAGGTTCAAAGGGAAAAAAAAGGAAAAGCAAAGGAAGTGAAAGTGCTGCTTCCTCATGTCTTTCAGGAACGAATTCCCTGTATCAATCAACTGTTTTCTTTTGCTTCACTATATATGCTAGAGGAGTGTTTCATGTTCAGATCATTTGATTTCTATGTCAGCCTCAAGAGCTAGAATCTTCCTATACAAATTCTGCATAGCGCCTGTCAATTACTGTATTGAGAAGAAAGAATGAAAACAGTACATATATTGTATCTAATTACAGTACATACCATTTGATATAGCTTCATAACCCATCTTTTGAGCTTTTGGGAACATTATAACCAATTGAAAAACATTTTTGAATACATTGAACATTGAAAGCTGTGTGTGCTGTAAATGAATCTGAATCATTTTGGCTCCATGTTAATGTAAATGTGAACATACCAGTGATAGCCATGAATGGTAATGATTGCACCACCTATTGGTGCCAAAATAACTGAAATCACAAAGCTGAATTGTGGTGTATGACTTAACAGTGTGATTAGTTTGAAATGGTGCTGCTTGGTACATTGATGAGATTTTATTTTTTTTTAACCAAGTACAGTTTTTCTTCATAAACTGGTAGGTTTCAATACATCCCCATCCCCTACTCACCACACACACACACAGAGGTAGACAAATGCACATGTATACAGATAGATGGACAGATAGGAAGTTGTGCAGACAACATTAAATAAGATTTAGAAATACAATGTGGAATAAAGGAAGAATGCTGAGCACACATGCCCACAATGTTTAATAGTTGTTGGTTATAAACAATGATAGTCCAACAAAGGGTTTGAGTTATGTGAAAGAATATGCATCATTCTTCAACTTTTGATAGAAGTGAAGCTTATCTGAACACACTTTACCAATGTAACCTATATATGGGCCAAATTGTGCTCTAATATACACTTCCATTAAAAAAAATCCATTAATATAATAAGTATGAGTAATTTAATGGATTGATATTGTAAACTATTCCAATATTTTTCAAGTTTTAATTATTCTAAAGCAAAGTTCCTACATGGAAAAAGGTGTTTTAATAGAAAATTACTCAGCAGGCCAATAAATAAAATTAAACTCTAACTAGATTATTTAAAAGCATTTTATATGAAAAACAATTAAGAAAATCCATTAGGTCCATTAGGTAAATACTTTTTAAAATATGTCAACGGTATTTCATGTCTGATCTGCAAGTCTATAAAAATCAAGAACATTTGCTTTTTGAGATTTGGTCGCTATCAGGGAAAATTATTGTATTATAGGGAATTGTATAAAATATTCATTCAGTTAAGTATTCAGAACCAGCTGAGCCATTCAACCATCCAGCCAAAATGGCAATATACTGGAAGTAGAGGTATTGTTGTTATGATAATATACACAAAACTGAATCCTTAAGCAAATTAATTTTTCTAACTTAGTGACTGGTCTAAGAACCACATGATGATAAAGTATAGTTCTGCTCTCAGTAATCCCAGAGAGTGTTTTAATGGGTCTGCGGTACTATAAGCACAAAAGAGAATTTGTTGTTCTTTCAGCAGAATTATTAACACACTGTAGGACTAATACTCAGATTCGGGTTCCTAAAATAGGGTGGCTCAATCCTGCATTGAGGTGCTCAAATTGGCATTGAGATGTCCTAGCCCCATACCCCGTCTCCATGTGCAACATGAGCAAATTTATTTTATTTTCCTTAAGCTTTTTTCCCCAAGCTAGCTAACATGGCAGATCTGTGCTGTTTGGTTTGTTGTTTTATTCAAATGAGAAGTAGAGACCTTGTATTTCACTTGACCAAGATTTTCAAAGATCTCATTAGAACCTTGCCATTTGCTGAACTATCATAACTGTATAGGTCTGACTGACATGCTACGAGATCCCACTCACTCTTTTCAAGAGAAGGTTCACATTTTCAACAAAATGTGACATATCAGGGTCAAATAACAAGACAAAGATCTTCGTGCAAAAATATGTAACTACACAGTCTGTATTTACAATGTAACAGTAGCAGAATGATACTTCGTAAACTCATAGCCATTAGTATGCTAGGAAAGCACTGATGTGGTTGTGAACTATAAAGCTATCTCCCTCCCCCATCCCCAAGAACTACTTACTAAAGAAAGCTTGAATTTAAAGGGGATTCAGTTTTTACAGACCAGATCTATCCCTTAGAGAAAACTATTATGAAAAGTTTTTAATACTGCTTACTATTTCAAAAAGTTTGCCTCAAAGGGCTGAATCCTAAGACACTTAGGGCTTGTCTATACTTACCGCGCTGGTTCGGCGGCAGGCAATCGAACTTCTGGGTTCGATTTATCGCGTCTAGTCTGGACGCGATAAATCGAACTCAGAAGTGCTCCCCGTCGACTCCGGTAATCCTGCTCGCCGCGAGGAGTACGCGGAGTCGACGGGGGAGCCTGCCTGCCGGGTCTGGACGGCGGTAAGTTCGAACTAAGGTATGTCGACTTCAGCTACGTTATTCACGTAGCTGAAGTTGCGTACCTTAGTTCGATTTGGGGATTTAGTGTAGACCAAGCCTTATTCTGTCCTACTCAGATAAAACTCTCATTGACTTCAGTGAGATTTAGTTTTTCTTCGGTGGGAATTTGCTGGAGTAAAGCCTTCAGGATTTGGCACAATATGTTTTATTTAGATATTATATTTCTTTGATAATTTCTCTTTTTCTATACAGTCTAATTCTTATTGCATCCTATTGCATTCAAATTCTTATATCATGTGCATCAATTGTTATATGACTTCCAATTCTATTCTATTCTATTCTATTCTATTCTATTCTATTCTAATAGAACAGAATGGGGATGCCCTGGGAAAAATCTAGTGGCTTTAAAATAGGGTAGCTTCTTCCAGAACTTTTAGAGAATATTCCCCCAGTTTAATGCTTGTCCACATGGTCAGTTAGTGCACAGTAAACTGGGTGTAAATCTATAGCTCCCTAGCCTGCTGTGCACTAGCTGGCCATATGGATCCTACTAAAAGCTGCATAGTGCACTTTGATCTACTCCCATTTCAGAGCACAAGACCTGCCTGACTGGTTTCAAAGTGGAGTAGATTAAAGCACACTATGGAACTGTTGGTGCAGAGTAGCAGGGATCATAGGGCCAGTTGGTATGTAAATTTTAACTCCAGCTTGCTGCACACTAACTGACTATATAGACAAGCACTTAGTCACTCAGTTTGGTCATTTTCTATGTCAACCAAGCCTGTGGGTAATCTTTCTTGTTTACTTTTGGCAAGAGTAGGATCTGGACATCCTTTAACAAATGTGTATCTTGTCAAAATGGTCGGGGAACCAGAGGTTCTGTAACAAATTTATAACACTCCATTTCAGTCTGTACTTTTTTTTTAAAGGTTTGAGCATATATATAAAATAAATCTTTCTTTACAGATGCCAAGAAGAGCATAGGTAGTGAACACAACCAGCTAGGCAGGTGTTGTGCAATAGTATCTATTATTTAACTGTTTCCTCAGGCTATTAATGTTGTGTCTGAAAGGTGGTGGTGGATCATTCTGCCACCTCATCTCAGGTGTATGGTTCTTTAGAATCTTTTATACATAACTGATTTTGTCTTGTTTAACATGCAACCTTCTTTTTTATGAGACATGCAGATGAGGTCAGAAAAGCTATTCCAGTCACTCAGGGGGTTTTCGCAGAAGACACACTTCTTGCTGTAGTGTGAACTGAGCTCAGAATGAGTCATGCTATGCCTTAATTAAGTTCAACGAGGATAATATTCTTGTCTAACTGGCTGAGTTATCTAAACAGTACCTATACCTTTGTTATGGAGATATCCTATCTCCTAGAACTGGAAAGGACCTTGCAGGGTCATCAAATCCAGCCCCCTGCCTTCACTTGCAGGACCAAGTACTGATTTTGCCTTAGATCTCTAAGGAGCCCCCTCAAGGATTGAACCCTAAGTTTAGGGCGGCCAATGCTCAAACCACTGAGCTATCCCTCCTCCTAATATTTGACTGTCAGTAAAGTACTATATTTATGGATCTGAAATCCAGTTTGTATGCACTTCCACCAATTTATTTTTGGATAGGTCATTTGCTCACCTTAGCACTTATACTGAATGTTAAAAACCTTAGAAAAATCACTAAAATGAAGCAAATATTTTTTTCATCAGCTGGAATCATATTCTGTACCTGTCTTTCACCTGCCAGAAATCCATGGACTCAAAGACTAAGATAATACAGAAGAGACCCAGTGTAAACCCAGAATTTTAAAGGGCTTTTGAAATATTAACATACCATTGTCAATCATTATACAGCCCTGTGAAGAAACCCCATTTGTGTCTTCTACTGGTCACTCGCTAGCGAAAGGTATTGTATCTAATAATTGTGTTTGGAAAGTCCTTGCATATTTTGGGTATTACTGCAATCTAAATAATAAATAGTAATAATTGATTGTAGTCATTTTATTTTTCATTCATTATATTTCATTCAACAGATTGGTTGATACAAGAGCTTTTCCAATTGCCTTTTAAGCAGACTAGTGCCTACTCCCGTGCTGCTCATCAGAATTTCAGATGCCTGTAGTAAATTACTCCAGTTTGAGCGGCTGAAATTTCTTTGTTAGAAAACCCTGTGTTCTAGCTCTTGCTTTCAGTGTGAGACCACACTGGTTTTGAAAAATACCTCCTGTGCTATGTAGTAAAAAAAACATTTTCTTATTAACTACACATTTCCCTCAAAATTCTTGCATGTATAGAGAATTTATAGGAGAAAGTTTTGGTGGAGTAGTGCCTTTTTGGAAAAGTTATGTGGGAGTGCAAATTGAGCTAATATTAATGAGTTAATATTGAATTATGAAAAACAACCTAAGAAATTCCTACTTCATCTCTATAATTAATTTTTCAAAACAATTTTTAATATTATCTGTCACTGTTTTACTATCTTCAAAGCTATTGAAGTAGAAAACATCCTACAACTTTAATTACAAATTTTCTTTTAAGGGCAAAATTTTCCACCTACGTGAAGTGCTCTTATTTCATTTTTTTAAATAAAGGGACCACATAATATTTTTGAAAGCTTTCGCTTTCTCTGGCATGCAGAAATCGTATCTTTGCTTTGCCTAACACCTACTTTGTATAATCAGTATGAATGCTTATTTTATGTTCATTTGTTCAAACTGTATTTAAGAAATGTAAATGGTTTTAGTAAATTGCTCTCCTTTGTAGTTATATGAAGAAATTAGTCTCTTTATCCCTTCACCGCCAATGTTTATGTACATTGGCTGTAAGAGATTTCAAGGTATTTTGACCAGCCGTGTCAGCAGTTTTCTGATGACACAGATTCACATCTCCATTTTACCAAATCTAGATATTGCATCTCATTTTTTCCCCAGAATCTGGCAGAGATAGGGCACTCAGACACTAGGACATTGACAAGAGACATATAGGTGTCTAGATAGTCAGGCACAAACTGACTTACGCTTACTTTGGATAAGTGATGTGATATTGATAAGCATGGGAAAATATCTAGAGGAACGGGTTGGGCTATTGTACTTTTCACTGAAGGTACATGTATTTATACTCTCTCAGCTACTTTACACAGCTTACAGTCTCAGGGTCATGCTGGATCCATTGCTGCACCTGAATTCTCAGGTTTCAGTGATATCATGTAATGTCTTTTTTGCACTAAACCAGAGCATTCCAGGCCTTTCAAACCTCAGCGCTATACTGTGTAGTTTACTTGCAATGACCTTTGCACATAAAAACACAAACTATTGGTTATGATGTACAGTATAATACCAGAATGGCATGGGGCTCAGCTCTCCAAGCTCCTGGGTAATACTTGCCATCCATTCTAGGAGCAGAACGCTGCAGGACCCCAAGTAGATATTCTCTGTGAACAGGGCATACTTCTTAAACCTGTTGGAATTGTTGGGAGTGCCAGAATTACATGTAAGTGTCTTCAAGGAACAGTAAAAGACACCCAGGGTTTCTGCTTTCATATTAGTTTTATTGTGATCTCATTCTGATAAGCCCAGCTTCACCCTTATTTTTCTGTTGTGTCAACATTTTCCATCCATCTATTGTGTCCTGTCTGGTACCTAAATTATAAACTCTCTGGGGCAGGGAGTCTTCGTTGTCTTCTTTTTTTGTTTTTGTTTTGTTTTGTTACAGCATCTAGCACAGTCCCTGATCCTTGTTGTCATTCCTATGTGTTATAATAATAAATACTAATCTGTCTGTTCAAAATTATGATTGACCCTGAACTCTTATTTTCAGTAGGAGCAGGTCATGGGATATAATATGCAGTCTTCTTGTCTGCTTTGTAAAAATTTTGATGATTTCTATATATTTAGTTGTTGAAAGGATTCCAAAATACTGGGTCTCAGGTATAAAAAAATCATTAAACTTCAATTTTATTTTAAAATTACAACAAATGACAACTTTCTTCAAAGACAGACATCAAGTTAGTTACGTTACAATGTTTCTATGTAAAATATTTACATTCTAGCTTTACTGCAATTCAAAGTAGAATAAAGTAGGAAGCATTTAGTAAGTAATCCCCACACACATTTTTAGGAAAAGTTTTGAATATTTTCCCAATGTATACAATCTTTCTAAGCCACAAACATAATAGAAAATGCTATCTTTTTCCATTTTAAATTTTTTTTGCCTCCACAAGTGGAGAAACAAGTTATAGTCTGAAACATTAACATATCCAGTGACTTCTGATGGGATAGTTTTACATTTCAAGTTAAATACATTAAAATTCATACGTTTATGTTAATCTTTATGTGGCATGTTTTGAGAAAACAAAGAGACAGGCTCTCAGTTGTATAGCTCCATTGAGTTTAATACAACTATGCAGATTCACACCAGGTAAGGACCTAGCCCAGTATTATCATTAGATTAGCATCACCTGGTCTGAGAACTCTATGCTTTTCATGAGTGCCAAGTTAAGGATGTTATTTATATGTAGAGAAATAGTTGTAAGTTATATATATATATTATCCTCTTTAGAAGAAAAAAATGAAAAATAGTGAATAATTTAAGGTCTGGGAAGGAAATATAAAAGCAATGGTAATAAATTCCACTAAGTGAGGAGGTACTGAGCATGGACAGGAATGGCAAGCAATACAGCATGGATAGTCAAAGGATACTATGGGGTTCAGATGTCCAACTCCCATAGGATTACAATCGGATTCAGGTACCTCACATACCTATACCTATAAATAACTTCCCATTCAGATGAATAGCAGGTATGTGAACACAGACTGCTTAGACCAGGACAAGAGAAAAGGATTCATCACCACTTCAGACATCTCTTTTGAGGAGCTTTATGAAGTGCTGGAATGTTTTTCAACCAGTTATCGAAAGCTAAACAAATGATGTAGGGTGCTGGGGTGGAGGTAGCAAAGCCAATAGAGATGTGCCATAGAGGCATCCGGCACTTAAAAACATTGGGCCAGATCCTCAGCTGGTGTAAATAAACAGCTTCATTGGCTTCCAGTTTATACCAGCCGAGGATCTGGCCCATTCTGTCACAAATGCAATGAAACTAAATTAAGCAGTCAAAGGTATTCGCTGATCTTTGAAGATTACATTTAGCCGAACTATTGGGCAACATGGTGTATTTTTCATTCTTCTCATGTTTTTATTTTTTCCTAGGAAGAACAAGTTTTTCCATCTTGAAAATTTTTTTTTCATTCCTGTTCTAAGAGGTTGCTTTAATGGAAACGTCTCTGTATGATATTTCTAGCGTGGTTTCAAAATAATGAGACACCAGGTTCAGAGTGGCTACTTGACTTTCCAATGTCTAACATTTTTGTTGCTGAGATGTTGCTCACATAACCAGAGATTATTTATCCTGTTAAGAATGAGCAATTCTGTAAATACAAGTGTGATAGGTTGGATCACAGAACCCCCCAGGATCTGCCACCCGATGTGCCAAGAGTACTTCTGCCCCTGTTTTCCCTGCCAGCTCGGGACCCCAGCACCCTGTCTTGCTGAGCCAGACACACCCGTCTGCTCCAACAAAGACCCAGGGTCTGAATTACTTTCCCTAAAGCTGCAGGCTTGACTGAAAGCAGCTTACAGAAGTGTTCCTGTCTTTAACACTCAGATGCCCAACTCCCAATGGGGTCTAAAGCCAAATAAATCCATTTTACCCTTTATAAAGCTTATACAAGCTAAACTCATAAATAGTTCACCCTCTATAACACTGATAGAGAGATATGCATAGCTGTTTGCCTCCCACAGGTATTAATACATACTCTGGGTTAATTAATAAGTAAAAAGTGATTTTATTAAATACAGAAACTAGGATTTAAGTGGTTCCAAGTAGTAACAGACAGAACAAAGTAAGTCACCAAGCAAAATAAAATAAAACACGCACATCTATGTCTAATCAAACTGAATACAGATAAGATCCTCACCAGTTCCAGAATTCTCCCTTTTACAGACTAATCTCCTTTTAGCCTGGGTCCAGCAATCACTCACACCCTTTGAAGTTGCTGTCCTTTGTTCCAGTTTCTTTCAGGTATCCTGGGGGGTGGAGAGGCTCTCTCTTTAGCCAGCTGAAGACAAAATGGAGGTGTCTCCCACGGGCTTAAATAGACTTTCTCTTGGGGGTGGAGACCCCCTCCTCTCTCCTATGCAAAGTCCAGCTCCAAGATGTAGTTCTGGAGCCATATGGGCAAGTCACATGTCCATGCATGACTCACAGTTTCTTACCAGGTAGCAGCCATGGGTCACATGCTGCCTTGAATGTCATCAAGTAGACTTCTTATGTGGATTGGAGCATTCCAAGATTCATTGTCCTTTAAGTGTTTCTTGATTAGGTACTTAATTTCAACATTCCTTTCTAAAGGAACTGACCAAATGCTCTACTAAGGTTATTTAGAAATCAAGTCAGTACACAACCAATATTCATAACTTCGAATACAAAAATGATCCATGTATGTAGTTAGGATTAATAGATTCAGTAGATCATAACCTTTACATAGATATGTTACATAGCATATGTAGCATAGATAGATTCAGTAGATCATATTCCAGTTTATGTCATATTCCCATAGAGCATTATGGGGTACAGCGTCACAACAAGATACATTATTTTTCACAATTGGATAAATTGCACCTTTAAATTAACATCAGGTCAGAGACACAGTGACAATCACTTGCATCAAAGATATGAATTGTCTCTCTATGTATAATAGGTCTAATATCATATAATTGCTGATTTCAGGAGGGAGGGATAGCTCAGTGGTTTGAGCAATGACCTGTTAAACCCAGGGTTGTGAGTTCTATCCTTGAGGTGGGACCTGGGGCAAAATCAGTGCTTGGTCCTACCTAGTGAAGGCAGGGGGCTGGACTCAATGACCTTTCAAGTTCCCTTCCAGTTTTAGGAGATAGGATATCTCCATTAAAAAACCAGGCACAAAATACAGACACTAGTGCACCTACAAAACCCCAAATTTAATTTCCTAGTCAGAGAAGGTGTCAATTAAACACAGAAGAAAAATATGTTAGACATAAAATTCTACCTTTGTGTGTATACACATTAAGATATAGTGTTGAATTACATGATCATTATTATTGCTAAATAATGCAATATTGTATTATTCATTTCTTTCTACAGTCTTAGATACATGTGTGGCATCTTCAAATATTATGTACTACTTTATGATACCAAACACAATACAGGAAAATCTGTTATATGAACGGTACACAGTAACCATAGTTACACATTGCTGTGTATTAAATATACATCATAAAACAAAATTGAGGTATCACATAACTTTTCAGATAAGTTACATTTGTAGTTGCCTTGTCCTGTGATGCTGTACCTAAGGAATACTGCACTACTGGATGTGTGTGCAGAGCAATACGCCTCACAAGTAACTGCTTCATCTTCTAGATTGCATCTAAGAAAGGATGTGTTGCACAAATACGAGCACTGCACGCATCAGGTCACTTTGTAGTCAGTCTCTTCATCTCCTGTACCTAAGGAAGGCTGTATTACCAGTTGAAAAGAAAATGCATAATACATAGGTACTTACAAAAACGTTAAAATATGTAACTTAGAGGGATTTAGACAATATGTGACAAGTAAGACAAATACACTATTTTTGTTGTCATAATTATCCAGTATAAGTATACAAGAATGAAAAATATTACAAGATGCTGTATGTGTGTAAGGATGTAGAGAAATAGTTGTAAGTTATATTATTTTAGAAATAGAAAGTGATCGTGTGATTATAGACTGTACAATCTGTCAGGAGTGTAAGATGAAAAAGTCACAAGCCCAATCAATTTAGGTGTATTCAATTTTCATCATTATTTATACATTTTCAGACAGAATAACTGTCACATTTTTTCTGAACATATACGTATGTCAGACAATAAACAGAAAAGATGGAACAGGCAGGGGCCCAAGTTACTGAATTCTAGGGTAATAGGAAGCTTTTCTCCACTTTATGATGGTCATCTTGGTCTCTGGTCTGGTCCTTCAGTATCAGACCTTCAGTTTCTTATCTGGTATTTCTCTGACTTGGGCCCCTTTATTCATTAGATTTTATACCTTTGAATATTATTATTGATAATAATATTGATTAATTTTCCTCCAATCAATGTTATTTAACATTACATGAACCCAATTATCCATATACCAAACTTTCATAATTTGTTTTTCACTCTCCATTCTAAGTTCTTAGAAATCATTAACATAACATCAACATTAAACTAACACACTTCTTATTTTCTGCCATTCAGCAATTTCCCTCCATATTTTAGTATATGTGTATACATAAATAATCCCAGATTCATCCTTAATATAACCTTTATGTTTTATATAAATAAAAAAGTTATGGTCATTTCTGCATCCTTAATGCTTTTACTTTTTTCAAACATGGGTTTTCGGGAACTTTTTCTCAAAGCTTAGCATCATGCTGTCAGCCTTGTGAATCATTAATCATTATAATTGTCAGTAATTTTACTTGTTGCATTTTGGTACTTAATTAATAGGGCCTAAATAATTGATTGGACCCCAATAAATCCATACACAAAGGGGAAAGAGCTAATGTTTTAAATGCCATCTTAATTTTGTTATTTCCTAACTTCTGTGTGCTTAACAGCTCCATATTAACAATCTCTTATTCCATTTTCTGTTGGAATATTTATAGAAAGTGTATATCTTTACATACATGGGGGTTTTAAAGGATTGTTAAAAGTCTCACTCACATGCTTTTTATGTGTATAAAATATTTAGTATCAGATATGCCACAGCAATTAATATTTGTAAAGAAAAGAACTTTGTAGCAATGATATGTGAATAAAAATGCTTTTCAAAACCTTTTCTTCAAAGCGTTTGTTGAAATATTCAAAAATATTTAAAAATCAGGTTTACATTAATTCCCAGTTCTACAAGTTTGTTGTGCCAATCTAGTTATAGGACAAAATTTCCTTACTGAGAAAAGAGAGAACTCAACACCAGTCAAATTTTTGGGTTTGCTGGTATTATTCAATTAGATGGGTACAGCACAATGGGTCCCTTATCACTGACTGTGACCTCAAGGTAATATCACAATACTAATGTTAAATAATAAATAATGTTCTTGTTTCTAATTGTCTAGAAAAAAGAAGAAAAGATGGTTGGGTGTGTTATCCTGAAACAGAACACAAAACTCTTCTGCCTGAGGACTCATGTCTAGAAGTCTTTGAAACTTTTGCCCTATTTTTCATCTTTGAAACTTTTGCCCTATTTTTCATCCCATACCAACCAGTGGGAGATTTCTCTGTAGGCAAGATTAATTCATAAAACAGTACATTATGAGCATTGATTTGAGCTACAATGAGTGTTACGCATGCTTGTAAATTCTTGCAGGAATATCAACATTTCATCATTTTCAAGGTTTCAACAAATGATGGAACAGCTGATTTAGGAAAATAAACTCAGTCCATCATGTTGTGCTGCATAGACTTCTGCACATGAGATGTAGGATGGATGTTGTCATACGACAAAACTATTCTGTATAAACCCTTCTCTGTCACAAGTACAGAGATAAAAATTACCATGGATCATCAACAACTGGCAGGTGAGCTATGAGTTATACAGACCTGCTGATGTAGCAAGAAGAACTCAGCAGTCTTGGACTATAAAATTGTCTTTTTTAGCTTAGCATATGTAGTACTCTTGGGGGAATTCTATGCCACTGTGTGCATCAGAACTAATGTCCCCCACAGATTTGTTTCCCCACAGAAAAATGACTTCTGATGGGGAAGCAAAGGGAAGCTGCAAGACTAGTCTCACATCCCTCCCTGGCAGTGTGGGTGCGTTGTTTCAGGCGCTTGGAGTAGCTGGCAAAGTGGTAAATGATGGCGAGGAGTGGGGCCAGGGTGGAGGTGGGGCTGGAGATGCCCTGGCTTGTGGCTCCGACCTGGGCTGGGCTCCGCTGCTAGTGATGGTTGGCTGGGCTGGGCTGCGGGGGTTGGGGTGAGGGGTGGGGGGTGAGGACAGGACTTGTTTTTGCCCCGCAAGAAGTAGCCAGGGCTGGGTCAGACCTACCCTCAGAAACCACACACACCTGATTTCTGTCCCTATCGCTCCTGAGACATGGGGAGAGGGGTCATTCTGCTGAGATCTGCTCCCCTATCTGCACAACCTCCATTTAGCTGGACCCCCCACACCCAGACTCCCCTGTCAAGCCTCACCCCCTCACCCCCAGATTCTCCCCTACCAAACCCCCTGCACCTAACCCCCCACTCTGCCAATCCTCACCCCCCTGCATCCGGATCCCCACCGAGCCTCGCCCCTGCATGCAGACCACTCCCCTCTAAGTGCACCATACTCAACCCCCCCCCAATGAGCCCCTCCCCCCATACTTGGACCAGCCGATGAGCCCCCTGCACTTGGACCCCCAACCCACTGAGCCCCAACCAGCTGCACCTGGACTGCCACCTCACCAAGCCACACTTCCCTGTATCCAAACCCCACTGCTAAGCAGCGGTGCTGGAACAATTTTTATATGGGGTGCTGATGCTGGAAACCATGTATTTGGTGTTTGTTATTACTACTTCAAGCCAGGGGGCTTGAACAAGCACCCCTAGTTTCAGAACCATTGTCAGAGCCCCCTGCACTCAGACCCCCCACCAAGCCCCATCCTCCCACACCCAGTCCCCCCTGTTGTTCCCCAACATCTGCACATTCCCATTCCCCCTATACCCTAAACTCTCCAATGAGCCCCTGTGCATCCATATCCCCCCACACCCAGACCCCTCACCAAGACATTCACACCCAGATTGCTCTACACGGAACTCTCTCACACCACATGTGGATCCCCACACACACTAACCCCCCCCCCATACACACTTGGATCCTGCCTGGCTGAGTCTGCCTGCCCCACACCTGGATCGGGAGCCAGGACTGGGCATACATGCAAGACACTGAACCTCTCACTTGCTATCTTGGTGCACCTGGCACTGAGGGGCAGGACCACAGGGTGTTTCTGGGGCAGGGCCATCCCTTGCATTGTGTCAGGGTCAGGTACAGCCTCAACACCAAGTCTGTGTCCCCGGGAAGGAGGGCGGAATTGCCGGGTGATTCCCCCATCTCCATGTAGCCAGTGGCCTGTACTCCCTACTGCCATGCTGGAGCCTCCACATGTATGTATTGACAAATAAAATATGCAGAATTTTACAGAATTTTAAAATATGATGCACAGAATTTTTATTTTGTTGGTGCACAATTTTGGGGTGCAGAATTCCCTCAGGAGTAATGTAGTATAACTTAGAACCATCCTTTTTTTCTTACCAGAACACTGATGAAAAATGTGGACAGATGATACTATGCCGGTGCCTTCAGATAGAAGATAATTCAGAGCAAATTGTATTCAGCAGGGCAAAGAATCTGAACAAGCCTGAAGCCGCCAAACTGCAGGCATTGCATATGGTAGACCCATCAGCAATTTCTGAGCCACCAGCACAGCTGCCTGTGGAGCCTGCCAAGAGGCCAGATGTCACTTTTTGGAAAGCTATATTACACAGCTTGATATTTGAGTCTTTTGATGGCAAACCATGTTAAGTGGCCAGATTCTGATCTCAGTTACAGTGGTGTAAAACTGGAGTTGACTCTGTTGATTTCAGGTAAATGACTGAGGCTTTGCTCATATAAATGAGATCACAATCTGCTCCGGTGGGTGTATGGATGGTAGATAGACATGGTTACCGACTGACCCTCCCGAAAAGAAGACAGTGAGAGAGGAAACTGCGAAGGATTGTTTTAATGAACTGCTTTCTCAATGTGCAGGAATGTCTTTTGTTAATAAAAATAACCTCTTAAATCTATAAATTAAATAATATAGGAATGAAAGAGTTATACAAAATACAAAAATAGTTATACAAATACTACTCAGAGTTTAACAGGAATAATTCTTATTACAGATTCTCTTAAGTAAATGAGTTTTAATATAGTTAATATCCTTGCAAATATGCATGTGTTACTGAAAGTCTAATGAACATGATGTACTTGGCCATGAAAAAATTTAAGTATTTTTGAAATAGTATGTTCATTAGGAGATTATCTGTACAAAGAACAGTATAAAATTATAGGCTAATAAAAAAGAATTAAAACGAGATATAATATAGTCTAATCCCAGCCTGTTCTCCTTATGGTATCTCTTAAACTGGCTCTGTGAAAATAAAAAACTGACATACCAGCAACACTATAGACCAATGAGAAACAGTGTGAAACTCACCCTAAGGGACTTGAAAGGTCTCTAAAGTTTACTGATTACTTGTTTATACAAAACCTAAATTTAATCTTTTAAGGAGTGTGCAAATTGTATTCATGCTTCCAGGTGGTTCAAGACTTTTTATTTTAGGAATGTTACTTCTCTTTCTTTTTTGTGTGGAAATATGAGCAAACTGGTCAGCAATATTGTATTATCTCTGAAATTAAAATACAGGAGTAATAACACCTTCAAACATTTACCTTTTGGGGTTTTCTTTCACTGTTTTGGCTGCAGAAATCTCACGATGCTTGAAAGCTTACCCTCCCCGAAGGCCTTTAACTACAGCCTAATCCTGATGAAGGATAAAAAATGGGGACTGCTCATGAGGTTCACTCCATGACTAATAACCAGGGGGACTCTGACTAGGAAGAAATCACAATTTCCAATATGCCCAAATCTTCTGGGTGTACTCAAAGAGAACAATAAGATCCATACAGTACATGCTGAAAGACTCTCAGGTGGACAACATCATGGCAGATCTTTGTCTTAAAGGGAAAAACAGATAACCATTTATCTCCCTTAAACCTGCCTGAACACTGCTAATGCTATTTCCAGAATCTGGATTATGTTAATAAATATCTAGTATAAAAAATTTCTCTCTGGGGCAAACTGTGGATAGGAGACAGAAGATTTTTCTTTGCTTAAACTATTACCTCTGCTCTAGAATCAGAGGCAGTTTTAAAGAAACAGAAGAGGGGTGCAATTACTGCAATTTATGATCAATAAACTGTTCAAAATCCATTCCTATCATGGAATATGGAGTTAGCTTTTGGACTCATCTCTATTGGCTACTTCTGGGAAAGCTACTTTCAATATTAAGAGATCATGAAAACACAGGAAAGGAAAGAGAGGAACGTGTTCCACCTGGAAGGGTATCATATATCCTGTTAAATAATTAAGACTATACATGTTCATTGGGTGCCATTTTTCCAGATTAGAGAGACAAGCTGAAAGATACAAGTTTTTGCGCTACAGGGAGCTCTTCTTCAGGTCTGCTGAGTTCTGTCTAGCTTGAAATCTCGTCTCTTTCACCAACAGAAATTGGTCCAATAAAAGATATTACCTCACCCACCTTGTCTCTATAATATTCTGGCACCAACACAGCTACAGGAATGCAGCAAACAACATTTTCCAAATTCATCTGTCTGGAGTTCATCCTTTACATACTACTTATTTTCTTGTTTAGATGGTCCTTTAGAATGACTCTGCTTATTAGGTCATGCTTAGAAGAGCTGGTTGAAATATTGTTACAGAATATATTCCCAGTGAAATATGGGGTTTCATAAAAAAATTGTGATGAAAAATTAGAATTTTGGTATTTTTTCTGATTTTATTGAGAAATTAGAAAGGAAATGTTTCAAATTGACATTCAAAAATGTCAACATTTTAAAATGAAATTGACATTTTTTGTTTAGGCCTTTCCAAATCAAAATATTTCAGAATTTTTGTTTCATATTTTTTTTTGGGGGGGGGGAGTGGATATTTTGACTTTTTTTTTTTTTTGCTGTTTTAGGATGACATCAAATTTCAGAATTTCATGCGGGATGGAAAATCAGTTTTCCAAATAGCTCTAATTCTTAGTGTTACTGAAATATCAGGTCCACCTAGCTGAGAGCTAATAACAGCCAGACAGGGATAAGGAAGAGTTGCTTTATTTTGCAGAAGAAAGGAGAGCTTTGCACCTTGGTACAAAAACTTTGTCTTACACACATTTTATAGATTTTTTTATACACATTTAGACAAAGGTTTTTGCAGTGTTAACACTTGATTGGTGGTTGTCAGACCCGTGCTTTTGTTATCTGGTTAGTGAAAACCGGCTTGGGACCAGCTTCAACTACCTTAAGGCCTTGAAGGGAAAACAGTTGAAAAATTTAGGCTACTGTGTACTTGAAGTGTTTGCTTTTTTCTAATGGCCGCTGGTTGACATAAAGGCTGCTCTGTTAAGGGGGGGTCACTAGTAACTTTTACAGTCCCCCCTTCAGGCCAGACAAATTTAAAAATTGTCAGGCCCGCTACGCAATTTGCGTTAAGCTGTAGGGACAGATACTGTTTTTTTTTATGGACAGCAGAGCTTTTGATTATAGCATTATACAGGCATTTGGCACATAGTATTATTATTTAGATAACACATAGAAAGAAAAGAAAGAAAAGAATTTATTTAACAATTGTTTGAAAGAGCTCCGTAAACCATGACCCAAGGTCTGGAAGGAGGTTTTTAAAACTAAAGGTGTGATTAAGAGATACAGCACGGAAAACAACAGCAGCATTTTTAATGGCTTGTAAATTTTGCTTAATTAAACTGGAATGCTTAACATAGAAACAACATTTTTTTTTGATGCGAGCACAAGTATATGCTTGGAAGGAGCATTGAGAATGTTTGCATTTCCACCCAGAAAGTTTTTAAGTATGTTTTTATGGCCACAGATTAGATGCTACTCCTGATGTGTTTGTAAGAGCAGTGGGCCAAGCTTGATGCTTTAGATTATTTTGAATGGCCATTAGTTGGTCCTTCAGGAAATTTTGAATTTTTGAACATGCTAGATTTTACTGCAATGTTTTTTTAGCCTTAGTGATATTAATACCATTTTTGTTAGCAACTTTTGGGTTATAGAACTAAGGGTGGAGATAACATGTAACTTACTAATTTTAGCCTGTATTTGGGTTAGCTGTGCCCTAATTTTTTATTATGTTTTGGTTTTTAAAAATATTTTAAACTGCTGCTGCACTATTGGCCCCATCCCATAGGGATCCGATTAAGTTACTTTTTTTTTTAGAGGAAATAACTTAAGCCCTCTGTTGTGCTAATTTAATGGCAGCCCCCTGTGAGCAATTTGGGTATGTAGAGCTGATCTGGAAACTGGATAAGGGTAATGAAAATTTAACAGTTTTTAGTGTAGTGTTAATTATAGTTTATTGATATTTTAATAATTTTTTTTGGTGTAGTACTATACTACATTTTTAAGCCTGGGTTTTATAAGTTTTTTTTGCCTGTGTATAATTTTTTGTTTTTTTATTAGGGTTAGTTTTTAATGTTTTTTGTAGTTAGGAATTTCTGGACTTTGTGGTTTTAATGAAGCAAGTGTTCCTTCTTTTTTTTTTGAAACAGTGTGGTTTAGCATTATACAGGGGAGAGGTTACTAGCACATTACCCTGTAATGCTTTTGCTTTTTTTAGAAAAATTTAAAGGCACAGTAAGTTTGTCAGTGGACAAGGGAGAGGTTACTAGCACTTTTTTTTTTTTTTTTTTTTTTTGCTGTTTAGAAGGCACAGCAGAGCTAGAAGGAGAAATAGGCTTATTAGTTGGAGAGTTTTTCCGAGGTGGAGGGGTTTTTTTAAAGTGAGAAGCATGGGTTTAGGCAGGTAGTTTTTGGCACTTTACAGTGGTGTTGGTGGTTAACAGGAATTGGAAAGGGCCTTTCCAGTGTGGAGCCAAAGCAGTTTTTTGTTGATGGACTTTTTTAATGAATGGCAGGGCTGCTAGGGTTTTTGGGTAGCACTTTTTTTATTTGTGAGAAAAGAAACACATTTTATTAATGCCTGGCAGTGTTTTGCAGATTTTATAGTTGCTTGGGCACATTTAGGCCCCCCTTTTCTTGGCTGTTAGCCAAGTTTTAGCTGTGGGCAGTGTTTTTGGATGGGGCCAGCATCGTATCTTTGGACTGAGCTTGCTAGCTATTTTTTTTTTTAGTTAATTTTTTTTGGGCTTTTTTTAATTTACAAAGAAAATTTATACTTTTTATTTATATATATATTTGTAATAATGAATATATACATATTGCTATTATACAGTACATTAGTTTTATTATTTAATGTATGCTATGTATATTTTTTTAGTAAAATAATTTTATTACAGAGCTTTGGAACAACAAACCAGGACAAGCACACGCACTTTTGAGGAGTTCACTTGGTACAATTTTTTGTTTAATAGCTTTTTTTTTTTTACCCTTTGGCTAGAAATTTGAGGTAGCCAGAAGGATTTTATGGGCAATATGGGGAATGGGTTAACCTTTTATGTTTTTCCTATTAAAGACTGTTGGTATGCAAATTTTAACAACAATTTTGGCCATAGAACACAAAAATAATTTTTATTGTGCCAGTAAATGCATGGTACGTTGAATGCTATTTAGCTGGCGTCCTTTTTTTTTGATGATTTGAAAGACAAAAAAACAGAGGTTTATTTTTTTGGGGCAGTTAGTTATTGCTTAAAATATTTTATATATATATATATATATATATATATATATATATATATATATATATACTTTTGTTGATTTTAGGCAAAACAGAATTATTTTATATTTTTTTGTATTTGTTTTATAGGCAGCTTAGGTTTTAGTGGTTTTTACTTTATTAGTTAGAAAATTGCATTAATACAGATGCTTTTTGGCTTGCTTTTAGATTTAAAGCTAGTTATAGCTTAAACATTTATTTAAAAATAAAATGATACAATTAATTTTTTCAGACTTTTGATTGCCTTTTATTTTTAACTTTTGCTTTTAAATACACAATGATTTGAAAAAAACAATATAACCTATGGTAGGTTTGCATTTTTTTTATTTTTGTTATAATATATATTGCATATGTTTTGGGGAAAATGCATTTTATAATTTAATTTTTATAATACTAGCTACATTAATTTTTCACAAGGTGTAACTATTTTTTTTTTAATACTGGATAAAGACTATTTATTTAACATATAATTTAAAGGGCTATTTTTAGAGGGTTTTATTAGAGACCCATCCATTTGCTTGCTGATACTTTAACAGAGAATTATACAGAGAATAGAGGGAATTATGGCTTAATAGGATTTTATTATAGGAATTTTTACTAATACTGACCGCTATAGGGGACGGGACAGAAGGATTTTAATTTGACCTTAGAGCTTTATTGCATGCGTTGGCTTTTACTTTGAGGAATCACGAATGAGAGGCTTAGTTTTGTTTACACACCTAAAGCCCAAATGTATAAGACAGAAATTTATTAACCGGTTAACCAGACCAGAACCAGATAGTGTTTTTTCATTTTATTAGGATTTACCTTATTGGAGCATGAACCCTAGGGGCTGTGGTGAAGCAGAGAAAAGGGGCGAAACACCCCGTTGGTGCCGTTCCCAGTTCGCCGCAGCCGTCCGGAGTTTAATGTTCGAGCTAGGAGCGTCCCGGGGAGTCGCCAGAAACTGTTACTGAAATATCGGGTCCACCTAGCTGAGAGCTAATAACAGCCAGACAGGGATAAGGAAGAGTTGCTTTATTCTGCAGAAGAAAGGAGAGCTTTGCACCTTGGTACAAAAACTTTGTCTTACACACATTTTATAGATTTTTTATACACATTTAGACAAAGGTTTTTGCAGTGTTAACACTTTGTTGGGGTTACTAGGCCTGCCTGAGAGTTCTTCCATGTTTAAACTCTGTTCTTCCATGTTTAACTCTGATCGACCTTAACAGCCAAGGACAGGTATTGGAATGTGTAAATAGCTAGTTAGCAATTACGACCTTGCTCATTTCAGGTACCAAACAATAATGATGAGGTTTGCATGTTTCTAGCTGAGGAAGGGGTAATAAACTAAGGGTAAACAGGACCAAATAACTGTTTAGAGAGAAGTTACTAACAAGCTAGATTTATAGCCCTAGAATGATTTAGTTACTTAAATGTATAAACATGCCTTTGGTAGAGAGGGGAGGGGGAGTGTGGGGGGGGGGCTGGTAAAGAGGGGGAGAGGGGGGGGCTTAGTTGTAAAATGTATAAAGAAGAGAGAAACTGTTTTTGCTGGTGTGCTCGATTTGAGACTTGCCTGTCTCCTTGCACCACTTTGAGATCTCAAATAAACTTTGATTGTTTCTCCACCCCGGTATGTTTATTGGCGTGAAGCACTCCGGGCACCGAACCTCACTGTTGCTATCCTCGGGCCCCTGTGCCGGCAACAGTCTTGGCGTCCCTGGGTGGGCTCGAGGCTGAAATTTAGCCTTGCCCGGATCCCTCCTGGTGGCCGACGGATTATGGCGACGACCGACGCCCAGCGCGCACCGGTGACTTCATCGGGGGCCTCGGCGGAGACGTGATTTGGTCGACCCCGGAGGGCACAACGGTGCAACGCGCTTGATTAGTGGAGAAGCAGCTGCGGGCGACGGTGGGGAACCGGTCCCGTTGATAGGGCGACGGTGACGGTGCAGAACCGGACCCTTGGATAAGGTAGGAACAGTCCAGTGGGGACTTTACCTGTTTTGACCTGGGGACGCCCAGTGTCTCCCTAGAGTATGGGGCAGGGACAGAGTACTGCAGGCAGGGCAAGGTGTACACCCTTAGAATGCATTCTGGTGAACTGGAAAGTGTTTGGATCGGATCCGTTGATTAAAAGTAAATTAAAAAGATTCTGTACAGTAGACTGGCCTCAATATCAGCTAGAGGACCAGGAAAGGTGGCCACCGGAGGGATCACTTAATTATAATACGATCCTTCAATTGCTTTTGTTTTGTCAGCGTACAGGTAAATGGAATGAACATATGTATGTACAGTTGTTTATGTTGTTAAGAGATAGATCAGATCTTTTGCAAAAGTTTAATTTGACTCCGACAGGTTCGGTAGTAAATGTTAGTTCTCAGAACCCTCCCCCGGTTGTAATGGCAGAGTCGGTGTCCCCTTCGGCTCCAACACCCCCACTGTATAAAGATAGGGTGCCTCAGGTCCCAGAGATTGCCCCCTCGGTGGGATTCTATCCATTGATTACTGAGACTCGGATAGCCCGTCCTGGAACAGACAATCGCCCAGCCACTACAATGCAGGTTTATACACATGTGCCTTTTAACCCAGTGGAACTAGCAGCTTTTAAGGCACAGGCAGGGGAATTCTCTACGAATCCAAGCAAGTTTATCTCGGTCTTTGAAGGGTGTCTGGCTAGCCATAAGCCTGACTGGGATGACTGTAATGTCCTTATGCAGACCCTGCTGTCTGAGGTGGAGCGTAATCAGGTTGTGTCTAAGGCACGGGAGGAGGCACAGCTTAGACATGAGGCAAACGCAGCAAACGTTCCTGTTGCTGCAGTTCAGGTCCCTACAGCAGACCCCCGGTGGAATCCCAACGTGCCGGCAGATCTCACCTGTCTCACTGTATACAAGGAACTCCTATTACATGGTCTCCGACACTCAGCTGTCCGACATAACAATTGGGCTAAGCCGTATGAGCTAGTACAGGAGCCAAAAGAGAGTCCGGTTGCTTTTCTGCAGCGTATTCGGGATACCATCAGGCAAACTACTAATGCAAACCCCGATGATCAGGCTACTGAGGCAATTATAAAGGGTATCTTTACCAGCCGTGCCGCCCCTGATATTAAAAGGAAACTGCAGAAAAAGGAGGTTTTGATGGGCATGACAATGGCACAGATTTTGGAAACTGCAAACAGGGCTTACAGCCTTAGGGAAGGAGAAAAGGAAAAGAGGCAAGTGAAAATGATGGTTGCAGCAGTACAGGCTGGTGGCAGGGGAAGATTTCAGGAAGGTGGAAGGGGCCGGGGAATGAGAGGACGTGGGTGTGGGCGCCTTGGCTTACAGGAAAGGCGTCTGGGTCGCAACCAGTGTGCCATATGCCGAAAGGAGGGACATTGGAAAAATGAGTGCCCCGAAAGGGAAGCTACCCCTATGATGGCAGCGGAGGATCAAGAATAGGGGTGTCAGGGGAGACGGACTATCCTGCCCCCGGAACCCCGAGTAAAAATGCGGGTGGGAGATTCAGACATAGACTTTTTAATAGACTCTGGAGCTGCACAAACTGCTGTAAACCAACCCCTGCAGCTGCCTGTGGCAGATTCCCTCACTGTGGTGGGAGCCACAGGGAAAGGAACTAAGTGCCCAGTATATGCCCCAGCGGAATGTGCTTTGGGAAACAGAACTCTATCTCACAGACTGGTTTACCTCCCCGATTGTCCGACGCCTCTACTGGGACGGGATCTGCTTTGTCGCTTAGGTGCCACCCTGCATTTCACTCAAGATGAAATAAGTCTCACCTTACCCCCAGAGAATGCCTGGATAATGACACTTGCAATTGAGCCCTCAGCCATGCAAGCCCCAGAGTGGAGTCAATGGGAGAAGCGGGTTTTTCCTCTGGTATGGGCATCAGGGATCCCAGGAAAGGCAGCCCATCATACTCCTATTACTGTTCAGCTCTTGCCAGGAAAAGGTCCAGTGCGAATTAAGCAGTATCCGATCAAAAGGGAAGCCAGAGAGGGATTGCAGGAAACTATAGACCAGGTCCTAAAGTGTGGGGTACTTCGAGAATGCCAGTCAGCTTGGAACACTCCTATCTTGCCTGTGCAAAAGCCCAATGGCACATACCGGTTGGTCCAGGACCTGAGAGCAGTTAATGAGCGGGTTAAGACTCTACACCCCCTTGTTCCAAATCCGTATACACTGTTGGCCTCTATAGGGGGGCAGTACACCCATTTTTCAGTCCCGGATTTAAAGGATGCTTTCTTCACGATTCCGGTTGACCTCCAGTCTCAGGAGATTTTCTCCTTCGAATGGGAGGACAAAAGGAGGGTTAGAAAGCAGCTTTGCTGGACAGTGTTGGCTCAGGGATTTAAAAATTCCCCCACCCTTTTCAGCCAGGCCCTGGCTAGAGACTTGGAGGAGTGGGACAATGAGGACAAAGTCCTCCTCCTGCAATATGTGGACGACTTGTTAATTGCTGCAATGGGTCTAACCTCTTGCCTTAAAGCCACTGTGAGCCTCCTGAACTTCGTTGGACTCCGAGGATATCGAGTAGCACAGAGTAAGGCTCAGATTGCTCCCCCAGTGGATGGACTCTGACAACGGAACACACTTCACATCTCAAGTTGTTCAGAAGATATCGGATGCCCTACAGATCCCTTGGAAGCTTCACACGCCATGGCAACCACAGGCCAGTGGGGTAGTGGAGCATACAAATCAGACACTTAAGTGGCACCTCTCAAAGGTTTGCCAAGAGGCTTTCCTTAAGTGGCCTGATGCTTTGCCCCTTGTTCTGCTCCGCATTCGTGCTCTCCCTAAGGGCAGGTTAGGGCTCAGTCCCTTCGAGATTATGTTTGGAAGGGCATGGCCTATGAATGGTACACCGGTTCTGGCAGGGGAGTGGGAAATGGGGTGTGGCTTCTTATCTCAGTATATGTGCTCTCTGTCTGCTGTTCTCTGTTCTCTCCACAGATATACCAAAGATTTGCAGCCTCTCTCGCTGGATGCCCCGATCCACTCCTTGCAGCCAGGCGATTCCGTACTCGTCCGGACCTGGAAGGACGAGCCTCTCCAAGAGAAGTGGAAGGGACCCCACACCGTCCTGCTGGTCTCCCATACAGCAGCAAAGGTTGAGGGACACAAAAACTGGATTCATCACTCTCGTCTGAAAGCAGTGCCTGCTCCTGAACGGTGGACCGTCCAGCCTGCAGAGAAGACTGCCAGCGACGATTTGGGACTTAAGCTGTTGTTCAGACGACAATAGTGTCTGCTGGGAATGCCCTGTGATCTCTTTGGACAGTCACAGCGCACTCCCCGCGAGACCTCTGAGCGTTGGTTGTGTTTGTTTTTACAGGACCGGCCTAACCTGGTGGCCTGGTCCCTTTTGTTTTTAATCTGCTTACTATTGGTAATTGTTATTTTGTGGGTATTTGGGGAATTGTGATTGTTAGGCCCTAGGATCACCTGCCTAATATGAGTTCAGATCCAGGGTCTGCCATAGTGGTACTCTTTGCCATAGGGATACTCCTCTTGTTAACTCCCGTTTCCCCCCCAAGCACATGCGGGATGGAAAGGAATCCCTACTAACTTAGAGACAAACACATATGAGTCCCTGAAGGTTCGCTTTGCCCAAGAGTTTAACCTCTCCAACTGCTGGGTATGCTCCCAAATCCCACACCATGCTGCAGGGTTACCCTGGAGGGTGGTTCCCCAGAATTAGTCAGATATCTGTTAGGGATGGTTCAGTAGGGGGAAAAATGCCTCAGGTACCCCCTTGTTACAGAACTGTACCATTGAGTCCCAGTATGCATTAAGGGACGACCCCTGGAAGCCGCAGACCAACTCAACATATATCCCTTCCCCTATTAGGTTACGGCCAGTAGCCCCTGGGTTGGTGTGCTATCGACAGTTTAAGTCCAGCAATCACACCTGGTTTGCTGGGAATAGCACCTGTCAGTATTATTTATCCCCTGACAGTGATGCTTCCATCCCTGTCTATGTTAACGGCAAATCCGACTCTACTGCCCGATTCGGATCGTTTAATGACAGACAAGTAAATAGGTGGAGTAGCGGTTACAATGGCTTGGTAGGGAATGGCCACTCCTTTTATATTTGCGGTGCCTCTGCCTATAAGTGGCTACCGCATCAGTGGTATGGAAGTTGTTATCTAGGATATCTTGCCCCTCCCCTTCGTGTCCTCCCTAAACTGCCCCCTGGCTGCGCCAGGCAGCATAGATCTTTGTATGCCACCCCAGAGCCCATTACAGAAGGAGACAGACTGGGTATGATCTTCCTCCCATCCTATGGGGTAGGACGACTGGCTCAATTTTATCATAGGCTCTCTGTGTTTCTCACCAAGTATGCCAATGAGACCTTGGCCATAGAGAAAAGCCTTAACTCAGAGCTTTACCAGCTCCGGTTGCTGTCCCTGCAAAACAGACAGGCCTTAGATTATGTTTTAGCCTCCCAGGGCGGGGTGTGTGCCCTTATTAGGAGTGAATGTTGTACTTATGTCCCAGAAAACTCACAGGACATTAACAAGCACGTCCTGTCAGCCGAACAGGCTTTTGATCAGTGGAAGGCCCAGGAAAGGGAACCCACAGTTTTTGATTCCCTTTGGAGTTGATTGCCCAACCTGGGAGGACTGGGTAATAGCCTTGTGCATCTCCTCCTTACAGGTGTAGTACTGTGCCTGGTCACCCTCCTCCTAATTGCTTGTTTTAAATTGCTCCTCCGTAAGCTGTGTGCCCCCCGTTCCCCAGAAATCCCAGCATTCTCTCTCATTGAGAACCCCAGCTCCATGGCACTCAATCGTATCTTGTCTATAGAATATGAGAAAACTCAGCCAAAAGCTTGTTGAGTATTCTCAAAGGAGGGAACTGTTGGGGTTACTAGGCCTGCCTGAGAGTTCTTCCATGTTTAAACTCTGTTCTTCCATGTTTAACTCTGATCGACCTTAACAGCCAAGGACAGGTATTGGAATGTGTAAATAGCTAGTTAGCAATTACGACCTTGCTCATTTCAGGTACCAAACAATAATGATGAGGTTTGCATGTTTCTAGCTGAGGAAGGGGTAATAAACTAAGGGTAAACAGGACCAAATAACTGTTTAGAGAGAAGTTACTAACAAGCTAGATTTATAGCCCTAGAATGATTTAGTTACTTAAATGTATAAACATGCCTTTGGTAGAGAGGGGAGAGGGAGTGTGGGGGGGGGTGGTAAAGAGGGGGAGGGGGGGGGCTTAGTTGTAAAATGTATAAAGAAGAGAGAAACTGTTTTTGCTGGTGTGCTCGATTTGAGACTTGCCTGTCTCCTTGCACCACTTTGAGATCTCAAATAAACTTTGATTGTTTCTCCACCCCGGTATGTTTATTGGCGTGAAGCACTCCGGGCACCGAACCTCACTGTTGCTATCCTCGGGCCCCTGTGCCGGCAACAACTTGATTGGTGGTTGTCAGACCCGTGCTTTTGCTATCTGGTCAGTGAAAACAGGCTTGGGACCAGCTTCAACTACCTTAAGGCCTTGAAGGGAAAACAGTTGAAAAATTTAGGCTACTGTGTACTTGAAGTGTTTGCTTTTTTCTAATGGCCGCTGGTTGACATAAAGGCTGCTCTGTTAAGGGGGCGTCACTAGTAACTTTTACATTAGTTATATTGTATATATGCTGCTGCTTCAAATGAAGTGGTTTGCAAGTCATTTCTGTAGTTTAACTGCTTTGTTCCTTGCTATTTGATCACATCCCAGGAAAGAAACACTATAAAACATGTGAAGTGGCACCGATTAGGAGAGTCACACAGGTCATCCATAACTTCGCTATAACACTCAGTGAGAGACTAATCCTATTCATTTCCCACCAAATTTAAAGACTAACGGTCTTTTTGGTTTAAAATTCATTTCAATTTTATTTTAAAAAGTGTGGAAGGAAGGTTGAAAATGCAGAGAAAATTTCCATTTTCTGTTGAAAGAAATGTTTTGCCAACCCAAAACAATGGGTAATTTTGGAACTTTTTGGTTTGTCAAAATTTAAAATAAATAAAGTTCAGATCAATTCAAAAGTAAAAACAATTTTTAGAACAGCCAGTAAACCAAAATAAATAAATAAAACCAGTTATTGTCAGAGCTCTACTCAGAACACTGGAATAGCTGTACTGGATCAGACTAGTCAGTCATTTCATTAAGTCTTCTGACCCAGTAGTGTCCAGTAGCAGCTGCTTCAGAGGAAGAAACCCTGCAGTAGGCAGCTATGAGATAACCTGCCCCCAGGAATGGATAAAACAATCTCCCCATAGGCTCTAAAAATACCAGTTGCAGTTGAGCACAATAAGACTTAGATCCACTTCCTTTTAATGTCACCTCTGGAGGGGTGGGACATTTACAGGACTCTCTGGCAGTAACTGAGATACTTTGCTCCTGACCTCAGGTCCTCACCTCCCCAGGGGCAGAGCTGATCTGAGGCCTTTTACCCTCAGTAAGCAATATCTCATTCTTTAAATCTAAAGTCTTCTTTCAGTGGGGTAGAAGCAGTTCTTTCCCTTCTCATAAGTCTGCAGCTGGAAGGCAGGAGGTCTCATGGCCTCAGCACAGATGGTTGTAGTTCATTTTTTAGTGTTTAATTATCAGCCACAATTATACAGTCATGGGCATGCTGGAAGATGGATTGGCTGAAGATGCTGAAATTCTGAGAAACCCCTGAAATTAGCTTGAAATGCTACAAATCATTTCTGTATTCAAACTTTTTCTTTTTCTTGTTTTCCTCAGTGACAAGTATTTATTCTACCCTTCTGACAGTATTCTATATAATAAGGTTGCAAGCTACTGATGGGAACTTGCCTATTACAGGCATCCATGTATGATAAAAAATTGTGTATTATAGTATAATAAATTGCTTAAAGGAATGACAACTTAATTACCTAGACTGAGCAATGGGCTGCATTCAAAATACCTGCTACCTGGGGATAATGATGCAGTTAACTTGATCCTCACATTATCTGAAAAACTGCAGGTACAGTGTTTGGCACCCAAATTAATCACCTAAAAATAACTGCCTGAAATGCAAACAAATATTGTTGTGCCATTAGAATTCAGCAACATGATCACAGAGAAACAGATATGCAAGAAGAAGATACCATATAAGAGCAGGAAGATGATAAAAGACTTCCTGATACGGAATTTGTAGATTTATCATTTTATCTAGGTTCCTATATGGTGTTCATCAGCAAGGTATCTGAGCCCCTTGGAAAAATCTTCCCCACACAGAGTCATGAACCTGCTCACAGAGAATGGATCAGCACAAAAGTGACACACTGCTGCATATGCCGTATCCAGCAGGCAAACACTCATGGCTACATCTGCAATATGACAATAGAAAGATATTGTAGGGAAAAGAAAGGGACAAAGTAACCAGCTATTCCCCTCACTGTTAGTGATGGATGAGACTCAAAAGGATCAGATGAGAATCCAAAAGTTCAAACACCTATTCAGACTTCTTGGAGCTGCAAAACTGAGCTATCAATATCATAGGAACTTCCTTTGTCACTGTATTTTGACACTTTTTCTTCTGCTGCCAGACAGAACTGAGAAGTGCAGCGACAGATAAGATTGAAAAAAGAAAATTATCCAAACCTTGAGAACCCTGGTTCAAGGACTTGTGTTTGGATTTGGATTACAGCTTGATTTGATATTGCTTCTGGGAGCCACTGATTTTATGGTAGTGTGTATGTGTGTCTGTGTTACAGGCTCCTAGAGTGTTTTAAGTAAAAAAAATAAAAATAAAAAATGAATATGCGCATCAAAACAGTGCTGCAAGCACAGGAATGTCATCAGTGATTCATTGATAATTTAACATCCTCACTTGTCCCTCTCACCACCAAGTCCTCCAGTTTTTCAGTAGCAGGACTTCTGGGAATTATGCCAAATTGTGGTCAGATAGCTGGTGCATCAATGAGGATATGTCAGGATCAATACATAAAATATGTGCTCACTACCAATTAAAGGAGCTATTACCCTATGAAACTAATTATATTACAAAATGTACAAAAACTTGCCTGTACTATAGGTAGTTGGAAAATATTAAGAACATTGAGTCCAAGGCCATAAAACACCACCAGATCATCTAGTTTGACCTCTTCTACATTATAGGCCACCATTACCACCCAGCACCAAAGTATTAAATCCAGCAACCAAAATGAGACCAAAGTATTACAGCCCAAAGGAAATTAGACTATTGTGTGCTGTAGGCAAAGAATAGGAGGGACTGAGGCACACCATTGCCCGAGGCCCCTAAAATGGCACAGCAATGATTAAAAATACCCAGATAATCCTAGCAAGTGACCCTCTCCCACATGCTGCAGAAGAAGCCAAAAAAAACCAAGGAAAACCCTAAGGTCTCTGCCAATCTGATCTAGGGGAAAATTCCTTTCTGCCTCGCCTATGGTGAGCAGTTAGACCCTGAGCACGTAAGCAAGAGCCAGCCAGCCAAGCACCTGAGATAACAAATGCGTGGTGTCACCACAGAGCCCTGGTGCTTTCTGCCCAATGTCCGGTCTCCTGTCATGGACATCCCTGATGTTTCAGAGGATGGAGACAAGAAGAAAAACAAACCATAACACAACCCTGAACAAGCAAACAATGCTTGCTGGGGGATGGGGATAGGAGGGAGGGAGAGAGGGAAAGGATGCCTTCCTGACTCTTGCTGGTAGACAGCTGAAGCATGACCTTTTAGGAACATAATGTTATTAAAAACAAAAGTAAATAATCACGATCTGAAATGGTCACAATATATGTGTTTTAATGCTTACATTGTAATTAAGAGTTAACCTTTAACCTGTTACATACCAATATAAATCAAAAGAAAGTAGTTTTTGCCTGTTAGTCTAATTAGAGGTATTTCTTTTTGATATATTTCAGTAGACAGGATTATGGACTTCAAAAGACAACTATTTTTTGAAGGCAAAAGCCAAGTAGTGAGGTTATTTAATAATTGTTAGTTAATTGTTCAAGATGATTTTACTGCAACTATCATGTAATAGAAAAAAAAAATCCAAGGGGCTGCTTTTACTGTTAGCTAAAAACTGACAGTTTAATTTATATTCATGCAGCAGTTCAGAGAAGGCAACAGTAGTGTGTGTAAAGTGGTAGTCATCATTTATCTAAGCTAGGAACAGTTTTGTATTGACCTTGCTTACTTCCCAAGCTATGACTGAACGATTTCTAACTGGCTCTATCTTCAGGATATGTGCTAGCCGGTGAAATCATGTAATATGGGAGGAATAATAAAAGAGAATAATATGACAGCAGAACTTTAAAGCCTGAGTCCGCAGCATGGCATCACACTAAGAAATTGCAAATTTCACAGGATTCTTAGCTAGAAATTGTTTGTGCTTTCTCACCCTCCCCCCCAGGAGAAACCACTGACAGTTTCTTACACTTAATTCATTTGAGAGAACAGCATGTTGCAGCTATTCCAATTTTAAGGGAAATTTCATTTCCATAGTAGTCAACAACACTAGCATTGCTGCACCCAAAGTGTTAAATAATGAGCCTGCGTTAATGTAATAGCTCTCTAACACTCACTTTGATTAGTATGACTCACCTCTCTTTTGCTGATCTACACTGTCTGACAATATTGTTACCAGAAATTTTATTTCTAATAACTAGAACTGACATCCAATTTAACTATGTCTCCTCCCTATGTGATGGCTGAGCTTGCTCCTTATATGAAGGTAGCCATATTTGCAAAAATAAAAAACACTGTTTTGGCAATGTCTTTTATGGTTATGAAATGCTCATGGCTTCCAGAATTTTCTTTTATCTTTTGCATCTGGGTCAGAAAAGCTCTTCTTGAAGCAAAAGCACAGATCGAAGAAAGGTTGAGTTCTGCCTCTTGCCCCTGCACTCTTTTTACCCTCACTTCCCTCCTCTTTATTGTTCTGAATGACCAAATCTAGCAGGGAAGCAAGAAAAGATGGATGACTGGGCACCCAGCCTTTTCCTCCTCCAACCCCCCACACCAGGGTCAGGCACTGACTACGTTGTGGTATCAATTCCTATTACAAATGTTGTCGTCTGACTATTTATGGCAAACTTTGACCTTAGAAAATGGTTGACAGAAAACATGTTCACTACATGTAGAGAATTGAACAGGGGTGCACAGAACACTAGAAACTAGGATAGCAATGAATCTTGAACAAATAATTTGGAATTGTAAAAAAAAATAATTGCTTAACTGGAAACCCAGGACATTTCAGCATCATAAAAGAAGTTCAGATTAATAGATTTGAAGGACAGAAAGGATCATTATTATCATCCAATGATTAACCTCGTGCATAAGGAGGAGGGAGAAAACTTGTTCACCTTAGACTCTAAGGATAGAACAAGAAGCAATGGGCTTAACTGCAGCAAGGGAGGTTTAGGTTGGACATTAGGAAAAAGTTCCTAACTGTCAGGGTGGTTAAACACTGGAATAAATTGCCTAGGGAGGTTGTGGAATCTCCATCTCTGGAGATATTTAAGAGTAGGTTAGATAAATGCAGGGGCGGCTCTAGGCACCAGCAAAGTAAGCACGTGCTTGGGGCAGCCCATTTGCAGGGGCGGCAGGGATCCAGCATAGGATCTGAGAACCAACAGGGGGCCCTGGGAGCTGTAGTTCCTTGGTTAGCTCCCTGCCTATAGAGCCAGCCCTGGAGCAGGGAAAGAACTACATTTCCCAGCATTCCCTTGGCCACTACCAACAGGAAAGAGGGGGAGGGAGGGAGGTAGCTGAGACCTCATGCTGCAGCCTGCTGTGAATGGAGAGCTGCACTGTGAGTAGGGATTCCATATTTGAACATTCAAAAAATAGGACACTCCACAGGGAGGGAGGGTAGCCCCACCCTGCCACCATCCACTCCCTCCGACTGCCCCCCACAGAAACCCCAACCCATCCAACCCCCCTGCTCCCTGTCCCCTGATCACCTCCTCCCGGGACCCCTGCCCCTAACTGCCCCCCAGGACCCCAACCCCTAAGCGCCGCTGCTCCTTTTCCCCTGATTGCTCCCTCCTGGGACCCCTGCCCCTAACTGCCCCTTGGGACCCCATCTAAGCCTCCCTTCTCCTTGTCCCCAACTGCCCCCTCCTGAGTGTGCCCCCCAACTTCCGCCCTAGGACCCCACCCCCTACCTGTCCCCTGACAAACCCCCGGGACTCCCATGTCTATCCAACCGCTGCCTGTCCCCTGACTGCCCCCCCAAACCCCTGACCCATCTAACCCCCCCTTCACCCTGCCCCTGACTGCCCCCCCGAACCATCCACACCATCCAACCCCCCAGCCCCCTTACCGTGCCACTCAGACCAGCATGTCTGGCTTCACGCAGCACCAGACACATTGCTGCATACATGCTGCCATGCTCCCCTGCAGAGCCAAGCCCCCTTTCCCCCTCCCCCAGCACCTGCCTTCCAGATTTGAACACCTCAAAATTCAGGAGTGCTCAAGCTCAGTTTGGGAGCTGTTACTTCATTTCTCCCAAATCAAATATACTGATCCACTGTAACTTGCTGTAGAAAAAGTAGGATAAAATTGAGCAAGAAATGCTTCCCAGTGGTTATTAGGACTGGAATTGCTATTTTCAACAGCCATTGCCTTTTTGTTTGTTTGTTTGTTTAAAAGGAAGACAGTGATATTGCATTGGCAAATTCCCCATAGAAAGAAAGAGTGGAACAAAAGAATAATAAAGGCACCTCAACTTTTCCTCATTTATGTAGGACAGTCTTATAATATGCATCCAGATATCCTCCAGTTACACAAGCTGAAAATTGTTCCACTTTACTGCAGTTCTGTAACCATATGGGAACCAATCCTGTCTGTGTTCTGTGCACATCTAAAATTCCTGCTAAATGACCTGCCGTGGGAGCGAGTTACCAGTGACCCAGGGCTGCGGCGGAAGGAGGGTGTAGATGGGGGGGGGGGGAGAGAGCCCAGGGCTGGGGCAGCAGGAGGTGTGTGTGTGGGGGGGAGAGCCCAGGGCTGGGGCAGCAGAGGGGTGTGGCGAGGAGCCCAGGGCTGGGACGGGGGGGGGCAGCCAAAATTTTTTTTGCTTGGGGTGGCAAAAAAGCCTAGAGCCTGCCCTGGATAAATGTCTATCAGGGATGGTCTAGACAGTGTTTGGTCCTGCCATGCGGGCAGGGGACTGGACTCGATGACCTCTCGAGGTCCCTTCCAGTCCTAGAATCTATGAATCTATGAATAATGCAGACCATAGAACCTCGATCAATAATTTCTACATCAAGCACGTAATTTCTATTTGAGCGATAGCATATCTTTTACAAAGACATTGAGTTTTGATTGAAAGACTTCAAGTGATGGAGATGCTCATGCCTGCAGGACAGGAGTCCTAAGAATTCTGCTAAATTTGTCCCAGTGGGAAGTCACACATTTCACATTGGGTACCAGCAATTGAACTTTTACCGCTTTTTAGTTTTAGGATTAATTTGGTAAAATTTATTATGAATGAAAGTGAAACACTGATAACACTCCACACTAGACCGCATGGGCATATTGGGTCAGCAATCATATAAACTTCCGGTGTAACTCAAGGTACGTCTACACTTACAGCAGCATGAAGGGTACAGAGGGGTATAAATAGCACTGTAGAAGGTGAGGCACATCTTGGGTGAAAAGAGAGGAGTGCTCTACTTGCCTGAACACTAGGACATATCCCTTTATGTCTCTCTACACACCTAAGCAGTGCCTCCCACTGCTTCCCCATTACCAGAGCCTTTCACTGACACATCCCCCACACACACATCCCAGAGCCTTTCACTGCTTTTTTGGTAGCTATATTCCAGTTACAAGTGTGTACGTGGCTGCCTTTCACTGTGATGTGTAGTTACACGTACCCTGCATGTCACCATTAGTGTGGGCAAGGCCACTGTGCACCTCAGTCCCATTATTCCAGTACTTGTCTTCTCCTGAGAAGAGTCCACTGATTGTACCGGTTTTACTAAACTATTTCACAGTTTCAAGTGGACCAACATGTACTGGAGACCATGCCATAATAAGATAACATGACATGATTATGAACTCAGATTTTCATGTGTGAAAGCTAAAAGCATGCACTCAATTGCTTCCTAATATAAATTATATTACTGGAACTGATATAACTTATTGAAATCTGTTGGCTTGAGCTACAAATACATTCACATTTGAACTTTTCTCCGTGATGCAGAGGCAATTACACATGATTCTAGCATAAAATATTTTCAACCAATCCATTCAAAGGCTTTCCCTGCATTTACAGATATTATTGCTATTGGGTCAGTCTTGTCTCTGAATAAGTTGATTATGTTAAAAACGAGTCTATTATTGTTGCAGGACAGATCATTCTTAATGAATCCAATTTGACTGAGCTGGAAGAAGTTTGACATAACATCACTACATCTATAAAACTTTGGTGAGTACTTTATAATCCATGTGAATTAGGGATACACATTGACGATTTGTATATAATTCCAGGCCTCTACCAGGCTTGTGAATCATTGTGATGAACAATTATTAAGTTTGAGCTAACTTGGTAATAGCAAGCCATTACTCAACACAGTGATAGGATACAACTGGAACATCACACAGAGTAGGAGTTGGTGACTGGAGTGGGGCTGATGACATATGACCCAAGGAGGAGTAAACTCAAAATTTACTCACAAGGGCTCAATTATTCTCATATTTGACTTCACTTATAGTTTCACCATTGTGTATCTGAGAGCAGAACTGAATCTATAAAGTGCTGGATTTCCCTTTTAGCTTGAAAATCAAAAATGTATATCACATGGAGCTGAAAGCATATGAAGGCCTCATGCAGGGCCGGCTGTAGCTTTTTTGCCGCCCCAGGCAAAAAAGCCTCCCACTGCCCTCTGCCCCCCGGCAGGGAGCACAGCAGGGGAGGGCGGCGAGCCCGGCCGGGGCCCCGCTCTCCCCGCGGAGAGCCCCAAGAGCGGGAGCTGCAGCGGGCTCGCCGCCCTCCCCCGGCGCTCCGGCCGGTCGGGGAGAGCAGGGCCCCGGCCGAGCTCTCCGCCCTCCTTCCGGCGCTCCAGGAGGGCGGCCCCGCTCTCCCCAGCTGGCCGGAGCGCCAGGAGGAGGGCGGCGAGCCCAGCTGCGGCCCCGCTCTCCCCAGCTGGCCATAGCACTGGGGGAGGGCGGCGAGCCCACTGCTGCTCCGCTCTCCCCGGCGGCTCTCCGCCCTCCTCCCGGCACTCCAGCCGGGGCCCCGCTCTCCCCGGCTGGCCGGAGCGCCGGGGGGAGTGCGGCAAGCCCAGCTGGGGCTCCGCTCTTCCCAGCCGGCCAGAGTGCCGGTAGGAGGGCGGCGAGCCCGGCTGCGGCCCTGATCTCCCCAGCTGGCCGGAGCACCAGGGGAGAGTGGCGAGCCCGCTGCTGCTCCACTCTCCCCAGCAGCCGGAGCGCCGCGGGGAGTGCGGCGAGCCCAGTCGCAGCCCCATCAGGCGCCCCAACAGCCCCAGTATGTTTAAAAAAAAAAAACCAACCCTGAGCGCCGCCCCCCTCCAGGTGCCGCTCCAAGCACATGCTTGGTAGGCTGGTGCCTGGAGCGAGCCCTGGCCTCATGTCAAATCTCCCATGTGCAATGTTTCCTTCTGGATACAGCACAGTTACAACTGTTACTTCTAGAGCTGGACAAACAATTTTCTATGAATCGTTTCTTTTAAATGGATTATCTTAGCCAGTATTCACATCACTTCTGTGTTCATTTTTGGTGACCGTTCTAGCAAAAGACCAAATTGATTGGAATATTTGCCAAACTTGCCAATCTTAAGAGGCTATCAGAATATTAGTGGAAAATGAATATTGAATTCAGAAACTCAAAAATTCACACCATAAATCTGAGTCTATGCTCATTCAGTCAGGGAACAGAAATGTACTATGTTTCCTGTGTGTCTAATCAAAACAGCTTTGGCCCAATTTTGCCCTAGTTGACATGGGTACAACTTCCATTAACTTCTAAGGGATTTCTCTGCACCCATGTAAATAATGACAGACTTAGGTTATTTAAATGTTGAATATCAAATACTTGATACAATGAACCTCTTGTAAACAAGTGACACCAAGAATTATTTACAGAAATTATTCTGGGAATAATGAATATATTAGGAGAAAATCAAAGTCTGTTTGCAGACAAAGAAGAATGGAGGTGAAATAAACAATGTAATTATTTGTTAAAAATTATTCATTCAGTACTAGTTATTCCCTGTTCTAAGGATAGAGAAACTGTAGTGTCTCAGATACCATGGAGTGGTAAGCGTTGGCAAACGATGAGTATTTAATGTCACTAATGTGGATGGTTTTAGTTAGATGAATATTTTATAGAATATATTTATACATGTCTTGGTGTTTATCTGCTGATTTGCCAATGGGTAGAAAACACATTTTACTATTATCTTCAGGTTTTCTACTTCCCAAAATATCTCTTATTAGTGCACAACCTTTGTTTGTTTACAATGAGAACAATACAAATAAACTGACACTTGTTATCTTGTGTTTAACAAAAATGTTAATCATTTAACAAGGTCACCTTTTTTGAAAAATAACTTGCAGTGATTACAGAATTAAAGAAAGGAAAAGAAGTGAAGCATAGAATATGCAAATGAAATTTACATTAATTACATTTCTCTGCATGACAAGTACTAATGATATTATTTGGAAATGAGAAGAGGTACTCCTGAACTGGTGTTTCACTGCTGACTTTAATTGTCATGGTAATTTTATAATGAATCTTAATGATATTATAGTCACAATACCAGCATGTATTTCAAGTCTGAGTGCAAAAATAATTCTGTTAGATTCAAGACCAGCTTTTTTTGTATATATCCCACCAGAACTCCAATCTAAACATCCTCTTCCCCCTGCCCCCCATTCAGAAGTGAGACCAAAAAGGACTAGACTCACAAGGGAGACTTAGGCTCTGATTCTAATGCCTAACTTTTAGGTGTCCTGCTGTCTAATAGAATTTGTGGAACCATGAATAAGGCAACCAGGCTCCCTATAGAATGCCGCGGGAGAGATAGGTGCCTTAAAATATGTTCACAGAAGCCAGCACACTAAGCTAGCCAAGCTGGCCAGTAGGAAATGCTAAGAAGAGTGTGATCTAAGACTTGCCCTTCAAAAGGAGTTATACTGGGATTCACGGCTGTGAACTCTCTCCTGCAGTTAGGTGCCTAAGCCAGGTCATCCCTTTCTTAGGAAAAAGCAAGGAGCAGGATTAGGAAGTGGTGATGGTGGGCTTCCTCTCATTACATTCTGCATTGACAAGGTTCTTCCCTCAAATAAGGCAAAACAATATAAATGGAATTAAGATATTTCTTTTGATTTAGGTAAACACCTAACCACAATTTAAAAATATCTCTAGGAATCTTAGAGTCCAGTGGTTCTCAAACTGTGGGTTGGGACCCCAAAGTGGGTCATGAGCCCTTTTTAATGGGGTCACCAGGGCTGGCATTAGACTTGATGGGGTCTGGGGCCGAAGCCCGAACCCCACCACCCAGGGCCAAATCTAAAGCCCCAGGGCTTCAGCCCTGGGTGGCGGGGTCAGGTTATAGGCCCCTGCCTGGGGCTGAAGCCCTGGGGCTTCAGCTTTGTCCCTCCTGCCTGGGACAGAGGGGCTCAGACTTTGGCTTTGTCCCTTCGGCCTGGAGTCATGTAGTAATTTTTGTTGTCAGAAGGGGGTTGCGGTACAATGAAGTTTGAGAACCCCTGCTTTAGATAAATATATGGAACACAATCATAAAAATAGCAAAACCAATTGCACATCCTTGCCCCCAAAACTGGAAATTACCAATCAGGTAATAAACATTTAAAGATAAAAGTGGGCCACCCTTATCAGCAATATTGTACCGTCCTTCAGCAACCCCCTCCCCAAGATGTGGTGAAATAGATGGGTTTTCCCCAATGCCCTGAAAGTCAACTGTTTGGACCAAAAGGTGAGGGGGAGTGAATTCCAAAGTCAAGGAACCTTCATGGAGACTACATTTCTGGCAACCCCCTCGTTTTTAAACTGAGGGCCTCCGACTGGAAAGCCACCATTGATTGCATATGCAGCAATATCATAGGGGGAGCAAAAGTGGTCTCTTAAATAGTCGTGTGCCATGCCATGTAGGACACCTTACACTCCTCATTTGAAAACCAAACAAACGCAGAGCCAAGCACACTGGTGTAATCTGCTCATAGTGGCAAACGCTGCTTAAATGAGCGGACTACCACCTTCTGCACAAACTTCATTCTCAATGGATCTGTGGGGTAGCCCCATATATAGCACGTTGTAAATTCTAATGTGGATATTAAAAAGGTATGGATGACTGTTGCAAGATGTGCATCTGAGAAGAAACAGTCACAACCTTGGAGACAGCTGTATATGGAAAAAATGTCATCCTGGCTATTGATGCTAACTGAATGTCTAACAGACCCTCAGACTGTGAACCGAAACAACAGGAGTCAGGCATACACCTACCATCAAAGGAACACATCTTCCAGTGCCTTCTCCCAACCACTAGCATCATTTCTGAATGATCAAGATTAAGATTCAGCCGACTAAACCTCAACCAAGCTTCCAATTCACCTAGCCACTGGGTGAGATTTTCAACTATATCACTTAGATCAGATCAAAGAGAAATAATAGGTGTGAACATCATCAGCATATTGAAGATAAAGCTTTCACAAGAAAATTCATGGTGATGGTGTTTGAAATTTATATTAAAACAAATAAATGGAATGTATGTTGGAACACTTACTGGATTTTATATTAACTCTTTATATGGTGATAGTATAACAAAAGAGAGAGTGAAGATAAACAGTATCTAAGGACTCAAATAGATGCTATGTTACTACAGAACCAATAATCCTTTCCCATCTGTTCACTCAAAACAGTACTAAAATAGCAATTTTTATTTTTGTCACAAGGTGTAACAAAGTATCTTACTTTACAAATACCTGTACACAATACAAGGTCTAGAGTAATATACCAAGGTTGTATCAAAAGGGCAATCAGCATATCTCTTTCCTTTTCCAGGATTGTGATTATAGATGTCTTTATTCTATGAGCAATCATCAGCCCCTGACTCTTACACTGTGTAGATGATCTCAGAACAGACTTTGAGCGGATGAGAAGACTCCATTAATTCCATCTCTCTCATGTGCATGGAAGATAAGGTGTCTTTCATTCAGTCAGATTATAATGATTTAGATTTGTTAGGTAAATAAATTGTAGGCATTTGATAACTTTCTAGGCATTTGTTAGCTAGGACTTCTATTTGAATTTAGAGAGCCATAAGCATTTACACCCTTATCCTTTGTACTATACCACTTTGTACTGTAGTGATATAATACATGGTGACTATGAATAACAATGGGAGCTCAGGCAAAACATGCAAAGAGATAGGTAAGACTGTTTTCAAAAAAATTTCTGATACAAAGAAGTATGAAATGAATTGCCACGAAGATTAAAAAAAAGTAATAGAAATTCCTTATTATAAAAAATACACTATGAATGAAAACTGGTTAGCTGAGACAAATGCCCCCCATATCATGATAATTGCTATGTTGCTATATTTTTTTCTTCTACAACATTGTGTTCTGATTTTTGGAAAATATATTTGATTGGCAGATGTGTTAAATGCTGTCAGAAAGATGGATTAGGGTTAAAGGCATCCACAGTCTCTTTGTGTTTTGATTAATAAGATCTTAAGAAATATTCTAATCTGATGGCAATAACAGTGCTAAAGGAAGAAAACCTTATGATACTAACATTTTTTTAGAATATAGATATAGGAGTTTTTCATCTTTTTTTTATCTAGGTTTAACATTTTTGCTTTATGTCTATGTGTTCCACCTCTTTTATAGAATGGTCTATTTAGTTTCTTTCCCCATGAATATGCCTTGTAGAAATTAGACTAAAACATGCATTATTAAAAGAAACGGCAGCTCACCATTAGAGAGGGATATACACTGAAAACCTAAGACTGTCAGTGGCCCTTTAAGCAGATGAACTATCTATGGTACTTTGGATATCAGGGGACTATCATGTTTCATGTTTTTATGTTACTCTCAAAAATACCATCTATAGGCAGATCTTCCCTGACCTAGTGCAGTCTATTTTCTATTACCATGACAAATACATGCTGAAGGAAAATTGCTTCTTTTCCACTTTAGAGCCAATTCTAGCAGAAAAGGCAAGTGGCCTTCTGGGGTGTACATGCTCCACAAAGCCATGTATTTTGACTGCACAGCAGGCCAAATTATTCCAGAGGAAGTTTGGCCTGATGGGTAAAGGAAAACAGCTCTACATTTCCATATAATGATCTTCTCACACAGACAACTGAGCACTGTACTCTTTATTTTGAGTCCCGCAAGCCCACTGTGCCCGACAGACCATAAAAGTTACCACTATAGACACACACAGGAATTCCTATGGACAGAGAAGGAATGAATCCCAGCTAAGTTTCTTCTGGGTAGAAAGATTTGCTTCTTAAAAGCACAGGCTCATTCCTCTAGCCCATTCCTAGTCCATCTATCTAGATCACTCCCAGGGCAGCTAGCTTAAAGTGCAGATAACAAAATCATAACTTTCAATCCCAAAAGTCATTGCTTCTGTTACATTTATCACAGCCAGGCCAAGAATGCAGCATTATAAACAGCCCTGCTTGTTTTACGCAGTGTTCTCAGGCAAAACTCCCACTGACTTCAAAGAGAAGTCTGTCTGAGTTAGGGGTCCAAAATGCTTCTTTAATCATGGCTCTAGGACCCAGATAGGAAATTAATAATAATAAGGGTCTCAGTTGTCTCATTTAGGCATGTTCTCTGGTTGAGCCCTGTAATACATTTAAATATTAGTAACATAATATTTTTCTGACTTATTTAAATAACTAAAGAGGGCTCCAACTTTCTCCAAGGTCAAGAGATCAAGCAGTTTTTAGCAAGTTAACTAGGTTTTTCCTAAATTTGAGACTGCAACAGGTCAAACCTTCGATGATAGGAATAGAGTACTTCATTTCCTCTCAGAAAGGCTCTATTTATGTTCCTAATTGAAACTAGAATCAAAATATCTATTATTACGGTCACAGAACTGGTCACTCATCAGTGTCCTCAGTTTGGATCCAAACACTGGATTCCTCATGCATCTAAGCCCACTGAGTTTGAGCAGTGTCCAGTTGCTGTCTCTGGCACTGGCATTCTAGGTTCAGACTCCTTCTCAGAAGTGTGACTCTGTAGTCCAGCTACCCTGGGCCCCAAGTCTCCTGAGTACAGTAGGTTAAGCATACCCTTTCCCAGAGCTCCATCCTCATGACTACTCTAGTTAACAGTTTAGCTCCTTGGGGAATATGACAGTTACAGCAAAGTACTCAAGGCTCTGCAAAGTTACTTCTTAAACACACACACTCTTTCTCCCTAGAGAAAGCCTAGAAACTTTCAGATTCAAGCAAAAGCAACAAAACCTGCAACAAAATCCCTTCCTCCTGTGTCTTCACCACTCTGAGAGCCCTTTGGGTTTTTGCAAGTTGTTTCCAGGTCTCAAGACCCTTCTCTCATCCTGCTCAGCCTTCAGGTTCTCTCTCTCTGGAACAATCTCTTGTTATCTTTTTCAAGTCCAGCAGCCAACAGGTTCCTGATAGCTCAGAAAGCATGTGTCTTTTTAACAGCACCTGGAATCCCTCTTTCTTTACTCCTTTTTCTGCTGGGAATTTCCGTTGTTCCAACCCCACTCCCTGCAGACAACCTGGCGGAGAACCAGTCACCTTTAGTCTGGCCAATTTATTTAGCAGATTAATTGTTCGACCAGCACAGAGTCATTCTATGTTAATGACTTTTTCATTTGTCCAGCAGCTTGTTTCCAGAAAGTATGTGTGATACATGATGTGGTCCCTGTCAACAAATGGCTGATTCAATACACATTGAGGGTTAGAGTTATACACAGAATTAATAAAATGAATCATAATTCAGAAGTTATACATAGATTACCCCAACCATCACAATTACTTAACAACACACTATAGCCAAGGGGTAAATATATGGAAGATGGTACTTCTAGATCGGTCTCCCCAAAATCAGCATTTATGTCAGCATACCTCTATTTGTTAGAGGTGACCTGAGTAAATCCTTTGGCAGTGAATGGCTGTTGCAGGAAGCCCTGTGGCTTTTCCCCTTCAGCTTTTTAACATATTTCAAAAATTAAACATTTGTAAATAATCACATTGGTAAGGACTGCATAAAACAATCCTGTATTTTGGGTCTGCCAAACTGTATTTCAAATCAACCAAAAGTAGAATTTCTTTCTTCTTATTTTGTATATCTAATCTAACTATATCTATCTATCTTTTCTTTAAAAAGATGTGTCTCTAGGTGATGGGCTCATTTAAGAGGGAGCAGAGCCAATGCACCTATGACTGGTCAGCTGACTCCAATTTAGTTTAAAAGAGGGCACCTGGGCCTAAAGGGGAATGAGACCTGATGAGTCTGAGCCAGGGAGTTGCAAGAAGCAGGAAGTTTCTTGCAACAGGCTGCCAGAGTGCCGCCTTTGGATGGGAGGCAGTGGGAATTGCTGGGGAAAAAGGGCCTCCAGGAAGAAGTTTCAAGGCTTGAATGGCATTTCCATACCACTCGGTATACTTGCTATAATTGCATAGTAGGCAGGACTCAGGACAGATATCGATCTAAGGGTATAGCTACAATTGAACTGGGAGGTGTGATTCCCAGCTCAACATGCATGTAGCTGTGCTAGCACCTACAAATAGCAGTGTGTCCATGTCAGCGTGGGCAGCCGCTCAGGCTAGCCACCCAACTACAATCTTGCCGGAAGCACTGGGTATGGACTTGAGTGGCTAACCTGGCCCTCCACCCTTGCTGCGGTGGACACACTGCTATTTTTAGGCACTAGCATAAGCAGATCAAGGTCAGGTATGTCTATGAGAACTGGGACTCCTTCTTCCCAGCTCAAAAGTAGATCTATGGCCCCCATTATCATACACGGCCCCCATTACCATAGTATCTGAGTGACTTACAGTTTGTTGTGCATTGATCCTTTAATCCAAAATGGAAACAAAGATTACATGCATATTTTGGAGACAAATATATTTGCTGTTTGGGAACTTTGGCCAACAATAATACATGAAGGTTTTAGAAAGGGGTAGAGTTTAAAAAAAACCCTGAGGAAACTGGTCAAAAATATCCTAAAATAAAAAAAAAGTGAGGAAATAAAAATGGAAGCTAATTGCCATAATGCAGTCACTGAAAACATACACAACCCTACAGATAAAGTGAGTCTGGAAATCAAGAAACACCAAGCATGATAAATAGCAAAGTTCATGAGTTAATTTGAAGGCATTCTTAAGAAAATAAAAATCCAGCCTCAGTGAAGCCAATAGGAAGAAGCAGGTAAAATAATTGAGAATTGGGATGGTTAAGAAGAAATTCAGGACCTGATCCAACTCCCACTCAGAATACCACCTATCCATTTAAATCGGTTGGGGCAATTGATGTGTCCGGCAGTGAAAGGGGGACAGTCCCAGTGGCAAAGGAGGGGGAAACTCAACAAGGGACAACAGGTCACTCCTCCCCCTAGGAGCGTCTGGCAGCCATTGGCCATCTTGGGGAGAGGAGTGCTGATTGGCCAGCATTCCCCAACTCCCAGGATTTAGCCCAGCACAGAGGCCACGTGGACCCTCTTTTGGTTCTGTTCCAGCAGCCCCAGCCAACCCATCTGAACTAGGAATAGGAACCTGGAAAGAAAGATGTTGCAGATCTTGCTGATCACCTGTTTAAGAGGTCAGGAAGGAATCTTTTCTCCCATGGGACAATTGGCAGAGGACCAGGGAGTTTTTTGCCTTCCTCACAGCAACTTCAAGCCACAGTGGGTTGAGTACAAACACACTTAGTACCAAACTGAAGAATTAGGATTGAGCTGTTTATTTGTTGCAACTTGGTTTCCAATACAGTTAAGAGAATAAAAAGAATGGCTCCCGGAGGTAAAAGACCTGGGATTTGGGGATGGGCCTTGGGTTCAAGAGATAGGAGAGACCTTGCAGCCCTTGGGGGCTGAGGTCCCCACCCTGCTACACTCCTATTCCCTTTGTGGGGGGAGGGTGCTTGGACATGGAGAGAGCTGAGTCCTGGGAGAGTTTACTCCACATAATGGATTATATGGAAAGGAGTCCTGCAACTCTGGCACTAGTTACAGGTGATATGGTAAGGAGCCCTGTAACCCCCACACTGGAACCAATTAAATGCCTGATATAGGAGGGTGTGGGTGATGGGTAGGTAAAGCCCCTCCTTTCTATTAAAGGTTAATAAAACTTGTGGTCTGCCACTTAATTCCATGCATGTGTCTGTCCTCATTTTGCTGCTATGTCCACATCAGTCCACTTCCACTACAGCTGAAAGGGAGACTCCCACACAATTCAGTTGGAGACAGGGGACAAAATGACTTAAAGATGTGGAAAGTCTTCCATATGAAGAGTAGCTGAAAAGTCTGTGACATTTTAGTTTAGAAAGATGAATAAGAAGAGACTTGATCTAGTTACATAAAATATGAGTAGTATAGGAAAGGTGCTTCTACTAACTCCTGCTCATAATATAGGAACAAGGGGACAGTCAATGAAATCAAAAGTCAACACATCTAAAGCTGGTGCAAAGAAACTTTTCTTGTACAACACATAATTAATTCTGGCGTTCATAACTGAGGCAGAGAGCTGAGTAAGATTGAAACAGGATTACATACTGACATGGACAGTGACAACATCCATAGATACATTACACGGGATATACCTTTTAAAGTGAGGAATTATAATCTCTCAAATTTCAGAGCCCTGACTGAAAGGTGCTAGAAAGAAACTTCCCTTATGGGTGGGTTATTTCATAATGGTTGACTATGAAGCATTTGGTTCTGGCACAATTAGGGAAGGATACTACACTAGTTGGACCACTGCTCTGATGCAATATAGCAATTTCTATGTGTGCACATATACACACACACAGAGAGTGAAATCCCAGTTCGATTGAAGACAATGGGAGTTTTGCTACTGCCTTCAATGAAGCTAGGATTTCACCGACTGTGTGTACATATTTCTCTTTCCAGATATCAAAAGGGCATTTATATTAACAACATAGCTCTTCCCCCTCTAGTACTACTGGGCATAGATTTCATTTCAGTGTAATACCACAAGCGCAAAAAGTTATATATTTAGATCTAATATATACTTCTGGCTTTGCATATATTTTACTAAATCACAAGCTACAATACGTGTCTCTAAAACTAAGCTAATCCTGCCTTTTTACTGTGCCCTTTCAATTTTTCGTCTGTGTGAGTGGCTGTTTGCATGAATTCTAAAGCCAAGCAAAATCTCATCTCCAGTTCTCAAAGCCATAAAATGCAAGTTTACAATCTGTTTAGTCTTTCAGAAATATGAAATATAATGAAAAATAGTAAATCACAAAATAAAGTTGGCCACAGCCATTATCCTTCATCCACGCCTTTTTTGTAGTCTCTGCAGATTCCTCTGGTTCATCAACCAAACCTGAGTTAGACATGCCTGTGCAACTACTGTGTAATCTGTCCAGTCTCATTGGGGTACCATCTATCAAAAGAACTCATCTTGAAGAACAGCATAGTGACAGTGTTACCTATGTACTTGACTAAACCAGAGTGCAGGAGAAAACTGTCTTTTGCCTTAGGGAATACTGTGTTTTCAATTTTAGCAGAGCAGAAACCTGCTGTTATTTGGGAAAATGTTTGCAACAGAACTTTATTTGGGGAAAACTTTGAAATTTTATTTAATCAATGAAAACTTCACAGTAACAAGAGGAAAATTAATGTGAATTTTGCTCTAATTCAGACTGGACAAAAATGTGTTTGCATGTTCAAGTAGATTATAAAGTGAACATTTGCGTATAGTTCTGTTTGTTCATTCATATGTGTATTTCCAAAGATATTTTAGTGGAGCAAGTAACCAGACCCCTCAGAATATCTGAGTTTTGGACTAAGCTCTAAATTGTTTCTACACCACATGTTTGTGTTGCATAAACTCTGAAAATGACTACACTGCACCTTTAAGCAGGGTGAATTTGGCTGAATGGCCAAATGAAGGGAACAGTGCTTTATGGCCAGGTGGAAGGGGAGAAGAAAAACTGCTGCAAAAGGAATGTGCTTGCTGACCCATCCCTTGGGAATGAAGGTCTTAAAAGTGGCAGCCCTGTGCCTGAAGCCCCCTTTTACATGGAGCAGGCTGAGGCAGCACCCACCATCCCTCCCCTTTAGGTGGTAAAATACCAGGTTTGGTCAAGACCTGCTGTGGATATTGCGCTGGCTGCCCCTTTTTTAGGGGGGCTGGGAAGGAATATTTTCCTTACCACCATATTGGCTTGGGTGCAGTTGGGTTTTTTCGCCTTCCTCACAGCAGGTTCAGGTAGGGCTTTGTTCATTTGTGTCATGAAGGGCTGTAGGCTGTATGTCACAACTCATTATGTAAGTGTAGGGCAGATGTCCGGTGCAGGGACTCCATTGGGAAGGTATACAGTGACCGTTTAAATGGCTTGGAAAAGGACTTAAAAAGGAAGTGTTCATTAAAGGAATGAACGGGCGGGAGGGTGAGGGTTGAGGACTCCTATCATTGGTACAGCAGGGAGCCAACCCCCATTTCTGATAGCCCACCTTAACGCTCCTACGGGGAGGTGGGAATGGATGGTAAGGTCGCAGCAATGGATTGGCTGAGGGACCTGGATGGAAAGAAAGGGGGAGCTGGTGGAAGTCCCCCGAGCAATTATAGAATAAATGTGGGGTTACCTACATGTACACTTATCTGCTGGGTAGTCCCAGACATCTAATAATAAAGTCCTGATGAAACCCATATCAAATGTCTCCTGTCCTTCTTTCGGTATAGCCAGACAAAGGGAAACAATGGGTATGTCTGCACTGCTCACCACTTGCAGCAGTTCATAGGGTATGTGTGGCTACCAGCCACAGGGCAAAGCAGGCTGCGTCCATACTGTGATGGGCAGCTGCACATGTCAGTAGACACCTCTGGCAGAGGGAAGCGGCGGGGAAAGGCTCAGCAGCCAGAGCCTTTGCCCCCTGCTAGAGCCTTCGGGAGTCTTTCTGATTCTGGCAGGAGTGGTTCCCTGCTGCAGGGAGCTGCTGGAGCCTATGTGGTGTGGAAAAACTTCAACAGTGAGAGGAAGTGGGACACTACACTGCTAAAAACAGCCACGTAGATGGGGAGGCACTGCTTGGGCAAACAGAGAGCTACGTAGGGTATATACCTGGGTACATACCACCAGCGTTCAGGTGTGTCTTTGCTCTATTTGCCTTAGCAGTGCCTCACTGTTTACACTGCTATTTACTCCTGCACTGGGGGGCTTGCAGTGTATGTACTCTACATGCTGCCAAAAGGAGTGTGAGGTGTAGACGTACCTCAGGAAAGGAACAGTGAAAGAGATCTGATTCTAGAGGTACCTCAGAGTCATGTGAAGCATGGAAGGCACTGGGTAAGGGGCTGAATTGTGTTTTCATTTCCATCAATGTAAATTTGGAAGGTAAATTTGGAGTAACTACAGTAATAGAACTGAGATCATAATCTGTCTCAAAGCATGTGAAGAAGCCCAAATAGGAGAGAAAGGAAGTAACATACCTTTAGTACATACTCCATCCAAAGAATGCAGAAATTTTAATCTAAAATAATTTCTGTTAATATCAATGTCAAGGCTGATTCCTCACTCTGGCAGTTGGAGCGCAGAAGGTGGGGGCCCGCAAGGATTCTAAAAATTAAAACTTGCCACTCCAGGCTTGTACTAAACTCCCAAGGTTACAGCTTCTCTCTGACCGTGGATGCGTAGATGCTGCCACCACCCAAGTGCAGAACCCCTTTGAGAACACAGGAAGGCACACTTGATCATTCCTTCCTGTGGGGTAACCTCAAGCCCTTTCAGCCCGCCCTGCCTCTGGGGAAGAGCTGAAGAAGAAGAAAAAAGAAATCAGCTGTTGCCACCAGCTAATTAAACAACATGTGCACAAACCTCTTAAGACACAAAAATCCAATTCTGTTCTTAAAAGAGGTAAATTTTATTAATAAAAAAGAAGAAAATACATCTGGGACATTAGGCATTGGCTAGATTAAAAACAACAACAACTACAAGGCTTAAGCATCAAGAATAGCTTTCTTGAGGTCCATCTTAAAGGTTACAAGCAAAACAAAAAGCACCTGGGGTTACCACAGAGGAGTCCACAAGCCATAAAGAAATAAAAAGAGCTAAACCTAATTGCGTCTTTCTAGACATTTCATGATCTACTTACATATCTGGGGTTTCAAATGAGTAGTTTTTAGGTATGATACTGATGGGTTTTCATACCTGGCCCAAGCTTCTTACAGCATTGCTGCTCTGTGTCTCCTCTCTGGGAGAACAACCACAGACAGACAAAAGGGGAGTCTTGTTTCAGTTTTAAAAAGTTGTAGCTTTCCCACTGGCTCTTTTGGCCAGGTGCCCACCACTTCCTTTTACCTATACATAGCAGTGAGACTTATTAACCCTTTACAGGTAGAGCAATTAGAGAACAGCTACTAAGAGGGATTTTATAGCTTCTGGCTGGCTGGGTGTCCATAAAAAAGAGCTACCCCCCCCTTCACAATCAGTCTTCCTCATCAGCTATTATTATATTAGGCACAACACCAAAAAGCCAGTATTGTGAAAATGGCAAAAATTTCGCACTGTTAAATTTTTCTTTGCCTATGCTCACAGACACTATCCCCCAGTACTTCATAGCCTGTTGAAGACTTGCAATAAAAATAAATATGCTAGGTAAAGCAAGTTAAGGGTTGTCATAGCAGATAGGAAAAGCAGCAGTCAAAGCCACGGTAGGTGGCATGTAAATGAGGACACATTGGGGAGTGTAGTATTTCAGAGTATCAGTTTTGTCCTTGCCAATGCAAAGCAAATAGCTTTAGTAATATCTCTGTATATTCAGAAAATGTTACAAATTTAACCTCTCATGAGCAGTGCACAGGCATCTTCTGTATTGCTAGTGAAAGAACTAAAAAAGAAGCCAATGTTTTTGAAAGTGATTTTGGTAGTCCAACTAGACATACCTTAAAGGGCCCTGATTTTCAGATGCTTGGGTCTTAGCATGTGCTGAAAATCAGGCCCCTTTAAAGTGTCTCAGGTTGGGCACCCAGAAATGGAGGCATCTAAAAATACTAGTCACTTTTGAAACCTTGGCTTGAAGGTCCTGGTATACAGTGCAGATGAGATCTTACAGTACACCCTGAGTTAACATTAAGGGTGGAATTTTCAAAAGCTATTAAATTGTATAGAAGCACAAGTCTCATTGACTTTCTATAGATTTGTGCACCTAAGTCACTTAGGCAGTTTTGAAAAACCCACTCTAAACGTTCTGTGGAATTTTGCATGCCCCAAATGTCATTCAGTGTGCTATACTCCAATTGGCATGAAAATATTCGGTTTGCAACCAGAATACCTGGGCAGATTATAAATGTTTATACAAGCCTTTCTCTATATGCTATTAATATGCTATTAATTAATCCCTTAGTCCTTTTCAGATAAAACTCCCACTGACATCAGTGGCTTATTGCCACAAACAAAACATTTGAAGTCAATGTGACTTCTGTCTAAGTAAGGATTCAGCTGGTGCAGTATACAGTTACAAATGTACAAGTCAATAACATGATACTGTTTAAATATTTACTGCTAGAAAGTAAAAACAACCTTGCTATATCATATTTTGCCCTAAGACATTCTGATATGCTAAAAATCAGGAATGGATTCTGTTATCATTCAAACTTTCACAGTCAGTGGGAACAGAACAAGTATCTGGATGGATTGTACTTTGTTCTTGAGGCTTCCTAATACAGCTGTGATGCTGAACTTTGTCACTGATTTCTGGTTCATGGTCTCCTAAACAGGCATGGTATTTAAATTGGAAGGTGACATAATGAGCAGTGAAAGTCATCAATAAAAGGATTCTGTAGACAGCACACACAAGTAGGATCCCATTTGGAAAAGAAATGGTATGAATGAGACATCATGGATGGATGCTGTTATTTCTCACTGTTAATTGATATTAGAAACATCACTTAAGACCATCCTTTCATTTATTTTTCCTTAAGAAAATCAGTTTTACATCTTGTAGAGAAATTCTACTTTACTCATTTTGTGGAGAAGTGCTTTGGAATTTTTCAAGGAGTGAATCTGGCATATGGGTTGGCATCTGGTATCTATTTAAACATTGTATTCCCCCATCTCTTATCCATAAATTCTTGACGAATTTTTGGAAAAAAATAATTGATCTTGTGAGCCAGTCACTTCCACCCTTGAGACACAGGCTCCTTATTCAATGCCAGAATGCACTGATAAAGTTTGGCATGGTTTTTATACAGCATACGTTTCCTATTTTATTAAAAATCTCCATTTTAAAAGCATCTATGAACAGCACACACATCTCAAATGCATTCTGCAAAAACCTTCAAATTATCCTGCTTGAATTCTTCAGAGAGTTAACCTTAGTTTTCTAATATATTGTTTCTGGATCAGCTGTTATATCTGCATCTGTGTCAATTTCTACTCTGACTTTATAATTTCCAGGAATACAAGTAACCAAGCAGTCAATTTGTTCTGTAGTATGAAGGTGCCTCCCTCAGGAGCAAATGTTCTCTTTCTGTGATAAAGATTTTGGTATCACTAAAGTCTATTTCATGGGGAATCTTAACAACTGAGTTGCTTAGCTCTTAACTAACTTGATGCAAGAAGAGAAAAAAAATAAACATATTACCTATTTATGTATGTGCATGTACACACACATACATTATCTATGGAGTTTTGAGGTTATGAGGTTTCATTTAGAGTTCTGTACCACAGTAAACAAACAAATATTTGTTTTTCTTTTGTTTAAAAGAAATCAGGACTATTCAGCTTATTTTCTTTCATCTCTTCGAGACCCAAAATAATACATTCTTTCTTTTTCACTTTCTTTCCACTGGGTTTTCTTGGTCATGTTTCAGGACTTTTTCAAGGGATTCATAGAACAACTCCCTGTAGCTTGGGGTGTCAGAGACCTGAAAGAGGAATCAATTTCAATCTCCCACATGGCAGTGCAAAACAAAACCGCCAACCCAGCCTTGTATGGGCTGACTGTGCTGGGTGGAGTGCTGGTGACACGTTCTCTAAGATATAGTACTTCTCCCTACACCCCCCAAGAGGCATTATGCCCTGCCTTTCAGAGTTCCTGAGCACCTACAGCTCTCACGGACTTCAGCTGGAGATGTGTGTGTTCAGCACATCTGAGAATCAGTCTCTAATAAAAAATTACTCTTACACTTCCTGTTATCATCAACATGTGCTCTTGCAGGATTTTGGAGTGCCTCTTGAAAATAGGTCATGGTTTAGTAAAGTAAAGGATAAACTCCTGGATGACATGAGACATAGGGGATAGGAGACTGTCTCTTAAAGATCAGGATACCACTTATAGAACGTGAAAAAATAAAACAAAAAGCAAATAGATGTGATAAATATGGAAAATTTGTTTTAGTGTCAAGCATTTACAGTCTTTAACCTCTCTACCAGTAATATATGAAATTTATAAAACTAACAGATTAAACTCTGAGATTGTATCAACTCTTACTCAAAAAATTGTCAGTACTATACTGTAATTTGAAATGTAGCAATGATTTGACATTGTATCTCCTGGAAGGCTGCAAAATATAAATAAAAGGTTGTTAATAATTTGCACTTCTATAACAAGTCTTATCCAAGGATCTCAGAGTACTTCTATCCTCAAAGCTTGTATACTGTACTGGCTAATACCTGGCTTCTGGGTGCAGTACAAGGTATTATTTTTTTAATGTGTTAAGTCCTATAAGGACTCTAAGCTCTGTCAGTCTTAGAGCTTGTCTACATGGTGTGGCAATGTGCACCACAGGGGTGTAAGTTGTAGAGCACTCCAAAGCATTGTGCCCTATCTGTCCCATGTAGACCCTGCTGGTGTGCTCCAAAAGGTACCTAGTATACGATGCTGTAGCCCCGTTTCAAACAGTACTAAGTTAACACAACCTAGGAACCTTCTAGTAAGTGTCAGCAGGGTCTACACAGAGCAGTTAGAGCACAACATTTTGGTACACTCTACAATTTGCGTCCCTCTGGTGCTCATTGCCACACCATGTAGACAAGTCCTTGTTCACACTGAGTAGAACCTTATTGAGAGTATTGCAAGATGTTACTCTGTCTAAGTAGGAATGGCAAATTTAGGTCTCAGACATAATAAAGCCTGATTCTGAATTTACACCAAACTGCATCAAGAGTAACTCCATTGAAGTCAGTTGAGATAAATGGTCAAAATGGTCATAAGATCAGAATCAGGACCCATTTCTTCTTTGTGATGTCACATGGTAATTCAGGTCAGTTGAGATTCTTAAGTTAATAGTTCCTTTATAGGTATGTCTGTGGATCAGGCAATATGCGCTCAGTGGGGGGCCCTCAATTTTGGAATTTGCTTTGGTCTGAACGAGCCTGAATTAATTGACTTTCATAGCAAGTTGCGTGTTTAGTCAGGAATTTTGTGAGGGATTGTTCTTAGGTGTTAGGATTTGAGTGTTTTCTGTTGCAATAATGAGCACAGTAATCCTGTTCATTATTATCAGATGACAATGTGCCTATTCATATTGGCTGAGATTGTAAAGCTGTCTAATGAATTTGGCTGCCCAAATCCCCATAATTTTAATGGAAAGTAGGCATCCAAATTTCATAGGGAGCTTTGAAAATCACAGTTAATCTCTGTGATTCCCTTTTTTGCTTTTATTCATGCATCAGAAATTGATAGATGCATATTTATGGACTGGAAAACAATCGAAATTAAATGCATTCACCAACAATTTACTGACATTTTACTGTCTAAATGTAGTTGCTATCACTTTCTTCTAAACATTGTTAATTCCTTTTTTTTTTTTAAATGTAATATTCTGCAGTAATTAGCCAAACTCCTACAGTGAGTGCTACTATGAGTTACAGTGTTTTGTATTGTTCCTGCAGAATTCTGTTTTTCATAGGGGATGCAAACAGTGTTATCAGAAATAGTGTCTGTGTTGTGAAAGGTAAATTAAGATCAACTGAAAAGTGTCTCGCTAGTTCTTAAATAGTCTATCAGTGATCTTTGATAAAAATTCGTTCACTTCAGGTCAGTGCTCAGTCTGGGCACGGGATCTATTGTTTATGCTATACACATGCTTTTCATTACTGCAACTTGGAAACAGGGAAACACTGTTAAGTGAAGAAGGAAAAGTTGCAGAAGTTGGAGTCTGCCTTCAGGTAAATAAAACTCAAATGGTTCTCCAAGGAACCATAGAAGATACTACACAGTGTATCCAAAGAACTTTCTCTATTAAAATGACTTCAGTGTATGAAAAGAAGTCTTTGTTACCTCAGGTACCTCAATGGTAATGAGTTCCACAGTTAAATAGTATCTAAAAGCCTCTCTCTTTTTAGAAACCCCGACCCCTCTCCCAAGAGCATGTGAATTAAAAATTCATGTGTGTAAATTACATAAGGCTATCAGAGCATCAATCTGGTCCAGGCCCAAGGGAATTAACACTTCCTAGGAGCCAGGAGGAAATAAGAGTAAAATATATCCTAAGGCATTGGACTACAAGGTCTTAAAGGAACCACTTCGATCCAGATCCCAGGGCATTAAACCAAAAAATATCTTTGGGCACCAATCTGATCCCAATGCTAGGGCATTTTGTTCTTGGAATTTACAGTATATCAGGATAAAGGGGTACTTTAAGAGCAACATAATAGAGCATACGAAGTGATCTATTTAATCCCTTTCAGCTCTTTTTGCTGCTCCCCAGTAGCTACAAAATGATTCAAGCTATATAGCACATTGAAGCAAGTGGCCAGCTGCAACACAGATGGCATTATAGAACCTGAATTCTATAATATTAAAACAATGAGGAGTCTGGTGGCACCTTAAAGACTAACAGATTTATTTGGGCATAAGCTTTTGTGGGTAAAAAAACCCATTTCTTCAGATGCATGCATTTTACCCATGAAAGCTTATGCCCAAATAAATCTGTTAGTCTTTAAGGTGCCACCGGACTCCTTGTTGTTTTTGTGGATGTAGACTAACACGGCTACCCCCTGATACTATAATATTAAGTCTCTTTAAGTAATTACTACAGACCTGGGTTTGCTGTCATTGAAATTAATGGGATTTTAGCTATTGACTTCAATGGGCTTTGGATCAGGCCTTACATGCTGAATGTCACCCTAAGCCTGATTATTAGCTGCATTCACAAGATACTGGTTAAGTTATTGGGGTTGAGGACATTTGTAACAGGGTGTCAACTTCCAGGACCTTACATAAGAACATAGGGCTCTTTTGTAGTCTTACCATGCTGGCACCCCATAGAGACGTAGTGAATCAGCAAAAATAGCTCTTCTACGGAGGTGAGTTATACTAGTTGCAACCAAACCCTAAAACGATTTGAGTGTTTCTATAAACAGAAGGAATTGGACATAGTGATAGAACATTGGAAATTCCACACTGGATCTGAACCAGCATTCATCTAGTCCAGTGAGGCCAACAGCAAGATGCTTCAGAGGAAGGTGTAAGGATCCCACAGTAGGCAGATGTGGAATTGTTCCCCCATCCCCACCCCCAGGGTATTTTAGCCTGATCTCTGATAGTTAGAGATTGGTGATTGGGCGGGAGAGGAGTGCTTCAGAGCTACAGCATCATAAATAAACAAAAATCCTTGATTTTTTTAACAATCAGCAAAAGAAATGCTTCTGTACCTCATGCACCTGACAAACATTTACAGCATCATGTAGGTCTGATGAAGGCCACATAATGGTCAGTAGTGTAAAATCCCTCTCTGGAGTAAGGGAAGGGCCTTTGCCTTCCCCTCCCCCAAGATACTACTACTAATACTTGTCATTTATATTATTATTTTATAAACACTGAAGTTTCAGTCTGGCAAAACACTAAAGCATATGCTTGACTTTCAGGTCCCCTGAAGTCATATATTTACAAGTATGATTTGCTGGCTCAGGGCATGACTTATTCCTCACAACAACCCGGTGATGTAGGTAAGTAAATATTATTAATTCTGTTTTACAGATAGGGAAACTGAGACTGAGAGATTAAGTGACCTTCCCAAGATCAAAGAAGTGATCATAGCCAGGATTAGACTTTAGGAGCTTCTGGATCCCAGTTCTGTGCTGAGATCACTAGACAACACGTCTAGGTCAGGTATTGTCTGTGTCATCTGGCACAATTTACCTCTATCCTTGTTGCAGAATACTTAGGATGACTGAGACAGCCTAGCAATGAGGGAATCTGGTGAGACCTTTTAAGAGGACTAGAACTTTAAAGGGAAGACAAGAGTTTTCTCTATATCTCTTTTTTGTTGATCATACTTGGCTTTGAAACAGATGAGCTCTAGTGAATGCATGAGCAGAGCATTAGGGGTTTCTGTGACCAACCTGAGAGAAAGGTAATTTGTGTAATTAATTTTCATTTATCATAGAATCATAGAAGATTAGGGTTCGAAGAAACCTCAGGAGGTCATCTAGTCCAACCCCCTGCTCAAAGCAGGACCAACCCCAACTAAATCATCCCAGCCAGGGCTTTGTCGAGCCAGGCCTTAAAAACCTCTAAGGATGGATATTCCAACACCTCTCTAGGGAACCCATTCCAGTGCTTCACCACACTCCTAGTGAAATATTATGCTATATTTAGGAAATATAACCACCTTCCTAGTGAAATATTTATGTTATAAAGCTCATTTGTTTTTATGGATTGAAAATAAAATAGCATAGAGATATTTATTATCTGGCCTTTTTCATGCAGAGTGGTTGACAATGTAGCACTGATCAATAGCTCCCATTTGATCCCAGCTACACTTAATTATTAAGCCATCAGATTTGGATCTGGATTTAAAACATCTTTACATTTCGGAGCATTTAGATTTAGGTTTGGTTACATCCATTATAAATAGGCTTGGCAGACTCTGATTTGGATTTTTATAACTCCAATGGATAGTAACTGTTAAGCACTTTTTCAATTTTTCTGCATTTAAATTTTCACACTTGCAGGAAAGTGGTGGTGGTGGGGGATTAAACAGTGGGGGAAGGGAATCAATAGTTATTTAATGACAATAGACAACCAGATTCAAAAAGTTAGTTTTATAACGATTAAAACATAAATTGTCATCACCACAAGTCAAAAAACATGAATATCTTTAAATTAGGGCTGTCACACGATTAAAAAAGTTAATTATGATTAATTGCACAATTAAAAATTTAATTGTGATTAATCATGATGTTAATAATAGAATACCATTTATTTAAATATTTTTGATGTTTTCTACATTTTCAAATATATTGATTTCAATTACAACACAGAATACAAAGCATACACCACTCACTTTATATTTATTTTTGGTTACAAATATTTGCACTGTAAAAAACAAAAGAAATAGTATTTTTCAATTCACCTAATACAAGTACTGTAGTGCAGTCTCTATCATGAAAGATTAACTTACAAATGTAAAATGATGTAAAAATACCCACCTGCATTCAAAAATAAAACAATGTAAAACTTTAGAGCCTACAAGTCCAATCAGTCCTACTTCTTGTTCAGCCAATCGCTCAGACAAACAAGTTTGTTTACATTTGCAGAAGATAATGCTGCCTGCTTCTTGTTTACAATGTCATCTGAAAGTGAGAACAGGCATCTGCATTGCACTGTTGTAGCCGGCGTCGCAAGATATTTACATACCAGATGCGCTAAAGATTCATATGTGCCTTGATGCTTCAACCACCATGCGAGAGAACATGCGTCCATGCTGATGATGGGTTCTGCTCAATAACAATCCAAAGCAGTGCAGACTGATGCATGTTCATTTTCATCATCTGAGTCAGATGCCACCAGCAGAAGGTTGATTTTCTTTTTTGGTGTTTTGGGTTCTGTAGTTTCCGCATCAGAGTGTTGCTCTTCTAAGACTTCTGAAAGCATGCTCCACTCTTCATCCCTCTCAGATTTTGGAAGGCACTTCAGATTCTTAAATCTTGGGTTGAGTGATGTAGCTATCTTTAGAAATCTCACATTGGTATCTTCTTTGCATTTTGTCAAATCTGCAGTGAAAGTGTTCTTAAAATGAACAGCATGTGCTGGATTATCATCCGAGACTGCTATAACATGAAATATATGGCAAAATGCGGGTAAAACAGGGCTGAAGACATACAATTCTCCCCCCATGGAATTCAGTCACAAATTTAATTAACACATTAATTTTTAACAAGCGTCATCAGCATGGAAGTATGTCCTCTGGAATGATGGCCAAAGCATAAAAAGGTATATGAATCTTTAGCGCATCTGGCACGTAAATATCTTACGACACCAGCTACAGCAGTGACATGTGAACACCTGTTATCACTTTCAGGTGAGATTGCAATTAAGAAGTGGGCAGCATTATCTCCCATAAATGTAAACAAACTTGTTTTTCTTAGTGACTGGCTGAACAAGAAGTAGGACTGAGTGGACTTGTAGGTTCTAAAGTTTTACATTGTTTTGTTTTTGAGTGTGGTTATATAACAAAAAAAAATATATATATATAAGTTGCACTTTCAGGATAAAGAGATTGCACTAGTGTATTTGTATGAGGTGAACTGAAAAATACTATTTCTTGTTTTTATCTTTTTACAGTGCAAATATTTTTATTCAAATATAATATAAAGTGATCACTGTACACTTTGTATTCTGTGTTGTAATTGAAAGTGATATATTTAAAAATGTAGAAAAAACATCCAAGAAATATTTAATGTATTTCCATTGGTATTCTAGTGTATAACAGTGTGATTAATCGTGATTAATTTTTTTATCATGATTAATTTTTTGAGTTAATTGCATGAGTTAACTGTGATTAATCGACAGCACTACTTTAAATCAAAAGCTCTCATGCAGCATTTTTTCTTACTTTGCCTATCTGTAAATTTCAATTATAGATGGAAATATTTTTGTTGGTTTGTATGTGTACAGTGAAATCAACATTTACCACCATTTACCAATAAAAATCTAATCCTTCCGAGCCTAATTATAACATTATGGGCCATTTGCCAATTTTGAATCTAGCTCTGAGTTTGGATTTTGAAATATCCCCTTCCCATCTAAATTTTGGTGGTATTCCTGTCCTGAGTTCATACTCATGCCCACCTCTAATCAGGCATAAGGTGGAAAAGACTGAGTAGAAACCTACAGTATATCCCTCCCCCGCTGCTCCTCCCCTCCCTCCCAGTTTTTCATACCTTTCTTCTTGTACTTTGCTTTGTCTCATTCAGAGGTGTTTAGTTTCCATGGATGATAGCCTACGCATCTAACCCTTTTTAAAGAGAAAAGTACCAAGCTGATTAACAATATAGGAATGAAAGACTCACTAGGTGTAGGAACAGTAGCTGTGGTTTATTGCAGTGAACATTAGTGAGTCCCAAGTTCCTTGTGTGGCCACTCCTTTGTGGTAAGACTACTACACCTAGCATTAGTACTCACCTACCCATGCCCTTCCACACCGATTGAGTCTGTACTACACACCACATAAGAAGTTGAAGAACAAAGCCTTAATAGACTAGAGTGCTTCCGCAATCTCAAAAGCAATTGTCTTCTGGGGGCTGCGATGTATTTTGTGAATGTAAAATTCACAGTCAGGATGGGGAAACTATTATATTCTGCTTTTGGTGACATATCTGTCAGATAAGTGGATTCAACCTTAACAATCCAGTCAACCATTATTTATTTCTCATGAAATGCTTGTTACAGTTATGACAATGTACGCTATGTCCAAGAGAGAAAGACATGAAAGCCTCTCGAGACTGGAAACTGAGCAGTGGGCACAAAGACACATGGTAGATTCAAAAGAGCTTTAGGGCATGTTTTCAAAGGAGCTGACCACAAACTGCTCCCATTGGCTTTAATTGGTGTTTTGCTTACACCACTGAAAACTAGGCCCTTAGTTTAACATTGCTGAATGACTGATCACAGTTGGCAGAAGTACCTCGATGGAAACCCCACTAACATGCAGAACGGCATGCTCAAATTTAAAAAACAAAAAAAGAAATAAGCGACACACACACACACACACACACACACACACACACAAAGCCCACAATCTGGATTTTATGTTTTATGCAGTAAAATCAAGCTGTCACCACAACACCTCACTCATCCTTATTCTTTAGAGTGTCATATTATTTGACCTGAATTAATTGTTACATGAATTAGTAATTACAGTAATTTCTCAAACTATGATTAGTTTCTTTATTGCCCTTTAGTGTCAGGGATGTCTATTGGCTGATGCTGGCCTCTTTCAAAATGATTTTGCTTAATTGGGCAATTAGCATATAGTCTCAGATGATGAGTATCTGAAGAAAAATTGTCTGCCAGATTCCAAAATATGCTGCCCAATTTTGTGTTGTTTTTTATCTTCTGCAAGTGAAGTCACGTTTTGTCTTTTTTCCTTACCACTGTTTCCACTCCCTCCCCCCTGATTTGCATAGCCTGTCCCAGTGTAATTGTATTGTAGTTTTGAATACTGACAGACACATGGATGTAAACAATGACTCATCTGGTAAAGTTGAGAACAGGCACATGTAAAAACAAAACCCCCAGAGAAAGATGATACAGCCTTCCTGATGCAGGCATCATTGAATTAAGAATCTACCTAAAAACATTCCACCTGTCAGACAGTGTGGCTTGGGTTTACATAACTAAAGAATAATAAATTCATAGATTCCAAGGGCAGAAGGGACCACTGTGATCATCTAGTTTGACTTCCAGTATAACACAGGCCACATAACTTCTCCAAACTAATTCCTTCTCAAACAGAGCATATCTTAAAAAAAAATCCAGTCTTGATTTAGAAATTGCTGGTGTTGCCGAAGCCCTCCAAACTCTTGGTAAGTTGTTTCAATGGTTAATTAGTCTTACTGTTAAAAAGGTACGCCTTATTCCCAGCCTGAATTTGTCGATCATCAGCTTCCAGCCATTGGATCATGTTAGCCCTTTCTCTACCAGCCTGAAGAGCCCATTATCAAATATTTGTTCCCGAGGTAGATACTTAAGGACTATGATCAAGTCACCCCTTACCCTTCTCTTTGTTAAGCAAAATAGATGAACTCTTGAGTCTATCCTTTAATCACTCTTCTCTGAATCCTCTCCAATTTATCAACATCCTTCTTGAATTGTAGACACCAGAACTGGACACAGAATTCCAATGTCAAATGTAGAGGTAAAAGCTCCTATTTGAGATTGCCTTGTTTGTGCATCCCAGGTTCACATTAGCCCTTTTGGCCACAATGTCACACTGGGAGCTCATGTTCAGCTGATTATCTACCATGGCCCCCCAAATCATTTTCAGAATCACTGCTTTGCAGAGTAGTCCTCCATTTTTAAAGTGTGGTCTACATTCTTTGTTCCTAGGAGGTATACATTTAGTTGCATTAAAACATTGTTCGCTTGCACCCCATCTTACCCAGTGATCCTGTTTGCTCTGTATCAATGATCTGTCCTCTTCATTATTTATCACTCCCCCAATGTATGTGTCATCCACAAATTTATCACTGATTTCATATTCTCTTGCAAGTCTTTGATAAAACATGTTAAATAGACATATCAGTTATCCAGTTTTTATCTATTTAATGTGTGCCATAGTAATTTTGTATTCTAGTTTTTTAATAAAAATAGCATGTGGTACCAAGTCAAAAGCCTTACGTAAGTCTAAATTGTGTTACATCAACACTAATATCTTTATCAAACTTGTAATCTCACCAACAAATATCAGGCTAGTTTGACAGGATCTATTTTCCATAAATCCACATTGACTGGCATCAGTTGTATTACCCTCTAATTCTTTATTAATCTATTCTAGGGTTGTCAATTAATTGCAGTTAACTCACACGATTAACTCAAAAAATTAATCACGATCAATCGCAGTTTTAATCGCACTGTTAAACAGTAGAATACCAATTGAAATCTATTAAATATTTTGGATGTTTTTCTACATTTCAATTACAACACAGAATACAAAGTGTACAGTGCTCATTGTACATTATTATTTTTATTACAAATATTTGCAGTGTAAAAATGTTAAAAGAAATGATATGTTTCAATTCACCTTATACAAATACTGTAGTGCAATCTCTTTATCGTGAAAGTGCATCTTACAAATGTAGATGTTTTTTGTTACATAACTGAACTCAAAAACAAAACAAAGTAAAACTTTAGCACCTACAAGTCCACTCAGTCCTACTTCTTGTTCAGCCAATCACTAAGAGAAACAAATTTGTTTACATTTACAGAAGATAAGCTGCCTGTTTCTTATTTACAATGTCACCTGAAAGTGAGAACAGGCATTCATATGGCACTTTTGTAGCCAGTATTGCAAAGTACTTACGTTCCAGATATGCTAAACATTCATATGCCCCTTCATGCTTCGGCCACCATTCCAGAGGACCTGCTTCCATGCTGATGATCCTCGTTAAAAAATTATGCATTAATTACTTAGTGACTGAACTCCTTGAGGGAGAATTGTATGTCTCCTGCTCTGTTTTACCCGCATTCTACCATATATTTCATGTTATAGCAGTCTCAGATGATGACCCAGCACACGTTGTTCGTTTTAAGAATACTTTCATTGCAGATTTGACAAAACACAAAGAAGGTATCAATGTGAGATTTCAAAAGATAACTACAGCACTCGAACCAAGGTGTAAGAATCTCAAGTGCCTTCCAAAATTTTAGAGGGACGAGGAGTAGAGCATGCTTTCAAAAGTCTTAAAAGAGTAACACGCTCATGCAGAAACTACAGAACCTGAACCATAAAAAAAGAAAATCAGCCTTCTGCAGATGGCATCTGACTCAAATGATGAAAATGAACATGCGTCAGTCCGCACTGTTTTGGATCATTAACAAGCAGAACCTGTCATCAGCATGGATATATGTCCTCTGGAATGGTAATAGAAGCATGAACAGACATATGAATATTTAGCGCATCTGGCATGTAAATATCTTGTGACGCTGGCTACAACACTGCCATGCGAACACCTGTTCTCACTTGCAGGTGATATTGTAAACAGGAAGAGGGAAGCATTATCTGTTGCAAATGTAAACAAACTTGTTTCAGTGATTGGCTGAACAAGAAGTAGGACTGATTGGACCTGTAGGCTCTGAGTTTTACATTGTTTTGTATTTGAATGCAGTTTTTTTATATAATTCTATGTTTGTAAGTTCATCTTTCATGATAGAGACTGCACTACAGTACTTGTATTAGGTGAATTGAAAAATACTATTTCTTTTTTTTTACAGTACAGATATTTGTAATAAAAAATAAATATAAAGTGAGCACTGTACCCATTGTATTCTGGATTGTAATTGAAATCAATATATTTGAAAATGTATAAAACATCCAAAAATACTTAACTAATTGGTATTGTATTATTGTTTAACTGTGCGATTAATCGTGATACATTTTTTAATAGCTTGATAGCCCCAATCTATTCCTGTATCCGCTGCTCCTTTATGTTGCTCAGGATCGATGTCACACCGACAGGCCTATGAATACCCGGGTCATCCCATTTAACCTTTTTAAATAGTGGCATGATGTTAGCTTTTTACCACTCTTCTGGAAGATGTAACATTCCAAAACTTTAGGGGGAAAACAAGAAAACAAAACAGAACATTAATGATCCAATGGTATCCTCAGTGAGCTCTTCTAAAACTCTGGGACTTAAGTTATCCAGACCCACTGATTTAAAAATATCTAACTTCAGTAGCTGCTGTTTGATAGCTGCCCACATTACTATTGGAAAGGCAAAAGGGTTATCCTCATCAGATATGACCACATCTGTTTTTCCCCAAATACAGATCAGAAAAGTTTATTGAACACTTCTGCCTTTTTGTCATTATTATTGACAATTCTAACATCTCCATCTAATAAACCATTCTTCACTTACACACACACACCAAAAAAAAAAAAAAAATCATTCAACTCTCAACTTTTTCTGTCTCCCAACATCCAACAATTCCATACTTTCCCATACCAAATCCATTAAATCTTTCCCCTAGACATGTAGTTCTTAATTTACCATATGTCCCAGTCGTCAGTACTTCACTGAGGATTTTCTATGTGGCTCCCCACCCTGCAATCAGTTCATAATGACAACAGTGATGTCAGCAGCAGACGTCCTATGGATTCTGGCTTTGGGATGGTTGATCAGCTAGATTGGGATCACCTTGACTGGTAGTCCGTATTCTCAGCTGGGAAATGGGTCTCCTTCAGCTCTTGAGGGGGTATGTCTCTTCCAAATGTTGGAGGTCTCCCCTAGCTGGGATGGGTAAGAGAGTGTGGGAAGGGAGAGAGGGAACAGGTCTTTGGACACTGGGCTGAGCAAACAGGCACTGGCACTAAGACAGGCAGGCTACAGGACTTCAACTCAGCACTTCTCTCCTTTCTTCCTTCTTGTGTGCTGCTGGAAGGGGTCAGTTTTAGGGTACAGGTTGTGGGGATCATATGGTGCACGTCCCAAGAGGAGTTCCTCTTGCCACTGACACAGAAACTGACACTCACTCAGATAGCGCAGCATGCTTTAGCAAGCAGATCAGTTTAGCAAGCAGTTTGGGACAGTCATGAAACAATTTTTTGCCACCACCACCTCCTCTCCACCATATACCATTAATGTCTGTCCATAATTTCCACACAAGGCCAGCCTAAGGATCTGGAGAAATATTCACCCCATGTACTTAACTGACTCATTTCCACAACAGATATGTGTTGGGAAACCTGTAAAACCCCCTAGCTGGAGAAGAGGAACCCACTGCATATACCTTTCAGTTTTAGCAAATGGTTAGCATGGATATATGTTTTCCAGGCTGACTTTGCAAAGGAGTAAGTGAAAAGTTAATTCATGCCTGCACTTGAGCTGAGCCAGTTAGCTATATGAGACAACGACAGGTCAGGAAATAGCCAGCGTTTCAAAACACCATGGCTGTGTCCCCTTCCCTTCAGGAACATATCTACATGCCCTCTGTGCTGAGGTGATCATGGTCAGTGTGTGGTAACATCTACTATAGTATGGCTGCCAGATGCTCTATCTACATCAGGGAAATTCCACAAGGGAGCTGTCTGACAGTTTTATGTCTCGTCAAAGGTAGCCATGGGAACTGATGAACTGGACCCATATTATTATACTGAAAGCTTTCCTAGACTGAAAAGCAGGCTCTGTTAACAATGCGGCTCCAGGCTCCCCTTCCAGCTCATCAGTGCCCCAATGGAAATCTAGCCACTGTACTTCTGTTAGTCTCACGCCTGGCTTTGATGAAACATTTATTAGTAAATAAACATGCAGTATTCATGAGGATAAATCCTTTAGGCCAAATTCACAGTTCGGTATTATTTCAGGATAACACTAAAACATCTACTACATTCCCAATGCAAATTTGTTTGTGTGTTAGCTAAGACTGAAGGTAGGATTAAAATATTTAAATTGTACAGTATTAACATCCCCTCTCTCCATACAAAGATATTCAAAGGGCTATATTCACTCTAGGCTATACCAATTTCCATTGAGGTAATGCAGGAACCCTGACAGTATCAAGTTAGACTTGAAGTAGGTTGTGGCAGTGCAAGGCTCCTGCAGCACATGCTCTGCTGGGGGCCTTGCAGCCAGCCAACGCTACCGCCAGAGTGGGAAGAGTTGGTTGGAGAAGGGTGATGGCAGTAGCTGTGCAATGTTCCCACAGCTGATGTGACTGCAGCAAAGCTGCCCTTCACTGGCAGGTCTCCCAAAAAGAGTGTCAGTGCACACATACTTGGGTGAACCCCTTTTCAGCTCAGCTGCCATAGGAAAAACACACAAACACAAGATATTTGATGTCTGGATAGAAAAAAAAGTGTCTCTCCAAGTAACACTAATCATCCTCTGAAAATAAAGCCCCAAATTTAACACCATTAAGGAACATAAACATAAGACTGGCCATACCGGGTCAGATCGATAGTCCATCTAGCCCAGTATCCTGTCTTCTGACAGTGGCCAATGGTGATAGTGGTCAGATGCTTCAGAGGGAATGAACAGAACAGGGCAATTATTGAGTGATCCATTCCCTGTCATCAGGTCCCACTATCTGGCAGTCAGAGGCTTAGGGACACACAGAGCATGGGGTTGCATCCTTGACCATCTTGGCTAAAAGCCATTGGTGAGCCTATTCTTTTTTTTAAACCCAGTTATATATTGGCTTTCACAACATCCTCTGGCAACAAGTTCCACAGGTTGACTGTGTGTTGTTTGTTTGAAACCTTTTGCCTGTCAATTTCATAGTGTGATAGTCAGCAGCGACCCCCCTCCCTTAACAGCTAGCAGCCTTTATGTTAACCAGTGGCTATTAGGGGGAAGCAGACACCTCAACTACACAGTAACCTGAATTTCTGAACTGTCTTCTCTCCTCTGCCTTGAGGCATAGGAAACTAGCCCCAAGCTGTTTTTTACTGACCAGATAGCAGAAGCACGGGTCTGGCAACCACCAATCAAGTGTTAACACGGCAAGGGCCTTTGTCTGAAGTTGTATAAAAAATCTGTAAAATGTGTGTAAGACAGAGTTTTTGTACCAAGGTGCAAAGCTCTCCTTTCTTCTGCAGAATAAAGCAACTCTTCCTTATCCCTGTCTGGCTGTTATTGGCTCTCAGCTAGGTGGACCCGATATTTTGGTGACAGTTTCTGGCGACCCAGATGGGACTCTCCTAGCTCTGACATTGGACTCCAGATGGCTGCGGCGAACTGGGAACGGTGACAACGGGGTGTTTTGCCCCTTTTCTCTGCTTCACCGCGGCCCCTGGGGTTCGTGTTCCGATAAGGTGAGTCCTAATAGGATAAGGAGACACGATCTGGTTCTGTTCTGGTTCTGTTCTGGTTAACGAATTTCTGTCTTATACATTTGGGCATTAGGTGTGTGGATGGAACTGAGCCTCTCATTTGTAATTCCTCAGAGTGGAAGCCATCGTGTGTGATGAAGCTCTGAGGTCGAATTGGGATCCTTCTGTCCTGTCCCCTGTAGCGGTCAGTATTAGTAAAAATTCCTGTAATAGAATCCTATTAGGCCATAATTCCCTCTGTTCTCTGTGTAATTCTCTGTTAGAGTGTCAGCAGGCAGATGGGTGGGTCTCTGATAAAACCCTCGAAGGATAGCCCTTTGAATTATATGTTAAGTAAATGGCCTTTACCCGGTGTTCAAAAAAAAAAATAGTTACACCTTGTGTAAAAATTAATGTGGCTAGTGTTGTGGAAATTAAACTGTGGAAAGAATGTGCATTTTCCCCAGAACATATGCAGTGTATATTGTAGTAAAGGTAAAAAGAATGCAAACCTACCAATATAGGTTGTGTTGTCTTTTTCAGATCACTGTGTGTTTAAAAGCAGAAGTTAAAAGTAAAAGGCAATCAAAAGTCTGAAAAAGTTAATTGTGTCCCTTTTTAAATAAAATTCTTTAAACTGTGGATAGCTTTGGATCTGGAAGCAAGCCAGAAAGCATCTGTATTAATGCAATTTTCTAACTAATAAGGCAGAAGCCACTGAAACCTGGGCTGCCTATAAAACAAATACAAAAAAAAAAAAAATGGGGTAATTCCTCTGTTTTGCCTAAAATCAACAAAAGCAATGACTGATTGCCCAGAACGGGTAGACCTCTGTTCTTTTGTCTTTCAGATCATCAGAAAAAACGGATGCCAGCTGAATAGCATTCAACGTACCATGCATTTACTGGCACAATAGGAATTATTTTTGTGTTCTATGGCCAAAATTATTGTTAAAATTTGCATACCAACAGTCTTTGGAAGCAAGGACATGGAACGTTAACCCACTCCCCATATTGCCCATGGGATCCTTCTGGCTACCTCAGATTTCTAGCCAGAGGGCTGGGGAGGGAGGAAAGCTATTGGACACCAGAGGTTGTACCGAGTGGACTCCTCAAAAGTGTGTGTGCTTGTCCTGGTTTGTTGCTCCAAAGCTCTGTAATAAAGTTATTTTACTGGAAGGGTGTACATGGCATACATTAAGTAATAAGACTAATGTACTGTATAATGGCAATGTATATGTGTTCATTGTTAAAAAAAAGTATATAAGTAAAAAATAAAAGTTTCCTTTGTAGGTTAAACACCCCCGCCCCCCAAAAAGAACAGAACAAATTAACTAAAAAAAAAAATAGCTAGCAAGCTCAGTCCAAAAATAAAATGCTGGCCCCATCCAAGGACACTGCCCACAGCTAAGACTTGGCTGACAGCCAAGAAAAGGGGGGCCTGAATGTGCCTAAGCAACTATGAGATCTGCAAAACACTGCCAGGCATTAATAAAAAGTGTTAGGTTTCTTTTCTCACCGATTAGAAAAAGTGCTACTCAAAGACCCTAGCAGCCCTGCCATTCATTAAAACAAAAAGACTTAGTCTATGTAAAAATCCACCAACGAAAGACTGCTTTGGCTTCAAGGCCCTTTCCAAGACCTGTTAACCACCAAAACCACTGTGAAGTGCCAAGGACTGCCTACCTGGACCCATGCTTCTCACTGTAAAAAGACCCCTCCAGCTCGGGAGGACTCTCCAACTAATAAGCCTATTTCTCCTTCTAGCTCTGCTGTGCCTTCTGGACAGCAAAAAAAAGAAAGAAGGAAAAAAGACAAGGTGAAGTGCTAGTAACCTCTCCCTTGTCCACTGACAGACCTACTGTGCCTTTAAATTTTTTTTAAAAAGACGCAAAACCATTACAAGATAATGTGTTAGTAACCTCTCCCCTGTATAATGCTGAACCATAACTGTTTCAAAAAAAAAAGAAAAAAAGAAAAAAAAGAAAGAAACACTTGCTTCATTAAAACCACCAAAGTCCAGGAATTCCTGCCTACAAAAAACATTAAAAACTGACCCTAGTAAAAAAACAAAAAATTATACACTGGCAGGAAGAAACTTGTGGAACCCATGCTTGGGAATGTGATATAGTACTACACCAAAAAAATGTATTAGAATATCAATGGACTGTGATTAACACTACACTAGGGACTGTTAAATTTTCATTACCCTTATCCAGTTTCCAGATCACCTCTACATACCCAAATTGCTCACAGGGGGCTGCCATTAAATTAGCACAACAAAGGGCTTGGGTTATTTCCTCTAGAAAGAAGAGAAACTTGACCGGATCCCTTTGGGATGGGGCCAATAGTGCAGCAGCAGTTTAAAATATTTTTAAAAACCCAAAAGTTGCTAACAAAATAATATTAAATATCACTAAGGCTAAAAAGGCATTGCAGTAAAATCTAGCATGTTCAGGCTTGGCCCACTGCCCTTACAGACACATCAAAAGTACTAGCTAATCTGTGGCCATAAAAACATACTTAAAAAATTTCTGGGTAAAAATGCAAACGTTGTCAATGCTCTTTCCAAGCATATGGACCAATTATGGGGGTATGGGCTCCCACATACTGAATCCCACCAGGTCCATAAAAAAAATGCACATAAAATTGGGTAATTCACCAAAACATCTAAAAAATTAAACTACCTCCGATGCCCTGGTGGACTTAGCAACCACACAGAAAAAACTAAGGCAAATGATTCTTCAGAACCGGCTTGGCTCTAAATATCTTTCCCTCCAGCTTATTCGCAAATTGCGCAATGGGCCTGACAATTTGGGTTTGTCAGGCCCGAAGGGGGGACTGTGATAGTCAGCAGCAACCCCCCCCCTTAACTGTTAGCATCCTTTATGTCAACCAGTGGCCATTAGGGGGAAGCAGACACCTCAACTACACAGTGGCCTGAACTTTTGAACTGTCTTCTCTCCTTTGCCTTGAGGCAGAGGGAACTAGCCCCAAGCCGGTTTTTACTGACCAGATAGCAGAAGCACGGGTCTGGCAACTACCAATCAAGTGTTAACATGGCAAGAGCCTTTGTCTGAAGTTGTATAAAAAATCTGTAAAATGTGTGTAAGACAGAGTTTTTGTATCAAGGTGCAAAGCTCTCCTTTCTTCTGCAGAATAAAGCGACTCTTCCTTATCCCTGTCTGGCTGTTATTGGCTCTCAGCTAGGTGAACCCGATATTTCGGTAACAATATGGTGACCTCTGCTTATTGTGTTATGTGAAGGGGTAAATAACACTTCCTTATTCACTTTCTCCACTCCATTTATGATTTCATAGCCTTCTGTCATATGCTCCCCATTAGTTGTCTCTTTTCCAAGCTGACCAACCCCAGTCTTTTTAATCTCTCCTCAGATGGAAATTGTTCCATATTGTTCTAATCATTTTTGTTGCCCTTCTGTGTACTTTTTCCAATTCTAATATCTTTTGAGATGTTGTGTCCAGAACTGCATGTTGTATTCAAGGTGTGGGTGTACCATGGATTTTGATAGTAGCATTATGATCTTTACTGTCTTATTATCTATTCCTTTCCTAATGGCTCCTAACATTGTCAGCTTTTTTTTTTACCACTGCTGCACATTGAGTGGATGTTTTCAGAGAACGATCCACAATGACTCCATGGTCTCTTTCTTGAGTGGTAAAAGCTAATTTAGACCCCAGCATTTTGTATGCATAGTTGGGATTATGTTTTCCAGTGTACATTATTTTGCATTTATTAACATTGACTTTCATCTGCCATTTTGGTGCCTGGTCACCCAGTTGTGAGATCCCTTTGTAATTTCAGAGTCTTTTGAACTTAACTATTTTGAGTAATTTTGTACCAGCTGCAAACTTTGAAACCTCACTGTTCGCCCCTTTTTCCAGATCATTTATGAATGTTGAACAGAACTGGTCCCCAGTTCAGATCCTTGAGAGAGGTAGATAGTGGGCTAGTTTTGAAAACTAACCATTTATTCCTACCCACAAATCATAGAATATCAGAGTTGGAAGGGACCTCAAGAGGTCATCTAGTCCAACCCCCTGCTCAAAGCAGGACCAATTCCTAGCTAAATCATCCCAGCAAATCTGTCCACAAAACTACAGTCTATATATGGAAGCATTTTACAGTGCCTTGTAATTTAGTTGCTTGTGCAGTGCTCCAAGTGCTGCTTGGGGAGGGGCAGGGACAGGGGCGGAGGGTATTAAATCAATAAAGGTTATATAGTTGAACTGAGTGGACAAAGTGGTGTAAGAGGGTTTGTTTCTATGTTTTAACATTATATTGATTTTCAGGCAAAGAGGAATAATAATATATTACACCAAGATGAAGCAGGGGATAGCAGACAAATAACAAAATCTAAGCACAGGTCAAGTTTCTTTGTTGTCAACATCACTAACTAGTTTAGCCAGATTCTTCCCCTGAAATGAGAGAAAAGGTTGGAGGTTCTCTTCCCCATCTCTGCCCTCCTCCCCAGTACAGTGGGTCAAATCACATGGAGTAGCTGGTATGTAAAATCTCAAGGAAGAGTTTAGTAGCTGTAATTAATTTTCACAACTGTTCAAAATTATTATTGTTTTGGATGGATGGAAATGTGGCTCAAAGTTCTGTTTTCCATTAGAGGATGGGGTAGGGATCTAAGTCACTGTTAAAAAGTCACCGCACACTGAAATAAGATATCATAGTCTTATTTCCTCTCACCTCCCACCTACTAGTAGAACTGAGCAGAGTCAGGAGTGAGAAGCAATAGTCACAACAATGGTAAAACCCAGGGGGCCTGATTTCCCCCACACTCGTAATCCCCCAAACCAAATTTTGTTGGAAAAAAAACCCACACCTTAATTCCCTCTCCCTGAAACAGTCATTCCTAGAGAAGGCAGAAATGTGACCCTTAAGTCCACACAAAATAGAATCAGAGTTTTAAATCCTGCATGCTTGATTTTTTTAATGCAAAACGGGTATTTGTCAGTGCACATGAATGTTTGAAACCTGACAATGATAGATGGGAATTATCCTTCAAAGGAAATTGGAGAAGCACTATCTTATTAGACAAGTAAAGTAAGAATAGAAAAGGCACTGGAAATAAATTGTAAGAAAAAATAATTGAATTAGACACATGGATTATCTGACTTCATAAGTACTCACCTAAGTACTCACCTTAAATATCTATGCTTCATATCTCCACTGAAGTGAGAATAACATAAATGTATACAGCAGTCACTACTGAAAGTCACCCTTGTATGGCTCGAGTAACTTTCTTGAAGTCATGGAGTTACTCAATTCATACTACTTCTACATCAGTGTATCAAGCCCGGCATCTCTCACTATATACTACAAAATTTCCGTTTCCTTACAATAGGAAATGACTGCAGTCTTTCACCACCATGAGGTACTATTTCATACTGACTGTTGTATGCACAATACATTGTTCAGTCAGATGAAAAAAATAGGCTTACTTCTCTGCTGGTGCAAACTGGCACAACTTCATTTACTTCAGTAGACCTCTGTTCATTTACAGCAACAGAGAATTTGGCTCCATGTGCTTGGCGTTCTTTGCAAGAAACTTAAAAAAAGTTAGAAAATAGACCTTGCAGAATGCTTTACTAATTAGTGCAACTTGGCTACACTTTAACACTATTACAATAAAAACAATTGGAAAACTTAACTTCTGAGCTTGGCAACTGTTCTGTATTTTTCTTCACTAAAGTTTATAGAGTTTCTCTGGAAGTGACTCAGCTTTCTGAAGTATTGGTTAGATTGTACTGTGAATTCCATAGGACATTTTTGATGGTTTCCATTTCTCTCTCTCTCTCTCTGTGTGAGCAAAATGCAAGAGCAGGTTTCCTGGGTTTGCGAGCTTACCTGAACATTCAGTAGTGAAACAGAAAAGAGAAGATGAACAGCATTGTTCTTCAAAGCTAGAACAAAACAACTTTTAGGACTGAGACAAGTAATTTTTTTTCATGTTTATATATAAAGTAAGAGGACCAATGACAAATAAGAGATCCATGAGAAAATAAAAAAGATGGGACATGAATAAAAATAAAATAAAAAAAACCTTACAGGGGGAAGCAGCTCTGACACCTCTACCCTCATGCTTCTCACAATGGGCCTACCATTAGAAGGTATTTTTAAGTTTCCTCAGCACCCATTAACTTCAGTGGGACCTGAGGACACTCAGCACATTTTAGGAGGCAATCAGCACCTCACAACTAAGTAGAAAAAAACATGTTTGGTTCAAGTCTAGGTAATCCTTTTCTGTGTTATGCTATTTGCCATTCAAAATTCTGGTTTTTGTGTCACTTCCTTAGGGGTTTCTATTGGGTTATGTAACTTGCTTGGTTAAGTTTGCACACTTTGGTCTCCTCCTGATACTCCTGTCTCTCTTCTGTGCAAAGATAATTTTGAAGTTCTGTTCTGTAGTATCTTCACATCCTTTGTTGATATTATAAATGTATTCAGTTTGCTATATTGCAATAGAAAAGTTACCTGGAAGTTCTACCTCATAGCTGAGGAATGGACAAATAGGTGCTGAAGTGTAGGTTAAAGATACAACGTTTTCATCATGTTGGTCTTGAACAAAGAGACTGAACAGGTAACTTAAGTGATCTTTATATTGCAGAAAAATAATAGAGAAGAATAAAGGGGCCACAGGGTTTCTGCATTTCTTCAGAAGGACGGTGAAAAATTTAACATGAAACTTTTATTCCATATTTCAGTATAAACCAGGACAATAAGTATATCTCCTTTTTCACACAGAACCATGAGTTTGTAGTTATCAAGCTAGTTGTTCCCCAATCTGAAAACTCATTTTTAGTACATCAAAAACAATGCTGTTTGCTGCATCATCCATGATGCCTATATTCCTATTGTGTATATTAACCTTACTATTAACATTTAAAAACATAATTGATGGTGTTTTTTCACAACTCCAAAGCAGTAAGAGAAAAAGGGTAGTATTCTTCTTAAGAAAGGATGTCCATCAACCCTTAGTAAATAAGAAAATAATGCAACATCTTATTTCTGCCCTTGTTCTTGCTTTTGTAGCAACTGTATCATATGACTACTGCTGAAAAAGAATCCATAACTTTACCTTTTCAGCTTGAAAAAATGTAACAAGATTTATTGCAAAAATATAGGGTTATTCTCCCTGATTTTATGAACTTGTTGGCAGTTTCTATATATCACCACTATGTGGAACATACAGTGCTTAGAAATGTTTAAATAGTAGATCAATATTTTAAATATATGTAACCCTTCTGCCCATCTAAGTTGGCTGCAACAAGGGCCAGGTTCTGTATCTAGGGGTTCCGTTTCAATAACACAATGCAAAACCGGCTCGAGCCCCCACCCAGTGACCTGGGACAATTACATACCACCCCCTGGGTGCCTCTAAGAGGCAATACTTCCCCTCTCGCAAGCACGGAGTCTGAGTGTAACAGAAAATGTTTAATAACATGAGGTAAACAACATCAGCATTAAATTGGAAAAACACCACAAACAGGATTCATAACACAAACTATGAGCAAAAAACCCACCCCAGCAAATTGGACTGTGTCCTTTCCCTTTGGTTCTTGAATCCAGCAACCCAAAAATCACCCAGAGTCCCCAAAGTCCAACACCCCCAAAGTCTCTTGGGTCCAGCAACCACCCAAAGTCCCAAAAGTCCAACAGACCCCAAAGTCTCTGTCCCTGGTCAATGCAGCCCCAGAGTAAAAGGGGGAGGGGCACACAGGATGTTAAGGGGCACCTTACGTGATCCAAGGCCGGCTGGCCATCTCTCCGTGGGGTTCCACCACAGCCTTCACCACGAGCCAGTCCACTTCCGGCCGTCCCACAAACTGCTCCGCTCTACAAGCTGCTCCGCTCCGCTCACCGACCTGTGAGCCGCTCCAGCCGTCCCCGCAAATAGCTCCGCTCGCCGTTCCTTGGGCCACTCCAACCGGCCCCAAAAGGCTCCGCGCTGCTCGCTGCTCCTCCAGTCGGCCCCACAAATTGCTCCGACAGCTGCTTAGCAATATATTTTCAGGCTCCCCCACTAGTTAACACAGCACTCAGTGATCTCAGCTCTTAATAACTTTAGCTCTTTTGTAATTTCAGCTCTTAGCAATTTCAGCTTATAGTAGGGGAGCCCCAGTGCTAGTGCACCATTGGCCCAAAGTGAATTCAGCTCAGCAGCCTGTAACTAGACTCCTAATGGAATCAAAGTTAGCTCTGACATTCAACAGTGGAGAGAAGAGGTAGTGCAATTGGAGTTTCAAACCCTCAGATGGGGCCCATACCATCAGGTACAAATACCTGTCCACATCCTCTCTCAATTCACTGGGTTTTGTAACCCATGCCCCTTGTCAAGCAAGTGCTACTTAGGTAATGGTGAAGGACTCACTCAGTCCTTCTGTCATACAACAGTTCCACTGGCCTTGATTCACAGAATCAGGGTAACAAAACTTTATTCTTCCTGCCCCAATAACAGAGAAAACTGGGGATCCCATGCCAGCCAAAGTAACCACTTTGAGTTTCTGTTGTTTCATGCCAGGCGAGTGGGTGTGCCTATGCAAACAAGATCAGCCCCTGGAGTTCTTTTCCACACTCGCCATAATTCACCACCAGATGTCAGGGTAGAGCTCATCCTGACTCTGCTTACATCTATATACATATATAAATCCTACTTCTATTACCAATATTTTGGATGTTATTATGCTTCTATGAAATTGCTAAAATATGCTATAGTCATATCCAGAATATCCATTAAACACTGATTTTACACACACAAAGGGTTGTTTTTGTACAACATGCACGCTCAAATGTTACATGGAACAGTGATTTCATCCTACTGTAGGAACAGTTGCTTGTACTTGCCAGCTTCAGTTCTTCACATATATTGAAATAATGGAATATAGTGCCCTGACCTTAAATTCCAAGTCTAAATAAAACAGTTTGTCAAAGATAACCTTTATGACAAAATCCACAAGGTCCTCAGATTAACGTTCCAGTGAATGGACAAACATGGGTTAAGGAAGTAGCTTTGGGGAATTAATGCTTTTAGATATGCTACTATACTCTTGGAGCAAAAGCTGTATAGAAGGGGAATTTAAGAGTGACAGAGAAGGAGTGAAAAGATCACATCAGGGTTTGGAAAAGAATTTAAGGTTTCTTCTTTCTGTGAAAAATATGGGTAATGGTATAAGGATTGTTCTGTAGCCACCTGTATTTTACATTCATTCCAAGGTATAGCTCACATGTACTTTTTTGAAAAAAATCAGATGTTTTAGAGGTTTGCAATGTGGTATTTGAATGAAAAGGTACTACAGTCCTTTATTATTTTTTAATCATTATCAGACAGAATATATAATGCTTAAGAAGTCATTAACCAGTTTTGTAAACATTTCTATGGTAGAATAATTGAAAACTGTCAAAATAAACCCGTTTTATTTTAATATTTTCATCTCCCCTTCCTTTGCAAAATGTAATTCATAACTCAGGTACCTGATAGCACAAGATAAACATTGAAAATTAAAAACCTAGTAGGTGCTTTGAACCAAGTTTAAGACAGAAACTTCAATAAGAAAGATCAAGCTACCATAAGTCCTATTTTCCATAGGCCTGGCAATCCACCCGGTAAGAAGGGGAATGTAGAGCTGAGGGTTCTCCCCCCGTGTTTAAAATCTCAGTAATAAACAACTTGCAAGCTGATATGAAGTACTTCCTTGATTGCAAACCAGCATTCAATGCAGTGAGTGAAATTTTAGGAGTGTTTGAGTCCTGTCAAAAAGCCACACATTTTTCAGGTACTTTGATTAAGACAATCAATTGGGAGTTTTTTTTTGTTTTGGATAATTTGTGGCATGATGCCACAGTCATTAAGCTGAATCAAATGAACATATGGCAAGTTTCAGGGGACTGGAAATATCTGAAGTGAAAAAAACAAACAAACAAGATTTGGCTGATTTAGGTCATTATGTGTTAAGATTTTGGCTCAGACATACTCACAAAATATGTTTATTCAGCACATAAATATCAAGTTGCTTGGATAAACAATAAAAGAAACCCTACAATTGAAACCTCATGAACTAAAACTATCTTTTTAATAAAAAGAAAGTTTTACGTGTTTCCAAAGCAATTCTGTCAAGTCTTTGGCAAGACTATTTTACATATCTCAAGGTTGATAGTTTAACTGAATGGTAAGTTAGAAAGTAGCTTCTCCTTGCCAAAGGTAAATAATAGCCATCAGCTGCTAGTTAAAATATATTATTTGCATGATTTAAAAAAAATAAAATAAACGTTTGCCAAACAACCCAAATGCAATTGAGAAAGCCAACAAGCTCAGGGTTCCTACAGATTCCCATGTGTTCATTCCGGCACTTTTCTTCTCCTACACATTCCAATCAGTTACTGCCCTTGTTACCTCACTTAATGCTTTAGCATTAGGAAACGTTGATTCCTGGTACAATCTGCATGAATTCAAAATAAGTGTGTTCATTAGACTTAGAACTCCTGACTACCACTAGCATCAGGTTAACAGCAGGCAACACAGCCTCAATTTTTTTTTTAAATGAACTATAGGCCATATGGTCCCTTACATGGGCTATTCCCAAGTAGGGGGCAGAAAAATCAAACTTGTCCTTGCAGAGTTTTTAGGGCAGCTTTTCCTTGGCAGGAAAGGGTGTGGAGGGGGTGGGGGGGGTCAGGATTTTCTTTCCTACCTCTGCTCAAGTGGCAGGGCTTTGGCTCCCAGGCCCTTGTCTAGACTAGGGTTTAAAATGTGTGACATAGCATGCATTAGCTAACACTGGTAGCTAAAGTGTTTGAAAAGTCTAATGTAGACAAGGCACATGGTCTGTAACATATACTAGCACTTGGTTGGGCTGAAGCCTAGTGGGAGAGGCTCGGCTTTAATTAGACCAGGACTTCATTGCCCTTTGATTTGGAACTGTATTTACCATAACTGTGATAAGGATTTTTTTAATTCTATGAGCATAAGAACCCAGGCTGGTCAACAATGCAATCAAGGAAACAAGGAGACCAGGTGGGGTGAGAAAATAATTAAAATGCAAATAGAATCTTGAGGAGACTTGCCAAGATAATGCTCAAGATCTCCCAGCTGTTAATACACAAATTATAGAGCCCTTGAAATGACCGAGTAGACAGAAGGTACTGGAAAGACTAGGTATCAAGGGATACTGATCAACATTATATATTTGGTAAATATACAAGGGGGATTGTGTACTCTGAGAAATGTAATTATGGGGATGAAAGTCCTATCTCAGAGGTAATTGTACAAGGCTGTTTGGTTAGAAGCCTGAGGACTGTTAATGAGGATTATTGACACCTCAAGACAAAAGAACTTTGATCCATAAACTCGCACAAGCCAAAGGGGACACAATGAACTGGGAAAAAAGGATGGTGTAACTGATCCAACCCCACACATTGTTGGCAAAAGCATTGAAGACGGTTGCTGTGACTATAGAACTTTTAATTTTGCTTAAATCAATAGTTTGTAACTATAAAATTCAGCCTGGCTGGCTAGGCTTTCCAGAGTCTTCAAATGAGAAATCTGACTGTTTTATTTTGAATACTTTTTTTTCTTCCCTCCACTCCACAATCATAAATAAATCTTACCTTATTTAAACTAGTTAGGTGCTTTACAGATATTGGGAGCCTGTATTTTGAATGAGAAGGTGCTACAGCCCTTTACTACTATTTTTGTCATTACCAGACAGAGTATATACTGCTTGAGAAGTCCTTAACCATTTTGTATGTTTCTGTGGTAAAAATAATGGAAAGTGTCAAAATAAACCCTCATGTACACTAAATGGCCACTTCTATGGAACCCTCTTGCAGTGAGGGCAGAGAGAAGAAGGGGAGCACATTTTACAGTGTGAAGAGGAAAGTGGGTATTATGTACTGACAAAGGACCCACAGGAATGTGAAGGGGTATGGATGCCATGGACAGCAGCCATTTCCTGTGCCCACCTTTGATCACCCTCTCCCTGCAGAACTTTAACTCCATAGAGAACCTATGGGTTTAGGGAAGGTGGGTGGGTAGAGGCTGAATTCTTCTATGCTGCCCCATCCCATATTAGTCTGCTAAACATCTCCATTTGTGTTAACAGAGAGGAGCTATAATCCTATATTATGATTCTCTTTCTTGGTGACATGAAGCATCAGGCTTACATGGCCCAAGGTGGTCTAACCATTTATGTGCTATAAATCTTTCATATGGGATCTCTTGAGAACATGATCTAGTCTGCAGAACTTCTCTAAACACAAGCTCAAAATTATACCTGCATTTCACTCAGCCACATAATTTTAATTCTATATTTCTTATTCTTTTCTCTCTTTACCTTTCCTTATCAAGGCTCGTATATGACCCCCAGCCCCAGTGCTATCTGAACAAATAATCTGGAATTGCTCTTGAAGTTAGTGTCTTAATTCCAGGACTTTCAGTTGTTAACACCCTGAGGTGTGACTGCACAAAATGGTAGACCCTTCATATTGCACAGAACTTGAGGATAGATAAGAATATACCATTTGTGAAAGGATGTCTCTAGTTCATTTTTCATGAAGTATGAGAACATTTATTCTTCTGATCTCTTTTTAAATACACTTTATGCTTTCATCACACTGAATATTTGTTTGTTTTGAAAAGCCTAAGTTTTACATTTTTGTGTGCATTCACAAGACACTTTTTGAACATTTTGTCTGTGGATGAACAAAAAAAAAATACAATTTCTCTTGGGGGCTCGTTCCTTTTCAGATTCCTCACAGAGGGTTCTCTTCTGCCATTGTACAGTTCAAACAAAGACACACAGCGAGCATGCACAATATTCTTTTTTTTATATTTCTGTGCTGTTAGCAGTTGCTCTTTGAAGCATTTTTTCCTGTTTGTAAAATTTATGACACTAATAAAACATTACACTAAATATGACTATATTTTGAGCTATGATTTCCACTGAAACAAAGGGATAAAAGCCACAAGCCTACATTCAAAACAAGGCTAGATTTGAATAATTCCAAAGATTATATGAAAGGTGAACAATGGATGCAGCATTATGATCACTGTGGTTATTTGTTAAAGTATCCCATTACAGTGGGCACAAGTTGGGTACAAAGAGCATCATTTCCTCTTGTGCCCCCACTTGGATGCTGCCTGGAATCTGGATGGGGAGAATAGCCTCTCTTTGCATCCCCTTGAGCTCAAGCTGTCTGAGGGGGACCGGAGCGGTAGGGCCATGAGTCCACCCCAATTCCAGCACTGGCAAGATGAATAAGGTGCAGGAACATGCTGTTGTGGTGTAACAAGCACAGGAGCATGTGTTCCCAGGGGCCCTCAAGAGGAACTGTGGCTGAGTGATCCAGAATTACTCTTTGGGAATCTGGCTGCTGGGCCTCTCTACTCCCCCACTAACAGATCTGAAGGCACATTGGCAGAACCTAGCTGAGTACTTGTGGCTACTCTAAACAGACGTCGTAAAAAGTAGACACCATCAGTTTAGGGGAGCCACAGGCACTCTGCTTGTGCCCCCAGAAGCAATGGTTCCAGGAATGATCGGTAGCAATTGCCAACACTTATTACCCACTACTGTGATGCAATTCCTGGAATTATGGCTTCTGCCCCCACTATCTCATCTGGGTGTCAATCAGGAGCATTACGTCAAATTAAGACTCTGAACACTGCTGAAGACCATGCCAACAAAGCTGAGACAATTTCAAGAAACCTTATCAATTGGCGAGAAGCCAAATTCCTGGTGTCTTGTCTTTCTTCCAGCAAGATCTGGGACAAAGCTCCTCAGCCAATCCAAGAGGTTACCGCTATATCCCTTCATCAGCCTTCACCTCCAATAAAAACAGACAGAGGGAAAGGGGGACAGAAGACCCTAGCCTAGGTAATATACCAAGTGGGGAAACTTCCTTCCCCAGCTTCAAATGTGGTATTTGGACCCACTGCATAACTGCAGAGCCAAACCCCAAGATTCCATAGAGATGACTAAATCCTGTCCTCTCTGTCCTTGCCAGCCATGCTCCAGCCACTCCCACTGCCACGGGGGAAGAGGCAGCAGCACTTCTCCTTGCCTCTCTCTCTGCTCCGAGCTAGGATGGGAATTTATATCCAGCCTCACTTGAATAATATAAACTAGTTCTGTGATATTGTGAGAATGTGCCTTTATCACTGATAAAGTGGGACTGACTACATGTAAGCCCCAGAGCCTGAAGTCTGAGGGTATGTCTACACAGCAAAGAAAAAAACAGCAGCTATCCCATGCTAGCTGACTCTGCCTTGCAGGACTCAGGCTGCAGGGCTATTTCATTGCTGTGCAAGGTCCTGAAGCCTGGAAGTCTATGCAGCAATGAAACAGCTCTGCAGACCGAGCCAGCTGGCACAGGCCACCTGTGAGTTTTTCTTTGCTGTGTAGACATATGTCTACACAACGAAATGAGGTCGAATTTATAGAAGCCGGTTTTATAGAAATCTGTTTTATACAGTTGATTGTGTGTGTCCCCACATAAAATGCTCTAAGTGCATTAAGTCGGCGGACCGCATCCACAGTACCGAGGCTAGCGTCGACTTCCAGAGCGTTGCACGGTGGGTATCTATCCCACAGTTCCCCGCAGGCTCCGCCGCCTGGTACGCCCACACCTTGATCTGGGTTGAGATCCCAATGCCTGATGATGCAAAAACAGTGTCGCGGGGGGTTCTGGGTACATGTCGTCAGGCCCCTCCCCCTCCGTCAGAGCAACGGCAGACAATCGATTCGTGCCTTTTTACCTGGGTTACCTGTGCAGACAACATACCACAGCAAGCATGGAGCCCGCTCAGCTCAGCTCACCGTCACCATATGTCATATGTCATCTGGGTGCCGGCAGACGTGGTACTGCATTGCTACACAGCAGCAGCTAATTGCCTTTTGGCAGTAGATTGTATATTAGGTTTGGTATCCATCAACGTCGTATTCCTCAGTGAGTTTGGTCAGAGGCACCTGGACAGACATGTTTTGTCTCCTGGAGTCTCAGTCCTGCCGGCAGTCCTATTGAACCGTCTTGACGATGATGGCTAGCAATTGTAATACAATATCTTCTGCCAAGCACCCAGAAGAGGCCGATGATTATCAGTCATGCTGCACCGTCTGCTGCCAGCAAGATGTAAAAGATAGATGGACCAGATTTGTTCTGTATTCATTTGCTTCCCCCCTCCCTCCGTGAAATCAACGGCCTGCTAAACCCAGGGTTTTGAGTTCAATCTTTGGGGGAACCATTTTGTGTGACAGTTGTTTGTGTTTCTCCCTGATGCACAGCCACCTTTCTTGATTTTAATTCCCTGTAAGCCATGTCGTCACTCGTCCCTCCCTTCCTCCATCAGACAATAGTTTCACGCCTTTTTTCAGCCCAGACGCCATAGCACTGGGATCATGGAGCCCGCTCAGATCACTGCAGCAATTATGATCACTATGAACAACACGGCATTGTCCTGGAGTATATGAAGAGCCAGAACATGCCAAAGCAAAACCAGGCGAGGAGGCGACTGCAGCGGCGACGAGAGTGATGAGGAAATTGACATGGACATAGACCTCTCACAAAATACAGGCCCAAGCAATATGCAAATCATGGTGTTACTGAGGGAGGTTCATGGCATGGAATGCCGATTCTGGGCCCAGGAAACAAGCACAGACTGGTGGGACCGCATCGTGTTGCAGGTGTGGGACGATTCCCAGTGGCTGCGAAACTTTCGCATGCGTAAGGGCACTTTCATGGAACTTTGTAACTTGCTTTCCGCTGCCCTGAAGCGCCAGAATACTAGGATGAGAGCAGCCCTCACAGTTGAGAAGCGAGTGGCGATAGCCCTGTGGAAGCTTGCAACACCAGACAGCTACCGGTCAGTCGGGAATCAATTTGGAGTGGGCAAATCTACTGTGGGGGCTGCTGTGATCCAAGTAGCCAACGCAATCAAAGACCTGCTGAAATCAAGGGTAGTGACTCTGGGATACATGCAGGTCATAGTGGATGGCTTTGCTGCAGTGGGATTCCCAAACTGTGGTGGGGTGATAGACAGAACCCATATCCCTATCTTGTCACCAGAGCACCAAGCCACCGAGTACATAAACCGCAAGGGGTACTTTTCAATGCTGCCGCAAGCGCTGGTGGATCACAAGGGACATTTCACTAACATCAACGTGGGACAGCCGGGAAAGATACATGATGCTCACGTCTTCAGGAACTCTGGTCTGTTTCAAAAGCTGGAGGAAGGGACTTTCTTCCTGGACCAGAAAATAACCGTTGGGGATGTTGAAATGCCTATCGTTATCCTTGGGGACCCAGCCTACCCTTTAATGCCATGGCTCATGAAGCTGTACACAGGCAGCCTGGACAGTATCAGGACCTGTTCAGCTATAGGCTGAGCAAGTGCTGAATGGTGGTAGAATGTGCATTTGGACGTTTAAAAGTGCGCTGGCGCAGTTTACTGACTTGGATAGACCTCAGCGAAGCCAATATTCCAATTGTTATTGCTGCTTGCTGTGCACTCCACAATATCTGTGAGAGTAAGGGGGAGACATTTATGGAGGGGTGGGAGATTGAGGCAAATCGCCTGGCTGCTGATTATGTGCAGCCAGACACCAGACGGTTAGAAGAGTACAGCAGGGCGTGGTGCGCATCAGAGAAGCTTTGAAAACCAGTTTTGTGACTGGCCAGGCTACGGTGTGAAACTTCTGTTTGTTTCTCCTTGATTAACCCTCCCTCCCCCCCCCGGTTCACTCTACTTCCCTGTAAACTAACCACCCTCCCCTCCCCCCTTCGATCACCTCTTGCAGAGGCAATAAAGTCATTGTTACTTCACATTCATGCATTCTTTATTAATTCATCACACAACTAGGGGGATAACTGCCATGGTAGCCCAGGAGGGGTGGGGGAGGAGGGAAGGAAAAGGACACACTGCAGTTTAAAACTTTCAAACTTTAACACTTATTGAAGGCCAGCCTTCTGATGCTTGGGCAATCATCTGGGGTGGAGTGGCTGGGTGGCCGGAGGCCCCCCCCACCACGTTCTTGGGCGTCTGGGTGAGGAGGCTATGGAACTTGGGGAGGAGGGCTGTTGGCTACACAGGGGCTGTAGCGGCGGACTCTGCTCCTGCTGCCTTTTCTGCAGCTCAACCATATGCTGGAGCATATCAGTTTGATGCTCCAGCAGCCGGAGCTTCAACTCTTGCCTTCTGTCAGCAAGCTGATGCCACCTATCCTCTTCAGCCCGTCACTTGCTCTCTTCAGCCCGCCACCTCTCCTCTCGTTCATATTGTGCTTTTTTTTTGCACTCTGACATTGACCGCCTCCACGCATTCTGCTGTGCTCTGTCAGCGTGGGAGGACATCTGGAGCTCTGACAGCATATCATCCCGAATCCGCTGTTTTCTCCTAATCTTCACTAGCCTCTGTGAAGGAGAAACATTTGCAGCTGGTGGAGGAAAAGGGAGAGGTGGTTAAAAAGACACATTTTAGAGAACAATGGGTACACTCTTTCACGTTAAATTTTGCTGTTCACATTACACAGCACATGTGCTTTCATTACAAGGTCGCATTTTTCCTCTTATATTGAGGGCCTGCTGGTTTGGTGTGAGAGATCACTCATGCAGTGCCAGACAACAGAATTCGGCTTGCAGGCAGCCATGGTAAGCCACAGTCTTTTGACTTTTTAACCTTGATAACATGTTGGAATGGTTTCAAACAGCAGCACCCTCATTTCCCATACCAAGCACCCATTGGGTTGGCCATTTAAAATGGGTTTGCAATGTAAAAGGAGGGGCTGCGGTTTCTGAGTTAACATGCAGCACAAACACAACTACCCCCCCCCCACACACACACCCAATTCTCTGGGATGATCACTTCACCCCTTCCCCCCCCCCCCCACGTGGCTAACAGTGGGGAACATTTCTGTTCAGCCGAGCAGGAACAGGCACCTCTGAATGTCCCCTTAATAAAATCACCCCATTTCAACCAGATGACCGTGAATGATATCACTCTCCTGAGGATAACAAAGAGAGATAAGGAACGGATGTTGTCTGCATGCCAGCAAACACCGGGACCATATGCTGCCATGCTTTGTTATGCAATGATTCCAGACTACGTGCTACTAGCCTGGCGTGGTAAAGTGTCCTACCATGGTGGATGGGATAAGGCAGCCCTCCCCAGAAACCTTTTGCAAAGGCTTTGGGAGTACATCAAGGAGAGCTTTCTGGAGATGTCCCTGGAGAATTTCCGCTCCATCCCCATACACGCTAACAGACTTTTCCAGTAGCTGTACTAGCCGCGATTGCCAGGGCAAATTAATCATTAATCATTAAACATGCTTGCTTTTAAACCATGTGTAATATTTACAAAGGTACACTCACCAGAGGTCCCTTGTGTGCCTTCAGGGTCTGGGAGCACGCCTTGGGTGAGTTCGGGGGTTACTGGTTCCAGGTCCAGGGTGATAAACATATCCTGGCTGTTGGGGAAACCGGTTTCTCCGCTTTCTTGCTGTGAGCTATCTTCCTCTTACCCCGAACCCGCTTCCCTGTTGCGTGATTCTCCATTGATGGAATCAAAGCATACGGTTGGGGTAGTCGTGGCTGCACCCCCTAGCATGGCATGCAGCTCCGCGTAGAAGCGGCATGTTTGCTGCTCTGCCCCGGACCTTCCGTTTGCCTCTCTGGCTTAATGGTAGGCTTGCCTTAGCTCCTTAATTTTAACGCAGAACTGCTGTGTGTCCCTGTTATGGCCTCTATCCTTCATGGCCTTTGAGACTTTTTCTAATATTTTGCCATTTCGTTTACTGCTACGGAGTTCAGCTAGCACTGATTCATCTCCCCATATGGCGAGCAGATCCCGTACCTCCAGTTCGGTCCATGATGGAGCTCTTTTGCGATCCTGGGACTCCATCATGGTCACCTGTGCTCTCCACACTGAGCAAATAGGAAATGAAATTCAAGAGTTCGCGGAGCTTTTCCTCTCTACCTGGTCAGTGCATCTGAGTTGAGAGTGCTGTCCAGAGTGGTCACAATGAAGCACTGTGGGATAGCTCCTGGAGGCCAATAACATCAAATTCCATCCACACTACCCCAAATCCAACCCACAAAGGCCATTTCAGTGCTAATCCCCTCATTGGAGGTGGAGTAAAGAAACCGGTTTAAAGGGCCCTTTAAGTAAAAAAAAAGGGCTTTGTCGTGTGGACGTGTCCAGGCTTAATTCAATTTAACGCTGCTAAATTCGACCTAAACTCGTAGTGTAGACCAGGCCTTAGAGAGCAAAGAGCTCTTTGTTGCCATCTGGTGGTGAAATGGGACAAAAGGGAAAATGCTTAAGAATGGCAGAGGGGCAGGGGCTCCATCGGGGAGGGAGCTTTCTTGTTGGAGAGCAAAAGGAATTGACTGATTGGGCCAGGTATCCTTTGTATTTTAGCTCTGTGACAGTTTGGTTAAAGCACAGTTAAATCTTGGCTTTGGGGGCAATGAAATACTATTGACCTGCTTGGGAATCACAAGGATAAGTGAATGTGCCTAGGTTCAGACTGACTGAGATTGCGATCGGACGCAGTTGGGTAAAAAAGACTGGACAGAGAGGAAGAGATGGGAAGACAGAGGAGGAAAAAGGTTCTGAGCTTCAGCTAGGAGTGCCTTGCTGGTGGTGAGGACTCTGTAAAAGGCCCCAGATACTAATGAACCATGAGCTAAGGCTGCTGCAGGATAGTGGATTGCACTGAGTTGAGGGTGGCTTCTAGGCAACGGATGCTGCAGGGGACAGATGGTGCAGAGCGGTGGTGGCTCAAGCAGAACTGAGGCAGTTTGGGTCAAAGCCACAAATAGAGTAGCCTGCCTGAGGGACTCTGGTGCAGCCTCCCTACGCAGCAATTAAAGTTGCAATCACTCCAGTTGGTCAGGTGGTAGAGCCCCCCGAGCAGGCCAGGCAGCATCCTTGGACTTCTCCAACTCAGGACATCTGACTGTGAGTAGGGAGCTGAGGAGGAAGTGGAGAAGGAAGTGGCTGGAACGCACCAGCCACTCAATTGCCAGGAAGACTGAGGGTGAGACTACGGTTAAGGCACCCAAGGGGGTGGAAATCTTACCTCATAGAATTTGAGAATGAATTGCTGATTTTCCCACATTCATTCTGTTGTCTCTCCTCCACCTCCCAAAAAAGTTGTGTTTTGACCTAGAAAATTGAACCCAGCCCTTTTTGCTGCCATCAGCATCTGGCTGAAGGGTTATGTGCATAACACACACTGTAGCCACCATGATTAAGCATGGTTTGATCCTGGCTATGGCTGAATTGCCTCCTAGAACAGCTTGATAGGGTCAGTCCAGGCCAATTTCCAGGTCTTTATAAAACTGCATGACAAGATTAAATTAGAGCAAGAGCCAAAATCTTTTAGAAGTTAAAGGGCTGTTATAATACCAAATCCTGTCAAACTAGTGGGTATTTTATTAGCAAGAGTGTTTGTTTCACATGCCCAAGTTTTAATTAAGTCTATTAAGAAAGAAAAGTTTTATGGGTAAGTTTATTATGCTGTTCTATCATTTTGACACATTTATATCAGAATATTTACTTATCTTTTAAAAACAGAGGAGTTAGTTCTATAAAAGACAAGGTTATTAGAGGCATCTCATTTTCATATGGGCTACTAGAGGAAATTCACATGCTAAGTTGTACATATACGTAAAATAGGCAAGATGTTCTTTAATGTCAAAACCTGTTCACTTTACATGTGAGTGGTGCCATTGTCATTTATGGGAAAACTATCATTAAGGAGAGAGAAATTTGATCTGTAGTCTGTACACGAACAAAGGAATTATGATATCAGTGCTAAAAATAAGTGGCCAATAGCAGGTTCTTTAATATTTGCATATACGTTAAATGGCTCATTGTCATCAATGATGCAAGGGTGCCTAGCAGTTTCCTCAAAGTATCAGACACAGTATTAGCATTAATATAAAAAAAAATAATAACTCTTTTTAAGCATTCTTTAAAGAGCTTTGGAAGAATGTTTTTGTAAACAAGTGGCCTCCTCCCCCCTCATGGCAATCCTGCAAATGGCCCCTCACCTCTGTTTTCCTTTGAATCACTAGTAACTTCATGGAATCTGTTTATTATCAGTTTATTAACAAACTCCATGCAAGTAGTCCCTAACAAAGTCACAAAACAGTCCATATCACCTCAGTGCAAGTGCATATGTTCTCTTGGGCCTTAACATAACACATACCCCCAGTCTGGAATCTTCTGCCATGCCCAGACTCTCAGTCATCCTCTGTCCTTCTGCCAGGACAGCAACCTCAGACCTCCCTACTCAGGTGTAACCTTGCTCTTCCCAGTGGGAACTCCCACAGCCTCTCCACTGGGAATATCTTCCTTTCACTGTCCTCTGGGTCCAACTCTCTAGCAAGGAGATGCCAGTGAGTATACCCCTCTCTGTCTCAGAGTCAGAAGGCAACTAACTCCCTTTGCTGCTGGGTAAGGGATATACGGAAGATAGATGCATTGACTGATTAACACCTACTGCTTCCTTCTGGCCAATAAAAAATTAGAAAAGTTATCCACTTTTTTGGGGGGAGGGCTTATCCCAACATGGGATCCATCAATAAGAAAATGGTTCACATCACATCAGACATTTTGTCCTAAGGACCCACATATCAGCCAGGTACAGGCATTTCTGTCTCCAAGAACAGAAACTAAAATGGCTAAATGAGAGAATCAATCACCTAGGCAAGACTCTTTTGTAGTTTGCATATGGATAAAACCTCTTCTCCCCACCCCAATCTAGCTAAAAAGAACTCCAAGTTACCAAGCAAGGGTCATACCCCGCTTTCCTAGACAAAATGACCCATTGCACATTGAGTGGACTAAGAAGCTACAAGTTAATCAAAATAAGAAATGTGACTAAGATTAAAGGTCAAATTTGGTCAACTGCCTGTTACAATGAGACATCCAAGGTACATGTTTTCACCCCAAAACATGAGCTATACATTGTTTCCCTGTAAATCAAATAATCGGTCTTTCACCTTGAATTAGAATATGCACATTTGGTTGCCTTGTGAGTCAGAGCTACATCCTTGTACATGCAGAAAGTATCTCTTGTTCTACTGCAAGTCCTGAATAACGGAAAATGCTTTTGTATAATCAAAGAATGTATGGAGTATGAACTCCAAACTTATTATTTAAGGATTTTGTTGATTTTTATTGTAAATAGTTGTTGCCTTCTAGAAGTAACAGGAATTGTCTGGCACAAGGAAGAAGAAATGTTAAAAGATATAAACGAGGGTATAACTTTGGGATATTGAGAAATTGCTTAGAAGGATGGATCCCAATCATTAGTGGGGGCAACTAATGAAATACACTCCTTGAAATGAATCAAACTTAAAAAGCCTCTGATAAGAAAAGGATTGAAGAAATTAGTTAAATGCCAACACAGACTACTGAATACCAGTGGAGGCAGCAAAGAAACTGGGAGCTAAGACCTAAACACTCACTTGTCATATATCCAATGGGAATAAGAGTGGCCATGTCCTATGAGGCCTGAAACTAGGATATATAAACTGAATTCACTCATGTGCTCAAAAGAGTTGCCTGAACGCAACAGAAGAAGCTGCAGAATCTTAATTGTGACCAATGCCTGGACCAACCAGTGGAAAGGACTCTCCCCTATCCCACAGTTAAGAAAATAAGAAATGGTGAGATTTCAGTTCAACTATGTCACTTTCTCAGGATCTGGTAGAGAAACCCAGACCCACCCACTATTCCAGGTTGCAGCTCAGGGAACCTTGAATCAGCAGCTAAGGTCTGCACCATCCCAAACCTTACTGTTATTTCCCTAAGCCTTTTCCTACTCTACTTCATCAGACCTCCCTGCTCCATCACCTCTTTGGGTACACTGCTTTTCTAAAGGCCAGGATCCCATAGCTTCTACTTTCCCCCTGAGATTTTTCCCCTTTCCCCTCTCTAAGCCCCACACCCACTGCAGGCTTTCACACTACAGCCCTGCTATAGTTTCAGCTTGCTGGCTTTATATAAGCTCAGCCTGTCCATGCCCACCTGGGCTTCATCATCAATTAGGCTTTCAGGCCTTGCCTGTCCCCCAGGTGCAACGTGTCAAGTTAATTGTCCTAACAACCTCTGCCTTGTGTGAGATGGACACCTCATCACAACTTGGCATTAGATTAATTCTTAATACAAGAATTGCTAAACTCACGTTGAAATAACAGCACAGCAGTCATTCGAACCACTGCTGTTAAGAACGGGATTCTTCTACTAGCACACTGTAGATGTGGTGATGGCTGCAAGATACAGCCATTGTCTGTGCTGAAACAAGCTACTTTTAGCCAAGGAATGAATTTAATGTACACAATATCTGATCCACCCTTATGCTACCTACATGTGGGGAGCAGTTTTCAAAAACAGCTGCTGGTATTTTCTCTCAATCTATTCTCCACAGTGAGCTACACACACTAAAACCTCAGAGCTACAATAATACAGTGGTGCAGTTCTTCAGTAGCCATTACCCTGCACTAAATAGGCATATTGATTTTAGAGGAAGCATTTATCCACAATCAAAGCAATTGCTGAAGTGCAATTATTGTCTTCCTCCCAAAATGTCTAAGCTAGCACAATGCAAAGTTTAAATACCCAGTCCTTTTTATTATTAAATGTGTTCACTACTGCTGAGCCTTTCTTTAGTTGCACTTGAATTAAATAATTCAAGATTGTCAAATAACAGGCTCAAATAGAATAATTTAATCGAAGATTATTAATCAAAGATTAATACAGCACTATACAGAAAGAATAGATACTTTACCACCCCCTGTAGATGGTAAAGAGAAAGTAGCTTAGTCCCAGCCTCTGTACCTGATGGAATGATGACAGTGTTTATTCCCACTCTAATGTTTCAACCCTCTTTCCTTTTGTAGGATGTGAGACAAAAAAAACTCTTTTTGGAGGGAAAAGTCCTTTTCAAGTTTAATTTTAACATGTGTTCTGCTTTCCTAATTACTGATGAAGTTCTTTTATGGGCCTCAGTTTACCTGAATGATGAGTAAAAAGGACTCTCTAACCCAGTCATTATTACAACGTAACAACTGACAGTTCTTAATGAGTTAAACACATCTTTCAATGAGTTATTTCCTCCATTACAGAACCCATCTGTAAAACAATTATTTCATATTGATCACCCAGTCCATAACACAAAACATCTGCCGTAACAAGTGTCTGTTATCAATCACCCAATTTTGTTTATAACATACTTTTGTAGACACTTTTATTAGTTTGAGAAGTCTTTTCCCTGGACACCTGCATTCCTGCAGACTTGGAGATGCTGAGGATAATTAGATACAGGTCAACACTCAATCACATACAAAATTCCTGAGTACATATCACTCACAGGTTAAGAACCAATGCCCTAGGCCTTAGAATTCAAACGAACTCTTTGTTAATATCATAAAGATTCTGGGAGAGTCATTAATATGCAAATGCATTTAATATACAAGAAAGTACTAAAAAGATTAATATTTACTAACCCTTTTCATGTTTGATCTGTAAACAAATGAATAAAAAATGAATGTAATAAATCATTGGTGACAGGTTCAAGAGAAACCTGCTGTTCTTTTTAACTGAATGCTAAATGAATATGGTTAAAGATATAAAAGGAATTTGGTAATGAGGGTACATTATTGGGCTGAACTGTTTGTAACCTTAGTGGTTCTTTTGTAAATTGTAATGAAAATCCGTTGCCTACTTTGTTGCACTGAAATCAGTATAATCAATTAAGCTGAACTCAGCATACACTTATCTTGCAGGTATTTACTTGTTTTGTGAGTGATTCATTTTTTGATGGCCCGTTAACTCAGGAGGAGCCAAAGATATTCATGTATCTTCCAGCAGGGGAGCCATGCTTTATCACTTTTGAGGATGAGTGCCTTATTCCCTCATGAGGCATATGAGATCTGATCCTGGGTGGCTTGCCATTGATTTCAATTACTGCAAGATCAGGTTTTTAAAGCCTGGGGAATATATTATCATCAGACCTATCAATGGATATTCAATCTCTCTCTAAATGACCATTAAGCAGATATAAAATATCTCCAGCTAAAATCTTCTTTCAATAAGAAAAATTGAAAATTGCTGATAAAGGTCTTTCCTCCCCAAGGGTCAGATGCCTTTTCCAGAGTCCCAGTATTAGATTCACTGGGAGATTTACAAGAGTGAGGTTTGTAGGATCGGGTCTATAATGATTTCCATATACAACTCCCAAGATGCAGCTGCTCATATTTTTATAGGCAGGCAGCTATTTCAGCACATCACATCTATTGTAAGATCCATATACTGGCATCCTGCAAAGTTCTTCTACCTATTTTCAAGGCCTTGGCTAAGGTGGTTTATTTCTCACTCCCAGATTGTCCCCGCAGTGGCTCAGCCATGAACCTGAGCTCTCTTCCATTTAACCCCAAAGGAATTTGTCCCCTCAGTGACCTGCTACAGCCCTCCTTCTACTCCCTAAATAATAGGAGTATGGGTATTCCCACACTTCTAAGCCTAGAGACTCTAGAGTCCTGCTCAGTGCAATGTCTGAAGAAGGTCATGAACCACTTTGAAAGGGACCTATCTGCTCCAGTGCAACCCCTGAACACCTAGGTTTCACATGGATAAGACGATAAGCTTCACATCTGCTCTACCCACCATTTTCACTTGAGTATCAGAAAAAAGTGTGTGAATTTCTTAAGAGAATCCTAAAATCCAAACTGATTGTATTTCTACTCCATTTAATTGGGTCATGGATGAGCATGATTCAGGAGTTTGTACTCCTTTGAGATTAAAACAATACATTGAAACTCTATAGAAATCTAATCTGTCAGCTGCATTCCCATCTTCACAGTGCTAGCCACACTTGATCAGATGACAAGACCTTCAGAGAACCCTGGAAACCTTCACATTTGGACAAGTACAGATTTGCAGCTATGAGCCCCCCACTAAGAAATACTCCTCAAGACTCAGATATTTTCCTTAGGCTTTCAAGGAATACCTCTACTCCTTCACAGCTGCCTTCCTGTCAATCTCAGTGTCTTCAAACTATTAATTCATGATGAGCTTGATTGTGCCCTGTAAGCACATTCTATATTGCAACACAGGAAATCTCAGGTACCATGCTCACTGCTACAATGCTCTATGGGAATAGCTTACTACTGAAAGAGCAAAGACTGTAAGTACGGGTCATGCAATGGTGGTGCATTAGTCTGCCATGAGGGAATAGTCACATTGGAGTCAATAGGATTACTCATGTGGGTAGAGGCTGATAATGTGCATGTCTTAGCAGAATTGCCAGTGCCGACTAATGCCACTGATAGAGCAGAATCCTTCCCTGAAATATAGAAACAGATTTCTTTTTATTTTCAGATAGATTATGCTGTTTATTGATTAGAATGATTAGATTAATTCTGCTCGCAATATGCTATACAGTAGAAATATCTTAGTCGGGTATCCATGTGAACAGCCTATTATCCCAATTACCTGGTATCTCATTCTCGGGTGCAATCCAGACCAGTGAGGGGTTGTGTTACCATCTACCCTGCAACCTTGGGTGCCTCACAATGCTTTGCTGTTGTAGCTCCCAAGCCACTCACAAACAGCCTAACAGCATCCAGTATGAGTGTCTGTGTATAGAAGTAGTCCTGGTCCAGCAACTTTGACCCCAGCAGCCTGGTTTGACCCCAGCAGTCGCACACTGATTTCCACCAGCCTTGGTGATTACTTGCAGGGTGACCCCAATACACTCCCAGTCCTGAATTTCCCCCCAAAACATGTGTTCTGCTCTGTTCATCCCTCCCATGGACAGTTCAGATGTTAGAGGTCCATTGCCCCTGTAAGGGATCAATATCCAACAGTTTGCTACTTTAAATGGAGTTACCCAAAAGCTCAGTTTAAGCACCAGCACTGGATTAGTTCTGATTAAAAAATAAAACAAGTTTATTTAACTACAAAGAGATAGATTTTAAGTAAGTATAAGGTATTAAAATCAGAAATGGATAAAAGAGAAATAAAGATAAACCGGTTTCTAGTAGCCTAAACTTAGAGTCATAGAGTCATAGACTTTAAGGTCAGAAGGGACTATTATGATCATCTAGACCACAGAATCTCACCCACCCACTCCTGTAATAAACCCCTAACTTATGTCTGAGCTATTGAAGTCCTCAAATCATGGTTTAAAGACTTCAAGGTGCAGAGAATCCTTTAGCAAGTGACCCGTGCCCCATGCTGCAGAGGAAGGCGAAAAAACCCCAGGGCCTCCACCAATCTGCCCTAGAGGAAAATTCCTTCCCGACCCCAAACTTAACAAATTAGACTTGGTTCAAGGTAAAATCCCTTACCACATGTTCACAGCAGTATTGCTAACCAAATTTTCATGTCAGGATCCTTCCCAAAGTCAAAAGGCTGATTCCTTTGTCTTCTCAGGTGAGAGAGCGAGAAAGAGATTGGGAGAGAAAAAAAGAGATAACCTGGGATGGTTTTGCCCCTCACTTTTATAGTCCAATCACCATTTGAAATGCATTTTCCTGAGGGTTACACCTAGATAAAGTTCCTTCACACTGTGAGGATGGAGACGTGGAGTCTTGTGATGACAGAGGTTCCGTGTTGTTTCTTGCTGAAATGCAGCTCGATCTGTTCCTACCCCACTTTGTTGCCAAAGAACAGCCACTTGACCAGTGATTGCCAATGAACTTCAATAACACCTGGCTAGAGGTGTCAGCTTGTCGTTTGTCTTTGAGAAACCAGTTTACCCCCTCTTTCTGTCTGAAGAACTCTGTTTACTACTTAAACATAAATAGAGGTTAACTCACATTTCTTTGTTTAGAATAGACCTGTGAAACAACTTCTACTTAGTCAGGGCTATGTGGGTTTGAACATGTGCTAACAACATCGTACAGAGGGAATTAATAAATTTATATATAATGTTGCTACACCCATTTTACCATAACATTATTGACCAGTGTGTAATTAATTTTCAAATGATATCTCACAAGGCATAATTTGTACAAAGATTGTTAAATAGTGTGTACAATGTGAATACAGGGTTGTATCCAGTATTGGATGGCTCTCCTAATTACAGCAGAGGGTCATTTAAAAAAAAAGTCTGAAAAGATTTTAAATGAGACCATCTACTGGACAATAATGCAATAATAAAATTACTTTCACTGCATTTCAGCTGAATTTGGTCTTTTTTCTTCTTTAATACAATGAGATTTGTGGTAAAAAACAATCCCATTGGTGTTCACAGTGGCACAGCTCTGCTTGCCATATCAATGGTAGATGTACTAGGAGTAGACAGAAACTCACACAATACGGTGTTTAGAATGTGTTGGAAGCCACAGTGCCTTGCCTACACCGGGGCTTCCATTGCATCTAGCCCAGTAGAGCCACATCTGTATTAGATTCAGTGAGAAACTTTTTCCAAAAGCCTCTAGTGTAAACAAGGGCATAATCCTTAGTTATCTTCTGGTTTACGTGGGAGCCTGAATTCTGCTCCCAGTTACACACAGGGTTGGACTGAGGAAATCTGGGGGCCTGAGTACATCATGACATGGGTCTCCTCATGGCTCCACAAGTGTGGTCTCACCCATACTTGCAGTGGTAATGGCTGGGGGCCCCCAACCCCCATAGACAGGTGAGGGCAGCAGCATGGGGAGTCCTTCCCTCCCTCTAGGAGCAGCATGGATCCCCTGTACCTCTCTGGAGAGGCAGGAGTGGCAGCCAAGTGCTCCAAGAATGTACCATAGCAGCTAGGTATATCTGTTTGTGTGGGCCTGAACTCACGGAATACTTCTTCTACTGACCCCACACAATCTTCTGTAGGATCCCTCCAACCTCACCCCAGCAGAGCAGTGGATCTTGGAGTTAACAAACCATTGAGATGCATGGGGCAGTGGACATCTCTCAGAACCATTGCTTCAGGTTTCCTGCAGACACTGGCAGACATCACTTAATTATCAGGTTTGGTTCATATTTTCAAGCTTTTCTTTGATAGTAGGAGAACTAACAACTTTTTTTTAATTTAAATGAAAGTTTAGATTCTGTTGTAATCACATGACTCCAGGAGCTGTGGGTTTAGGCATGGGCACAGGCTTATGTCTTTGTCCAGCCTGAGTTACACTTATAAAACCCCACTGACTTCAGCTTACATGGATGTAACAGATCACACTTCGCCTGGGACTTTATAATTTCACATATATTTAACAGCTAGTTAAGCAACACTTACCACCCTGAGCACTGTCTGAATGTAACCCCATTAGCAGAATTTATGCTAATATTGCACCTATTAAATAATAAGTCATTGACTCTCACTATCATTAGGTTAAATGGATATCAAAGGAGACATCCCAATTAAGTATGTTTTCGAAATATGTCCAACTAAGTACAACATACTGTATTAAGTAAAACATGTCACATCTTTTGGGCATCTGTCTGGTCCTCTTGCTTTCTTTAGGTTGCTGCAAGTTTCTACCTTGGGTATATCTAGAGCACTAGTATCTAAAGTCTCAATCCTCCAAAACTTTTCCCATATGCTTAACTTTAAGCACATTAATGAGCCACATTGAGTGAGTATCCACATGCTTAAAGTTAAGTATTTGCAGGATTATCCCTAAATGTTTCCACCTTTTCTTTTCTTTCATGCAGAAAACAAATGGACTTAAACAATCCAGGTCACAAGCCAAACCAGAAAAATAAATGGTCAAAGATACTTGAGTTTGAACTATAAAGAGGTCTCTCAGAACTGGTGTCCTGAGTCCTAGAGGTGCTGAGAACTCAAAACTGCCAGTGAAATCAACAGCATCTGTGGGTGCTCATCACCTCTGGAAATTAGTCCTATCTTCTTTAGACACTTTTGGATCTCCAGCTCCACATTTAGTTCTGCAGCTTCTGTTGACTCCAATAGGGGTTGCATTTTCTCATACCACAGCTCATGGATGTTAAGATCAGAAGGGACCATCATAATCATCTAGTCTGACATTGCAAGCCACAGAACCTCACCCACTCACTCCTGTAATAGACCCATAACCTCTGGCTGGGTTACTGAAGTCCTCAAATCATGATTTAAAGACTTCAAGTTACAAAGAATCCACCATTTACACTAGTTTAAACCTGCAAATGACCCATGCTCCATGTTGCAGAGGAAGGCAAAAAACCCCAGGGGCGCTACCATCTGAACTGGGGGGAAATTCCTTCCCGATCCAAATATGGTGATCAGTTAGACCCTGAGCATGTGGTCCAGACCCAGAAGCCAGACATCTGGGAAAGAATTCTTTGTATTAACTCAGAAGGGCTTTTCCTTCCCATCTAGTGATCAACCAATACACTCAGGTCTTTCTCCTCCTCTGTCACTTCCAACTGATAAGTCCCCAGCTTATAGCAAAAATTCTTGTTGTCAGTCCCTACATGCATGACCTTGCACTTTGCACTTTTAAATTTTATCCCATTTCTATTTTTATTATTCTAGTTTTCAAGGTCATCCACATTTTCTTGTATCTTATTACAGTCCTCATCAGTATTGGCAATACCTGCGCACTTTGTGTCATCACAAATTTTATTAGCACATACCCACTTTTTGTGCCAAGGTCATTAACAAAAATGTTAAATAAGATTGGTCTCAAGACCAAACCCTGAAGAACTCCCAATAGTAACCTCCTTCCAGTCTGATAGTTCACCATTCAGTATGACCCATTTGTAGTTTGCCCTTTAACCAGTTCCAGCTGAATTTGTCCCAATGTGTTTGGTGATTCACAGGCACGTGCTATAACAAGGTTTAAAAACAGAAGCTTATCAACTTGCAATTAAATTCCTATGGAGTCAATAGCCAGTACGACTAATTTTATATCTTCTATATAGTATATAGTGTATGTTTAAGTAATTTAGAGCATGATCCTGCAGCCATTCCATGTGCAAAACTCTCCATGACTTCAGTGGAAGATCTGAATGTTGAATGACAGCACAGATAGGCCAAGTCTACAAAATATTTGCATGTTCCACCAGTATTAACAAAATTAAAGAAAAATATGGTTTTATATTTGGCTTGCAAGTAGGCTTGCAAGCAGTTAATAGTTATCATGAAATATATAATCCTAAACATATTACTGTGTAGTGCCTACAGCATCTAATTTCCCTCAATTGGAGCCCTCTCTTTTTGAAGGATGTTTTTCCTCAGTCCTTTGGATCTTGTTACATGCCTAGAATATAATAATTTGGTTTGGATTGATTCTTGAAACAAATTATTGTATTGTACAGTTCTTTACTCATACTAAGTCACAACTTAAGCGAACAGGTTACTGTTGATTTCAAGAACAAGTACGATTGTAAGGGAATTTTTCTAAATCTATACAATTGTCTCCGCTAGCTTACAGTTTGAGGGAAGGGCTTATGGGATATAACTTTCCTGCATTTCAGAAGCAAATTGGGCCTTCATAAATTGAAAAACAACATGTATGCAATTAGGATTTTAAAAAAAATATTTACATTTAAAAGTAGATTATGTTTTGTAATTTTATTCATACTCTTTCACTGGTTATATCTCTCAGTAAATGTATTTCCTCCTCAGTCCATTTGCGTCTCCATTTGGCTGCTCAAAATCTGACTTTATTGATTAATTTTTATAGTACAGTTACTTTGAAGTTAGCACAGATATTTTCTTTGAATTCAAACATGGAATTTTTCAAAGGAAATCATTATTACTTGTGTCACCGTGTCTTCCAGATGTCACAATCAGATCATGGTCCCATTGTGCAAGGACCTATGCAAAATGTTATAAGGGCCAGTCCCTGCTCTGAAGAGATCACAGTGTGAAGTCATGATCTGGAAACACTTACGCACACGCTTAAGTCCTTGGAACTGTTCACATGCATAAAAAAAAGCACAGAGTGTTTACAATATTAGTTCCTAATTTACAATGTACTCTGGGCCTGATTGACCAGTATCTTGCATCTGGTGTAGTCATTTACACAAATACAAAATTGGTGTAAAAATCCTGTCACATCAGAATACAGTATTAGTATTTTACACCATCTTTGCCTCACACTTTGCACAAATATAAATGACTATATGGAGTGCAAAGCATTTTAGAAATGGACTTAAGGGTCACTCGATTACAATGTTCAGGATTTGGAAAAAAATAATAGAAAGACAAAACTACATTATATTTATTCATATTATTTTGTTTGTGACTGGCTTTGATTTTTTTTTCAGTAAATCTATCATTTCCCTTCAGTCAGTCTGAGCTGTTTTATAATGCCTCATTTGTGAATAATTTTTACAATACAAAGTTGACACTAGCATAATAGTTGTTTTTACTGGAAGCCAGAGTGATGTTTTAAATCCAAAAAGTATATATTGTTGTTCTGGTCCCTCTAAAGAACTTGGACCCACCTACAGCGTTTGGTGCAGATCTGTAAGGCTTCCAAAAATTGTAACTCATAATTTCCTTTCTAAGGGTAAGAGAAAATAAATGAGCTGGAAATCTGTTATAAGAAATGGAATGGAAATCAGTCTTTAACTTTTCCTTGCTTCCCTGCAATTAGGAACATGTGGATCTGAGATACGAATTCACTGCTTTTGCATGTAAAATATATAGGGCCTGTATCTAGTGCTGTGTGAATTTAAAAAAAAATTCAGCAACTGACCTCACATCAATTTTTATTGAACCATCAATGCTCATTTCATTAAGCTTGCAGGTCTGTGAGTAAACTAATCAAATAGAAAAAAATATTTTTGTGAATAAAAGTTAAATTGATAAGGATTCATGGCTATTTGTTACAACATTCATGAATCCTGAAAGTTTCATGGCTACTCCAATGACACTTTGTACTGAAAGTGGGTTATTCACTGTTGTGCTGTTTCACAGTCATTCTATCCCCAGTCAGAAACAATACAAAGTGACTTCAGTGACTAACCACACAACACAAATAATGAATAGCAAATGGCAGAAGCAAGCAGTTAGCAAACAGTAGGATGAAAGGTCAGAATCTAAAGTATTCAGTAACAGTAGGATTTTGCAGTTGGGACAGAGGGAGTGTGGACAATCAGGATGTAAGCAAGTGATATTATACAAAAGTTCATTATGCAAATCAGCTCCATATTTTAGAAAAACAGTGAAATGCACAATTTTTATGCTTCACATAGTCAATAATTTCTGAGATGTTAGCTGTCTTGCAAAGCAGCCCATTGTCTTTTCTATGAGTCTGTCAGTGTCTTAGGTTAACTCTGAATCAATAAACTTGAACACTAGTTCATTCAAATGGTCCTTAGTTAAGGTATTGGATCAATAGTCTTTTAACTAAACAACAGTGATCCATAGTTTCAGTAACTGTATAGGTTATGGCTGCCTTTCCTAGCCAGTATTTTCTCTGTTGCAGATAGTCAATAGATACCTGGTGTTTATCATCAAGTAAATATGGTAAATAGAGGGTAACTAATTGTTCAAGCTCACAGGATTTGAACTGGCTGAAATTCAGTCTATGCAGAAATAAAACTGGGGCAATTTTATTGTAAGCTTCAAATCTGTCATTTTGCTGCATGAGTAAAGCTTCCACAAATGGAAGAAATAATGAAGTCTCTAGTAAATCTTGGTTGGGGAAAAGGGAAAGCAATTCCCTAAAAATGGAAGTGTGTTTGCTCATACAACCTCTCAGCTTTCCAGAATGACAAGGAGGAGGATGCCTATCCATCTATCGTAGGTTTTATACTGCACCCAACATGGTAGTATCTGAGTGCCTTGCACACAAAATTAATACCAATAGTGAAGTCCATAGTGGACTTCTTTTCCTTTGGGATAAAAAATCTGTTTAGAGGGAAGGTTTTTGGTTTTAATCTTTTAGATATTATTATCTCTATTTTGGTGGGGTTTAGTGTGTAGAAGGGTTGTCAGTGTTGTGAGCACTATTCATATCAGAGAAACACTTTTATGCAGAGGAAGGTTTTGTAGTTTCCTTAAGATGGTCATATTTGCCTGAGTTCTCTAGAAGTTTGTTCCATAGCTGGATCCAAATTGTGGATCCAAGACCTTACAGTGGCATAAGAAGCCTGTGGAAGGACTTGAGCCCAGGACTGACGTGCTTATGGTAGCCTAAGCCACGGAGAAGGTGTGTAGCCACATTCTGGAGCAGCATAAGCCTGTGTATCATCTTCACATTTAGCTTCAGATTCAGAGAACTACAGTAATCCAGCCTGGGGGTGGCAAATACATGAATCACTTTGGCTAGGTTCTTTTCCAGGAGGAACATAGTTTCCTAGTGTGCTGGAACTGAAAGAAGGCATTTTTAGGTACCAGTGTTACCTGGCCAGGATTGTGTGGCTTTGTCCCACTCTGACAAATAGGGCTGTATATCTTCAGTGGAAGATGAAGACAATGTCTCAGCTAGTTCTTCAAAATGTTTCCCCTCTCAACTAATATCACTTCAGTTGTGCCTGGGTTTAGCGCTTCATCCAACAACTAATTTCCCGTAGGCATTCTGGCTTGTTGATAATGGTGGTGGTTGCATCAACTGAGAATTAAATGTCACTGCCATATTGTTTGCAGCTGAGCCCATGGCATCTCACACTCTCTCCCAGTGGTCTCGGGTACACACTGAAGCGAAGCAGGGATAATATAGATCCCTGCTGGACCCAGCAGGTGAGGTCCTTCAGAGAGGAGGAGCTGTGACCCATCACCACTCTGAGTTCTGTTGGAGAGGAGCACCTGGAGCCACTGTAGTGCTGGGTCATCTGTTCTTGCTATGTCATGTAGGAAGGTTAACAGTACCTTGTGGTCTACAGTATCAAAAGCTGTGTAGAGGTCCAGCAGTCCAGACTCCTATTATTCCCCTGCTTCCTGCCCTCCTTTGTTCAAAAACTCCTTTCTCCTTTTCTACTTCTTCAAATCCTTCCTCCCCTTTTGTCCCCCTTGCTTCTGCCTTTCTTCTACTGTTCAGTTCTGTGTATTGACTCTGTCAGTGCATTAGTTAAGGCCACAGGAGATCAGATGGGCTATGCATTCATTTCATGGATATGCCATATACATTGTTTCTCCCTGGTCATGGATCACTTGAGCCTACGGTGAACCATGACCTGGAACAAACATTTGTTTAGTGTCTAGATTAGTATTTACACTTGTGTTAGTTAACTTGAATTAAATCAATTAACTCAAATTACAACAGGATCAAAAGCCCTAGTATAGATAAGGCTTCTGGATCTGTGCAAATCACATCAGTTTCCTATAGTGATGTCTCCATTTGAAGAGGCAGGCTCATGTTCTCCCCTCCTCCTTAAGCCCCTGTCTGTAAAATACACTGTTAACAAGGGGAACATTTAAACTGTCCTCCAGAAACAGCCCTCTCACAGTGAACATTGTGAGATATCATCACTATTATTGCAGGTTCTCTCCCCGCAGCAGACCATGCACAGCACCATTTTGAACTCAATTCATGTTTGGGAGATTTCCTTTCACAACCAGGTTACAACATAGAATTAAAAAATACTGAGTTCTTATATTATAGCTTAGAATGTGCAGATGCTGGTGAACCACATGGGACAAGATGGGCAGCCACCACCTCCACTGTACTGAAATCCACCATTGAAAGTATATAGACAATATTTATTACTTTAAACCACGTATGTTTCTCCTTTGCCCTTATTGTGATTACTGGAAAATACTAGGTGTATTTTAAAGGGATAGTAAGAAGCATTGCTTCTGCACAGCCTTGTAAAGAGACAGCCAATGGCAGCATAGCTCTTTAGCAGACACTCTGCAAGGGAAGAGGGTGGGCAGTGCAGAGATGATGGGAAGTGGCACAGGAAGTCCAGGATTCTAGTGGGCTTCAGACAGTGTCTTGTGGACTTACTCAATATAATCATAGAATATCAGGGTTAGAAGGGACATCAGGAGGTCATCTAGTCCAACCCCCTGCTCAAAGTAGGAGCAATCTCCAGACAGATTTTTGCCTCAGCCCTCTAAATGGCCCCCTCAAGGATTGAACTCCCAATCCTGGGTTTGGGGGGGGGGGCAATGCTCAAACCACTGAGCTATCCCTCCCTTCCTCCCTTACAATGACTATGTATTGATGACTGAATGTTAAAAAAACAGTGTGAACCAAGGAAAAACATCATCATCCTACTATTAGTAAAATAATCACCAAAAGAATTTGGAAAAAAAATTTAAGATCACCATTCTCTCACTAAAAGTGCATTTTAGATATAGTTATTACAGTTTTTTCAGATGAAAGTGGCCCATGTGAAGCACATACTGTATGACTGTTGTTTGGTGACTCAGTCAGAGGCACAGGGATCAAATATATATGTTCTGGATACTTGTTCTCTGTCTATTCAAGACATGAGTTTGGAGTATTATATGGCATATAATGAAAAGGCAGAAGGATTTAACTCACTTGAGTAATCCTATTTCCAAACATCATTATCAGTAACTTCACAGCTGCTGTGTGGCTTGCTTATTAAACTAAAAATTAAGAAGAGAAATCTGTTGATGTCAGATTTATTCAGTGTGTGGAGGATTACAACATCTCTGGGTAACTTGGAGTGGGAGGATGGTTTTAACAGAAGGTTAGAATTTGACCATTATATAGCTTTTATTGCTTGTCACACTGCATTGTAGACTTGGCTAATGCAAGGGATTTTTCAGTAATTTTCAGAACTGCCAATGAGTTGAGATGTTTAAACAGTTTCTCTCCGTTAGTCTCATGTTTATTCCAACTACTCCTTCCTTTATCCAGTTCTCTCAGAGTCCCCAGTTCATCTTTACCCAGAAGAGGTCTGAAGCGCATGTTCAAATACTTTGCTGAAGTAGGGCTTGTGTCACCACCGAGGTACTCATTTTGTCCCTTCATTACTACATGTATTAGTGGATTACAGATCAGTCAGCTTAACTTCTGTACCCGGAAAGATAATGGAGCAAATATTTAAGCAATCAATTTGCAAACACCTAGAAGATAATAAGATGATAAATAAGAGTCAACATGGATTTGTCAAGCACAAATCATGTCAAATCAACCTGATAGCTAACTTTGACAGGGTAACAAGCCTTGTGGATGGGGGGAAGCGGTAGATGTGGTATAGCTTGACTTTAGTAAGGCTTTTGATACTGTCTCGCATGCTCTTCTCATAAACAAACTAGGGAAATACAACCTAGATGGAGCTACTATAAGGTGGGTGCATAACTGGTTGGAAAATCGTTCCCAGAGTAGTTATCAGTGGTTCACAGTCATAATGGAAGGGCATAACGAGTGGGATCCCACAGGGATCGGTTCTGGGTCCAGTTCTGTTCAATATCTTCATCAATGATTTAGATAATGTCATAGAGAGTACACTTATAAAGTTTGCGGATGATACAAAGCTGGGAAGGGTAGCAAGTGCTTTGGAAGATAGGATTAAAATTCAAAATGATCTGGACAAACTGTAGAAATAGTCTGAAGTAAATAGGATGAAATTCAATAAGGACAAATGCAAAGTACTCCTCTTAGGAAGGAACAATCAGTTGCACACATACAAAATGGGAAATGACTGCCTAGGAAGGAGTACTGTGGAAAGAGATCTGGGGGGTCATAGTGGATTACAAGCTAAATATGAGTCAACAGCTTAACACTGTTTCAAAAAAAGCAAACATAATTCTGGGATGTATTAGCAGGAGTATTGTAAGCAAGACACGAGAAGTAATTCTTCTGCTCTACTCCGCGCTGATTAGGCCTCAACTAGAGTATTGTGTCCAGTTTTGGGCGCCACATTTCAGGAAAGATATGGACAGATTGGAGAAAGTCCAGAAAAGAGCAACAAAAATGATTAAAGGTCTAGAAAACATGACCTATGAGGGAAGATTGAAAAAATTGGGGTTGTTTAGTTCGGAGAAGAGAAGACTGAGAGGGGACATGATAACAGTTTTCAAGTACATAAAAGGTAGTTACGAGGAGGAGGGGAAAATTGTTCTTCTTAACCTCTTAAGATAGGACAAGAAGCAATGGGCTTAAATTGCAGCAAGGGCGGTTTAGGTTGGACATTAGGAAAAACTTCCTAACTATCAGGGTGGTTAAGCACTGGAATAAATTGCCTAGGGAGGTTGTGGAATCTCCATCATTGGGGATTTTTAAGAGCAGGTTGGACAAACACCTGTTGGGATGGTCTAGATAATACTTAGTTCTGCTTTGAGTGCAGGGCATGGGACTAGATGACCTCTCGAGGTCCCTTCCAGTCCTATGATTCTATGATTCTACATTAACCTTCCTCTGGAGTAAAAAATACTTTAAAAAAAAAGAATATCCCAAAGTAGCCATCTAGACATCTCACTGAAGCAGGAATGGAGAAATTGGTTTGGGCTGTGGGGATCTCTACTTAATGTCTCTGACCTGCTCTCTGAGGGTGAAGTCCTGGAGATCAAGGCTGTTTTAGGTTTACCAAACTAGCCCTATTGGGCTAGATCTTCTGGCCAAGATATACTTAACACAGGACTGAAGCAATAGGGCTTTGCCACATTTGTCACTCTCTGATCCTGACGCCGGCCAAGAGCCAGTTGAATCACAAAGTGCAAACTAGAGTTATATCCAGCTAATGCTTGCCCCAAGAGACATTTTGGAAGCCTATTATCACAAGAGTGCATGCTCTGACCAGGTCTCCTATTTTCTACCACATTCCCTATGCTGATGGCTAGGGGGGGATGGCGTAGTATCATTGCACCAGCCAAGGATTGCCGCATCACTGGGGGAATGCTCAGGAAGTCAGTTATGTAGGCTTTATGATCCCTTTGCTCCCCCAGAGTTGAGTTGCTCTAATGGAGCAGAATTGCTATGGTCAAAGGTGGACTGGCTCTGAAGGGGGCATTTTTTAGGCAAAAGTCTCAGGAGGGAAATTGTTATTAGGAGGAGGGGAGGTTACACACTATCCTCCACTACTCTCAGGTTGCAAACTGTGGTCCTGTGCTAAGAATGTGAGCAGAGGGGCATTACTGGAAAGTCAGAAGGAATTTTTCAGTGGTTAGAGAAGGGGGTCATGGTCATGGAGTGGGCATTTATTCACCCAGCTCTTAAGTGGGCATGGTAAGGGCAGGATAGGCAGAGAAGGGCAGTTATTGAGTGAACAGCTGTTAGAGTACCAGAGCTGATAGCTCCCCTCCTGAAACAACATCCACTCTACTGTGGTGGGATGGCTATTTAACCATGTGTCAGTCTCCTCCAGCCACAATACACAGACAAATGAGCCTGAAGAGAAGGAATAGGACTCCCGCCTTTGAATATCGGAATCAGCACAAAGCAGGTGGAATGGGGGCTAGGGTTGGCCCTTCATCTTTAGTCAGGAACCTTTTTTTTTTTTGATTCAGTCATCTCAATTAATGATGTTCTTGGAAAATACAATCTGTTAGTGGTGAGAGTCTCATCTCTGGTATTTGAGTGATTTGAGAATTGAATGATAATTTTGTAATGATTTCCTCCCTCTGGAATGTCAGATAGAACATTTGTTGCCAGCAGAATTTTGAGTTTTTAAAAACAAATCAAATATAAAAAATAATCTTCTCTCTGAAAAAGAGGTGATTTTTATTTTTTTAATAGAGAAGGGAAAAGTTATAGGAAGGAAGCTCTAAAGTTGGAGAAGACTTTTAGTTTTCCTAGAAGGAACAATCCTGCATTGACAAAGGTGCACTGGATGATCTAATAGATCTTTTCCATCTTTAACATCTATAATTCTTCCATGATTCTACAGGAATAGTATAAAGATATGTAAATAATGTCAAGATTCTGTGTGTTCAATATTTACAAGAGAGACAAGGTAGGTGAGGCAATATCTTTTATTGAACTAATTACTGTTGTAAGAGACAAGTTTTTGCACTTCACAGAGCTTGTCATCTGTGTGCAGTAAAAGATACTACCTCACCCACCTTTTCTCTCTCACATCTTGGGACCAACATGGCTATAACAAAACTGCAAACAATATTTACGAGTCAAACATTGTACTGTGAAATCTGGATATACGACAGCTCTGTCTATACGTTTAATCACATTTGAGGAGTTGACCCAGGAGCAAGCTGGAACAAAAGGTTTAATTTCTAAGATATATACAATTTTGACTGACAAAGATGTTGATAAGAAAACAACCCAGATGAAATGGTGGGAGAGATTTGGACAAAGACACTGATCTGGATGAATGGCTCTCAATGTGGGAAAGGGGATAAACATCCTCAGCATGTGTAGCTCATGAAGAAATTTTTTATAAATTGTTGTGTTGACTCCAGTTAAGATGCATGTTTTTGCTACTAGGGAGACACTGTTGGAAGAATGGAGGGGAACAGGAAATATACTTGCATATGTGGTGATTGTGTCCAGGAATTAGACAGTTTTGTGAGGAAATTATTAAAGAGATTGATCTTACAACCATATGCTTGCTTCCTAGCGATTGCCTGAACACTTACCTAATGCTCCAATAAAGGAGCTACATTTTAAACAGAATAACAAATTAATGTATTTGTTATTGTTAGCAGCAAGACTTTGTATAGTATATTATTGGAAAAATCTGATTTCTCCTATGGAATTGTGGTATAGCAAAATACGGACAGTCCTTGTAATGGAAAAATGTTCACACCAAGTACATATGCAAGAGAAGTGCCAAAAAGAAGATAGGTATTTAGAAATTTGGCCACCCTTTTTAGCATACACAGAAGAGACCGGTTCGCCAGCCAGCAAGCCACAATCTTTAGCTAGGTTCTCTGATCCTGAATAAGTAATAAGAAATGTATGATGTAGTATGTTAACGTTTTATTAGGAGTAATTTGGATGGTCAACTGTTTGGTTTTGACTTGCTTGTCTACCTTTAATATATTGACTGTTATAGTTTAACGTAGTTTATTTGCTGTGAATTCCTGTCAGATGCATGCATGGCAGCATTCTACAGAAACTAGTACAGCATGAGTGTTCATCCTCTGCAGCTCTGCTCCTGCTTATTGCTGACATACAGCATATAGCATCTGATTAGGACTGTTCAATTTATTTTTAAAATTGTTCCTTAAGCGGCGCCTTTTTATACCATTTATTTTTCCTATTACAATTTCAACCCTGAGATTGTTATTCGGCACAAAGATTAATTATTCTGTGGAAGTCCCCCACCCTCCTTTTTTTTCTCTTGTAAATCTATTGTCATGGAAATACTTCACAAATAATCATTCTAATGTATTCTCTTGATCCCTGCAAAACAAATTTCAGTAAGAAGAAACATGCATAGGTCTAAATCTTTCAATGAAGTCGAGTAGGGCAGAAATGAAGGCTTGCATCAGCTGCAACATGGTAGTGCTACTTCTCAGGAGGTTTCCATGGTCCAAAGAGGAATCTGCAACATCTGCTGTAGCAGAAACTGCTCTCCAAAAACGAAGCATGTTTGGCATCAAATGGAGACATTCCTGCTTCAAATCTTTCATTTCTGATATTGGCTGAAATTAAGGCTCATTCAATTGGAAGAAGGTCTTCTACTTCTTAGGTAAAAATACAGGTATATAGAAGAACCGCTCATATGAAATTGTTAGGGAGACACATACTGGCAATTGACATACAGGGGTCAAATTTTCACAAATAGCTTCCTAAATCACACCCACAATTAGTTGACAAACTTTTTGCTACACCTGCATAGTTCCACCAATGTGCAACTGCCTCACTATTTGTACAATCAAAATTTGTGTATGCGAGTGTCTATTTTTGTATTTAAATGTAGATTATATGGGCTCCATGTCCCAGTGTGAACATTTCATAACTGACCCTTAGCTCAAACCCAAATGTCTTCAAGTTCACACAATCTACAAAATATATATTCCAATGCAGTGTTTCAGTATTAATTGCATGCATAGCATATCGACTGTTTGAGCATATGCCCATTATTTCACATTTTTCATATGTCATATTAATTTTTTGTTTGTTTTATGAATATAGGGAATACAATCATTAAATATGGTCATATATCAGAAGTTAATTTCACATCTGCGAATTCAGAGCAGCCAGTTTGTCTACAGTGGGCATTATTGATGCCTATGTGGTAATTCAGATACCCTAATATCTTAACTGAGGTGCCCAAGTTTGAAAATCAGGGGTGAGTCTGTATGAATGCCTTTTCTTGTTGTTGACACAAAGAGATGCCTTTTACTATATTGTCCCTTTGTGAATGGCAGTGATTCTCAAAAATGAAGCAAAAAGGGCTAAATCCCACTTCATGGTGTATTACTGTGTAAGAGGATGGTGGAAGAATGTACCAAATCTGCTCCCGCACAAGAAACAGAGAAGAATCAACAAAACACCAGAAAAGATGGTCTACTATGGCTGTGCTACATGCCTTGTGGAGGCATGATCTGTGGGATACAGAGTGTGCCCAGGACCCAGGCAATTAATGCACATATTGTAATGAACAGCAGACCCAGTATCGGAGATGCAGGAAAGTACTCGCCATATCATGTCTCCTCCATTTTCCTGTAGAGCTCTAGCATTAGGTCTGACCTTATTAAATATCTTCATTAATAACATAAAGAGAGGGATTAAACATCCCATCAATGAAATTGACATATAATATTGAAATGGGAGGAGTTGTAAATACCAGGGAGGACAGAAAAATAATACAAAGGGAGAGATGAGTAATATGGGCATAAGGTAAACAAAGTGAGTTTGGAAAAAAATGAAAGCTGATACAGATGAACAAAAAATTGGAAACACAAATGTTCAGTTGGAAAGAAAAACCCAGAGAGCAATCATGCCAAAAGAGATTTAGCATTTAAGTGAACATTAAATTAGACTTTAGTTTTTAATGTGGTATGTCAACCACAACAATAACATCAAGTTAATGCAATGTTGGTTTCCATAAGCCAGGGCATCATGTCACAGAGCAGGAAGGTAATAATGCATCTCTATCCAGAGTGGTGTGACCACACTTGGAACAATGCATTCATTTCTGGGCACCTCATTGCAAGTAAGATCATGATAAATTGGAGAGTATTAGTCCTATGGTTATCAAAATGTGCAGCAGCTAGTGAAATATATACCCATTAGTGTGCATCTACAGTTGTGAGTGTACGTGGTTACATGTCAAGTATCAGAGGGGTAGCCGTGTTAGTCTGAATCGCTTGCATCTGAAGAAGTGAGGTTCTTACCCATGAAAGCTTATGCTCCCAGTACTTCTGTTAGTCTCAAAGGTCCCACAGGACCCGTGGTTACATGTGTGTGCTAGTGCCATAACCCCTTATTGTCCACATTTAAAGCCCAGAAGCACATTCCTGAAGGACAGTGCAGTGCACAAAAACTAGCATGCATGAGGGATGTGAATAGGTACACAACTCTTCTGTGGCATGGCCCCATACTAATTTTACAGTGCAGTGTGGATGGGAGGAAGGGATTTGTACCAGCTCATAGGTATCAATAACCCTCCAGGGCCATTCCTACAATGCATTGATCCCTTTAATTCCTGACCCTTACTCAAGGTGTAAAGATTCCTGACCATCCCCCTTGCCAGAGGTAGTAGAAACCAGTGCTGAGCACTTCAGAACAGTTTTCTGCGGAAGTCTATTGGTCAGTACAGGTGATCATTGAGCGTGGTGGACGGAGCACACACGGGTGCTAATCAAGGTGTAGTCAGAGTACACCATCCTCCATCACTTTACCTGAGTTGGCAGAAACATTCACCTGTACCAGGAGATTTCACAGAGGCTGGAGGAAGTGGTCATTCACCAGACTCCATCCCAGTGCTGCGAAGTACCTCAGGATCCTGTACCATAGAGTGAAGGACTCCAACCATCACTCCAGGAGGGGACCTAGCACATCCCCATGCTATAGTGAGCTGGACTCGGTGCTTTCTAGGAGCTGTGAGTATGGAGTTTGAAGTCACAAACTACTCAACCCTGCCGGCCTTATCATACAAAGAGATGCTGATAAGAAGCAGGGTGAGAAGGCGGTGGAGACCTCAGAGAAATTCCTGGAGGAAGCCCTGGGAGACATGGAAGAAGAGGAAAATATGATTTTGCACCTCTATCCAGAGGACCAGGTTGAGGAATGCCCCTGAAGAGCCTGAGGAGAAAGAGCCACTGCTGGAAGCAGAATCGATGCTGGGAAGTTTTACAATGGACCCCCACCCTCCCCAACAATAGGCCCTCTTGCTCTGGTGCTACATGCATCAGCCAGTCCTCTGCACCACCACCACACCACACCCCAGCTTCACCCTGACATGGTCCTGGAGCAACACATGGCTTATTGAAATGCCATGAAACACTGCAAAGCGTTTAGCCGAAGCTATACCAGATTATTAATGAACAATCACTGTGCCCCATGTCTGTGCATTTCTTGGCAACCACTGACAGCAATAATTCTTGGACCACAAAAATAGGGGGAATGGAGGACTGGATGAAGGAGGAAAGGAGGGGGTATGTTTTAAAAAAGCCTGAGTGGGGAAAGCAGAGTCTCATGATACTTCATGGAAAGATCCAACACTGCCCCTTTCTTGCCCCATCTCCATCATTCCCTCCCTTTATGAACAGGAGCCGTGCAAAGCAGGGTTGGGCAGTTGGTGGCTGGTGTGTGGGCCTGCCTAGGTATGGGAAGGGAAAAGGGAACTGCTTGGTTGTCCAAGGAAAGTCAGAGTGGTCCTTTCTCCCTGTGACCTTTTCAAATGTTTTGAATTATTCCCAGTCCCTGGGGTGTGTCCTCTCCCTGCACTAAGCCACTCTGCAGAAACCGAGAGAAGCGGCGGAAGGGGGCAGTGAAACATCCACTTCAATGGTTGCACAAACACAATGCCATGTCCCTTAGCAGCCGAGAGGCAACTGGCTTTTGGTGTTAATCCAAAACTTCAGGGAAGAGAATGCACTTCTGGAGTCACTCTTTGTTTCCATGCCCCTTTCAATGCTGTTTGTTGGACTCACAGGCCAGACTTTCTGGTGATGTGGGATGGGAGCAGCTTGGGGGTAGGTGGATGTTTTCTGTGGTTTTCTGATCCTCTTCCATGGGCATATATACAGTCAATTTCCTCTTAAATTGCCATCCACTCCTGTAAGCATAATTCAGCAAACATTTGTGTAGCAGAAATTCAAGTTGGTTCTTCGGGTTTAATGTCAGGGCAAATGTGCTTGGTACACCTTTGTGGCTCACCAAACCCCTCCACTCAGCAATGTGCAGTAGGATGATCATAGGGAGAAACATTTTTCTGGCATACTTGGTGAGTGTCCTCCTCAGGCCTGGAAAGCCACTTCTCTTTTCTATTCTGGTACCCTGAAAATGATTATGTTCTCCAAATGTTGGCCAGCCTTTAAAGAATCATAGAATCATAGACTTTAAGGCCAGAAGGGACCATTATGATCATCTACTCTGACCTCCTGCACAATGCAGGCCACAGAATCTCACCCACCGACTCCTGTATCAAACCTGTGTCTGAGCCATTGAAGTCCTCAAATCATGGTTTAAAGACTTGAAGGTGAAGATAATCTTCCAGCAAGTGCCCCGTGCCCCACACTGCAGAGGAAGGCGAAACCCCCCCAGGGTTTCTGCCAATCTGCCCTGGAGGAAAATTCCTTCCCGACCCCAAATATGGTGATCAGCTAAACCCTGAGTATGTAGGCAAGACTCACCAGCCAGACACCCAGGAAAGAATTCTCTGTAGTAACTCAGATCCCACCCCATCTAACATCCCATCACAAGCCATTGGGTATATTTACTGCTAGTAGTCAAAGAAGAATTAATTGCCAAAATTAGGCTATCACATTATACCACCCCCTCCATCAAGCTTAGTCTTGAAGCCAGATATATCTTTTGCCTCCACTACTCCCCTTGGAAGGCTGTTCCAGAACTTCACTCCTCTGATGGTTAGAAACCTTCATCTAATTTCAAGTCTAAACTTCCTAATGTCCAGTTTATATCCATTTGTTCTTGTGTCCACATTGCTACTGAGCTTAAATAATTCCTCTCCCTCCCTGGTATTTATTCCTCTGATATATTTATAGAGAGTAATCATATCTCCCCTCAGCCTTCTTTTGGTTAGGCTAAACAAGCCAAGCTCTTTGAGTCTCCTTTCATATGACAGGTTTTCCATTCCTCGGATCATCCTATTAGCCCTTCTCTGAACCTGTTCCAGTTTGAATTCATCCTTCTTAAACGTGGGGGACCAGAACTGCACACAGTATTCCAGATGAGGTCTCACCAGTGCCTTGTATAGTAGTACTAACACCTCCTTATCTCTACTGGAAATACCTCGCCTGATGCATCCCAAAAGCGCATTAGTTTTTTTCATGGCCATATCATATTGGCGGCTCATAGTCATCCTGTGATCAACCAATACGCCGAGGTCCTTCTCCTCCTCTGTTACTTCCAACTGATGCCTCCCCAGCTTATAACAATAGTTCTTGTTATTAATCCCAAAATGTATGATCTTGCACTTTTCACAATTAAATTTCATCTTATTACTATTACTCCAGTTTACAAGGTCATCCAGACCTTCCTGTATGATACCCCTGTCCTTCTCTGTATTGGCAATACCTCCCAGCTTTGTGTCATCTGCAAACTTTATTAGCACATTCCCACTTTTTGAGCCGAGGTCAGTAATAAAAAGATTAAATAAGATTGGTCCCAAAACCGATCCCTGAGGAACTCCACTAGTAACCTCCCTCCAGCCTGACAATTCACCTTTCAGTACGACCCATTGTAGTCTCCCCTTTAACCAGTTCCTTATCCACCTTTCAGTGTTCATATTGATCCCCATCTTTTCCAATTTAGCTAATAATTCCTCATGTGGAACCGTATAATAAAAAGATGACTTGGTAATGTTACCCCTGATGGAACCAATCCCCACCCCAAACGATGCATCCATTCACATTCCATAAACATTACAACATTTAAATAAAAGTAATGCAGGTATATTATCATTTTTAACTTTATCTCTTTCCTTGTGGGCTGCAAAAGTAGTCTGAAGGGAGGAAGCTGTAACAGCTGCATTCCTGGGATTCTAAAAAGTATAAATATTGTGGCCTTCAACAGCACAGTTGTGTTACATGGGGAGATTAAGATACCTTCCAAGGAAAGATGAAGTATAATGCTACTCTTCTATTTGACTTGGCAGGACATTCAAATGCTGAAAGGGAGACCATTCTGGTGGTAGGGCAGGAGCAACACCACAGAGATAGAAGAGGAAGACACAGACGGACCCTGGAAGACCTGTTATTTGGCATAGCTAGGAGAAATCCGATGTAGGTATCCCAGTAAGTTACTGTTCACATCACTTGTGTGTGCAGCTTTCTCTCCAGGTATAACCAACATGTATTAGGGATGGACTCACAGCACATGATTATGATTTCTGTTATATGTGGTGTCAAAGAAATGTAGTGAATTCTGTCTCTCCCATACCCCCATCTCTCCTCCTGCCATGAATTTCCTAATGTTAAAAAACTCCACCAAAAACAGGGTTCTTTACAATGAACTAAGATGTGAAATAACCATTGCAATCCAAAGAACCAGAACGGAAAACAAGATAAGCAAAATGTAATGTCTTTTTGGCTTTGTTATAGACTTCGTTGACAATATAGACAAAGGAAACAAAAGTTAATTAACAGTCAAAATATCTGACACTGAGTGGTGAATTTATGACCCTTCCTCCCCCACCCCTTCCAAACAGTCACCATTGGAAACCATGGGAGTAATCATTCATAGCACCTGATCAGTGTGGAAGAAATTGTATGGAAGAAATGTGTGAATTCCCTCCAAAAACCTTACAGAACTTTTTTCTAAAGTAAATTATCAATGCTTAAGTGCCCCCCTAACAGAGCAACCCCAAACAAAGCTATTCATGGATAACAAAAACTTTGCTCAGTAATGCCCCTAACATTCATTAAAACTCCCCTCATGACAAAACCACAGCCAAAGGTGATAAACTTGAAGGCTCTCCCGCAGTTGTCTGTTTTTAGTTTGTATGTTAATGCCAGCTGCAGGGTCTCCAAATCCACTCAGGTGTCTCCCAACAGAAGTATGTGGCAATGGTCTATTGAACTTTTCCAGCAGCACCATAGCATCCGAATAGTGTCTCGATACACAGTCTCAAGTCACCTTCTGGGTCCCCACTATTCCATGATGTACAAGAACACAACATCATGAATTTCCCTAGGTTGCCATAAACCAGGAGCTCTGTGCACATAGGTGGGATCTGGCTACCATACAAGCATTGAAAAACATGTGTCTCCTTTGCCCCCTCTCTGTGTAAGTGTAATGGGTTGGGAACTGCACCTTGGGAACTGCCAACTGATGTGCTGAGACTACCCCTGAGCCTGTTTCCCCTGGCAGCTCACAACTTCAGTGCCCTGTCTGGTTTGAGACAGACACGCTAGCCTGCTGCAAACCCAGACCCAGGTCTGAACCACATCACCTAACAGCTGCAGGCTTAACTGAAAATGGCTTAAGAAGTATTCCTGTCTTCAACACTTAGATGCCCAATCCCAATGGGGTCCAAACCCAAATAAATCCATTTTACCCCATATAAAGCTTGTACAGGATAAACTCATACATTGTTCGCAGTCTCTAACACTGATAGAGAGATATGCACAGCTGTTTCCCCACCCCAGGTATTAATACATACTCTGGGTTAATTAATAAATAAAAAGTGATTTTATTAAATACAAAAAGTAGGATTTAAGTGGTTCCAAGTAATAACAAACAGAATAAAGTGAATTACCAAGCAAAATAAAATAAAATTCGCAAATCTAAACCTAATACAGTAAAAAAGTCATTACAGATAAAACCTCACCCTCAGATGTTTCAGTAAGCTTCTGTCACAGTCTGGATACCTTGGTAGTCTGGCAACAATCCTTTCCCCTGGTACAGCCCTTTGTTGCAGCTCAGGTGGTAGCTAGGGGATTCCTCATGATTGCAGCCCCCTTTGTTCTGTTCCACCCACTTATATATCTTTTGCATAAGGCGGGAATCCTTTTTCCCTCTCTGGGTTCCCACCCCTCCTTCTAAATGGAAAAGTACCAGATTAAAGATGGATTCCAGTTCAGGTGACATGATCACATGTCACTGTAAGACTTCATTACCCACTTGCCAGCACACACGTATACAGGAAGACTTACAAGTAAAACAGAGCCATCTACAGTCAATTGTCCTGGTTAATGGGAGCCATCAAGATTCCAAACCACCATTAATGGCCCACATTTTGCATAATTACAACAGGACTTCAGAGTTTATATTTCATATTTCTAGTTCCAGATACAAGAGTGATACATTTATACAAATAGGATGATCACACTCAGTATATTATAAGCTTTCTAATGATACCTTACAAGAGACCTTTTTCATGAAGCATATTCCAGTTACATTATATTCACACTCATTAGGATATTTGCATAAAATCATATAGAGTGCAACATCACAGTAAGTATTCCCCTTTAACCTCACATACGTTGTGCAAAGCACAGCACACCACAATAATCTGAACCATCTTGGTCACACTGACATCCAGACAGGTCTGGAGGCATTGCCAATGAGCTTTCAAGTGCCCAAGTGGGCACTCCACCACCATTCTGCGGCTACTCAGTCTGTACTTGAATTCCTTTTTGCGGGGCAGGGGGTTGGTGACCTTGAGATATGGCTTCATGAGCCATGGTTAGAATGTGTATGCGGGGTCCCTCATAAGAAATGTCAGCACAGAAACACCATACATGATCATGTCATTTCAGGGGAATAAAGTCATTTCATTCCCCCTGTGATACAACACCAACCTCCTAACCACCCTGGTGTCATGAACCTTTTCAGTTCATGTATTCACTGGCCCCTTTCGGTGGGCAAAGTATAAGGATATGTGTTCCATCGATGCTTCCCCCCCTCCCTTTGGAAACCTCATCCTCTGAAATCTCACAGTAATTTCAGAGACTTGGGTTATGGCAATCACCTTTGGGTAGATCACAGTCTTGACAGTCCGGGATCAGAGGCAGTAGTCCATCCATGCCCCACCATTGCAATCCTAGCACTCAACACATCTATTCCATGGGACCCGAGTGGATTTTCATTCCCTCTCTGAGTCAGCCATCTTTTGCCATCTTAAATCTCTCTGGACTGATTCTATCCAGTATCAGTAACTGTACCTCATGAACATTTGTTCCGTGAGCAGCGGCTGAACCACATCTTCATGGGCTTGCTCCATATCTCCACTGCAGTTTGGCAGAAGGAAGAGATGAGCAGGTGCTGCCATCATCAAATGCGTGAAAGCAGTGACCAGTACAAGGTGTTTCCCGGAGTGTTTCCTATGATGCACAGGACTCTTGCATACTGCCCCTTATCTGGAAGCATTACCATTGCAAACAAAAAAGGGGTAATGTGGAGGCAGGTATATGCCTGTGCACAATGTGCACCCATTCCCTGCTCAGTATACGTGGACACTCGACACGGGTATGGGATACATGTGCTAGCACAACACAGATAACTACCCAGGGAAGCATTGATATGTAGACATAGCCTTGTATTCCTAATTGATTCACGAATATGGAGATACTTGCCATTATGCTGACAAAACATCTTTTTTTAAAAAACACATTATGATGCTTTTTCATTATAACAATTTGAACAAGCATGAATTCCACACCTTTCACATTATTTCTCTCTCAGTGTCACCAGTTTGCTGCCCATGTTGCATTAGTTTATTTTATTTCCTGGAGCTAAAGTCTATAAACACAATGCTATGGCATAAAGAGTGGATTTTTAGGGCTTTTTTAAGTTTTTGGTTTTGATTTTTTTGTTAAGGAAGGGAAGAATAGGGCTTGACGTATATTGAAAAGGCACTCTAAATGTAAGATAGGGCATTAAAAGAGTGCTAGAGTATAGAGTGGGCAAGAGACAAATGGAGCCATCATGAGAATTTTTGACAGAGATGTAGGTGGGAGGAGATGAGCAGAGGTTGGAAAACTCAGAATTTGAGGCTATAGTTCAAGAAAGCACTTAAGCACATACTAAGTCCATCCCTTCTTAGTTAAGTGCATGCTTAAGTCCTTCTACAGGATACTTTTGTGAATTGAGCCTTGAATCTTGAACACACTGATAATGTAAAAGACCAAATACACAAAATGTCCACTATGCAACTATGCTGTAGCTGTCTTAAAGTAAGTGTAGTTATTTCACGGCTGTTCAGAGGAAAGTACATCTGTATTTTGAACAATAATTGTGCCTTCCTAAAATGGACATGGTTAAGTCTAGAATCTTCTAATGAAATTCTAATTTCATTTTTATTTGGAATGTTCTTGTATTCAGGTTGGTAAATATTAAATTATTGATGTATGTAGAATCTAGACATCTGAAGTGAAACTATTGCAACATTTCCAATAACTAAGATTAAAAAGTAAGTTGAGTAAAAACAATTCACAAGCTTTATTATAGAAAACCATAGTTAAACATTCCTAATATTTTTTCAATTACCTAGTGGTCTTTATAGAATTTTAAAATATTGACACAAGTACATGTTGCAACATTATAATTGCCATATATGTCAACTTTTAAAATGTCTTTAATTCTAAAACCTGGAACAAAATCAATGGAACTTTAATACAGAAAAGCATAATGGAATAATAATAATTGGATTGATTTTGAACGGATGATGTAGCCTTCCATTTTCTCTGCTTACCTACTACTGTTTTGTTTGTTTGTTTATTACACAACTTAACAAAGCCCTCCTAGTAAAGGTTATGTAGCACAGAAAGTGATTGCAATAGCGTTTCTTTAACCTCAAAAGGACTGGGTCCAAAATTTGCCATGCACTGTGCTTGTCCACACACTGTCCATTTTCAGTTAGTGCTCTGAGTTCCTTGCTCTAACTAGTTACAGATTAACACAGGGCCAGAATCTCCACATACAGAGATTCCTTTCTGTGTACAAATCTCCACTTTCTTATATAGAAAAGATGAGAGATGAGATATTTCCTTAGCGGTTTCCCCCTTACTCCACAACCCAGAAGTTGACATTTGTGGGCAATGGATCTACATGTAGTTAGGAGGTCATGGGGGGATGGATATCATCCATTCCCTGTTGTATCCAGTGGTGATCAGAAAGGAAAGTTAATACATCCAGAGATGAAGTTTTTGAAAACTCCCCTAAAAGGAAGGACCTAGAGCTACAGAATGGCTAGGAATGGGGTACACTTTATCTGCCTGCCTGCCTGCCTCACTCCACACACACATGAAAACATGACATATAGTAATCTTTCAGATATCCCGTGTGAGCTATTTGATGCAGCAAAGCAAAAATACTTTATAGGAACTGCACATTACCATGTCCAATCAAAGTTGTAGGGAAAATGTACATAGGCAGAAGATAATGATCCAAACTGGGGATTTGCCCTGGAGACTCAAATTTATGAGTGGGATTTTCAAAAGTGGCTAGTGACGTATGCTCCTAAATACTTTAGATGCTTTAGAGAATCCCACCCATCACTCCTACTCATGTGAAAAGTTCATTGGGAATCCTTAGTATATGTTCACACAATCAGGCCTTCTGTGTTGCATCATATCTGAAAGATGGCTCCTCCAGCAACACGGTACACTCTAACACCAAGGTGAGGAATACCTAGCACCTGGAGGGAAGAATGCTACCTAATATTTAGGTTTTCCTTCAAGGCTTCCGATTAAGAAGCCATGACTGATGCTGTTTAACTTGTAAGAGTTGATGGGAGCAAAGATGTAGATTTAAAAGTCGTCAAAATTGAAGGTAGCTCATTTTTAAAGGCTTTTTACTTTTAAAAATAAAATTGACGGTCATTTTGAAATGAAAAGTCACATTGAACTGAAAAATCAAACATGTTTAATTTCAAAAATGTCAAAACAAAACGTTTTGACTTTTTCCAATTTCTCCCCTCCCCCAATACTAACAAATTTGCAAATCATTTTGGTTTTGTTGAATCTGCATTTTTCAGTGAAAAAAAGTTTGGGTGAAAACAATTCACCAAGCACTAATCAGAATACATTTCCCAAATGAATTGTCTTAATGCTTCTTTTCCTAAGAGCACTTTTACTTTTATGCCATCCCTATTTTCTTCTGACTTTAATAGTTCGATTACAACCTGCCACTTACACCTGCTTCTGTTCTAAGGTAAAGAACGTTGTAACAATGATTGTGAATTTTTATCATTATGACAGTATGACTTGTAATCTGGCTTGCTAAAACTGGGGAGTTTTTAGTAGAGATAAAAAGTCATCTCTGTCAAGCCTTGCAGCTCTAATTTATTGATATTTTATAAGAAACCATATATGTTTGTGGCTCAGTTGTTTTTGGAAATCAGAGGGTTAAAAAAAGATTGTCACAAATATGCCTGTGTCAGATCCTAAGACCAAATCACACCATGTAAATAGAAGAAATACAATGATGAGAATGATGTGCCACAAGATTAAGGGTAAACATAAAGAAGATGATAATGTGACAGACACCAACACATGCACATTACTAATGACAAAGAGATTTAAGGGTAAATGAAGAATGATTCAAAAGCACATTTGCTTATCATTTATTTTACATTCCTGATAGACTAAGTAATTATGTGCAATTTGGCACTGATAAAAGTGAGCATGAAAGAAAAAAAATACCCACAAAAATAGCTTTTAAAAAATTTATAATGCTCTTCTGAGAAAAAGCAAGAAGCACAGTTGGGATTCAGACTAGGTGTGAAAATTACAGCAGCAGAAAAATCCATTTACATGAGAGAGACATCATGTATCTGCTTTGAAATGGCTTGGTACCTCAAGATACCTCCCAGGTGTAATGTTCTGAATAAGAAGAGTCAGGAATGCAGTCAGAAGGGACCCGCAGCTCAGCTATATTTATGGTGTTTGGCCATGTTACATTGACACAAGTTTCTTGCTGGAAGGACTGGAGAAAATTATCAGCAAAAAATCTATAGTCAACTTTTGCAAAAATCCTTCCAAATTAATCATTATAATTCTTAATATTACATGGCAAAAATGTTAGTAACTACATGCTGTTAATTATTGTGTATTAGCAAAATATTTACCTAGCGTTAAGGAGTGGCACAGAGGAAGCCATTTGCAGCACACAACAACGAAAGACATTGATCCTGCAAATCCATAAGTTTTGTTGTGTGTTCTTGAATACTCCAGAGGCATATTTTCTATTAACTATTTACAGATATACAGACAGAGTGCTCTGATAACATGTAAGGCCATCTACTAACATGGCAAGAATGTAGTATGTAGTATGCTTTATGGTGTTTGGCCATGTTACATTGACACGAGTTTCTTGCAGATACATTTCAGAGTAATAGCCGTGTTAGTCTGTATCCGCAAAAAGAAGAACAGGAGTACTTGTGGCACCTTAGAGACTAACAAATAAGAAGTGGGCTGTAGTCCACGAAAGCTTATGCTCTAATAAATTTGTTAGTCTCTAAGGTGCCACAAGTACTCCTGTTCTTCTTTTTGCAGATACAGTGCAGGATCAGGCCTTCTATTAATAATATCTGCTGCCTTGCCTTCTTTCCAGGTACCCCAAAATCTCCATTCATGAAATTATGTGTCTCACAAGATACAACAAATACATAATCCCCCATATTTGGTACTCTTCATGGAATGATGCCATAACATTTCTAACCCTTTGAAGAAATCTGTGCACACAATCTTTCAACCTGTGATTTTTGCTTTCCTGCTCCACTCTGATCATTCTGCTCGTCATCTTCACTCCCTGTTTGTCTGTTTTGTCCTTCTGTTGCAACCTGTCTGTCCTGAGTGTGAGCTCACTAGGGGAACAACTGTCCATGTCACATGTCCTTCCAGTACCCAGCACATTATGGCCCTGAGCCTTGATTAGAGTTCCTGGGAGCTACCAGAATACAAATACTAGCACTAGTTCTTTGCTGACCGTCTGCTGAAGGATGAAGTGAGGCTAGAGAAACAGAAGGAGGTACTTGAAAAAACTATTTATACTTTATGATTTCTGAGGCCCTGATCCTGCAAACAGTTACTCAGCTTTTTTGAGAAAATGGTTCCTTAACTTGTAAATTCAAGGTAAATCCTAGAGAAGACAAGACAGTTGTTTATTAAAAGTCTCTCTGCTAACTTGTATGAGACTTCTTTCACTAGGATTTGCCTCAAGTTAATTAAATAAAGAACACACCTGTTTTTTCTGCAGTACAGATTAGGCTAAAATTCAGGGATTATGCCTACATTTATGTTTGCACAGCACCTTGCACAATGGAGAAGCCTCTGAGCATTACCATAATATAGATATTAAATAATGTTAATGTAGTTAGTTTCTATTGCACATTAGAAAATGTAATTGCTATTCAACACACAGGCAATGTCTACATTTAAAATGTTACAACAGGACGGCTGTAGCTGCATCACTGTAGAGCTTCAGTGTAGACCAGTGGTTCTCAACCTGTGGCCTGCAGGTCGCTTGTGGCCCAATCAGCACATAGCTGCGACCCAGGTGACATCCTCTGGGCCACACAGGTAGTGTATATATTGTGTGGATGCAGCCCACATAACACAAAGAGCTTCATATGTGGCCCACAATGGTAAATAGGTTGCAAACCACTGGAGTAGACACTCACCATAATGACAGGAGGGCTCTCCAGTCACTGTAGTTAATGCATCTTTCTGAGAGGCAGTAGCTAGGAAGAATTCTTCCATGGACCTAACACTGTCTACACCAGGAGTTTTCACACTCCTGAGAGACATAGCTATCCCAGTGTAAGTTTTCAGTGTAGACCAGCCTTCAGCTTTGCAAATCTATGCTTCAAAAGCACAACCCATGTTGCTTTTGCACCTCTCTCATACTGTGCTTTCTTTTGAGTATTCCATGTAGAACGGGTAGAGGACAAGCTAGTCATTCATGAAAGACAGAAGCAGAAGTTTTAAATATAGTAAATCTTTTCAGAACAGTATAAAGGTGACTAAATCCAGCCTTGGCTTTATGTCCAAGGATTGTTTGATTATGTTTGATCTCAAGGAAGGAATATGAATTAGATTTAGGGAGGTTAAAGTTAGATAACATTTATCAAAGACATGAGGTTACCCCCTTCATTGTGTCTGAAAGAAAGCCGAATCCCTAATGAGACAAGGTCGTATCTCACAAGATAACCATGAAACAGGCAGCAGATTTTATTAGAGACTTAGACCTCATCCTGCATCAGTGAAGCTTTCACGGGAAGCTTTGCCCCACAGATCAGTGCAGGATCAGGCCTTCTATTAATAATATCTGCTGCCTTGCCTTTTTTCCAGGTACCCCAAAATCTCCATTCATGAAATTATGATGCCAGTGAATCTTTGTTTCAAGGCTAGAGAGACAGCACTTCTGGAACCAAGGGGCAAATCCTTTCATTATTTTATCCTATTCTGTACGGGCATGACATTGCCTTCGGTAATCAGCTTATAAGAATTTGCTCTGATGATGCAATATCTGTATCTTGCATTTTGCTGCCAAGTTTAGATGGGAGTAGAATTTCTATGGATTCAGATAGGAATGAAATAATCTCTCATTTCCTTTGTTATTCATTTCCATTAAGATAAGATGAATTCATCTCTTGCTTTTAGTAAATACATTTCCTTATTTTCCCTAATTAATTTTGGAACCCTTTATTAACTGTCACTCCAAACAATAATATCAGCATTGTGGCTAACTGGTAGAAAAAACTCCTTCTTGATTTACCAGTCGTCTGGGTCCAAAACTGTGGGGTGGGAGAAAAGGCATACCACCAACAACTCTAATTGTAACACATGGGTGTTAAGAAACTGAAGAATTATGTCCTCATGATACAGGGTCGCCATCAACATCTACATAGGAAAAGTTTTACATATGAAGGCAGAAAACTTCTTGCAGTGCTGTTGTTAACCATATGTGGTTAGATCAGGTCCCTCAATGTCTCTTGCGTAGGGTTGCAAAGAGCCTCCTTCCCCACTCACTATCCATATTGCAGGCCTTCTACTCCCCCTGAAGTGCAGGTGGGTGGATAGTGATCAGAGCCTACTCTCCACAGCACACAGCCAGTGTTGCGGAGCCAATGTAGGAGGGGAAGTAAGCCATGACAGGAAAAGTATCTGAGTCACAAGTTTGTCCCTGTTCTTCTCCTAAGGCAGCACAACTACATGGACTATCAGACTAAAGCCTAGCCCATATTTGGAGAGTAGATAATATATAATGAGTTCAAGACAAAGCTGTATAAATTCTTGGAACAAATCCAAACCTCTCTGTATCTTGAAAGTGACAAGCTACCAGGGCCGGCTCCAGGCATCAGCTGAGCAAGCTGGTGCTTGGGGCGGCAGATTGTTCGAAGCAGTATTCTGCCCAATCCTAGGGTGGCACGGCCACTTTTTTTTTTTTTTGGTGTTCTTGTTCCGCTCCGGCTGCCCTGTAGGGGGCGGCAGTGCGGAGAACCAGAGCGCCCTGCAGGGCAGTCCTCTTCCTTCCCTCCCCGCCGACCAGAGCGGAGCCCTCGCGGCAGGTGGCAGGAGGTGGCACAGCGGGAGGGGCCCTGTGGCAGTGCCCCCACTGTAGCCCTCTCTCTCCCGCCCGCTCTCCCCTTCCCTCCCCCCCGCATCCGGTCCCCCTACACCCGCGCTCCGCAGGTTTTTTTTTTTGCTTGGGGCAGCCAAAAAGCCAGAGCCGGCCCTGCAAGCTACATAGATAATGCAAGGAGAGGACTACACGGACATGTAGTTGTCTCTATCCACACAAACAGTGTATCTTTATATTAAAAAATCTGCATTCAAATGCTGGAGCTATTTAACGCTTCCAGGGTTTAAAATGGAGTAAATTGTGCTTCAATTTTTAAATTAATGAGAAATAATTTAATAAGTGAGAAATCCCTATAGAATAGGACAGAAGTTTCCATTTGTGGCTGGTAAAATCCCTCGTGTCATAGTAAGCAACCAATATTCTAAAGTCTTAGAAGGGAGAAAGACAATCTCTCTTTCTTTTCAGGTAATTATAATTTCCTTAAACAAAGTCTGGGATTTCTACCTGCCCAAATAAAATCAACAAAGAGTTTATCCAGTTCTCTTAGATTCTTGCTTGAATAATCAGACAGCATTTGCATAGGGTAGAGATCAATCAGTTTAATTAGGTAGAGTACAATATACCCTCACTAAAGGAGAAAGGTGAAAAATACTCCACTTACAGACATTGGCTTTAATGCTATTAATTAAAGGGGGAGGCAGTTAAAAAGGTGAGAAAATTCAAAGAACATACTCAAATCTAAATATGTCCATTTCTGGACTAATTGAAAGGAAAGCCTGACATCCCCTAATAAATAATGTTATTAGGAAAAGAAGGAGTTTCAGAATATCCATATAGGCAGTTTTTAACATAATTGTTCTATATTTCATAAAAATCAAGGTCTAATGGTTAAAGCACAGGACTGGGAGTCAGATAAGCCCGAGTCCCAGCATTGCAAAGGCGTGCTGTGAGAACTAGGACAAGTCACACAACCTCTCTATGCTTCACCTTTTCTAAATGTAAAGTAGATAGTTCACATTGGTGGTGTGAGGATTATGCATTAGTCTGTGACTGTTACAGTAGTTCTAGGATAGCTATGCTCGGGGCTGCTACCGCCATGGAACTCAGTGAACACACACTGAGTTAGTACTGCCACTGTGATGGACTTATCCCCACACCCATGAGATCATGTGTGCTGCAAACCACTACAGCCGTGGTTCCCACAGCTTCCCAGATTTTGGGGATACCCCAAAACTGCCTTTCCAGTCACGAGAGATGCATCATCCCTGTTTGCCTACGTTAACGAGAAAAGACAATCATATGGGGGTAGTCTGTTAACTAACGAACAACCCTTTATCCTTACTCCCTCCAGTGGTCAGTGGCTGATCAAGTAATAGGAGAGGGCAAATACTCTTGCCTAGTAATTCCATTGCACTTGCTAATGTGCAAGAATTTAATTTAAAAAGTAATAAATATGGCAGACAGCAATGGTTTTACTTATGGATGGGGATATCACTTGTTGCAGGCCTCGTGTTCACTGCTTAGTGTGTGCAAACAGGCTCCAACACCCAGCAGACCTAAGGATATTCCACATGCTACATTGGGTTGGTTACAGCTCATACAGCCCTTACTAAGGTTCTGATCCTGCTTCAGGCAAACCCATACAAACATTAATGAGGCTCACTAAAGTCAATGGGACTCTGTTGAGGTTACTATGCCTGCCTGAGCCAGAGTTCTTCCATGTTTAAACTCTGTCCTTCCATGTTTAACTCGGATCGACCTTAACAACTAAGGACAGGAATTGGAATGTGTAAATAGCTAGTTAGCAATTACGACCTTGCTCATGCCAGGTACCAAACAATAATGATGAGGTTTGCATGTTTCTAGCTGGGGAAGGGGTAATAAACCAAGGGTAAACAGGACCAAATAACTGTTTAGAGAGAAGTTACTAACAAGCTAGATTTATAGCCCTAGAATGATTTAGTTGCTTAAATGTATAAACATGCCTTTGGTAGAGAGGGGAGGGAGAGTGGGGGAGGTGGTAGAGAGGGGGAGAGAGGGGGGGCTTAGTTGTAAAATGTATAAAGAAGAGAGAAACTGTTTTTGCTGGTGTGCTCGATTTGAGACTTGCCTGTCTCCTTGCACCACTTTGAGATCTCAAATAAACTTTAATTGTTTCTCCACCCCGGTATGTTTATTGGCGCGAAGCACTCCGGGCAACGAACCTCACTGTTGCTGTCCTCGGGCCCCTGTGCCGGCAACAACTCCACCAGGGTACAGAGATCTTGACAAGTGAATCCTGAGGCAGGATCAAATGCCCAAGTATTCTGCCTTTACCTGATAATATCTTTTCTCACTAAAGTCAATGGGACTCCACCAGGGTACAGAGATCTCAACAAGTGAATCCTGAGGCAGGATCAAATGCGCAAGTAGTCTGCCTTTACCTGATAATATCTTTTGCTAGCAGTATGTACTGTGCCTTTAAGAGCAGAGCACATTTTAGAGGAAACTAGACTGGGGCTAGTGAGAACCAGCTGGAAGTGGTCTCATGGCAGCTTGACTCAGCTAGAGCTCATGGTGCTCCTTTAGCTTAGGTAACTTTGGTTTTGTTTTAATAAAGCCTTACTTCTTAGAGCCCAGACTGTTTCTCCTTCTTATGAATTCACAAGACAACACATGGTATCAGAGTGAGACAGAGGAGAGGACAGAGAAAAGAGGACAGTAATGAAGAAGTAAAGGAGTCATTGTGAAGACGGAGCAAGTAAAAGTTCCCCAAGGAGCTGGAATACTTAGGTAATGCAGCAGACTCCTGGAAGAGATTCAGAAGAGAGTTTTGATAGATTAGCTAGATAGATAGATGCAAGCAGCTGGCTTTGGTGAGAAAAATGCTCAGCGGTAAATAGCAATCTTCTTTAACATTGCAGGACTGGAGGCAGTGGATGTCTTTAATAGCATGCAACTATATTGTGCAGAGAGAGCAAGTTATGATGCAATTTTGCAGAAATTGGAAGAGTATTGAATATTTTAAGAGGCTGAAACGTTTGCAAGGTATAAGCTTCATCTTAGAAGGCAAAAGGAAGGAGAATCCTTGGAAGAATTCCTAACAGAGCTGAAGTTAATGAGCCAGACTTGCACCTATGGACAGTTAACAGATTCAGGTCTAAGGGATCAAATTGGAACTGGAATCAAAGATCCAATGCTGCAAAAAAGACTATTAGAAGATATGGATCTCACTTTGCATAAAGCGGTAAGACTGTGTCTGGCAGCAGAAATCAGTCTGACCAGAATAAAAATAATGGAAGGAAAACAGGACACTGGTACTCTGTATAGAGAGACATGAGAGAAAAAAACTGGCAAGCAGTAAATCAGTACAGAATAAAAAACAGAGAAGATTGACAAAAACAAAGCATGAGAATTTGCAAGGAATAGCTTCAAGTATTTCACAAGATGTGGACACAAATACAGATCTCTACAATTCCCTGCTTTTGGTAAGCACTGCAATATTTGCAAGAAATACAATCACTTTGCCAAAGTCTGTAACCAGGATCAACAACTGCAGAAGAGAAAGCAAAGCAAAGCAGGCATGCTGATGCAGTAATCCAGAAAGAGAGCACAGACAGCAATACAGAAGAGGAGTTCTACCTAGGACTTGTATCTGAAAAGGAAGAAACAGAGGAATGGAGAATTCCCTTAGGTACAAATGGGACTCTTATAACCTACAAATTGGACATTGGGGCCCATGTAAACGTTGTTTCAGATGTTGGTGTTAAAAGGTTGAAGAAAAAACAGGGAACGTGGTGAGCAAACTGGTTAAATTGAAAGCATATAATGGGGAGTTCATTCATACTAGAGGTACATGTGTGCCAGCAGTGAAAGTAAAAGATCAAATAGATCTGATAAACTTTGTGTTAGTTAAAGGGAATAAAGCACACATATTGGATTTAGAAACATGCCAAGCCCTTGGGCTGATTCCGAGGGTGCACATGTTAAAGGAGACACGGGACACAGACATAGAGGAACAGTATCAGGAAATTGAGGCCATAGGAAAATTAGCAACTGAATAGAGAATTGAATTAACAGAGCCAAATTGTCCTACCCACATGCCCCTAGAAATATTCATCTAGGTATGAGAAAAAAAGCTCAAAGAATAACTGGATCATTTAGTAAGAACAATTATTATTAAAAGAGCCTACAGAATGGGTTCTCTTACTAGTAATAGTAGAAAAAAAGGATAGAACACTAAGATTATGCCTAGATCCTGAGGTGCTTAACAAATATATCAAAGGGGAACACATTCAGTTACCGTAACAAGAAAGACATTTTTGGTCATAGTGCAAATTATTTTACTACTTTAGATGCAACATCTGGATTCTGGAAGATTCCCTTAGATGAGACAAATTATGTACTGTTATTACACCATATGGAAGATACTGCTTTCTTGGATTACTGTTTGGTCTCCAATCCACTCCAGAAATCTTTGAACTGGGCTGTATCCCACGAAAGCTTATGCTCAAATAAATTTGTTAGTCTCTAAGGTGCCACAAGTACTCCTGTTCTTTTTGTGGATACAGACTAACACGGCTGCTACTCTAAAACCTTTCATAGAACTGTGCAGCAAAACTTTGAGGGAATTGAAGGCACAAAATTCATATTTTGAAGGACATATTCATCTGGGGCAACACAATAGAGGATAATAATTATAGGTTAAAGAGAGCAGTGGACAGAGCTAGAGCAGTGGGTCTGAAGCTAAATAAATAAAAATGTAAATTCAGGCTCGGAGAAATTACCTGTTTAGGAGAAAAGTTAACAAAAGAAAAAGGTTAACTGAATGGATTGATCCTAGCAGAACACAAGCTATAACAAATATGCCACATGCATAAAATAAAGATGGAGTACAGAGGTTCATAGTAGTAGTTAATTTTGTTTGTAAATTAATGCCTAATTTGTCTGCACAAACCTGCAACCTCCAAGCATTCATGCAAAAGAATAGTCAATGGACATGGGTTGCTAATCTCAAAGAAACAATTGATTCAGAATGCTCCTGTTCTAAGGTATTTTGACAACAAGAAGCAGACCAAAGAAGGCACAAGGGCTGCATTGCTACAAAAATATGACCACCCTTGGAGACCAGTGGTGCATGCCCAAATTGAAAAGGAAGCTTTAGCCCAGGTGTGTGGTTGTAAAAAAAAATCGTGTTCGTTTATAGAAGGCCAGTTGTTTAAGAAACAGACTATAAGCCTCTGATACCATTTGCAAAGAAGGGGGTGGCAGACACTCCATGGAGGCTACAATGACTGTTTCTTCTTCGAGTGCTGTCTGTGTGGGTGCTTCACTCTAGGTGTTCGTGTGCCCCTGCGCTCGTAGTCGGAGACTTTTAGTAGCAGTGCCCAGTTGGGTCGCACATGCATGGTCCCTGTCTCACACTGCTGCAGGCAGTTAACCGACGCTGTGTGACCAACCCCTACTCAGTTCCTTCTCTACTGCAGTGACTAATAAGGAAACTCTGAAGTAGAGGAGAGGAGTGAGGGTAGTGGAGCACCCACAGGAACAGACATCTCGAAAAACCTCAGTTACTGCACAAGGTGAGTAACCTTCTCTTCTTCTTCGAGTGCTGTCCCTGTGGGTGCTCCATTTTAGGCGACTTCAGAGCAGTGCCCTCTGATGGTAGGAGGGGCTTTGGAGTTGAAGTCGTGACCTCCGATAGTAGAGAGAATCCAAAGGAGGTATCAGATGTTGCCTGTTGCTCTAAGGCATAGTGCTGTCTAAAGGTATGGGCTGAGACCCAGGCAGCAACTCTACAAACGTCCGTGATAGGTACATTGTGCAGGGAAGCTGATAAGGCTCTAGTGGGATGTGAGCGAATCCCCATGAGGGATTGACAGTCGCACTGATGATAGCAGAGTTTTGTGCGATTATGGATCTACTTGGAAAGTCTTTGTTTAGAGACGGTGCTCCTTTTGGAGCATTCAGTGATGGATAGAAACAGTCTGGGTGATTTATGGGATGGTTTAGTCCTGTCTATGTAAGAAGCCAATGCCCTCCGAACATCAAGATTATGAAGTGTGTCATGTGTTCTATATGTGGTCTGAGAGAGGCTTTATCCTCAAAGAAGACCATGTATGGCGGTTCCACCATGAAAGCCCACAGTGCTCCCACATGTCTGACAGATGTCATTGCCACAAGAAATGCTACTTTCATAGAATGCTGTAGCAGTGATTATGTCGTCCTGGGTTTAAATGGGGAAGAGGTAATGATCCGAAGGACCAGGTTCAGATCCCATGGTGTAGTAGGCTCACATAGTTCAGGGTAGGCATTATTGAGTCCTCTGAGAAACATCGGTAGATTGATAAAGACATTATGGCAATCCACCTTGGGGTGGAATGTAGTGATGGTAGGTAGATGGACTTTTATAGATGGATAGGTCTGACCCTTTGAGTTCTAATAGGTAACGCAGTATAGAGGGTAATGTCCCTGGGATGGAAGTCATCCGTTTTAGTTGGCACCAGGCCTTAACTCAGGGGTGGGCAAACTTTTTGGCCCGAGGGCCACATCGGGGTTGCACAACTGTATGGAGGGCCAGGTAGGGAAGGCTGTGTCTCCTCAAACAGCCTGGCCCCCGCCTCCTATCCGCCGCCTCCCACTTCCCGCCCCCTGACTGCTCCCCTCAGAATCCCCAACCCATCCAACCCCCCCTGCTCCTTGTCCCCTGACTGTCCCCTCCCAGACCCCTGCCCCCATCCAACCCCCCTGCTCCCTGTCCCCTGACTGCCCCGACCCCTACCCATACCCCTGCCCCCTAACAGCCCCCCTGGGACTCCCACTCCAATCCAACTGCCCTCTGCTCCTCGTCCCCTGACCACCCCCTCCCGGGACACCCCGCCCCTAACTGCCCCGGGGGATTCCACCCCCTTATCCAACCCCCCCCCCGCTCCCTGTCCCCTGACTGCCTTCCCAACCCCTATCCACATCTCCGCCTCCTGACAGGCCCCCCGGGACTCCCACTCCCAACCCTCCCTGTTCCTCATCCCCTGACCACCACCCCCAGAACCTGCGCCCCATCCAACCGCCCCCTCCTCCCTGACTGCCCCCCAGAACCCTCACTCCCTTACCCAACCCCCCCGTTCCCTGCCCCCTTACCAGCAGCAGGAGCTCGCAGCCGTGACACCCGGCCAGAGCCAGCTGTGCTCCCCATGCTGCCCAGTGGGAGCGGCAGGCCAGAGCGTGGCCCGCGTTGCGGCGTGACTGCGGGGGAGGAGGAACACCAGGGGATGGGCTGGGGACTAGGCTCCTCGGCTGGAAACTCAAGGGCCAGGCTGGACGGTCCCGCGGGCTGGATGTGGCACGTGGGCCGTAGTTTGCTCACATCTGCCTTAACTCATCTCCTCTTCAGAGTGTATGGGCAACAGTTCATTTCCGTTCAACTGTGTAACTATATCCTGTACCTCATCTGAACAGGTCAGCTCAGGTTCCGTGAGCCATGGAGGAGCCATGCTCTGAGATGGAGTTTCTGTGGATGCAGGACAGGGCCTGAGAGCTGGGACAGTGGGTGAGACAGAATTGGGAGTGCGATTCATGGATGCACGGTCATGCTGAGGGGGTAAGGATACCATGGTTTGGCGAGACCATGATAGTAGAATTACTGTGGCTCATCCAGCCTGATCTTGTGGACCACTGGGTTCAAGAGAGGAATAGCAGGAAAGACATAGAGAAGGGAGTGTTCCACTCAAGGAGGAATGCATCGCTTAACGACTGCACACCAAGACCTGCACCGGAACAAAAATGAGGGTGTTTGGTATTTTGTGAAGTTAATAAAAGGTCTACTGTGGGGAACCCCCCGTGTTGAAATACATGCACGAGTACTGTGTTGCCGAGCTCCCTTCGTGGTCCTGAGAAATTTGTCTGCTGAAGGTATCTGCTGTGGTGGTGTGGATATTGTGTTGGGATTTTATGGCTTGCACACAGAGGTACTGTGAGTGTGTTCCCCCTTGTCTGTATATATAATACAAACAATCTAAGGCTTCAGATAGCCTTGTCCTTGATGAGTGGCAGGAATTGGGAGCAAGCGTTGCGGACAGCTTGACGTTCCAATAGGTTTATAAGTTTAAGGGATTCCGCACGGGACCAGTGGCCCTATATAGAATGTGGGTGCAGGCATGCGCCGTATCCCAGGAGTGAGGCATTTGTGGTCTGAATGAAGGGTTCCCCCGTGCATACGGTGGTCAGTTTTGCCCAGCAGAGAAGGGGGTCCTTTATTTTGCCCAATATTGTGGGGTACTTGTTTATGTCATGCCTGTATGGAACAAAGTTGATACGTAGCCTTGTAGGCAATGGATGTTTAATCTGGTGTGTCTGACAGCAAATGTTGTGGCTGCCATGTGGTCAAGGAGTTGGGGGCAAGACCTGGCAGATAACCGTGGGCTATTTCAACAGTGGGTATGAGGCTGGTGAGAGTGAGAGATCGTTGTCTCGGTAGTGAGGCTATAGCCTCGATAGATTTGAGGTGGGCCCCAATGAAGTCCAGCTCTGGCACTGTTGTTAGAGTGGGCTGGTCAGTATTTATTAGGAAGCCCAGATTCGTGAAGCGGGTTACCATCTCTTTGGTGGCTTGCAATGCTCTCTGCTGGGTTGACGCTTTTAGCAGGCAGTCACTTATAGTATATAGCGTGACCATCTTGAATTGTTTTGTTTCTGACGAACTTGTTGAATTATTGGAGGTCGAGCATTGGTCTCCATCCACTGGAGTTCTTGTTAGGGGAAGTTGATGATTGGGATGCAGCAACTTGAGAAGTAGATTGTTGTCCCCTCAGGGCCTGTGTCTGCAACCCTGTGATCAAATCACCGCTGTTGTTGTTTGAATACATTGGCCAGTGGTATCATTGGGATGTAAAGTAATTCCTCTGTTTCCTCTTTGGTTTGGGGTTATAGATTCCCAAGGATCAGAGAGTCGCTTATGAGTCCAGGAGTGAATGGAATGAGTCATCTGCCTTTTTGGTGAATAATTTGGGCTGGCAAGTCTTCCACCATGGATTGCACTTCTTCAGGGAAGCCAGAAAGATAGAGCCATTAGGCCCTTCTCATTACAACCACCATCGACACAGATGTTGCGGCCCTGTCCTCAGAATCAAGTGCTACGAATTGTTCTCCCTTGTCCTTGGCAATAAAATTAATCAATTCGGACATTTTTGTGTAGTTTGTGTAGTTGCATTTTGTTAGTAATGTCACATAGTTGGCTATGCGGAGGTGAGGGGTTATTGCCAAAACTGATCAAGTCTTTTCCAGGCCTTATCATGAGTAGTGTTTCAGGGCTGTTGTTGCATGCCACGTCACTGGACTGCATGTATCACTAAGAAATTAGGTGCTGGATGCGAAGTCCATACCCTTTGTTGGTACACACCTCCTGTCGGATCTCCCACCAGCTGGAGGGGCAGCTGCAGAGGTCCACAGAATGACCCTTACAGGGTCCATCAGTGCCTCATTCATGTGAAGGGCATTTTTTTTTAAACGAAGTGGATGTATGCAAAAAGTCCACTAGTCCATGCTGTATTACAGGGACCTCCTCAAGGGAGATATCCAGAGAGGGCCACCCTCTCAAATAAGCCATGGAACAGTTTGAAATCATCCCTATATTAGAAGGAGGCATAAAGATGTCCTCTGTGGATAATGATGGCAAGTGGACGGTTTTTCCTCCTCTTCTCCTGGTACCACTGAGGGTGCTGGTACAGAAGCTGTGGGGAATTACTGTGAGCTGGGTCTGGTCATTGTGGGCATTCCCCCCTACTGTGGGGCATATGACCTATGGAGTCCAATATACCCATTGGGATGGGAGCGGCATGGGGGTCCCCATACCACTGTAAGTACCCGGGGACAGCATAATATGCCCCATGAGAGATTCCTGGCTTGATGGATAGGAGCCGATGAGGGAATATCTCCCTGTTCTTCCTCATCTTCCTCCTTCAAATAAGGAGCGAGACAGTGAGTGATGTTGGGGATGCAGGGAGTCTTGGTGCCGAGGGTATCATTCTCATATCAGTACCGCAAATAGGGGGATCAGCGGCAGAGCTGAATACCAGAACCCTCTGTCTGAGGAACTGCAGCTGTTCTGGTTTGACTGACCCCTGGGGCTGCCTCCTTGTCAGTGCCAGGGCTGCAGAGAAGAAGGCGGCGCTGCTGGCTGCGTCTCTGTGCATGTTGGGTGCACCTTTGAAGAAGCTGCCTTTTGTAGAGGCGCCGCACCGTCTCTGCAGTGCAGAGGCACAGGGTTTTGGTTTCCCCTTAGTGCCTGTGTCGGAGCCAGCTCTTGTAGAGTCTTTGGCTCTAGCGGTGCCGGGAATTTCTGCTACTTCGGCTCATGGTGCTGATAGCACAGTCAGTGCCGGTATTGGATGCCTGCCCGCAGAATGAACGTACATCGCGGTGCAGAGGCACAGGGTTTTGATTTCCCCTTAGTGCCTGCATCAGAGCCTGCTCCTGTAGAGTCTCTGGCTCTAGCGATGCCGGGGTTTTCCACCACTTTGGCTCCCGGCGCTGAGAGCACAGGTGGCAGAACAGCTGTAGATTGTGGTGTAGAGGCATGGGGTTTGGGTTTCCCCTCAGTGCCTGTGCCAGAGCTGTTTCCCAAAGTCTCTGTCTGCAGCGGTGCGGGAGTTCTCAGCCACCCAAATTCTCCGACTATGAGCGCAGGGGCGCACGAAAACCTAAAGTGGAGCACTCACAGGGACACACATCTCGAGGAACCTCAGTTACTGCACAAGGTGAGTAACCTTCTCTTTTCCAGCTCCAGTTGTATGATTTATCAATAATATATAAACCAGGAAAAGAGCTGATGGTAGCAGACACATTGTGAAAAGCATTTGATAAAACAGTAGTAGAAGCAGAGAAGGAATCAGACATAGTGAATGTCAACCTGATACTGTCATGCTGTCTGGAGTGGTTCACAACCATGAGTGCCAACCTCAGGGCAGACTGTCAAAAAGCAGGACAGACTCCACACTGGTGGTATGTTCTATAATTAGATTTCACCAATCCAGTAATAAATGTGAACTCCTGGAGCTCTATAACAGTCTTACCATGGAGTCACAGATAGTCCCCTTGGGCACTCCAGTCTATCTTGCCAGGCAAGCTGAACTGAGTGATAAATGATCATTTACACTAAAGATCACAAAATATTCGGGTTGCTCCCAGTCTTAGGGGACCAATTATTTACCCCAGGTCAATTTGTACCTTAGATTTCACACCAAAGAGAATGCTTGTAGCCAGTCCTATAGTAAACTAACTAAGGATTTATTAACTAGGAAAAAGAAATGAAAGAGTTATTTACAGGTTAAAGCAGGCGACATATATACACAAATGAATTACAGTGTATAGTTCCAAAAGGTGACAGAATTATAGTAATCTGTCAGCACTGAATGTCTTTTAGGGCTAACCCATCTTGACTCTGGGGAGGTCTGCTTTAGATGATGGGACGAGCTTTCTCAAACATAGCACCTTTGTGGGTGTAAGAGGACCATCAACCCAGTGTTTGCAGCATGATGGTGTATCACCCTGATAGTGGGTTCTCAGATGATCAAATGAAAGGTTCTACAAGAGCTGACTGGTCTTGTTATTTTTTCTTATTTCTATACAGAGTTCCCTGGAGTGTGCGCGCACGCACACGTGCACACACGCACACAGACACACACACACGAGCTAGATGGAAATTTAGTCTGTCAAGGCGCTTAGCACCTGCCACACACACACATCTCTGGCATTCTTTTCCACTCTAGACATTATTAGCCAACCAGGTACATTGCAGATAGTGGCTTTCCATCACAAAGACATTTATGGTCACCCATTTTTACATTCTTAGGCAAATAAATAACTTCAAGTGACACATTACCTAACTGTCTATGGCATTCAGGTTCCAACAGCTCAACATTCACTATTTGTAATTTTTTACTTGAGAATTGATGAACAAATTAAGTAACCTTACATGGTCAGTACAAGAGGGTAAAACATATTTCACAGAATATGAACATAGGCAATTTTATAGATAGCAGAAGGTCATCTGATCCATATTTTTACAATCTTTCTAATTTTACCGAGGTAAAATAGTGTCTCCCACACCACAGTACCAAATAACCTCAGCTTCTGGGAGGGCAATATTGTGTTTTAGCACCTATGTTTCAGTAACAGGCACAAAACAACAAAGAAGGACAAAGATGGCTTTAAGCCTTCAGGAAACCTCTAGGCTCATTGGAGGCTAGTACAACCTCCAGCACAATTTAGAGCACCATCCAGAGGCACTGACATTCTGATTTGCCGGGGGATGCTCGATCCTGACCCCGCCCCAGGCCATGCCCCCACTCCATCCCATCCCCCCAAACCCCATCCCTGCTCCACCACTTCCCACTTCTGCTCCACCCCCACCCCAGAGTGCGCCCAGCCCTCAAGCTCCCTCTTCCTGCCCCCACTACTCTCTCTCCCCCCGAGTGCCTCCTGCCTGCCACTAAACAGCTGATCCTCAGAGGGAAGGAGGCGCTGGGGAGGAGAGAGAGGAGCTGATCAGTGGGGCCAGTTGGCAAGTGCTTCCAGGGGCTGTGGCTCTGGGGAGACTGCCCTATGCTAAGTGACACCTGGGCTAAATGACTCCCTGCTGTGAAGCTAGGTGCCTGGGAGCCCTGGCTCGAGATCAGGCTTGCAAGGCTTCTAGGCTCCACAGTCTGTGGCAGGTGAATCCCTCAGCTCCATGCTAGCAAGCCGCGCTGTCCCCAAATCTGGGAGGGCAGTACAGGGCAGTCATGACTGCTGGCTGCTCCATCTGATTTTGGGGGGAAAAGTCAAATGGAAACATTCTATTTTTTCCAAAATGAAATTGTTTTGGAATTTCCTTTCTCTGGGAAGTTTTGAAATTGCTAGTTTTCATTACAATTCAGAACAAAATCTTTTTCAAAATGTCCTAATTTCCCATGGAACAGAAATTCCAAGTTTTGACCAGCTCTGCTTATGAGTGCATGCTCATATCCTTTAGTCTTTGCAGCTTTGGGCCCTAATTCATATAACTGGCAGATGAGGGCTCCAGCTTTTCAAAGCAATCTGCTAGCACTAACTAACGCCTGCATCCTTTTGGAGGACTTTGAGTGAATTTATTTGTATTACAGTAGTGCCCAAAAAGCCCAGGCAGGATTAGGGGACCATTGTGCTAGGTGCTATAAAAACATATAGTAAGATACTGTCTCTACACTTACAGCTTAAAAAGGGATTTACAATGGGACTTGACTCAGAGGTTTCATCTAGGAGGTTTTTTTGCAGGACTTGGTCCAAGTGGCATGGGGAAGCAATACATGATTTTAAAAATAAGTTTTTAACATTTATTTGGCCCTTTATCTAATTGTCAGTAGGTAAAATTTCCTGACCCAGTGCCTTTACTACAGCTATTTGTAATGTTTCTTGTTTAAAAACCTTGCCTATTAAGTCTCTTTTTGCTATTTAAACCCAGCCAATTTTCTTTGTTTATTGGATCTGTGTGACCCTATACCTCATTGCTGTTTAATATTTATGAACTGACATCTACTTGTTTCTATTCCTTTTCTTTTTAGATACTAATTTTTTATTTTTTCCCAGTTTTCTTTTTAACTTTTAGCCCTTGCCTACTTTTTGCACCCTCTCCCAGGCAACAATGCCCAGCTAGATAGTTCATTTCCCCACTAAAACCCAATGGGGTGTGTGTGTAATTTTTTTTTGTCCATAAATTATCATTGCACAAAAATGTAAACTTTTTCTACAGAATTGACCGAGACCTGAATAATGAAAATAAACAAATACACAAAGAACAGGAAGCAATTTTTGTCAGTCAAACGTGAATTGAAAATTTTGACCCACTCTACTGATAAGGGAAGAAAAACCAAAGGGTTCTTTTGGTAGCATTTCCCTTACATGGTTTTGTCACATAGGTGGGGTTTTTCCTTCCACAAAATGGACCATGGATCTGTCCCATCACTCAGCGGATTCTGGGGGATCTACAAAAGGCCAGAGCCATCTGAGAAGAGACTCTTTGCCTCTGGACTGGCTGCAGGTACTCTGACAGTAATGCTCTAATTGAGATCTGGTATCAGGGCCCCCCAGGATCATGACTGTTTCCAGCATCTTCCTTGAGAGGGGTTCCCAGCACAAAGGTCAGTGGGATAAGTAGTGCTGTTTGGAGCATCTTTCCCTGGGAAGCTGAGGTGCCAGTGAGAGATGGGGGGACAATGTGCACCCTCCACTCACTCCAAAATCAAAGTAAGCCACACCCACTGACTGCTCTTGTCTCTAACCATTGCCCATCCTCTCCCTCAATGAGATCACAACCTGGCAGAGGTCTCAGTCCTGGTGGGGAGAGTCAGGGAAACAGGACCACAAATTCAGCCAGCACCTTCCTCCCACCACCTTCCATGCAGTCAGGAATGAGAGCTGCACACAGAGGGTCCCTTCAGAGGGGTACGATCTGGCCCATCCTTCCTGTTGAGTGGTATCCAGTGATGCACACTATACAAGAAAGGGCCAAACATACTCACTAAAGAAATGGATCTAATAAGACCCCATAGGCCATCTTTCTTGGTTTCTATCTTTGTTTTAGACTTAACCTTAGGGATACCCTTTTCCTTTTTGTCCATACAGCTCCATCACACTCCTGACATCATGTGAATAGTTAGTTAGGATGATGATTGGTACAAAACCAATATGTAGGTAGCACGATGGGCATTCTATGAGATGCTGTAGTGAAAATATCTCTAGATGTACCTAATGATCCTTGTGAGAGTTGGCACCATGATGCTGCCGTCCATGGCAAACTAAGCTTCAATGTAAAGCTCATTACTCCTACCCTCCTTCCTAACAAACAATTATATCTTCGAGCAGACAAAACATTCCGACTTAGCTGCAATGCTTCTAATCATGCTTAATCCACCAGAATTATTTTTATGCTACTCGGGAAAGACAGTATCTCCTAGCTTTAGAACCAGATGTGATTTGTCCCAAAGTGAAGGCTGGTATAAAGAAATGAGAAATGTTTTCCAGAGTTGTGTGTACAGGTCTATTGTCCTGCCTGATGCTCCTTAGCACTTCTGAGATAAACTCCTTTATACATTCTGAACATTTCTGAAAATGAGGTTTTAGTCATTTTCTGTTACCTATTTTTCCCCACTCATGATTTTTTAAATTTATGCTAAAACTATCAGAGAACTAAATCTGTTGTTAGACAAGCAGGCAAGATTAGAGCTCTGCAAAACATTCACAACAAAATCCTGTGTAGGTTTGCATTCAGAACCCAAAACTTGGCCCAAGTTCACTAAGATCTGCAGGATGAAATCCTACCCTGTACTGAAGTCAGAGGGGTTAGGATTTCACCCACAAATGTTTTGACAAACCTGTGACAAAGTTTCAGACAAACATGTCTCTGCAGAAGACATATAATTTCTGGATCAAACCTTAATTTCTCTGAAAACAGCAGTTTTTTCCTCAAATCAGTCATGACTCAGCAGTCTTGGCAAAGTTTCACTCTGAATTTTTGGGTTCATTCTAGCCGGTATTCTAACTGAAAATCAGGAGGTGCAAACAAAGATAAGGATTTTTTTTTTTTTGCATTGACCGTGTGTCTTTAAAATAATTCTACTATTTTTGGCTTTATTTTCATGCTCTAAAGCTCTGCACTCAGGCTCTTATTTACACTGACAGCCTGATTATTGTTAAGACATTTAAATTGGTGCTACAGTGTGCCTTTTTGTCTTCAAACCTGTTCAGTGCTGGCATAAATGTTTTCTTGATTTGTACCTGACCAAGTTTATATGAGGACGAAGGGTATGACTAAGTTGGGGAAAAAAAGAGGCTGCTAGCAGAATTGTATAGACACAAAAAACTGTTGTTTGTGAAAAGTGACATGAAAAATCACAGTATGAAATGCTGTCATCTCTCATCATTTTTCTACTCTACCTGGACTAACTTTGGGATTTTTTTGTCTTTCTACATTTGAGGATTTGACAACTCAAATTAATACAATCCCTTGAAGATTACCCATCCCTGGCCTGCTGTCATGGACTGCACTAACTCTTTACAATGCCAAGAGTTCATATCCTTTCTGTGATGTGAATCCTCTTTCACTTCAGCATGTGTCTTTAGCCACTCATGCTCTTGGGCACACATTAGGATAACTTTAATTGCAAAAACATTAATAGTGAAGAAAAGTAAACCGACTGTAGCTTTTCATGCCAAAAGGCTTGAGAAAGTCACTTTCATATTAATGGAATGGTACTGGCAAGAAACTCTCAAACAGGATTTCTGATGCAGTTAATGCATTCCTTTGGTGTTAAGGAATAGCTTGCAACTAAGCATCTTAAAGGAAATTACTTACTGATTCTGCTCAGCACTTTATTGAGAATGAGTTCTGTTAATTGGCAAAAGCTCTTCAGGTCAGGACTTTTCTACCTTAGTCTCATAGAAAACTATGGAATGTAGTAATGGACTGGAAAGTATGGGCCAAATTCTGATCTGATTTACATCCTCATGTAATACCACTGATATCAATGGGACTGCACAAGTTTTAAGACAATATAAAGTTTGGTCTTATGTATACAATCTGTTAATCAGATACCTTTCAATATTTACATGGATATTAAAGGAAAGAAACAGTGAAAGTAGCTTAATAAAATACTGAATATTGTCTCACTTGGCTGATAATATCTGGGTTTATTGAAATAGTAATATAAATGATACTTGCTTAAAATTAGCTATTCACATGTGGAACTTATCTGAACTGAATATGTCATGCTTGAATTCCAATATTTATTAGAGTTATTGGAATGTATAATATCTCATAAAAGTATATTTAGATTCAAAATGCTCTCAGAATCCTATTTTCTTTTTCACAACTTGCATACATTTTCCCCACATATTTTATTAATATCCATAGATCTATAATGAAGGAAAACAGAAAAGAGGTTGTGCTTAAAAGGACACTGTCAACTTAAGAATCATACTTCTTTCTGAAAGCTTTTTGTCTTCTATGTCTACAAGTAACACTCTAATATTATTATAACTGAAAGAGAGAGAAAAATAAAAATATTACCCCTTAAGCCCTCCCCCTCCCCTACAAATTTGTGTATTTAATAGCGCTCATAGTCCCTTGAAGCCAATGGAAAGCCTTTAATTGATTTCAATGGGCTTTGGATCAGGTCCTTTGTGTGTAGCCAGTTTCATCCTTTCCTTCCATTGATTCAGTCACCTTCTCCTGTTTGAGAATCTTCCACAAAGCCACTCGAGAGAGACTTTTTTAAAATAGGAAAATGTGAGTGTAAAAAGAAAACCCCGCACAAAAATTAGCACAGGAGACTCTGAAGCAGATGTAATATCCAATACAACTAAACATTTTTAATTGAATAGACTCGTTGTCAGTGTCCCTTTACTTTCCTCCTATACTACTGAGTGTTGTTTTTGTTTGTTTTTTTTCTATGAGAATGAGCTAAAACATAAACTGTCCTGGACAGAAGCATATGCCATCACACCATACTCACACAGTATGGCCTGACATTTTTCACACTGTTGCTGAAACACAGCTCCTCCAACAGTGGTAGCATCAGCAGGAAGGCTACTGTAGACAAAGGACTGGTAACCTCCAGCCTTTAACCACCACATCTAAACCTGCTCTAAGGGTTAGTTGCTGGTTAAAAAGCTGCAGGATCCTCATCTACACTTTGCTATCATTTTGTGAGACCTTTGCTGAGTTCCACTGAAAGGTTAATGGAACATTATGGGTCAGATTATCTGAAACTAATTTAGTTCATTTTACCTTTAAGTATGTTTTTAAATGACAATCTGTAGTAAATGAAGGCAAGCCCCAGCACCCTTGTACAGTCCCATAGACTTCAAGCTGTGAAGAATGCACTTCCGGCAGAACTCAAGAATGAATAAACTTTGGGTTATGATTTGAGAAATGTATAGGATTTGAGAAGATTTTTACATTACCTGGCAGCTGTCTGAATACCAATGAATAATAGTGTTCAAATCATGGTGAACTAAACTGGGTGCATTCAGAGATCCGTAAGAATCCATTTATTTACTGTTTGACCAGCTCTACTGAGGAAGCTTGAATGTATGCCTGGTTTCTGTTATCAGTTTAAATGATAATATACCATTTGTAATTATGCATTGTAAGATAGGCATACTCAGGTCTCAGACTTCAGGTCACTGGAGGGGTCAAGTAGGAATTTTATGCCTCACCTACAGCACTGCACAACTACATGAGTGCATTATAATTTCTCTTCACCTTTCCCAGAAGCATTAGGCATCGGCCTTTGCTGAAGGGAAGATACTTGAGTGATGAACTAATGGTCTGATCTGCTATGGCAAATCCTATGTTCCTAATATAAACTCAGGGGAATCTTTATGCTAAGATAAAATTAACAGGTGTTTCTCACATTTGCCCACACGTGAAACAAAGAAAAGCAGAAATGTTTATTTCTCCTCTTAATTGTATACTGCAAAAGGGAAAGTGATGAATGGTTGCGAAATAAAAAGAGAACAAACCTCATATTTCATTTCCTACTTTAACTCCATTTTGTACCAAGTGATTAAGACAAGAAAACAGAGAAATAAAACATTTTATAAAAAAGTATATTTGTTTTAAAATTCAGTAACTGCTTAAAGGTTTGCTGTGACCATTGGGAAACTGAAATAAAATCAACAGCACTTTTGGGTGCTGTTTTTTCCCTGTGTTTTTGAGGCACTGAAAAAGATGTTCCGTTGTGAGAGACATGGCATATTAAAATGAAATGTGTGGCCCCTGCAGATGCCCCACCCATAGCACACATGCAGAATCACAGCTATAGGTTTGTCTGAGATACAGTTTTCTTTTTTGAAACGCTGTAGAATAGAGAAGAAAGAGGCATTCTAGTACTCTGAGCACAGGATTGTCAGCCACGAATTTCAGAGTGCTAATGCTAGTTCTCATACTAGCTACAGCTGTGGTCTTGTGCAAATCATTTATTCTCCCTGCCTCAGTGTCTCCATTTGTAAAATGATGATAACATTTACTTACCTATCTAGCATGTTGTCAAACCATACATCTTCAGACATTTGTGACTAAGTATTGTTCCTGGGTCAGATTTTGGTTTTTGCCCCACTTCCTCTATATCAGAAGCCTGAACAGCCCAGTGGAGAACTCACCTACTGCAGAATCTGCACAGGGCATTCACATCCCTACACTGTTCCCCTCACAGCCCCTCAGATAGGGCATGCCAGAGGGAGGGGGAGGCCAGAGTAGTAAGCGCACAGAACTACACCCCCTTTGAACTGTGCTCCAAAGCAACAATCTGTCCATTTCTGCTGAAGTACTTTTATGAAACCAAGTCCACTTGGCAAAATATAATCCGAGGTGAGTACATAAAAGCTTACATCCTAGTAAGATCGAGAAACAGCAGGAATGTGTGTAAGATTGCTAATCAAAGCTATGATAGAACACTGCACAGAGACTCATAGATTCTAAGGTCAGATCATCTAGTCTGACCTCCTGTACAGTAATGACTGTAGAACTATCCCAAAATAATTCTTAGAACAGATCCTGTAGAAAAAACATCCAATCTTGAAAATTACTCTCACTGTTAACAATTTACACTTTATGTCTAATCTGAATTTGTCTAATTTCAGCTTCCAGATATTGGATCATGTTACATCTTACTCTGCTAGACTGAAGAACCCATTATTAAACATTGTTCCCCATGTAGGTACTTATAGACTGTAATCAAGTCACCCCTTAGCCTTTGTTAATAGATTGAGCTATTGAGTTTATAGATTGAGCTCCTTGAATCTTTCACTAGATAGCCTGTTTTTTAATCCTGTAATCGTTCTTGTGTCTTTTATCTGAACCCTCTCCAGCTTATCGACATCCTTCCTGAATTGTGGGCACCGGAACTGGACACAGTATTCTAGCAGTCGTCGCAGCAGTGCCAAATACAGAGATAAAATAACCTCTCTGCTCCTACTCCAGAGTCCCCTGTTTATGCATCACAGGATCCCATTAGCTCTTTTAGCCACAGCATCACACTGGGAGCTCATGTTCCGCTGGTTATCCACCATGACACCAAAATCTTTGTCACACTCACTGCTTCCCGGGATAGTTCCCCATCTTGTAAGTATGGCTTACATTCTATGTTCCCAGATCTATACATTTACATTTAACTTTCTTAATATGCATTGGTTTGCCTGTGCCCAGTTTACCAAGCAATTTAGATCGATCTGAATCAGTGACCTTCATTATACTCTTCATTATTTACCACTTTCACAATTTTTGTGCCATTTGTATCATAAATACTTTTGTAACTGCTTACACTGTTTATTTAGATTAGGAAATTTAAAATACTTTAAAGAGAACCAAACACCTCTGCAGGAAATCTACTCTGTGTTAGAACCCTTCAAGGCACGACAGAAAAGAGAGATCAATATTTTTCCTATTTCTAAAAAATGATTTTCATAACTCATTGTGTTGATAATAGCTGACTTAGACTTTTACCCATTCAGCTTCTTTTGCGTCTCCTTGACTTGTTGTCTGATAGTAAGAACCCAATCGTTACTAACCCTTAACCAAACACTAACATTAATAGTCTTTACAGCCTTTGCCAATAGGGCAAGAAATGAAAGTGAGTTAGATAGGGCCTTCATCTCCTTGTCAGACATAAGCATCTGTAGCCTTCAGATTGTTAGGGTAGGCCACTATTTTTGAGTCTTTTTAGACTCTCCAATACTACTGGTTGCCCTAAGAACCTTGGCAGCAAAACATACTTGTTTCCAAGTCTGATTTACCACAGGATTATACCCTTCCTATGGGGCACAAATCTGGTCACAGTAACACAGAACTAGGAATGAAGCCACACACCTTGAAAAACACTGGTACAAAATGTAGCAGCTCATTTCTCTTAGTATCACCTTTAGTCTTGGTATTGTTTCCTCAGGGACTAGAGCGTTTGGCTCAAGGTCTCTTTTGAATTTGTGTCCCAAATCAGGCTAACAGCCCATCTATTCCAGTATCCTGCTTCTGGCAATGGCAATCACCAGGCTCTTAGGGGTTTGGTATAGAGACATTTTAATAGAGAAGAATGTACTAATCTGTCAATAAACAGATCTTCACTAACCCCTGTCAGTTAGTGGCTTCTGTATGTACTGAAGCATGAGAGTTTATTGCTCATTTTTTATAAATCCTGTAACTGTGGATGTTCTTAGAACTGGTCAGAAAATGTTTTTTTCCCTCACCCTTAGAAAATTTATATGAAAACAACAGCAAAATTGCTTTCAGTGAAATCTTCCCCCCAAATTTTTAACTTTTCAGTGAAAAATTTTAAAACCAAAATAGTTCAGTTTGTAAATGCCACTATGATGATTCATGGGAATTGTAGTTTGGGTGCATCATAAGTCTTCTATTGGCCATGTTCTTAGTTGGGCTATATCATCATCTCCCTTCTCAATCCATTATGGAAGTATCATGGCTGTGGTGCATCATGGGAGATGAAGTCCGTTTGACAGCATGACCGATAGAGTGAATAGAGATAGGAGGCAATTGAATTATAACTCTCATGAAACATCACAGTGACAAATCCCATTTTTGTTAAAAGACAGTTTTGACATAAACATTTCACTCAGCACTACTTATTATCCATACAAATATATAAACTTTTTTTCCAATTTTGCTAAGTTTTTGACATGAATAACATTATGTGGCAGTGGGTTCCACAGGTTGATCTTGCAATGCCTTGCAAGAAAAACTGTCTTCTTGTTTAGGAAGTGCCTGTTAAAAAGTCATCTTTCTTTAAGCCAGAAAGTTAACATTAAGTCATTTTTCATTTTTAGTTTTCCATGCAGACCTTAGCTGCCTTTATAATCTTGCATGTTTCCACATATTTAAAATGTCTTTTTCCAGAATAAAATTGTAAAGTGGCCAATCAGTATGCATTCATTTAACATCCTAACAATATACATTGTTATGAACTAATTTATATATATGAAAGAACAAGTGTTCCTCTACTGTAATTCTATTGTTATTTATTATTTCATATACAGCAAATGCACCATTACCCTGAACATACTGTCCTTAATTGAAGTGTTTGTAAATGTCACCATTTACTAAGGGCATGCCATGAGCTAAAGGTGAACCCATGATAGATGTCCTAATATAAAGGTATTTAATTCCCTGTCAAACTGTACTGAAAAGTTCATGTAAGACTTTTCTACTCACTCACCACCATCTCTGAATGTACAGTATTGGAGGTTTAAAGGTCTATATCCCTATTCAGAAATGTAACGGCCCCCTTAATCTTCTTCCTCCCCTGTTCCCAGCTAGCTGGTGTCAGGTCACCGGATCAATCTTTTCCAGGCTTGCTGCTCCAACGATCACTCCATATCCACTTCATTTCCCTCTACACAGTATAGCCACTGTTTTCTTGGCCATTCTCTTGTTCTCTGCCAAACAACTGTAGTCTCAAATGCCTCCTAGATAGGATTCTCTTCCTCCATCCTTCATACATGCCTATACCATCTCAGCCTTCTCTCTTGCAGCTTCTCTCTGATACTGCACACCTTGGTATCACTACTGATACCACATGTGGTCCAGCAATGTCACCCCTCACTTCCCTAAAACATGTCATTTAAATGGCTTCCAGTCTTCTCAAGTACCTCTCTTTGGTTGCCCATCTCTCTGATCCATACCAAAGATGTGGTCTTACCATGGTTTTGTGTAGCTGTCTCTTAAATAGTCCAGGCACCACTTATCATAAATCACTCCACTTATCTTTCAACAGACTTCTCCCCTGCTTAGAAGCATTGCTTGCATTTCTTTGCTGTTTTCTCCCTTTGCTGCTAACCAGTCCTCAAGGTACTTAAACGTAGAATCCTGATTTAGATGCTGGCCCTTGACATTGCCTTCTAAAGGCTTGATATGGCCTGAGGTGAGTGTGAGGATGAGCAATAAGTCCCTGTAAAATGATCCAGATGGCCAATGTAACACATAGCCTGTGACAACTAAACTCCTACCACTTGCCTTCTCATGGCAGAGGTATTCCAAAAAAAAGTGGAGGTGCAAAAGGTGAGTGTCTGTCACCTTGAAAGAAGGCTGCTCAGGGCAAGTAGGGCTCTTTAGTCATGGCAGACAACTCACTTAAGAGATGCAAATCTCTGATTTTTAAACCCTCTGGAGATGGGAGAAATGTTCTTTTAGAATACTGGGCAGCAGCAGTACTCTTATGGAGCTCTGAAGGCAGGGCTGGCTCTAGGCACTAGCATTCCAAGCATGTGCTTGGGGTGGCCCTTTTCAAGGGGCGGCACTCCTGCTTTATTTATCTATTTGCTTGGGGCGGCAAAAAACCTTGAGCCAGCCCTGTCTGAAGGCACAAGCAGTAACTGCATATACACTACAGAGAACCTACTGGATTGTGTAGTGCCCCACAAAAGTGAGAAGTTTCTGCCAGACCATGGGTCTTTTCAGGCCTTCCAGCTTAACACCTAATCATGGTGCTTGGTGACACACTGGATCTTTGTTCTTTTTCAATTTGTACTTAAAGAGTGGGAGTAGTTACTGATTTTAGCTAGTCCAGCCTACATATTGCCCCACCAGGAACTCTTGTAAATGGTGGGAGGGCTGTTTAGCTCTAGACCAGATGTTCACCCACCTCAAGCCAGACAGCCCTGGGCCAATAGGATTACCAATGGCAGTGTCTGGTAGAACAGCTCAAAAGTGAATTACCAGATGAAAAATCGGATTCACCAAAACAAACAAAAAAAAACCCCTAGGAAATCTTTGCAAGTCGCTATTCTCAATGTGTTGTACTTAATAGGTACTTTGTATTGAGAAAAGTATGACAAAATTGTCCTTTGCACCGTCCACAAACAGAGCATAATTTTTCTCAAATGTTTTTGAAATTATTCACCACATTTCTGTAAACTTCTCTTGATCCATAATTTCATTATTATTATTATTATTCGTATTCCAATAGCACAGAGAGGAACCAACTAGAGCATGTTCGAAATTTTATGATGTAATAGTTTTTCATCCAAAACATGCTTGTTCATTGAAATTTTTGATAGAAACCTGCCTGATTTCTTGCCAGTTCACCTGCCTACATGCCATCCCCCTTCCCAGGCTATCTGGCTCCTTGGCAGGCCATCTGGTAGGCTATCTGGGCATTGTGAGCTTCCAGGCTCTTCAGCAACCCACCTGGAATACTACTGGGAGACCCAAAATCTTCATATTGTTCATTTTTTTTAGAAAAACAAAATCTTGTCATTTTTCATGGTTAGGGATTTCCATTTTCTGGCCTGTTCTAACCCCAGCCAAGATTGAGGCCCCATTACACTAGATACTGTATAAGTATGTACAGGAAATTGACCTATCTGAGTGAGGCCTGCTATAAACTTCAATTCCATTTAGAATGTATAAACTATAATTCTCTTTAGCTTAAATGAGATTTAAGTTAATAGAAACACAAGCAGCTCTGTCTCCTTGCTTTATTGTTGAGAACAAGGTGACCTTTTACCCAGTCAAGCAACACACTGCTGGTTCCCCCGTTCCTTGCTGATAAATGGCCCCCAAGTAATATTTTAAGAAATGCTGAGAGGGTTCAATGTATAAGAAGTATGTGTGGATGAGGGATAGTGACAATTCTTATTAGGTCATAATCATATCCAGAAAGTGTGTGGGCCCTGAGGAACTGGGTACCAGTTGCTCCTTCCAACCGAACTCAAAGGAGAAAGGGTTGACAATGCATCTGTGAAGTCATCTCCTGCTAATCCCATGATTTTTATATTTTTAAAAGTACATTTGGCCTGTGGTTTTAGCTGAAGAATTGCCAGTAAAAGGCAGACTTTCCAGAGGGACCAAAAGGTCAAGCTTTCCCACCCTCAACCTAGACTAGCCCACGTTATCAGAGTATGACACCTCTGATGCCCTGATTTGCTCAGAAGATCTCTGGGGAGCTACCATGGGGTGAAGCAATCTAGACTCATAATCTTAAAGGTCAAAGTAAATGCAGAAGATGGTGTATTCTCTTGGGCCACCACAATACCAAGAGAGACTGATGTCCCTGCTTTCCTCAGACTAGTCTGAAGGAAAGAGGAGACCATAGTTTACGAACAGCCAAGTGCTCAGAGGAAGCTTACCAGCCAGCAAATACCAACCAGAAATTATATCATCTGGCCTCCTGAACTGCAGTCCTGACTTTGATGCTCCAAAGGCCACACAAGTAGAATAGTTAAACTTTTCTTTTGTTATATTTTTACCTGTGGGGATGCTCACTGTATTTTTTATTTATCTCTAACACTTTTTAAGGTGTGAATGAGAAAGAGCAAGTGTGTGTCCAGGTGTACATAGAAGAAGTACATGTGTATCCAATTTGTAAGCAAGTCCTACCTCAGATCACTTTGTGTCACCCTGGGTTGTAAAAGTAAGTCACTTTTCCCTCTGAGTTGCTAACCACTCAGAAGTAAAGTAGGTAGGAGGCGATTCAACCATAAAATTCATTCAGTGAACTGCAACTTTGAAAGCGTTTATGTACTGCTTCAAAAGGTGAGAAGTAAACTTCACCTACTTACGTTTCTGAGGTTAGCATTTAAAAAAATTAAGCATGTGTTGCATTAACATCATGATTTGAATTTCGACCACATTCAGCCTATGATTTAATCAATTGTTCATTCCATACAATTGCTAATTCAGTGATTTATTTACTCAATTCCAATTACAACTTTGATTTGATAACTGTTGTTCAATATTAATTAGGATAGTAAAATGTATAGTAATTAGCCTGAGCTAGAAGTTTAATTTTAAATTTGTTTATTAACTTGTAATAAAATCCATAGAAATTTAAGAGAGCTGGTATTTCTTTCAAGAGTGTAACAAAGAGTCACGAACCCTGTGGGAAAAGGTAACTTAAATGCGACATTGGTGAGTTAGTAGGTTCTGCCCCTAAACAATGCCTATTACTCTCACAAACACATAGTGAGAGAGTCTGTGCTCAAAAGAGCTTACAATAAAAGATACTATCAATGAGCTGTGATAAATGAAGGGGGGTTGGGTCGCTCCCTTTTATGGAAACCCAGACAGCCAGTTAGCTATAAAATCCCTTTTGGTAGCTATTCGCTACTTGCTTTACCTGTAAAGCGTTAAAAAGTCTGACTGCTATGCATAGATAAAAGGAAGTGAGTGGGCATCTGGCCAAAAGAGCCAATGGGAAGACTAGAACTTTTAAAAATTGAAACAATACTCCTCTTTTGTCTGTCTGTGGTTGTTCTCCCGGAGAGGAGACACAGAGCAGCAATGCTGTAAGAAGCTTGCGCCAGGTATGAAAAATCATCAAATCATACCTAGAAACTACTCATTTGAAACCACCAGATATGAAAGTAGATCAGGAAATGTCTAGGAAGACGCGATTAGGTTTATCTCTTTTCTTTCTGTAAGGCTTGTGGACACCTCTGTGCTAACCCCAGGTGCTTTTGTTTTGCTTGTAACCTTTAAGCTGGACCTCAAGAAAGATATTTTGATGCTTAATCCTTATAAGTGGTTCTTTTTAAAATTTAGCAATAGTCTGAGTTTTTAGATGTATTTTCTTTCTTTTTTGTTTTTAATAAAATTTGCCTTTTTTAAGAACAGGATTGGATTTTGTGCCCTAAGAGCTTTCTGCATATGTTGTTTAATTAGCTGGTGGCAACAGCTGATTTCCTTTGTTTTCTTTCTCAGCTCTTCCCCAGACGGATGTGTGTGAAAGGGCTTAAGGGTAACCCACAGGGAAGAATTCCCAAATGTGCCTTCCTGGGTTTAAAGGGGTTTTTTTTTGTTTGCATTTGGGTGGTGGCAGCATCTACCCAGCCAAGGTCAGAGAGAAGCTGTAACCTTGGAAGTTTAATACAAGCCTGGAGTGGCCAGTATTAATGTTTACAATCCTTGCGGGCCCCCACCTTCTTCCCTCGAAGTGCCAGAGTGGGGAATCAGCCTTGAGAGGGGCTCTGTCAGAGGCACTTCAACTGCAAGATTGCAACCTGTGTAGATAAGAGCTGGGAGAAAGGAAGTATTATTTCCTTTTCCTAGGTGGAGAGCTGAGGCACAGAGAGCTCAAACATCTTGCCCAAAGTCACAGTGGAAGTTTGTTGCAATATTGCAAGCCAGGGATTGAACTCAGATCTTTTAATGCCCAGGCCACTGCTGTATCCACCATTCTTCCTCTCATGAGTAGTTTATTGCAAGTATTGGATAGTCAAAGTTAGAGCTGTTTCAATTGAAGAAGCAGCTCATGTTGGATATGTTTCTCTTTCTGATTAGATTAGCATAATTTGCAGTGCAAATATTTGCAAGTATCTGTTTGAAATTCACCTTCTGTGAGTTTTCTGCAGTATTTGCAGAAAATATATGGTGTTAGCAAACATTCCCAGCTGTACACCCAATTGTTAGAGAATTCACAAAAAGTGAACACAACTAGTGTGAACACAGCTTAAACCAATTAATTTACAAGTTTGAATATTCATGCGACTTTTCAGTTTATGAGTTAATCTTTGATTAATTTAAAGTTTATATACACCTTTAAAATATATTTAATTTCAGAACAGAACATATTGTTTGTGGTATGAAATTACATGAATTTTATATATCACATTTATACATGTACAAACATTGCACTAAATATGACTGAACCATTCCCCCACCCCAACCCCCATAATTTGGATAAGAATTGGGTCAACCTGCTCTCCGTGTCCTAAATTTCCAAAAATTGAGGCTAAAGGTCCATCCTCAGAAGATTATGTACACAAAAATGTACCCAAGATTGCACAATTATAATAGTGTGGGGGAATTGGGGTGATTATATATGCAGATTGCTAGTTAGGTGACTAACTAGCCTTTTGTTCATGCTTTACCTTATGTTTTGTATGCATGTGGATATCTTGTGGATATAGGTGCAGGATCTCCGGGATGGATATTTTAATGAGGAGTAAGCATAGCAACTTTAATATGTTTGATTTGTAATACAGATTGCACCCAGTATCAATATGAGGCTCAAAGAGGCCAGCTCCCAGAAGTAAAGTTAAGAAAGAGAGCTGGTGGACCTTGTTAGTCTATAGAGAAAATGCGAGCCAAAGACTCAGGAACCCTTCCTGTGTATCGTCAATCCCCCTTGCAGGGGAGAAGTTGATAAGATTAAGAGGTGAGCCAAATCCTAGAGTTAAGTGTTAGGGATCCATCTTTGAATACTAGTTATTTTGCATGAGGCCATTTAACACTGTACTGGACCCAAGTAGATGCTTAGTATTTTGGAGGTAGGGTTTAGCCGCCACCCCCATTAAAGTTGATTTCATAGAGTTATGGCTTTCTACCTTGAATCCATCCCACTGCCTGTGTCTCATTCTTATGTAGGCATGATCAGCCCCAGTTTCAATTCTTTACTATTTGTACATTCATAACCTTAACATTGTTTTCACAGAGTTTTTTGCCTTTAATATGCTATGTACCTGCCATGTAGTTTAAGCAATGTTCTCATTTAAATAGAATGATAAAACGGTAAGTAATTTTGCCTAATATATTTCTATGGCTCTTCATAATAGATTAATAGCAAATTTTATTCAGGAGAACCTGTTTAAAAGGTTTGCCAAATGAGAAGCTTTAATCTAAAATGTGCAGGTGTTAGTTGTATCTAATTGTTTGAATCCTCCATCACAGGGCAGTCCAGAGCCTGATCATTGTCTGCTGCTTGCCTGCATGCCTTGTGATGGCTTCAACATGAGTTACTGTATTATATGTGGGAAAATGTAATTGCTTTCTCTCATCACAGAAGTGCAGCCATTTCTAGGGTGAAATACAGTTGCTGTTCAGGAGCACACAAATAATTGCTAAATGATAATTTAGATTAAGAAGGGAAACCTTCGCTTCTCCCTCTTCCCCCCGCATTGCACGCAATTGAAACTGTAGGGAAAATTTAGGTGGGTACAATGTTATCCAAACTTGAATTTGATGAGGCAGCAAGATCTATGTATAGACTCCAGCAAATATAATATGGAAAGTGGTCAGGGCCGCTGTTTTGTATCGTACTTGAAGACTAGATATATAAAACAATCTATTTTCCCTCTATAGTCATTTTAATGTATTTAAATTAAATTCTGATAAATTAGCATATTTTATTTTCCAGCAGCATCCATCAAATGGGTTGATTCTATTACATTTATAACTTCATAAATTAGTATCTCAAGTCACAACTGTTTCTTTATAAGTAATCCATTAGGGGTTAATTGTCTTCTGTTACAGAGATTGTATATAAATAAAAGTAAATGGAGACATTTCCACTATATCTATTGAAGAAATACTACAATTATTTTCTGTTTGCATACATTCCTTAAAGGTGGAATAGTGAAAAAGAGGCTGAGAAGTCAGGGGAGATATGCAGGATTTACACCAGCTGAATATTGGTTCCTTAATGTTTAGGAGACACATGAGCATGTGAAAAGTTCAAACCAGAACCAAATAGCCAGGCCCCCCATATACTCCATGGGATCAAGTTCCTTCTCAGCTCTCCACCCCTGCACTTATTTTATGGCAAGATCTCCTAAATTCTGCAGCAGTGTTAGTTTATTGTATCTCCATGAAATATCCTTCATTCCCATCCTGCTCACATCCAAACACAGCCATCCCCCACCAAAGGCTCATAGCTGAAAATACTCATTGATGTACAATTTGTCAAGATAACCTTCAAAGGGTGAATGGAGTGTTACTGATGCCTGAGTTTGCAAAGGGCCTGAAGCAATAGCACTGAAAAGTGTGAATTGCTTCAATAATCTAAGTCAGGGCCCCAGGGACTCTGATTTTTCAGCTGTGGAATTTGCCATTTTCCCAAGTTACCACAGACTTCAGCATTTTTACTGCATAATTCATTATTGTGCTGCAGCCAGGCAGCCAGCATTTTGTTTTCTGTCTACCTACCTCATTTCTGTCTACCCCTCCCCCCCCCGCCAACCACCCCCTCATAGTTATTTGTTTCTTTGTGTCTTTCCTCACAAGAGGTCATTACAGTACATGCTCACTTCAATGTTGTGCAGAATCAGGCACATGGGAGTCAGGGAGGCAGAGCTAGAGACCAGCTTGAAGTGAGGGAATGGAGGGAGCTAGAAGTATAGGCTGGGCAGGTAGGCTGCCTAGAAAAGAGAGCAATAGCCAAGGCCTAAGGAACTGAAAGATGATAAAACTCCCCTCTTCCTTTCCTGAATGAGGTGGCAGAAAGAGATTTTGAGCTGGCTTATCCAGAAAACACTGTAACTGCTGAATCTTACACAGTTAGTCCATTTGGAAAACATAGGGAAAAAATCCACTGTTGAAAATCATGATTCACAACCATAAGAATTAGATATATATTTTTTTCAAATAAAACTGGAACAGGCTCCTGCAGCAAGGGGAAAATTCTGTGGCAAATTCTGTAGTCTCAGAATACACAGGGCCCCGCATACAGCGGATCTTGCTGGTATTCTCTTGAACCTTTTAAATGATGCCCAGAGTCCAAGGCATACACTGATCTCTCTAAACAGATGTTTGTATATCTTATAATTGAGAAGAAACTTGAAAGAACTGCTGGGATTTGAATCTCTCAGGGAAATGGATGAAATAAACAGGATAAGGGATTTTAGAAAAAATGTTAAAACTTTTCCTTTTTGGGCCACACTAGTCTGGCCAAAGTCCTATTCCTAGGAAAATAAGCCTACTTCCGGATTATATGGATGCAGATATTGCATTTAATTTTTTCTTTGCATGTTCACACAATGTAATTGCAGGTGCGTGTGAAGTCTTAATTGTGAAAGGGGCATTCAGATCCCTGTTTGGGTTATTTAATTGCTTCTATGCAGAGCCATGGTATGGGACGTGGGAGGTTATGGCCACTGTTTTTCCAAGCATTCTCCCATCCCAAGAAAATAAACCAATTGTATTTCATTTACTGGTGTGTAATTTTCTGTCATCATCACAAACACTGACAAAGTAATTGCATTGGTGCCATTAGCTGGATAGTTTGCAGTCAGATTCTTGTCTAGCTTATCTCCGTGAGAGGACTCTGGAGAGTGGTTTTGGGAATTTGGGTCATCTCCTGTGGAAAATAGTGTCACATCCCATACATTTAACATTTCTGGTACCAATACAAGTTAGGTTTAAAATCCATTTAATTTTAATGCAAAGATATCACAGGGTACCTGGCCCTTTATGGGGAGATGGGTCTCAGTCCTACCTATGACAAGATATGCTCACCTCTCCAGGTGGGAAAAATGGAGAAGGCCATATGTGGTGGGGCGGCTGCCCCACTCCCATGCTAGAGGAGGCTGCAGCAGGCCAGGGGGCCTGCGCAAACAAACAGCCAATAGGAAGAGGGCTTATTGGGAGCTAATCAGGGCCCAGATTGGAGACAGCCAATCAGGGCCAGGCTCAGCCCTATAAGAAGGCTGCTCGGGGAGAGAGCAGTCAGTCTGTCCCAGCACCTTAGACAGAGCAGTGCTGGGCAGGCTCAGGGGAAGCACAGTAGGGCTCCGGCCCAAAACCTGCCAGACTGCGGCCCTGAGAGGAAGGGCCTAGGGGGTGCGAGGGGCCAGAGGGGAAGTGGCCCAGGGACAGTTGGACAAGGGGAGGGAAGGAGGGCAGGGAGGCTGCCACTAGAGGGTCCCTGGGTCCCCCCCCTTCCCCCTTGTACTGCACCTGGCCATGCAGTAGGGTGGCTGAGACAAACTGCAACCAGCCCTTGAGACAAAGGGCTAGATTTTGGAGGTTGTGGTTGGCCACTGAGGCCAGTGCAAGGACTGCTGAACAACCCCCCCACCCCCCTGGAAGGGGGTGAAGATGGACTAGGAGGTACTGCCGAAGGGCAGTGTCCTAAAGAGGACTCTGCCGAGCAGGGAGCAACATGGGTCCAGACCACAATTGAGAAGCAGAGGATGGATGGGACACCACCAGCAGAGGGCACTCCCCATGGACTGAGCTAATTCCCGAATCAACCAGTGGGAGGTGCCATGGTTTTGAGTCCCAACCTGTCGCACCATGTGACCAGTCAGGCCTAGGGTATATATTAAAAACAGGCGAGTGGAGAAGGCCTTTCCAGGACAAGAAGGCCAAATTCCAGGGCAGGAAGGCCTGGGAGTTACTGAGAGGAGAACAGTAAGACAGTCTCAAGAAAGACAGGCTGTGCCCAGAAGAACAGTGCACAAACTGTGAACAGAAGACAACCTCTTGGGGAGGAGAGGTTGGGCCTGGCCTGACACTGGGGTGAAGACTCTGTTTTGTTTTGATTTTCATTTGTTTTATGCCACCTCATTGGCAGAAGGTAACAAATTAGACTCTAGATGGGGAGTGTGTTAAATATTGTTGGAATGTGCTGTGGAGTGTTTAAGAAGCCCTGAAAAAATGGAAAGTGAAGCAGGAGTCTGCAGAGCCACCAGGTCACAAGGGGGTGCATGTTACATGGCAGCCCCATTTACAAAGGGCAAAAACTTTGATTCACTGTCCGTAGCTACTTATGTAAGTTAGACATATTATTGTAATGTTCAGAGAGAACAGAAAAGAGGCACACAAACAACGTAAACAAGTTCATTTTAAAATTCAAACAAGGACTTACGGAAAATTTTTTTCAATATTCACCTAGCTGTAGTTTCATAAGCAGTTTTAAGCACAGTGCTTTGAAATGTACCACTCAAACACAGTATGCTTCAAGGATCTTAAACCTACCAGGACTGAACTTCTGCCATGTTTGGCCCTAATAAATATGGTATTAAGAAGGCAATTTTTTGGTTGTGAATGAAAAATATGCACTGGGCAAAGTCCTTCAGCTGTTTCTTCTCTTAGGCCTAGTCTTCACTTACCGGCTGGTCCGGCGGCACGCCATCGATGTTCTGGGATCGATTTATCGCGTCTGGTTAAGACGCGATAAATCGATCCCGGATCGATCCCGGAAGTGCTCACAGTCGGCGCCGGTACTCCAGCTCGCCGAGAGGAGTACGCGGCATCGACGGGGGGAGACTTCCTGCTGCGTCTGGACCGCGGTAAGTTCGGACTAAGGTACTTCGAATTCAGCTACGTTATTTGGGGACTTAGTGGGGACCAGGCCTTAGTATTTCATATTAATATACAATGTGACAAAACCAGTATTCAAATATAAACATATTTATTATGCATTTAAATTAACTTCTACTTCAGTTTTCTAGAAATACAGGAAGGTTAACAGAATTACATTGAGACTATTACTGCTGAAATGCAAATGTGAAGTCTTTTCATGTTGCTGTTTTACTGAGAATCAACAGCATTCAGATGGTTTTGCAGCTTAATTCATTTTGCAGTGAGTGCACTCAAAGTAATAAAGGAAACATCTAAATAGTGCTCCTTCTAAGCTTCACACCGACTTTGTGGTTTGCCTTAATAACACACATTTTTATTGTTAATGATAAATATTACAGTCCACATCAACAGCTTTCAAAATACAGGGAAGAACAGCCCCCATATGAAGAGAGTACCTAAGTCTGTAAAAGTTTCAGAGTAACAGCCGTGTTAGTCTGTATCCGCAAAAAGAAGAACAGGAGTACTTGTGGCACCTTAGAGACTAACAAATTTATTAGAGCATAAGCTTTCGTGGACTACAGCCCACTTCTTCGGATGCATATAGAATATATATGTTCCATTCTATATGCATCCGAAGAAGTGGGCTGTAGTCCACGAAAGCTTATGCTCTAATAAATTTGTTAGTCTCTAAGGTGCCACAAGTACTCCTGTTCTTCTTTTTAAGTCTGTAAAAGATTATAACACTGGGCTCCTTTGTCTTCAAATATGGCTTTTCTTCCCCCTGCGCCAATCAATGGGTAATTTGCTTGTCCTTTATGAGCAAAGTCCAAGCTTTTATCATATGAATGATCTTGCTTATCCATCGATTCAGCATTTCTTTTCCCATGTTAACAAAATTCTATTACTTTTGTTTGCACACATTTATGATCAGCATTATGCCAAAGAAGCAGGATTTTGAAGGATGACTGTGTTGAATCAAGATTTTCAGAAATAGGTCGCTTAGGTTAAGCTCTAGGCCCTCATTTAGAAACATGAATAGGTAGCCTGATTTTTCAATATCCTGAGCACCTACAGCTCCCTGTTAAATCAATGGGAGCTGCTGGATGCTCAGTATGTTTGAAGAAACAGGCAACTTATTTAGGTGCTTAAAAATGGATTCAGGGTTTATTTTTATGTATTGAGCCAAATTTACCCTTAGTGGAAAATGAGGGGTTTTTTTTTATGTCCTCCTGCAGTGGGTTAGACAATGCACTTCTTCCAATATCTCTGATTTGGACCAGATATCTATATATTGTGGAATAGTTTCCAAAGGAACTAATGAAACTCCATTCATTGGTGTATTTAAAACTGGACAGGACAAACACACAAGACTTCCTAGGGTGCTGTAGTAAACCATATTTCTCTGGCTGGGGTTGGACTAGATGACTTAACTAATCTTTTCTTAACTTTCATTTCTGTTATTACCTCAACAATCATTTGCAATATTGTTTGGAATAGAGTTGTCTTTTAACACCTCCCACCAATGCTGAAATAAAGTACAAATATCTGGAATTTGCCATCTTGCACTGACTGTTAGATTTGAGTTTCCAATATAGTTGTGACTGTCATTGTTAAGTTTTATATTATAGTTGTCTTTGAAAGTTGGGAGGTGTTAATCAACTGAAGAAACTAGGCTAGAAGACACTAGATGATAAAAGGACAGGATGATAACAACCATTAGATTAGAACTAATAAAATCTGTTGTGTCTAATTTACCGATAACAGTTAAGGCTGACTGTAATTGGTCTGTCATTTTTTATCACTGCAAAATACACTCCATTCTCATTACAAGACTTCTTGTTACAAGGCAGTTCTGAGCTACCTTACCTTGATTCATTACTCTATTGAATTCTATTAAAACCATAACCTTCATCTTCAGCAGAAGAAAAACATAATGGACCAAACGTATCCCTGATGTAACTCCTCAGAAGTAAACAGTTGTACCATGGATGAATATGGCCCAGTGTTTCTTAACTACATAGTATCTTCAGATGACGCAGCTGCATGCCATTTAAGATTAAGAATTGCATTAAGGTTCAAATACTAAAATCACACATGCATGTTTGAAAACTAATTCTTGAGGAAAGTGCGAGGGGTGGATGGGGTAAGAGGACTGGGGCCAGAGAAACCTTTGAAACACTTCTGCTTCAATTCTTTAATTGCTAACAGACATAGCTACTAATTGAACCAGCTCCTCCATCTCCATTTTTCTCTCATCAACCCATGATTTTTTGGCTCCTGCTACGTTTCAGTAACATGCCAGGCACAGAGAAGACAGCACAAGCTTTCAGAAAACACAACACAAAAGGAAGGCAGCTGATGTCGTGTTTCTCTGCTCCAGCACGTTTCCATCCTGACAATCACCAACTCACCTCTTAATTTAAACAAAAACAGTTTTACTACGAGGCTGTATTCTAATTAAAGCTTTCTGAGAATAACTCACATTGTTGATAGGTACTAAATATTCAAAGTGTTGCCGGCAATTAACAAAGATGCAGTACTGTACAGCAAGAAAGTCAAGAAATCAGGGCAGCACTTGAACTAAAATAGGAATAAAGGGAGTAAAGCAGATTACCCTGGGGTGGGAATTTGAGTCTTTATGCAAACTTTGCTGCTGATGCTTCCTTTTATGTTTACAACATTCTGTTGCAAACAGGATATTAGGAATCATTAAAAAGGGGATAGAGAATAAGGCTTGGTCTACACTAGGAGGTTATGTCGAATATAGCAGCGTTAATTCGAATTAACCCTGCACCCATCAACACAACGAAGCTATTTATTTCGACATAGAGGTCTCTTTAAATCAATTTCTGTACTCCTCCCCGACGAGGGGAGTAGCACTAAATTCGACATGGCCATGTCGAATTAGGGTTAGTGTGGACGGAATTCAATGCTAATAGCTCCGGGAGCTATCCCACAGTGCACCACCCTGTTGACGCTCTGGACAGCAGTCCGAGCTCGGATGCTCTGACCAGCCACACAGGAAAAGCCCCGGGAAAATTTGAATTCCCTTTCCTGTCTGGCCAGTTTGAATCTCATTTCCTGTTTGGACATCGTGGCGAGCTCAGCAGCACTGGCAACGATGCAGAGCTCTCCAGCAGAGGTGACCATGCAATCTCAGAACTGAAAGAGGGCCCCAGCATGGACTGATCGGGAAGTCTTGGATCTGATCGCTGTGTGGGGCGATGAGTCCGTGCTTTCGGAGCTGCTATCGAAAAGACGGAATGCGAATATCTACGAGAAGATCTCAAAAGCCATGACGGAGAGAGGATACAGCCGGCATGCAACGCAGTGCCGCGTGAAAATCAAGGAGCTGAGACAAGCTTACCAGAAGACCAAAGAGTCAAATGGACGCTCCGGATCCCAGCCCCAGACATGCCGTTTCTACGAGGCACTGCATTCCATTCTAGGTGCAGCCACCACCACTACCCCACCACTGTCCGTGACGATGGGGTATTGTCAACGGCCACTTCCTCGGAGCTGTTTGCGGACGGGGAAGATGAGGAAGGAGATGAGGAGGACGAGGCAGTCAACAGTGCTTTCAACGCTGATTTCCCCGACAGCCAGGATCTCTTCATCACCCTCACGGAGATCCCCTACCAACCCTTCCAAGGCGGTAACCCGGACTGTGAAGCAGGGGAAACATCAGTAGGTAAGTGTTGTAAACATTTATTTTGAATAGAATAGCAATGGGTTTTTAATGATTAGTTTGCCCTAGGCGCTTAACTTTTTAGTCCTTGCCAGTGCAGCTACTGGAAAAGTCTGTTAACATGTCTGGAGATAGAGTAGAAATCCTCCAGGGACATCTCCACGAAGCTCTCCTGGAGGTAATGTGAAAGCCTTTGCATCAGGTTCCTGGGGAGAGCGGCCTTATTGCCTCTTCCATGGTAGGAAACTTTTCCGCGCCAGGCTAGCAGCAGGTACTCCGGGATCATTGCCTGGCAAAGCATGGCAGCATACGGCCCTGGTGTTTGCTGGCATCCACGCAGCATGCGGTCTTTCTCTGCCTGCGTAATCCTCATCAGAGTGATATCACTCATGGTGATCTGCTTTGAATTAGGGGAATTTTAGTATGGGGACTGATTGCCTGTTCCTTTAAATAACTGTAACCGGTGGTTTACAGCCATGCGGTGGGGGCAGGGAGGCGAACCGTTCATGCTGAGCGGTTTGCCAGCAGCATGCAGGGATCTTTCCCGAGCCCAGCCACGTGGTGGGGCGGGGAGGTGAACTGTTCCTGCTGAGCAGTTCGCCGGCAGCATGCAGGGATCTTTCCCGGGGACAGCCGCGACGGGGGTGGGACAGGGGCAGAGTTCATGCCGGCCAGATCGCCGGCAGCAGGAACTGGCCAACGCTAGGAGCATTGCTTGGAACGTGAAAGGAGGGCACTGCTGTAAATTAAGCTTTAAGCAGCCAAAAGTCTACGGCTTACCATGGCCGCCTACTAGCAGAATTCTGGTGTCTGGCCCCGCTTGTGTGATCTGTACAGCAAGACCCCAGGAACTCAAGGTGAAGACAGAAAATTCGACCTTGTACTGAGTGCACATGTGATAGGTACTGTGCATGGTCTTGTTCACAGAGAAAGACTATATTCATTGTTTGCAAAAATGTATCTTTTTGAGGAATTCACTCCCTTTTTCCCATCCCACAGCTGTGAGTGTCTGCCGAGCTACCCCGGCATCCCCTTCCCAGAGGCTGGAGCAGATCAGGTGGCGAAAAAAGAGGACACGGGACGAGATGTTCTCAGAACTTATGGTCTGTTCCCGAGCCGAGGCGGCACAGCAGACCCAGTGGAGGGAGAACATGTCGCAATACCAGCGATCACACAGCGAAAGGGAGGACTGGTGGCAGCAGGAAGACCAGCAGGCGACTCAAACGCTGCTTGGACTAATGAGGGAGCAAACGTACATGCTCTGATGCCTTGTAGAATTTCTGCAGGACTGGAGGCAGGAGGACAGAGCCCTCCTGCATTCTATCTCTAACCATCCCTCCCTCGCCCCAAAGTCCCAAGAAGGAGGGGCAGCAGGGGCCGTGAAAACAGTCACTCCACCCCTGCAGACTGCTCAAATTGCAGAAGGCTCTCATTCCCAAAGATTTGATACGTCCTTTCCTTCCCTCCAAATGCACCTCACCCAAGCCCCCTGTCCCAGTTTCATCCCCTAACTGTGTAGTTCTTAATAAAAAATATGTTTCTGTTAATTACTGTTTCCCTCATGTTCTTTTAGAGGACAGTGTGTTTGAAGGGGGAGGGAAGGGGGTTGGTAATTGGAGAGCACAGTCACGTTTACCAGGGTACAGACACGGGGGCAGGTTCAGCAGAAGGTCACACACACATTGCAGTCACTAGGCACACTGGTCAGTCTGGGAGGTGGTTTTCATGTTCTGTGTGGGGGGGCTATGTGAGTTTGTGGGGGGGGAGGGCAGTTACAGATCTTATGCAGCGGTCCTTAGCCTGGATGACAGAGCCATGCAGCAGGGGATCTGTAATCGCCCTCCCACACCAGAAAGTCACATAGCCCCCACACACAGAGTCCCGAAAAGGAGAGGTGGCAGGCTCCGTTGAAACAACCAGTCCACCACTGCGGACCGCTCTAGGAGCAGGAGCCTGTCATTCCTCGAGTTTAGAAGCATCCTTTCCATCACTACACCCACTCCCCACCACAGTCTGCGTCCCAGTTTCAACCCTTTACCACAAAATCCTTAATAAAGAAAACGGTGTTAATGAGCAAAGTTTCATTTATTTTATTTTTAAAGGTGTGTTGGAAAGGGGGAAAGGGAGCTGGTAACTGGAGAGGATAGTCAACATTAACTGGGTAAAGAAATGGGGGCAGGTTCAGCTTCGGTTTAAACAAATGTAATAGTCACAGGTTACCCTGCTCACTCTGGAACCTAGCTTTCAAAGCCTCCCGGATGCACAGCGTGTCCCGCTGGGCTCTTCTAATCGCTCGGGTGTCTGGTTGGGCATAATCAGCAGCCAGGCGATTTGCCTCAACCTCCCACTCCGCCATAAACGTCTCCCCCCTTGCTCTCACAGAGATTGTGGAGCACACAGCAAGCTGCAATAACAATGGGGATATTGGTTTCGCTGAGATCAGAGTGAGTCAGTAAGCTTCTCCATCTCCCCTTCAGACGTCCAAAAGCACACTCCACCACCATTCTGCACTTGCTCAGCCGGTAGTTGAAGAGTTCTTTTTCACTGTCCAGGGCGCCTGTATAGGGCTTCATGAGCCAGGGCATTAGCGGGTAGGCTGGGTCCCCGAGGATGACTATAGGCATCTCCACATCCCCAACAGTTATTTTGTGGTCCGGGAAGTAAATACCTTCCTGCAGCGGTCTAAACAGACCAGAGTTCCTGAAAATGCGAGCGTCATGAACCTTGCCCCGCCATCCGACGTTGATGTTGGTAAAACGTCCCCTATGGTCCACCAGTGCTTGCAGCACCATTGAAAAGTAGCCCTTTCGGTTAATGTACTGGCTGGCGTGGTGGTCTGGTCCCAGGATAGGGATGTGAGTTCCATCTATAGCCCCACCGCAGTTTGGGAATCCCATTGCAGCGAAGCCATCTAAGATCACCTGCATGATTCCCAGGGTCACTACCTTTGACAGCAGTACATCAACGATTGCCTTGGCTACTTGCATCACAACAACCCCCACGGTAGATTTGCCCACGCCAAAGTGGTTCGCGACTGACCGGTAGCTGTCTGGCGTTGCAAGCTTCCAGAAGGCTATGGCCACTCGCTTCTGGACAGTCAGGGCTGCTCGCATCCGGGTGTCCTTGTGCTTCAGGGCAAGGGACAGCAACTCACAAAGTTCCAGGAAAGTTCCCTTACGCATCCGAAAGTTTCGCAGCCACTGTGATTCATCCCAGACCTGCAGCACTATGCGGTCCCACCAGTCCGTGCTTGTTTCCCGGGCCCAGAATTGCCATTCCACAGCATCAACATGACCTATTGCCACCATGATGTTCACAGCGCGGGGTCCTGTGCTTTGTGAGAGGTCTGTGGCACTCTCAGACTTAATGTCCTCACTGCGCTGCCGTAGCCTCCTTGCCCGATTTCTCAGCATCTGCCTCTGAAAAAGGTGCATGATAAGGCGCAAGGTGTTGACAACGGCCATAACTGCAGCGATGATCGCAGCGGGCTCCATGCTCGCGGTGCTGTGGCATCTGCGCTGTCAATCACCAGAAAAGTGCGCAAACTGATTGCCTGCCGGCGCTTTCACGGAGGGAGGGTTGGAGTGAGGGTTGAATGACGACCCTTGACACATTTTTTTGCCCAAGCAGGCATTGGGGGCTCGACCCAGAATTCCAATGGGCAGCGGGGACTGCAGGAACAGTGGGATAGCTACCCACAGAGCACCGTTTCCAATGTCGACGCTTGCCCCGTTAGTGTGGACTCACAAAGTCGAATTACTGTCCTTAGTGTGGATACACACGTTCGACTTTGTAATATCGGTTCCACAAATTCGCTTTAAGTAAAATCGAACTACTCTCGTAGTGTAGACATACCCTAAGACTGAGAATATATTATTGCCCTTATATAAATCGATGGTACGCCCACATCTCGAATACTGCGTACAGATGTGGTCTCCTCATTTCAAAAAAGATATACTGGCATTAGAAAAGGTTCAGAAAAGGGCAACTAAAATGATTAAGGGTTTGGAATGGGTCCTATATGAGGAGAGATTAAAGAGGCTAGGACTCTTCAGCTTGGAAAAGAGGAGACTAAGGGGGGATATGATAGAGGTATATAAAATCATGAGTGATGTGGAGAAAGTGGATAAGGAAAAGTTATTTACTTATTCCCATAATACAAGAACTAGGGGTCATCAAATGAAATTAATAGGCAGCAGGTTTAAAACAAATAAAAGGAAGTTCTTCTTCATGCAGCGCACAGTCAACTTGTGAAACTCCTTACCTTAGGAGGTTGTGAAGGCTAGGACTATAACAGAGTTTAAAAGAGAACTGGATAAATTCATGGTGGTTAAGTCCATTAATGGCTATTAGCCAGGACGGGTAAGGAATGGTGTCCCTAGCCTCTGTCTGTCAGAGGGTGGAGATGGATGGCAGGACAGAGATCACTTGATCATTGCCTGTTAGGTTCACTCCCTCTCGGGCACCTGGCATTGGCCACTGTCGGTAGACAGGATACTGGGCTAGATGGACCTTTGGTCTGACCCGGTATGGCCTTTCTTATGTTCTTATGTTCTTATGTTTGAGATTAATAATGGCCTGTTATATTATTTATTGCCTGTCATTTTAGTTACTAAATTTTATTAAAGATTAATAGAATTGTTGACAGTTCAGATTATTCTTACATGAGTATTAAAACAGTGGATGACAAATATCAAAGGTAATGGAATACAGTAGAGTTGAGACAGCACAGGTGAGGCTCTGAAACTCGTGCTGTAAAGCTAATGCTCTCTTTGTCTATAAATAGGGTCAACAAGTAGCTAGTGGTTGTATTGTTAATTCTGTTAATGTAAGAGGTTTTTATAGCAGTTGAACTGAAGCAACACAATGCATATTTTGCATGACTTGTTACTTCTACAGTCTCACAGAAAATAATTGGATGCCATGAAAACTTAGCGAGCCTGAGACATGAGGCAATCATGGGATACAAGAATATTCAAAGCTTCACTGAATCCATTTACACTTTGAATTATATGCCTATATCTTTAAAATGCATTCTGGTAGTGTGTGAAATACAGCTAGCAAAAGTGTAGAGCAGGGCAAATAATTAATAATGAATAACATATCCAATGAATTCTGGCTTTTTTTCTGTTTGTGAATTGTCTGTGAACAGATTGTTGTTCTGTTGAATTTATTTATTCCAAATTAGTCCCAGAATACTTTGAGAATAATTCTTGCTCTGTAGCTTGTACACGAGCAGGTCATTGAAAATATTCACTATTCAAAACTACTATTTAGCCAGGGCACATAGATTAGATGGCACATTTCTGTCCCTACAAGGGATGACGTTAATTCTGAGAAACAGTGCAAATAGTTTAATTAATTACCAAATTCAGTTTCTGATGTTGCGGTGAAAAAAAAATCCTTCCCTTTTTGGCCCACTGTATGTTAGCAGCTCAATTATTGGTTGGTCTCAGCAGCTCAAAATGATTAGAAAGGAGAACAAAAGGGGAATCCTTGGGTGATATAAAGCTAAGGTAAGATGGTTCTAAGCCATCAACTGCTGTCTGCCCACCTCTGCACAGGGGTGTGTTGAGCCAATGCTACACTAAGATATGCCGGGGCTGATGTTGGGCCTGAACCAACATTGGGGGAGTGGAAGAATGGCTTAGAGACACTTTTCTCCCTGCTCTCCTCAGCTGGTCAGCAGTAAGTTATGGTAGGAGCTGGCCTGAGATGTTTCTCTGTGTACAATAATCATGTCTAATACAGCATTCAATTCTGCATGTGAAAAAATAAGTCTGTTTTCCCAAGTAAACCCAAAAGTCAGCTGTGTGTTAACAAAGTCATTAGGCCAATGGGGTCTTTAACATAAACTTTACAGACAAAGATTGTTAAGGAAAGAGACATATTTGCTATTTTTAACCTGACACTGTCAGTGAACACAAAAGAGATAGTGTCAGTGTCACTTCAACTTCAAGGGCAGGTTACTGCCAATTTGATATTAAAACTTCAGCACAATGTAAACTGAAATGGAATGTCATGCACCAGTAGGTGAGTTACAGCTGAATTATTCAATATGAGTTTGATCTAAAAAGGGGGAGAAATAGTAATGAACAAAATGGTTCAGGAAAAATCCTTAACATTTAGTTATCAGATTCAATAGTTTCAAGCTGTAATAAAAGGGTCTCTTAAAGATAAAAGTAGTGTTTTCCTATGAAATGTGAAAATAGATATTTTGAAATATATCTATATATTAGATATTATATAGTAACATATCCAATATTACGCCAAAAACTACATTAAAAAGAATGTTAAGATTGCAAAGTCAAGCACTCAAAAGTTAGGAAATGCTAGAATTAAGGCTGCCGATGCAACCTGAATTTGGCTCCCATGTGCATATGCATTATAATACCCTGATTACATGATCACCCAGTGTCATAGATTGCACAATAATGCTGGCATTTCCTAAATTCTGACTGTTTGCTTTGCCACCTTAATAACATTCTTTTCATATATAGTGTTTGTGTGCAGTTTCCTAGATTTTTATGGAAGAAAACTGAATAGACTGAAATTCCATCACATGGCATCACACTGAAGTGACATAGGTCATCAAAACCTTTAGATCCACTGCACAGACCTCTGCCACTTGAACTAATGGACTGACTAACTATTGATAGCAATAGTAGGTTGTCATCCTCTATGTGGACCAGCACTAGAGGATTCACTTTGTCAGTGAATTTCTCAGCTGAATGCTGATAGTGGAGGAATATGGCAATTCAAGAGGAGTATGCTCTAGCAAACATAGACTCTTCTTCCCATTTTCCCCCACCCAAGCCTGACCCCTTCTGTTCCATTTCCTCTAGCCTGTTCTTGTCCCAGTACTGCCTTACACCACATTTATATGCTCACTCCCATACTAAAAACCTAGATATTTAACATTACATGAACTCTCTTCATTGTAAAATAGTCTTGTAGGCCAGATTCTTTCATGCAGCTTGGCCACATTGTACTATGCCAATAGCACAATCTGGTCCTAAAGTGTGGGTGGGTGATCCTCTGGTAGTGTAGAGCTGATGTACAGGCTCTTACACCACTCACCCTCTTTGTTGATGGCAAGCAGGTGGAAAGGTAGTGGTTAGTGTACTCAGACTCTGCAACAGTACTTGTCTGCAGTTTATTCCCTTGTGCTCTTTGCAGTCTAGCCTAAATTAGGCCAAAGCTTGGAGGGAAAAACAATCCCCATTTCAATATTTTTAATGCTTCTTCCCTCCTAAAATTATGGCTAAGTATTAACAGCCTTAACTCCAGCTTAAGGGTTACTCTAGAAATTATTGGGTTTTCAATCAAGTTGCCAAGGCAACTAATAGCCCAGACAAATGGAATGAATTTTTTTCCTTCTAGAAGTATGTAAATTTCATGATTGTTAACCTACATTGTTTCCCTGCTTCCTAGAATGGTAGCAAAATATCTTCAAAGCTACATTTGCCAATTTCCTAGTGTTCTTTAACCTAGAAACTTTTGCTTAGGAGCTCTGTAGGCCTCTGGACTTGGTTTAGCACCTGTGAAAGTTTACAGAATTCAGACATTCTAAGTTCTGTAGCAAGTAATTCCAAAATTAGACACTTCAGGTGTTCTGGATAACCTAAGTGGAAAAGGTCTCAAACAGTATATTTTCACATGTGATGTTGGCAATTTGTTTTAATGGTTATAAAGCTTTAGCTTTTTGAACCTCAACACCTACTTTCTCTAAATAATTATTGTCTGACCCTCTCTCCCCAATTTTCACAACAGTGAAAATTTAAATGGATTAAAATCTAAAAATCTGCTTAATTGATATTATCCATCAAAATTATAAAAAAAAATTAATTTTGCCTAAATATAAGTATACCCCAGAGAAGGAAAATGGTGACAATGTTATCTTTCGTTTTCAGAGTAGCTTGGTCCATTCATTCCAATTTCACTATCAGAGCCCTCTTTTGATTACATCAATTACAAAAAGTTAGAATGTGTAGAGAGTACTTTTCCTAAACATTTCTCTTTATAGTTGAAAGGCTATTGTAACCTTAATTATGTGGAGGCTATTGCCTGATCATAATATACGTGGTAATTTCTTTATTGCTGCATATTTAGTGCATTTTCAAGAGTGTGTTGAAGGATAACCAAAGGAATTTAAAGCTGAAGGAAAAGAAGCCTTACCAACAAAAACAAAATTATCAAGAGTGTTCATTTGTTCTGAACTATAGTATCTCCCAGGCAACAGCCTCCCTCATTGCTGACATGAAAGCATTGTTATTGACACTGCCGCTTGCTAAAGGAGGTTCTTTAGTCTACTAGTTCAAATCTGCCATCAAACTGAATACGTCTGGGTTGTCGTCGGTCTCTATCCCTCACACATGGCTTCAAATTATACACCATGCTATATTACAAACACTCAATACAGTTTTCAGGAACAAAATATAAACATTTTCAGCAAGGCACTAAATAAAGGTTTGTCTGCAAGTGACATTTCCTTCTTTGGTTATGGAAAAGCATTTCTTTATATAGGAAAATAGCTTAATAAATTTCTCAGCTGGTCAGCGAGTATACCCACCCACCCATCCCGCTAAGAAAGGTTTATCACAAATGAAGAGGGATATTGTTAAAATGTTGACAGCACTGTCACTGACATAACATGAAAACATTGACTGAGGGAAGTGGAAATGGTCCAGTATCGTTACATAAATAAATCCCAGTGGATATTTACAGATATTTATTTAAAGTAGGAGAAATGCTGTCCTGAATCACTAACTTTCCAATCTCACTGCTGTAGATAGCACTGCGTGGGAAATGTGTCAATGCAGAGCTTCATCCTATGTGCCTATAAGGAACGTACAGACCTAACCAATATGTAGCAGTGAAACAATGATAGCAATATTTTGGCCAAAATATTTACATAATGGATTATGTAATTCAGAGGGTAATTATTAATTCATATCTACCTTGATATGACTACTTAGAATTTAAAGGAATTTATCCTCTAATCAGGCTTAATGCATAGTGCCCAAGTACACTAAATATGTTATATTTATAAAACACCGATGCACGATGGTATCCTAAAACAAAATCATGGACTGAATTAATGAAATGTACAGTTGCACTTTGCCATTATTGCAAGATTAAGTGACTTCCCTTCTTCACCATCACTTGCCTCTTTGTGAAGAAGCCTTCTGTTGGCCTTTATTTTGAATGTACACTGCATATATGTAAGGGCTCGTCTACACAGTGGGGCAATGCACTCTACAGGGGTATGATTTCTAAAGTGCACTAACATGTTATGCTTTAATTAGTCTGTGTAGACCCTGCTGATGTGCTTTAATGTGCTGCTTGAAACAGTACTACATTAAAGCACACTAAGGAACCTGAAACCGTGGGAGATCAGACTATTTTTTTTAAAAAACAGTGACAGATCCTTGGGATAGCCAGAGGACATGAACATCTTCTGCCTTCACATTGCAAATGCCACAACTGCCGTCTAAATGTGAATGGATGGGAAGGTTACACCAACACAAAAAAAAGTGCTGTCTTTTGCAGTGTACGCGGGAAAATGTGGGGCACATTTCAATATAGAACTTGATCCAGTGAGCCTATAAAGAAAATCCTGACCTGAACAAAATGTAGCAGTACCAGTGGAGCAATGATACCAGCAACATTTTGGCCAAAGAGTTCTACATAACAGAATTATGCTCTCATTATGTCAAATCTTACAGACCTTTATTCACAGGTTTAGCCTGAGTAAGGTTTGTATGATTTGGGCCTCTTTGTATAAATGAAACACTTACTGTAAAGATTTACTAGCTTTTTAAAGGAAACTGGCAGTGTGTTTACTTTATAGTCATTTTAAATGTTTTAATTCCACCTCAAACGAAGGTGCTTTTGGTTTCACTGTAGGGCTGTCACCTTATGATAGAAAGTGTAACCAAATAGCCTTAGAAAGTGAACAGCAAGAAGCAAATATTTAAATGTGTTACCAGTAAAAGAGGCACCAGATAAATATAGAAAACTGATTCCTTTTTGAAAATAAAAGGTTGTAAATCCAGAAGTTACACTGTTGAAATGGCCTTACTTTAATATCATCTCTGCCTTGTTAGAATTATGTTGTGCTGTAATCTACATGGTAAAAGTTTCACATGAGAGATGAGAATTCTTTTGAAGAAGCACACTTTGTATGTACTGTAGCATGATAATGATAAACTATCATTGTTCATGACTAGATTATTACCAAGAAGCAACATTGGTTATGCATCAAATTCTATTCATTTATATTCATTTATAACCCGTAAGTGCCTCATTCATGCTACAACATCTTTTAATGGTGTATTAAGAGTGGGCTGCCTTATGCCAGAAGTTTGAAGTACAACTCAATAACAATTGAAATAATATGACCATATTAATAAGGGTGGTTCTGCTTCTTCTCCATAGTTTGAAGCTATAAGCCACACCAATATATTTTACATTAATTGAATAATGCAAACAGGTGTAGGCCCAGACTGTGTATGCACATAAGCCATTTGTGAGTCTAAGTTAGGCCTGCCAAAAGTTTGCACCCAATTGGGTGCACTTAACTTTGACCAACATGTCTCAAGTGTCCACAGCTGAAGAAGGAATGATGTAACTATTGGGTTGCTGCCAGACAGCTAAAAATAGACATTAATAGAATAGACATTAATGTTGCATTCCCCAAGTTCAGAAAGCAAATGAAAGCAGAGTATCTACGCTATCCTTTTCCTCACTTGTTTAGAAAATTACATCTCAGAGAGACTAAAACTTGTTTTGAAGGATGAAATAAGAAGAAGCCCGTAAATATTATTGTAAAGTTGTACTGAATGTCATGGTCAAAGCTGGTTGTAAGTATGTGCCAAATTTGAGTGTAGACAGGGTTTGGGGGATACCAGTCTAATACCATCATTTAACCCCACAAGGGGAGCATTACAAGAGCCACTGGTTAGAAGCTGAAGTCAAAAAAGTTCAAATTGAAAATAAGATGCATATTTAACAGTGAGGGTAATTAAGTACTGGAACAGCAAGCTCCAAGGGGTCTGGTAAATTCTCCATTACTTAGAACCTTTAAAAATCAAGCTTGGATGACTTCTTAAGAAATATGTTCTAGTTCAACTACAAGTTCTTGGGCTAACTGCAGGAATGACTTGATAAAATTCTATGGCCTGTGTTATGCAGGAAGTTTGATTAGATAATCATAATGTTCCATTCTGATTTTAAAAATATATGAATCTACAACTCCACCTGCCTACTTTTGAAAGACTTCTTACTTTTGAAAGATTATCCCATCTGTTCCTGAAATTTTCCATGTTCTGACACCTTCCTGAAGGAAGGGACTTCTAAAAACCTCCTATATCTTCTTAAATTACAAGTATCCACACAGCCTGACCCAATCCACACAGTTGCCAAACTCTCTCATTTTCCCAGATTTGCTGTTATGAAAGGCTATCAGTTACCCCATTTCTTTTTTCACATCGGGCAGTGCAAAAAAAGTTATCCTTGGTTATTTTACTATTTGTTTTCTGATTCAAAAAATAATGTTTCTTACCGAGTAGAGATGGGCTTCAACTGCTATCAAAACTGAGCAGGTTAGTGATTTTTCATCTCAATAGATAAATGAGACGCATGAGGGGTGTTCAGGAACCCTACCAAACATCGGTGAAAGAATGACATAGAAATATGTATGCAAGAGACTAAGAAACTTTCTAATCTATTTACATCTCTGCAGCTTTTGCCATGGACCATAAGACACTGTTACCCTACCTACATCATGTAGCAGGAGTAGGCAGCACAATACTACAATGGGTTAACTCATTTAGTTCCAGAAGAACCCAGAGAGTGGTGATGGAAAAGCGCTCTTCTTCTCCCAAGGCTTTCACCTGCAAGGTTCTGCAGGAATGCATATCACCTTCCCTTCTCTTCAAAGTCAATATGAGATCTCTTGGAGAGATTGTGAGACACTGCGGTCCCCACTGTCAACAATATGCCAGTGATACCCACTTGTATATCTCAGTTTCTACTGACTCAAGCAACGGCTATGCTAAGATGCAATCAAGGAACTCTGGGTGTGGATCAAGCTTCCAGAAATGATTAGACTATAACATAATTTGACCACCTTTAGGTCATACTGCAAGGCCTTCATCTCTGAGAAAGCTTTTCCATCATAATATAAAATGAAATTTATAAATAACTGCATATGCGTCTGCCTCATTAAAAACAAGCAGGAAGAATTTCCCATAGGCCAGGAAAGGAGAAGAGTGGAAGACTTTATAAAGTCCACTAAAGACCTCACTATGCCAGTCTATTAACCTGTGTGACTCAGATATTATAATTATGGGTGCTTGCCCAAAATTATAAAGATACACTCTGATGTAACTGTAACATTAAGCAGTTTTCACATAGGGCCTAATTTTCAGAGGTGTTGAGCTCCCACAACTGCAGCTGAAGTTAATGGGGCATCTCTGACAATCAGGCCTATAATGTACAGTTTGTGTTTTAAATAGCTACTTAATGATTAAAACATTGAGCACAGATTAGTTTTGCTTTTGTAGCAACTACAAATGCCATTAGGACAAATACGTTTTTATTAACACTTATGAATAGAAACTGACATTTCAAAATAAGACCTGTTTTTAGATCGTTCTTTGCGAGGTTTCTACATGCCTGAAGGCATAAAATAATGTCCTGTTATGAAAGTATTTTTATAGAGAAAAGGTGGGTGAAGTAATGTATTTTATTGGATCAACTTCTGTTAATGAGAGTGACAAGCTTTTGAGCTTACACAGAGCTCTTCTTCAGAGATGTACTCAGTGTCACAGGTAAATGCAAGGTGGAACAGATTGTTTAGCAAAAGTGGTCAACACATACTTCAAGGGACCATTGGTGAAGTGGTCAGTTAACACCTCTCCAGTACAGGGGTGGGAGGAGGACAGGGGAGAGATGGGGGGAGATTGTTATAATAAACCATAAATCCAGAGTCTCTATTCAGTCCAGGATTTTTAGTATCTAGCAAAGTTATGAATTTAAGCTTCCAGGCTCGTGTTTTGAAGGTGTTGTGCAGGTTTCCTTCGAGGTCGAGGAGAGAGAAGTAAGATTTAGAGTGATTGCTTTGTGAAAAGTGTCTCTCACAAGTGATGTGTTTTTGTCCTTTATCATTGTTCTGTGAGTTCATTTGAGAGCATAGTGAGAGTCTCATTTTACCCTCATACTTGTTATTGTGGCATTTAGATTATATTTACAATATAATGGCGAACCCTCAGATATCCCCCATGAATACACCGTCAAACTCATCCATTTCATCCTGATCCATAACATTTTTAGATTAAACAAAAAACTTTTTCAAAAACCATAGTTACTAGGATGGCTCCCCAATATTCCAACCTGTTTATGAGCCACCTGGAAGAAGAATTTCTGGACAAATGCACCCCAAAACCAATGATATACCTGAGATGCATCAATTATATTTTCATTCTCTGAACAGACAACCTAAACTCCCTCGTGGATTTTCATCACAACTTCAACAACTACCACCCATCCATTAAATTCTCTTGAGGACACTCTCACACTAGAATCAACTTAATGATACCATGATCAGCTTCAACAATGAAACCCTACAGATAACTATATATAAGAAACCTAGGAATCACCATGCCTAGCTTCATAGATCCAGTAACCTTCCCAAACACACCAACAAATCTGTTATCTATGGCCAGGCACTCAGATATCACAGAATATGCTCCAAGGACAAGTCTGAGATATATACCTGAATACACTCAAAACTGCCTTCACCAAACAAGGACACTCTACCAGAGAAAGAGATCTCATCATTGAATGAGCCACCCAAATACCCTGAGAGGACCTGCTTCAATAGAGGACCTGACCACATACATCCAGTTGTCACCTACCATACTGAAACCTATATGGGGTGTCATCAAACAGCTACAACTCACACTTAATGGGGACTACATCCTAAGAGAAATCTCTTCTGAACCCCTTCCTCTGGCCTTCAAACAACCCCAGCCTCGCCAACCTAATCAGAAACATGTTCCCCACAGACTGTGGCACACTAACTCAAAACGGCACCAGACCCTGCCAGAACAACAGATACAAAACCTGTAGACATCACTCCACTGTTACAATGGTCAACACCCCCCACAATACACTATCAAGATTAATGGATCCTACACACGCCTATCACAACATATGGTGTGCCTCATCTAGTGCACTAAAAGCCTCAACAACAACTAAGTGGGTGAAACCAGACAATCACTACATTTTCAGATGAACTCACACAGGAAAATGGTATAACACCCCACCACAACACCTTAAAAATATGAGCCTTGGAGCTTAAATTCATAACTTTGCTAGTTACTTAAAAATCACGGATGGAATGGAGACAGTGGATTTATGGCTTATTACAAAATCTATAATCCACTTAACTCTCCCCACCCTGTGACTGGAGAGGTGTTAATGGGCCACTTCATCTTGACTACTTATACTGAATAATCTGTTCCACATTGTATTTAGCTGTGACACTCTGACACATATTCCAGATCTGAAGAAGAGCTCTGTGTAAACTGAAAAGCTTGTGTCCCTCACCAAGAGAAGTTGGTTCAATAAAAAGATGTTACCTCATCACCTTGTCTCTCTAATATCCTGGGACCCACATGTCAACAACACCACTTCATACAAGTATTTTTATTGTTGTTTGAAGGCTGATATGCCGTATTTTGGATTTCTAAGGAAACATACCTTTTATACTGCTTGTGGCTGATAATGCCATCGGAAGAAATTCCATTTACTGCCACATACTTGGCAAATGGAAGCTGGCACTTCCAGATAAAATTAATTTGGTTCTTATAAGTTTTTTTAGTACTATATCTCTGTGGCAGAAATGCTTAACAATAAACATATATGAATATTGAAACATTATAGTTGAAGGTAATATCCATGTAAAGTATAAATTGTAAATAGTGTAATTCACAGTATCTCCTGCATCTGATACTGCCCATACATATGCACAGCCAGAGATTTTTCAAGGTACCTCGCTTTGTTTGCTCACACAGACCTCAGATTACAAAAAAGACCAAAATCGTTTCATTTACGGGTTAAAAACTGATGCCAGCCCCAGCTGCATTTTGAATGTAGTTCAGGATAAATAGGGGTTGCAGCTGATCCAGAAAGGAACCTCTTTGGTAGGCAGCAGTTCAGAAAAGCATTACACTCCCCACCACAACACTGACACGCAGGAGGCTGCCACAGCTGGCTTGTGCATGGGAAAAGAGAAGAGGTGGAAGTTTCCTCAACTGGAAAACCCATTTATAGGTGTAGCTAGGGAGGGACAGCATCAAGGGTCTCCACCACCTTACATGCTCTACAGAGCGGGCAGTGACCTCTTTTGTGTCCTTGCCAGAGATGAAAATAGTTCCCTGCTGCATTGTACTGAAATCAACACAAGCAGCATCCACAAAACCTCCATCTCCACCTGCTTCTGAACACAGAAGCTCTAACTGCAGTAGCACAACAGTAACATGCTGTAGACACCCCAGATAACATTTTAAAAGCATCTCAATTACTTAGCAGCCTAGCTCCTACTTTCAAAAGTGACATAGGAGCTTTTGTCACTTACCTCTTAATCACATACTTCTGACAATAATGCAGACCAGAATCATGGTCCTCAGTTCAGGATTAAGGTCCAGAGGGCAAATGTACTATTCTTCCACAGGGGCTCCCACAGGAACCAAGTTCACATAGTGGAGACTAGGAATGATTTGGTGCAACTCAAGTCAGTAGAGGATCCTAATGGGGGACCCAGACAGGACTATCCAGATCAGGAGATGAACCAGTAGAGACACAGGCTATGGCTGCAAGCTTTCTAGTATAGCTGCTCTAAGCTGACAGGCGAGAGCTCTCCCATCAACGTAATCAATCCCCCACGAGTGGTGGTAGCTATGTCGGCGGGAGAAGCTCTCCCACCGACATAGCACTGTGCACACCAGCACTTAGGTCAGTGTAACTTATGTCACTCAGTGGGTCAGTTTATTCACACCCCTGAGTGACATAAGTTATAAGTAGCAGTATAGCCATAGCCTAGCAAGGGAATAGATGTTGAAGAACACAGAATTGCCAGAAGAAAGAGGAATGCTAGCTAGAGATGTAATCCTCAAAAGCAGGGTATATAGGATTCTCTGGCCTGGAGGCTCAAGATAACCTTCCAGAGAAAGCTGTAAGCCCTTTAAAGGCAAAAATACCACCTTTCTATATGCTCTGTAAAGCACGCTGCACATTTACACTTCCAAATGTTACCTTTGGTCCCCCTCCCATACTCGAATTTTATTCTGATTTTAGAAAGATAGAAAATATATGGCACAGCAGGGGCATGCACGGAACTTAAAATTTGACCGCTTTTTGGAGGGGCATATTAAACACACACAAATGAAAGATTTGCATAACCCCCTCCCTTGACCATCACCTGCCTCATTTCTCAGGATGACCCTGGCAGGGACACCCAGCAGCGAGGAGGCTGCAGCTCCCCCGACAGCGTATCCCTGCAGCTCAGGGAAGGAGGAAGCAGCAGGGTAGCTGGTTACTGCTGAACTCAGTCTCCCCCAACCCCTACCACTGCTGCTTCTCCTTCCCTGCTGCTGGAGTCGCAGAGCTGCCGCCTGCTTTGCCGACTGCCCACTAGGATGAGTCAGGGCAGCGTGTGGGAATCCAATAGCGGGGAAGAGAAAGTTGGAGACCTGCAGTATGAGCACTGGGGTTCTGCTGAGCTGAAGTGGTCTGCTCTAGGCTCCTCAAATGAAAGCCCACAATGGCTATTCAGTTATAACAGTGGTTTAAACAACATTGAGACCTTTCTTCTGAATAGACCTATCTGTCTCTCCATTAGGCTTGTGCTCAAAAACACTGTAAAAAAATTGTAGTGGCTACTAGTTCCAGTACTTTTTATTCAGAATTATTGAGGCAATCTAGTCAAAACTAACGTCAACCTAATGTACAATATTTACTCTGCTTTAATTCATTTCACAATTATGTAGAGCACCTTAACCCACTCTGTAGCTTTAAAGGGAAATCAGTTTTCAATTATACTAGATTAATGATTGCAATATTTCCTTGTTAAGAATTTCATTTTCTCAGATGGAAACCATTACGTATAAAAAGAAACAGATTATATATGAAAAAAACCCTTGAGGTTAGTAATAAGTTTCAGGTTCTCAAAGGTATATATTTAATGAAGAGTTTACATGAAAGATGTTATTTAGAGTGAATTTTGGAAAACATTTGGTACCATTTGTACTATCAATCATGCACTTAAAATATGCCTCATTCTCAAATATTCCCTATGTGAAGGGAAGTCACCCATTTTATTTTAGTCCCAAAGTTATTCCACACAAGTTTGGGATCATGTCACTCTTATTGGTGATGTAAATAAAGAGTCATTTTCACTATAGGAATGACAATCACAGAACTGAATGCCACACCATTTTAAGTTTCCTGCCTGGTAATTTTTTTTTCTGTCATTCTGGATCTTTGTCACATGCAGTGAATCCCACATTTGTGTCTTGTGCAGCAGAGATATCTATTTATAAACAGCACTGACAATTACAAACCACAAAGGGAAGTTTGGTTCAATTAAGTGCTTAGTTTCAGATGCTTGTCTGAAGTTTACCTGAGCTATGAAAATGTCTTGTCTGAATCGTGTATGAACAGAATACACGATATACTGCTTTCAATTGTGCCAGAAATACTTTTCTGTGGTATTTCAACTCTTCTGCTCTGGGTTCCAACTGGAGCCCAAAGGGCAGAGGTAAATGAAAATACAATGGGAAAGGTTTGTGAGGTTTTTTGGTTTTGAGCTTCATGAATTGTTCAGGACAGTTATCTGAATCAAGTCACCCTCCTCTGATCCTTGCTCCAAAAATTCCCAGTCATACACAAATTGGGAGATGTGTGTCTTGGAATTCTGGAGGTGAAAACTTTATTAAAACATTACAGATACCTAGCAAACAATTATCCAAGTACACAGAACATACAGTTTCACATTTTATAGCTAATGGTAGCTAGATAGCTAGAAGATCATGGCCAACTCCATACATCTGTTTATTTGTACTTGCAATTGAAGGCATTTATCACCACAGGATCTTGGGATTTTACTGGTCTGTACATTGTACAATGGTGTCAAACTTCAGCAATCAGTGCAAATTTCAGATGGCTGCCAGTAAGTTGGGCTTGGGGCCAAACATTCCAGTTTATTCAGTTTGATCCCTGACATTGCACAGTTGCTTTATTTACTGAGACATGTTCATCCCGTGTACTGATTGAGGCAGAGGTACTATGGGAAAAAATACATTGTGTTCAGGACCTACCCATGACCCTGACATATTTCATCACAGAAGGGGATTCATAATTTAGGTGCCACCTTTACCCTAAAGTTAGCCCCTTTGTATGTATGCATTTTGATACAGTCTTTGGTTATATGGTCACCTACTGTTTTTCCCACATGGCATGGAATGGACCATGCTCACTGCATGAGTAGCTGTTCAAGGTTTTGTTTTTTCCTCATTGTTGACTTCTACAAAACAGACCCCAGGGTCTCAAGTGAGACACCCAGAAAATAAGCACATAATTAATGACCACTGCTGAAAAGTTTGGTTTAATTGGCTTGCCTCACATTCCATAGGAACTCTGGCAGAGGCAGGGATACAATCCAATTATCCAGGGCAGTATTCAGCTGCCCAAACCATGAGACCCTCTTTTGTCTTCCTGCAGTCCTCAGCCTCATTCACTACAAACACCCCTATGAATGAAGCCGAGATCCTACAGTCAACAGCCTTCTTCAACCTGATTCATCCGCAAAGCAGGTCCTTCCAGTGCACTAAAGAAGGCAGCGGTCCTGTTGGAAACAAAATAGCATGTGATAATGTGATGAAAGACAGTCATGATTAGAGCTGATTGGTAATTTTCCAATAAATCATTAATCAAAAAATGCCCAATTGATCCAAATTGAAACTGTTTGTGGAAAAGAGTTAGGTTCAACAAATTTTCCGACATGAAAAAATTAGAAGGAAAAACTGTTGAAATGGTCAGAAAGTTTCATTTTGACTTTTTCAAATTAAAAATTCTAGTTTTCTAGTCAAAATGTCTTTTCATTTCAAAATTAATGCTAATTAAACTGACAAAGATCCAAATTGAAACAAGTGGTTTTGATTGACCTGAAATAAAAGCAAGATGAAAAAACAAAAAGGTTTTTTTTGGTCCACAGATATTAGAAGAGAACACAAATAATACTAGCAGGTAACCCAGAGAGTTTCTGTAAATAATATAGCTCATAGTATAATATGAAATATTTGGCTCCTACCTCTCTATTAAACCTCACTGTGAGAATTTCACCATGCATTAGTATATCTGGATGGTTATTGTATCAGCAAGTGTATGCCTTCTGTCATTGTAAGTCATCCAAATAAGGGACAGGGGAAAATACTATGAATGCATAATGCTTGGAATTTGTATTGGGGGATGTTTAGTTAATTTTAACATTTTACACACAAAATAAAACAGAGTTCAATTAAGGCATTTCACATAGCACAAGATATAAGACCAGAGTAGAAATGAAATTAGAAAATTGAATATATTTGTTTCACTCTCACATTTTAATGTAACCGTCAAAATTAAAACACTCTCCAGAAAGAATAGTTGCTTATATCAACTAATGGATAGTTTCCTAAATCACAGGGCCAAATAAAATACAGTAGAATTTTGAACTTGTCACATTTGCAATCAAGTCTAACCAAATCAAACTCTACAGAGTCATTTTCCAATTTTGTTGAAGTGATTAATATTACTTCCTTCAAAAAAGCAATTTACATTTAGAATAGGTATTCCTGTCAGGCCATCCTGAAAGATCCCCACCAGTCCCAGGTACCCCAGGCTAGTCTGTTACACATTCATTTTTGGTTTGGTACATCTACTTATCAGGTCAGACTCTCATATGGAGAGCCAGGGGCACCTACATTCACTTATAGTTCCATTCGCTTTTGAGATTATAATCATCTCAAATCCAGCAGCGTTTTAGGTAACTCTGTGGTGCTGAAATACAATTGCAACACGCACTCTAGAAATACCTAAGCCCCAATTCTACAATGAAATCTGCACAGGCAGGCCACTGCACCTGTGGGGACTCCAGTGACTTCCTCAGTGAGGTCTGTGTAAGGCATAAACAACAGGGATTGCACACATGACACAAAAAGGAGTGCACAGTGGTTGAACTTTCTGGACACCCTCCCCCCTTGTGTTCCCCAGAGGTGGAAGTTTTTAGACACTCCCTGCCCTTGATGGCTGAGGTTGCTGTGATATGGGGTGGACATGTTTTCTGGAGCCCTCTTTTCCCACCGACCCCTGACACTGTGATCTGTGCTGCAGGCATCTGCCATACATTTGTACTGAGTGAGACAATGAAGAATCCTGTGTTTTCAAAGGACAGAATCTGTGTTTTGAAGTGTGTTGCATCTGCCCAGAAGAAGCTCATTGAGGATCAGGGCTTAACACAGATATTGGCCATACAAAGGGAGTCAGAGCAGTTCCCCAGCTCTCAGTCACATCTACATTTTATAAGGAATTCTGAATTGTTCTCTACAGGTAATTAAAGCAGCCTGGATAAGTGAATTCTCTTAGTATTATTCTATCATTGGCTTATGCTTCATAGCTCCTAACCCATGTATATTTTTTTAAAAAACCTTTCTTTTTTGAAGGTTCAATGAATTAGGGGCTACACAAGTGGTGGAGAGCAGTGTGCCACGCCCAGAAGACAATCTATGGTCACTAGTGTCAACACTACAAGTTTGTGTTCCAGGAAAATTTTATTTTTGTTTGCAGTAGCTGAAGAACAAGCTGTTTATAATCTATTCAAAGATTAAAGACATGGACGATCTCTGCCTGGGAGAGAAGAGAACAACCTGTAATAAATGGCTGGCGTATAATGAGTTGGTGGGGGCATTTTTCTAAACTTGTAGTATCAATTGAATAGCATTTCTTGGAAGAAAGTGTAGTATTACTGATTCAGCTCTGATGGTGTTTGGGTAATATGAGTTTACTGACAGGTTTTAACTCCTTTAAGTCCAGTACTTTTGTGCTATTGGGTCGGGGAGGGAGAGCTCAGTGGTTTGAGCATTGGCCTGCTAAATCTAGCATTGTGGGTTCAATCCTTGAGGGGGCCACTTAGGGATCCTGGGCAAAATCAGTACTTGGTCCTGCTAATGAAGGCAAGGGGCTGGACTCGATGACCTTTCAAGGTCCCTTCCAGCTCTAGGAGATAGGATATCTCCATTAATTTGATTTAGGCTATTTTATATGCTGATGTTGTGGTGCTACCTTTGGAATAACAACAAAATCAGTTCTGTAAGGTTATTTTAATAGAGTTTAATAGAGTTTTTCCTTTGCTTCCAGTGCTTTATCTGTGTCTACTCTGCTCACATGAGGCCCCCATAGAGGCAGCTGTCCCACTGATTTCAATGGAAGCAGTGCCTCCATAAAAGCTGAAGGAGCCTACCTAGAAGGAAAACAAAACTTTGTTTTGTAGCCATTTGAGCAAATGGCCCATTCATTACAGGTTGTTCCCTTCTCTCTCAGTTAAGCTCATAATAACATGCCTGATATTCTTCACTGCAGCAACAAGGCTTGGATTCTTGGTCCCAGTTTGGTCCATCTCTAGTTCTAAGGATCTGTTTCAATACGTCCCTCTTAATTGTTACATCAGAATTACTACCACATTGAACACAGCCCACAGAACAGTGAATTTCCGCAGTCAGATATTTACATGGAAAGAAAATGTTCACCTAGCTTTATTTGTAATAGTGGTGAACGGTTTCAATGAAGTAGGATTCTTCAAAAGTGAGAAAGTAAAGGATATTGAAGATACAAATGTCATCCTATGAGACAATAGGTTCTTTCCCCACTGCCTCACAGCCAGCAAAATAAAGTCACTATAAAAATCAACATGCAACCTCCATAAACCCTGCACAATGGTAATGATACCTGAGAATGAGCCTAGCTGTCCTTCATGGCAGTATCAGTGTGTGTTGAAAAGGGGAGAATAGGAAGTACTGAATGAAAACACTCAAGGTCCCTTCAGCTAGTCTGAGATTGGGGGATAATAAGATAAGTCTCACTCAGTCTCATTTACTCTTCCCCAATACACAAAATCTTTGTTTGTAAGTAGTACAGGTGGGGGGAAATCAAACTTAGGAAAGAAAATAAATTCAGACTTCAGATGTTTTTCTGCAGCCCTGTTTTTATATCAGGCTGCAACAGATGACTGGGCCTTGCACATCAGCTTTTCATTGGAGGAGAAAGCAACAACATGGAGTCTGCATATTTCCAGAATAACTTTATTTAAAAACATACATCACTCCTGAAACAGAATTACTCACAAACAGTACTCAGGCAAACCCCTCTTTCAGGGATCTCAGCCCAAACACAAATCCCTAGTTCCAAAGGAGCAACTCTGCCTCAAGATTTGACTACTGTCCTTAGAGATATTACAGCAGAGAGAAAACTCCCTTGCTGCTTGCAGCAGTTCCCATCCAAATAAACTAAATCAGAAAACCAAAACCAAAACCCTCAGCATTTTTTTGTAAGGCTAAAAACTTCTTGCATGCTAAAAAACTAAACACAACAAAACAAAAACCAGCCTGCTAAGACTATATGTAACATCACCCTCTAGGGTGACCAGATGTCCCGATTTTATAGGGACAGTCCCAATTTTTGGGTCTTTTCCTTATATAGGCTCCTATTACTCCCCACTCCCTGTCCCGATTTTTCACATTTGCTGTCTGGTCACCCTATCACCCTCTGTCATAATATACATCTCTGGAAAGACTAAATTTCACCATTAATTTAAGGGTGTGAAAAGGGGTTTTAATGGAAAGCGTTTAGAAACTTTGACCACAATAATTACCATAAGCACCGCTTATAAAATATATATTGCAACACACAATCGGTTCATTTAAGTTTCAAAAATTCAATCAATAGGCCTGGAAAATGGGACCACTCCAAACCTCTGAGTTGTCCTCTGTATTATGTAGCTCCTGGATCAACAACACTATATTCCTTCAAGAGCAGCCTGAAAATTGAATTTAATATAGAAAACATACAAGAGAATCATATCACGTAAATTTTAACTTACAAGTGAATACAGAGAATCAAATTAAAATGTTTTTTTTTGCCTTTTTTTAATGGGACATTGCCTCTTTTTACCATTATAAGAAAATTCACTCAATATATATTTTATCTGATGCTTCCACCATTGCAAATCTACTGGGAGGTAAAATCCATAACTTGAATTGCATCCCTGACTGAAGACCGGATCATAACTATGGCCTTGATCTTGCAGCTGAGCACATGGGATCTGCCTGAGCAGATATCATTGAATGGTCATGTCCTATGTCATCATCTCCTAATTGAAAACCTGCAGCAAAGGCTAATACTGATAAGACTGAATAATATTTAATATTTAAAATTCTTTAACAATGCTTATTTATATGTATTAATTTTACAGTCATGGCAAAAGGCAAAAGTTATATGCATGTAGTTCTAATGCCAATAAATGGCAAAACAGTCATTATTATTTTTGTACTCAAGTGCTTCCTTGTTCGGTCTTCCTTACATTATGTTTATAGAAGATGTCTTCCCAATTTTCCCGAGCAGAAATAATGCTGTATTTTGAAAATTGCTTAAGATTCTAAATATGGTTCTAAAGTAGAACTGCAACACTATAATTCCCACAGCTGTTTGTTTATGTAAGAGAAGATTCCAGATACTTGGTAAAGTCACTCCCATTCCCAGTTTTCCCTTTCCCTTCCTCATGACTGAGGAAGGGGGACTGAGTCATCTATCTGCCGCCCCGACTGAGAAAACCGAGAGGTCTGCTGCTTGCCAGGAGCTAGGATACACGATGTGACGGAGAGTCTGCCGAGACTCATCAAGGCCTCGGATCGCTACCCCTTCCTGCTTCTCCACGTGGGCACCAATGATACTGCCAAGAATGACCTTGAGCGGATCACTGCAGACTACGTGGCTCTGGGAAGAAGGATAAAGGAGTTTGAGGCGCAAGTGGTGTTCTCGTCCATCCTCCCTGTGCAAGGAAAAGGCCGGGGTAGAGACCGTCGAATCGTGGAAGTCAACGAATGGCTATGCAGGTGGTGTCGGAAAGAAGGCTTTGGATTCTTTGACCATGGGATGGTGTTCCAAGAAGGAGGAGTGCTAGGCAGAGACGGGCTCCACCTAACGAAGAGAGGGAAGAGCATCTTCACCAGCAGGCTGGCTAACCTAGTGAGGAGGGCTTTAAACTAGGTTCACTGGGGGAAGGAGACCAAAGCCCTGAGGTAAGTGGGGAAATGGGATCCTGGGAGGAAGCACAAGCAGGAGCGCGCAAGAGGGGAGGACTCCTGTCTCATGCTGAGAAAGAGGGACGATCGATGAGTTATCTTAAGTGCCTATACACAAATGCAAGAAGCCTGGGAAACAAGCAGGGAGAACTGGAAGTCCTGGCACAGTCAGGGAACTATGATGTGATTGGAATAACAGAGACTTGGTGGGATAACTCACATGACTGGAGTACTGTCATGGATGGATATAAACTGTTCAGGAAGGACAGGCAGGGCAGAAAAGGTGGGGGAGTTGCGTTATATGTAAGAGAGGAGTATGACTGCTCAGAGCTCCGGTATGAAACTGCAGAAAAACCTGAGAGTCTCTGGATAAAGTTGAGAAGTGTGAGCAACAAGGGTGATGTCGTGGTTGGAGTCTGCTATAGACCACCAGACCAGGGGGACGAGGTGGACGAGGCTTTCTTCTGGCAACTAGCAGAAGTTGCTAGATCGCAGGCCCTGGTTCTCATGGGAGACTTTAATCACCCTGATATCTGCTGGAAGAGCAATACAGCGGTGCACAGGCAATCCAGGAAATTTTTGGATAGTGTAGGGGACAATTTCCTGGTGCAAGTGCTGGAGGAACCAACTAGGGGCAGAGCTTTTCTTGACCTGCTACTCACAAACAGGGAAGAACTAGTAGGGGAAGCAAAAGTGGATGGGAACCTGGGAGGCAGTGACCATGAGATGGTCGAGTTCAGGATCCTGACACAAGGAAGAAAGGAGAGCAGCAGAATACGGACCCTGGACTTCAGAAAAGCAGACTTTGACTCCCTCAGGGAACAGATGGGCAGGATCCCCTGGGAGAATAACATGAAGGGCAAAGGGGTCCAGGAGAGCTGGCTGTATTTTAAAGAATCCTTATTGAGGTTGCAGGAACAAACCATCCCGATGTGTAGAAAGAATAGTAAATATGGCAGGCGACCAGCTTGGCTAAACAGTGAAATCCTTGCTGATCTTAAACGCAAAAAAGAAGCTTACAAGAAGTGGAAGATTGGACAAATGACCAGGGAGGAGTATAAAAATATTGCTCAGGCGTGCAGGAGTGAAATCAGGAAGGCCAAATCACACTTGGAGTTGCAGTTAGCAAGAGATGTTAAGAGTAACAAGAAGGGTTTCTTCAGGTATGTTAGCAACAAGAAGAAAATCAAGGAAAGTGTGGGCCCCTTACTGAATGAGGGAGGCAACCTAGTGACCGAGGATGTGGAAAAAGCTAATGTACTCAGTGATTTTTTTGCCTCTGTCTTCACGCACAAGGTCAGCTCCCAGATTGCTGCACTGGGCAGTACAGCATGGGGAGAAGGTGACCAGCCCTCTGTGGAGAAAGAAGTGGTTCGGGACTATTTAGAAAAACTGGACGTGCACAAGTCCATGGGGCCGGATGCGCTGCATCCGAGGGTGCTAAAGGAGTTGGCGGGTGAGATTGCAGAGCCATTAGCCATTATTTTTGAAAACTCATGGCGATCGGGGGAGGTCCCAGATGACTGGAAAAAGGCTAATGTAGTGCCCATCTTTAAAAAAGGAAGAAGGAGGATCCGGGTAACTACAGGCCAGTCAGCCTCACCTCAGTCCCTGGAAAAATCATGGAGCAGGTCCTCAAGGAATCAATTATGAAACATTTAGAGGAGAAGAAAGTGATCAGGAACAGTCAGCATGGATTCACGAAGGGGAAGTCGTGCCTGACTAACCTAATTGCCTTCTATGATGAGATAACTGGCTCTGTGGATGAGGGGAAAGCAGTGGATGTGTTATTCCTTGACTTTAGCAAAGCTTTTGATACAGTCTCCCACAGTATTCTTGCCGCCAAGTTAAAGAAGTATGGGCTGGATGAATGGACTGTAAGGTGGATAGAAAGCTGGCTAGATTGTCGGGCTCAACGGGTAGTGATCAATGGCTCCATGTCTAGTTGGCAGCCAGTTTCAAGTGGAGTGCCCCAAGGGTCGGTCCTGGGGCCGGTTTTGTTTAATATCTTTATTAATGATCTGGAGGATGGTGTGGACTGCACTCTCAGCAAGTTTGCAGATGACACTAAACTAGGAGGCGTGGTAGATACACTAGAGGGTAGGGATCGGATACAGAGGGACCTAGACAAATTAGAGGATTGGGCCGAAAAAAACCTGATGAGGTTCAACAAGGACAAGTGCAGAGTCCTGCACTTAGGACGGAAGAATCCCATGCACTGCTACAGACTAGGGACCGAATGGCTAGGTAGCAGTTCTGCAGAAAAGGACCTAGGGGTCACAGTGGACGAGAAGCTGGATATGAGTCAACAGTGTGCTCTTGTTGCCAAGAAGGCTAACGGCATTTTGGGCTGTATAAGTAGGGGCATTGCCAGCAGATCGAGGAACGTGATCGTTCCCCTTTATTCGACATTGGTGAGGCCTCATCTGGAATACTGTGTCCAGTTTTGGGCCCCACATTACAAGAAGGATGTGGAAAAATTGGAAAGAGTCCAGCGGAGGGCAACAAAAATGATTAGGGGTCTGGAGCACATGACTTATGAGGAGAGGCTGAGGGAACGGGGATTGTTTAGTCTCCAGAAGAGAAGAATGAGGGGGGATTTGATAGCAGCCTTCGACTACCTGAAGGGGGGTTCCAAAGAGGATGGAGCTCAGCTGTTCTCAGTGGTGGCAGATGACAGAACAAGGAGCAATGGTCTCAAGTTGCAGTGGGGGAGGTCCAGGTTGGATATCAGGAAAAACTATTTCACTAGGAGGGTGGTGAAACACTGGAATGCATTACCTAGGGAGGTGGTGGAGTCTCCTTCCTTGGAGGTTTTTAAGGCCCGGCTTGACAAAGCCCTGGCTGGGATGATTTAGCTGGGAATTGGTCCTGCTTTGAGCAGGGGGTTGGACTAGATGACCTCTTGAGGTCCCTTCCAACTCTGATATTCTATGATTCTATGATTCTATGACAGGATTCCTAAATTGACCTCAATCCTGCAAACTGATGCATTGATAGATCTCTGTACCTTTCCGGAGCCATTTTGAGTTCAATGAGACTTTCTGTGCATATAAAAGTCCACACTAGCACATCAAATTGCAGGATTAGGACTGTAGTTACTGTTTAAAAATATCATTTTCTTCGTTGTTTAGGAGATGACATTAAATGATCAAATTTGTCCTTTTTGAGAATATATTCAACATGAAAAGGCAAAGAAACACATGGCGCAATGAGTTACAATGACTCTTGTTTAGAAATAATTAAGATGTAAGATGACAAAGCAGCTCACAAAGGCCTCAATCCAACCTATAAAACTGCATATAAATTGAATTAGTGGGCAATTAACAGCATTTAAAAACACATAGTTTGGTGAGATTGAGTATACATTATATTTGTGCCTGAACATTTCATTATTTGTGCAAAAATGAGTGCATATGAAAAATTATGAGTCCAAGTTTGGTATCCTGTTTTGAAAATTTGGTGCCACAAAAATTGTGACAGCCAAATTTCTTCCTCTCAGGTTTTCAATGCTACTTGTGCCTGTGAAGGATCAATAGCAAACATTCAGTAACTAGGTTTATGTTTCTATAATTTCTGTGACAAATAATGTATCCATCTGTACTTACAGTCATAATTTCTGGGACTGTTTCAGAAACCTTTTTTAGCACTTCACATTTACACATCAGTAGCCACTGAAGTAACTATTGACGCTGCCATGTGATGGCATAATGGTCTTTAGTAAGGCCATGTCTACACTACACAGTTTTGTTGACAAAAGTCAGCTTTTGTCAAAAAAACAGTGGAGATGTACACACTGTGATGCTTCTCCCGCCAATTTAACTCTCCTGCTACACTGACAAAACAACCTGGATAAGAGGCTTAGAGCTTTTTTGCGACAAAGTTAGAGCGACTCATCATCAGTGCATTGCTTATGTCAGCCTAAGTGGGTGTCCAGGAGGTGTCCTACAATGCTCATTGTGATCACTCTGGTCATCAGTTTGAACTCTGCTGTCGTGAAGCCAGGTACACAGTCATGCACCTTCCTGCTTTAAAGCCCCAAGGATTTTTGAAATTCCTCCTCCTGTTTGCTCAGCGTGGACAGGTCACATTGCATCTTCCCAGATGACTATGCCAGCTCCCCACAGCAAACACACTCCTGTCTGGAGTACACCAGAGTTGTTGGATCTGCTGGCACTACGGGGAGAGGAGGCTGTACAGTCACAACTTGTCTCCAGACGTAGGAACTTTGATATCTATGGGCAGATTGCTTACCACATGAAGGAGAAGGGGCACAATAGGGACACGCAGCAGTGCCATGCTAAGTTCAAGGAGCTGAGGCAGGCACACCCAAAGGCAAGAGAGGTCAATCGTTGGTCTGGTGTGATGCCAAAGACATGCCACTTCTACAAGGAGCTGCATGCCATCCTCAGCAGAAACCCCATCTCCACTGCCAAAAACCCCGTGGATACTTCCGGGGGAGGAGGGGCTGGTGGCAGGGGCTGGCGGTAGAGGTAAGTGGAGTAAACCCTGAGGACGAAGTGGTGGATGAGAAAGTAGAGTTCCAGGAGGATAGGTGACAGGGTTGTCTGTTGGCATGGCAAGCCAGGACCTCTTTTTAACTCTGGAGGGGTCTTGCCAGTCCCAGCACTCTGGCTCTGGCTGATGCAGGAGTGGAGAGCTCCTGTAAGTACTCATTGTGCTTAGATACTGCAAGGAGACATGATGTAGAGCTCTGCTTCTCCCACTGCCCTGCCCCCCAGGACAAAGAGGGATAAAAATAATCAATACTAGGACTCTTTGTATCTACTTCTCATTCCCCTGTGCAGGTAGGCAGAGGAGGTGGAAATTGGTGTCAGTATTCAGAATAATGTCCCTAGGCACTTGTAGTGATACCCCTCTGAACCTCTCCCCCACTCTCTTTGTCCTATCTTGCCCCTTCTCCCACAGGCAGAACTCACCCTGATTAGATCTCTCGCTATGTTGTGTGCCTGACAAGGAAAAGTGGTGTATCTAACTTGTGTGAATCAAGGCTGTAAGTGCACTCACAATAGTGTCTCTGTCTATTGTTTCTTTAGCTTCTGCAGATGGCCTTTGACAGTCTCCCCCTGCACACTGGCTGAGTAGCTCTGTCTGATAAGGAGGCGAACCAGGAGGAGTAAGAAAGACATGTTCACGGAGGTGCTGCAATCGTCTGATGCTGCTGATAGTGAGCAGAGAGCATGGAGAGAGGCTAGCAAAGAAAAACTGAGAATGGATAGCTAGGAGAGGAAACAAGGGTAGAAGCAGATGATACAGCTGCTGGAGGACCAACCAGACATGCTGAGGTCCCTGATTGCACTGAAGGCAGAACACATCCATGCATCCCTCCCCCTGCACCCTATATAGAACTGCCCTATAGGCCCTCCCCAAACTCCCCACACACATTCCTCACATGTTCCCAGGCCTTCGCAGTACCCTATGTGCTGCACCCCTAGGGACATGTTTCACAATGATAGCAGGACATACATCCAGCTGTGAGAGCCTCATATCAAAATGTTCTCTTCATTCTCATGTTCCTTGTAGAAAATAGAAATGTTTGTATAGCTGTTTTAAAAAAAAGGTACGTACAGAAATAAAATTAATCTTTATTTGTCTCCAGCACATGATGGTTGCTGCTGAAATTCATACACAGTGGCAATCGGTGCATTTGCGGAGTAAAATTAATGCACACACAGCAATCACTACCAGGGGTCATAATACAGTGCAAAAAAGCAATACTTGGCTCAATGCATTACAGAAAGACACATTACTGGGGCTCATTGTCAAAATGCTCTTTCAAAGCCTCCCTGATTCGAATAAACCCCCTTTGCGCCCCTCTAACTACCCTGGTACCTGGCTGCTCAAAAGTAGCCGTCAGCTGATCCACCTCAATGCTCCACCCCTGAAGAAACATTTCTCTATGAGCTTCATAAATGTTATGCAGAACACAGCAGGCTGCTGTGACCATGGGAATATTTTCCATATTGAGGTCTAACCTGCCAAAAAGGCAGCGCCAGTAACCCTTTAATCTGCCAAAGGCACATTCGATGGTCATGCTGCACCTGTTGAGCCAGTTGTTGAAGTGCTCCTTGCTGCAGTCAAGGTTTCCAGTGTAAGGCTTCATGTGCCATGGGAGCAATGGGTAGGCTGGGTCTCCCAGGATCACAGTTGGCATTTCTACATCCCCAACTGGAATCTTCTGGTCTGGAAAGAAAGTCCCTGTTCGCAGCTTTCCGTACAGGCCAGTGTTCCTGAAGATGCGTGCATCATGCACTATCCCTGACCACCCTACATTGATGTCAGTGAAATGACCCCAGTGATCCACAAGCATTTGAAATACCAGAGGGAATTCATCCTTTCTGTTGATGTACTCCATCACAAGGTGGTCTGGGTCCAAAATGGGGATATGACATCTATCGCCCCACCGCAGTTAGGGGAATCCCATTGCTGCAAAGCCATCCATTATTTCTCGCACTTTGCTCAGGGTCACAGTCCTTCATAGCAGAAGGCAATTAATAGCCCAGAACACTTGCATCACTGCAATGCCCATGGTGGACTTCACAACTCCAAACTAATTTGCAATTGATTGATAGCAATCTGGAGTTGCCAGCTTCTACACAGCAATCGTCACTCACTTCTACACCGTGAGGGCAGCTCTCATTCTGGTGTCCTTGTGCCACAGGGCAGTGCACAGAATGTGCAGAATGCGCCGCACACAGTTCCAGGAAGGTGGCTTTGTGCATATGAATGTTATGCAGTCACTGCTCATGATCCCAGGTCTGCATAATAATGTGATCCCAGCACTCAGTGCTTGTTTTCTGAGCGCAGTACTGACAGTCCACTGTGAGCAGCTGGTCCGTGAATACCAGCAGCAATCTTGAATTGTGTCTTTCCATGGCACGTAGCAGGGCAGGCCCCATGGTGTCATTATCAGATTCACAGCTCATGAAATACTGTAGGATCAGCTGTGTTGTGTTCATAACTAAGGCTGTGAGTCTGTCATGGAGGTCATGGAAGCAGGGCCGGCTTTAGCAATAGCGGGGCCTGATTCCTGGGGGCGGGGCGGCAAGCCCCGCCCCCAGGAATCGGGCCGCGCTCCAGCCAGAGTCGCAGGGCTTGGGTCTGGGCTGGAGCCGCTGGGGCCGGGGTGCTCGGCCGGCGTGCTCGGTTGGGGCCTGGAGCTTCTTGGGCCAGGGCCAGGGCCAGGGCCAGGGCCAGGTCCAGGCTGGAGCTGCGGGTCCGGGCCAGCGCGCTCGTCCGGAACTGGGGCCGGTGCCCCGGGGCCCGAGCCAAGCCGGGCCAGAGCCGCTTGGGCCAGGGCCAGGCTGGAGCCGCAGGCCCGGGGCGATGCGCTCGGCCGAAACTGGGGCCGGCGCCCCGTGGCTCGAGCCGACCCGGCCCGGAGCCGCTCAGGCCGGAGCCGTGGGGCTCAAGCTGAGCCAGAGCCACCGGGGCCGGGGTGCTCGGCTGGAGCTGGACTGGGCCGCGCCTCCCCGATCCCTCCTCGCGCCCCCTACCGCCCCAGTTTACCTGCTGCTGCCTGCCCCTGCTTGTTTTCAGACTACCCGCGAACATCTGATTCGCGGGAAGCCGGGGAGGGGGAGGAGCACAGGACGGAGCGTTCAGAGGAGGGGAGGAGGGGGAAGTGAGCTGGAGGCGAGTGGACAGCTGCGGGGCCCTCTTAGGTGTGGGGCCCAATTCAGCGGAATCAGCTGTATCGGCCTAAAGCCGGCCCTGCATGGAAGTCACGGCTGGTCTGCAGCGGCCGGTGCTGGCTCAGGCAGCTGGGCAGCCCCTGGGCCAGCAGCAGCAGTTTGTGTGTGGGGGGGAGGGCCTCAGGGCTATGGGCAGGTGGTTGGGGCTGTGGGGAGGTGCTTACGTCAGGGTGTGGGGCTCCCTGGCTCCCAGTGGCATGGCCCTATAGCTCACAGGCAGCGGAGCTGCCAGGGGGCTCTGCGCACTGCCTGCAGGCCCTTCAGCTAGGGTGACCAGATGTCTCGATTTTATAGGGACAGTCCTGATTTGGGGGGCTTTTTCTTATATAGGCACCTATTACCCCCTTTCCTGATTTTTTACACTTGCTATCTGGTCACCCTACCCGTAACTGCAGCTTCCATTGGCTGTGGTTCCCAGCCAATGGGAGCTGCGCAGCTGGCACGTGTGGAGGGAGCAATGTGCAGAGCCCCCGGCCTCTCCACTGCCTATGAGCTGCAGGGACACATGGAGCCGGGTAAGAAGCCCCTGCCAGCCCCGCCAACCCTCCCCGCCAGGACCAGTGGGGGTCCTGGGCCGCAAACCACTTCCCTCCCCCCTCCAGCACCAGTGGGGTCCTGGGCCACCTCCCCCAGCACCTGTGGCGCCCCTGGACTGTCCCCCCAGAGCACCCATGGCCCCCCCACCAACATTTTAATGAGGGGTATATAGTAAATGTCATGGACAGGTCACAGGCCGTGAATTTTTGTTTACTGTCTATGACCTGTCCATGAATTTTACTAAAAATACCCGTGACTAAAGCGTAGCCTTAGTCATAACGCTCGTCACAGGAATGGAGAGCAGTGCAGGATCCATGCTTTTAGACAGAGATGGTGGGCGCTCAGTTTACAGGGGCTGTTGAAAAGTGGTGCAAAATGTAGTTGGAATCCTATAAAATGATGGGATGGAGAAAACTGCATCATGGGATGGTCAGCTCACCCCTTCTGACCTTTTCCAGAACACCCAGAGGCAGATGGTGATGTGTTGCACAGTAGGATAGCTACCCCTGGTACAGTGCTCTCTCTGTCAATTCAAGAGCACCAACTGTGGATGCGCTCTGTCATCACAAGGAGCATTGTGTGGCCGTGGAAGAGCGGTTTAATTATAACAGTGGATGATCAGCAACATAACTTAAGTTGATTTAACTTTGTAGTGTAGACATAGCCTAACTCTGATCCTTGCCAGCTGACTGCAGCCAGTAAATTAAGTTCAATCTCTGATCAGACTTCCTGTGTGTCTCAGGGTATGGCTTCACTGCAGAATTAATTCAGGATCTTACTTGGGTGTTGCTCCAACTCCCTCCTGTGCACACATAAAACTTTCTCACCCATATTTAGTGGTGCTTTCAACACAGGTGGGCTGGCCTATTTGGATTATACATTAAAACCTGGCTGCTGCTTTCATTTGGGCTGGAAGTCATTCACTTTGCAGTGAGGATTCAGGCTAAATTACTTGAATGCTAATAGTCCTCCAGTGCCTTCCCAGTATGCCAAAAAAGACAGACAAGTTCTCCCACAATTCACTAGGAATGAATCAGCGTGACTCATCTTGCTGCAGCACAAAGAATTATGGGATATGCTCCCAGAAGTACTAGCGGCACACATTGGGAGTGCAGTACCAGTGAGGGCACAGTATCTGTAGGTCTTTGGCTAACCCAGGCTAGGCTAAACTAGCTGCTGATCACCCAGGCTAATGCTTCTGTGAAGACTTATCTTCACCCTCATTACAATGTACATTCCACATCACTGATAGTGATTATCATCATAGAGGTCACTATTGAAAAGTAGTTTGGTTGAGACTGCTTGCCCAGATTGCTTGTTGATGTTGTGGCTAAACTTGCTTATAAAAGTGAATGTAACTTTCCTGCGATACAAGGTCAATCATTCATAAATGGCTCTGCATAATTGCATTGCTAACATTTAGAGAACTCTTAGATATGCTTTAAATCAGGCCATTGAGAAGAACTCTCCCATAGCTATTGGTTTCTTTTAATCTAAGATTGATTATTCACCATATCCACCCTGACAGTAGCATTGTTCAGTGTGATTTTTTTTATAGCCAGTTAGTATGCACCCAGTTTTCTAATGTGAGGCTTTCATTGCAGGGTATACATATCCCCCATTTGGATATTTGTTTCAGACTGTAGAATGGACATTTATACACCCTGCCCCAAAGCTGCTCTGAAGTCAACATTTGGGTACCTAAATAGTGGCCTGACTTTTCTAAATGTTAAGCATTCATTAACTCCCACTGACGCAATGCTAGGCATTCAACACATTGGAAATTCTGATCACTAATTTAGTTGCCTAATTGTGAATTTGGGAGCCAACTTTAGACACTTGTATATTTTTTAAAATCCTGCCCTTAAACTGTAGTATAAATACCCAAATGTGGTATTTGGATGCCCTGTTTTAAGGAGGCCATGCTTTAAAACTGGGCTTTGTATATAACCCAGTTGTCCTTGTATGTTACATCAGCTGATCCAAAACTCCCTCTTGTTCAGTCTGGTTGGTAAAATTGTTCAGTCTTATCTTGTCTATTAGTGATACATTAGACCCAAGATGGCTTTTTTGATAATTAAATTCTTCAGCTTTATCCTTTCCAGATGAGTCTTGGCAAGCTCTGCTAATAGCCATTTGAAGATTAAAGGTCTCAACTTCTTAAGTTATTGTTGATTTGTCCTTTTAATCACAAGTTTCTTAAGTCTTTCTACAAAGATTGCAATCTCATAAGCATCTGTGATATGGGAATAAGATTCAAACATCTGGACTTTTCCTTTTTCAAAGTTAGTCGTTTATGAAACTTGTTGGTTCAGTAGCCAACCCAAATTAAAAAAATTCATTTTGTACTGACCCAAAAGGACTTACATTTTTTTTTTTGGCAAACTGACAAAAGTAAAAGAATAAAAATAATTTTGGATCAGATGAAAGAAATGGTTTATTTAGTTTGACAGGTTTTTTTAAAACCTTTTTGCATTTTAATAACATTGAAGAAAAATTCCAAATGAAGAATCTTTTCAAATTGAAAAGCTGAAGCAAAACATGTTTACTTTTGGAATTTTTGGAGAGAGTTGACAGAAAAATTGGGCAATTTGACATGAATTCACAAAGTGTTTCAGTTGACTCAAATGTTCATTTACTTGGAGAAAAGAAATTGCCTGAAAAAATGTTCCCAGCTCTGTTCAAGAAAGGCTCCTAGCCTAAGAGCAAATTCTGCTCTCTGCATGGGCATGAGGACCCACCATATATGTGATGGAATTGGCATGGCTCTCCTGCTTCATGAGGATTTGGAAGAATTTGGCAAACCTATACAGGGAGACTACACTACCAGAACAACCAAGCACAGTTCTATGAGCACTCATGACATACATGGACAGTAAGAGGGGAAGAAGGGCCGGGGGAAGAGGGGTATTCAAGGAAAAGCTGATGTAGAAAGAGGTATAGCTGGAGAAACCCACAACTCATTGCCATTCTTAACACCAAGACAGCAAAACTGCTACAGAGTGGATCCACTGATACCACACAGTTTGCTGGTAAGGATTCTTGCCCTTTCCACACTTCCTGCTCCTGCAGCTCCTCATGCTACACAACCTAGTTACTTGGAAACAGAATATACTTGCATGTTAGAAGTTCCCCAAATAACCAGCAAAGAAGTTATTTCCATGAAAGCTCCCTTATTTTGCCATGCTAGCTGCTGAGAGTTACAGAATAAAGTGGCTTCCCTTTGCTAAACTGAAAAGTATTACGAAATTTGGCGTAACAAAAAATCATGAAAACCTATTAAAGCTTTGTAAAATTTTAAAAAAGGTATTTAATTGTGAAAGACAAACTGGGCACAAGTACGTCCAACTTCACAGCATTTCATCTTGCAGTGTAACAGCAAACTAACAGAGTTTGCTTTTGTACAGTGCAGGTGCAAAGTACTGCATTTTACCATATGCTTAAATGTGCAGTGATCCAGGACAAGGATTTCAGGGAAACCTGATTCTGTATTAATGAAAGCACTGCTGATCAGTTGCCAGATTACTCAGAAGTAACGTCTAGGGCCCTAATTCTGCAAGTTACTCCATGCATGTATATCTATGTCCCAACATGAAGCCTATATGACTTCATCAGGACTCTGCAGGCACAGGTGCATGCCTGCATGGGGTAACTTGCAAGATCAGAACATAGAGAGAGAGGCCTTGTTAGCTTTGTAATGAGACTAAAAAATAATTCTTAACCAACCTGGAAAGTGTGTGTGTGTGTGTGGGGGGGGGGGGGATGGAATAGCTTGCAGTTCTATCTCCATTTTACAGATGGAAGAGAAAGGTTAAGTGATTAGCCTTGCAGGAACTGGACTTTCACCAAATCTGAAAGCCTACATTCTAGTTCTATTTCAGACACTGATTTACTGCTTAAGCTCTCCATGTCATAGTTAACATCTGTAAAGTAGGGATAATACTGATTTAGCTAACTACTTCACGTGGGAACTGTAAGAATTAGTTAAGTATGCCCAGATTTTCTCTGGTCCCAAAGTGCACTTGACCCAGTGTGGGGGAATTAAGAGAGCCAGTTGCCTATAGGCTGCTCTAACTTATAGTAGCTAGTTATGGCCCACAAAGCACCATACCTCATTTGAGAGTTTGGCAAAGGATAGGCATTCCCAACCCCCTTTGGCAGGATGCAGAGGATAAGAGGGCATGTGGTACAGTAGATGATTACACTGGGCTCACATCAGGTGAGAAGTGTCCCATGATGGGGAAGTGATTGGCCTTGCCCCATCTGAATAGACCAGGCAACAGTTTTCGGATGAGGAGTTATTCACTGAAAAATACAGTTTATAACTATTTTCAAATTCTACACAAATTTACTGAATAGTTTCAGACAAAAAAAATTATTTGAGATAAATTCACAGGGAGATTTAGGTGCTACTGCTTCCTCTCTTCCTCATGGCTGGAATACTCACCTGGGATGTGGGAGTCCTGGGTTGAAGTCCCCATTCTGAGTGAGTGCACTGAGTGAGGCTATAGAATCATAGTTTCACGCTCGGTGGCCCAAAGACTATTTAAGCAGTATATACAAAATAGAGAAGAATCAATAGAAAAGATTTAGAAAGACCCACCCCAGAATACACTAAATCCCAGTAGTTGGATCACTCACCTCCCAGGTGAGAACCCTAAATTCAAGTCCCTTTTTTGAATCATGCTTGGGGCGGGGGGGAAGAAGTGGGGACTTGCACCCAGGTGGGTGTTCTAACTGCAGGGCTATAGGGCTTAAGGGAGGCAGCAATACCACTAGTTTTGTGAATGGGTTTCTGAATTTCCTTTGCTTTAATAAAAAAAAGCAGGTAAAAATGCCTGAAACGCAGGGCTGCCGGGGGGGGGAGGGGGGGGGGCAAGTGGGGCAATTTGCCCCAGGCCCCGGGCCCGCAGGGGTCCCCATGAGAATATAATATTCTATAGTATTGCAACATTTTTTTAAGGAAGGGGCCCCCGAAATTGTTTTGCCCCAGGCCCCCTGAATCCTCTGGGCGGCCCTGCTGAAATGGAAACAATACTTTGCCAGCCCAGAATGAATTTTTTTGTTCTGCTGAATATTAGTTGCATATTGATCCAAAACAATTTATTTATTTAACAGTTTCACCAGTGAATGGGGGGGGGGGGAACAGTTATGCACACAGCTCTACACCTGAGCAACAAAAAGTGGCCAGAACAAGGGGAAACAATCGGCCACGTAGTGTCTATGCAGTGCTTTGGAAATATAAGGCAAGGCAAATCTGTAATTAAGAGCTCTCTGCACATTCGAGATTCAGAGTACAGCATTTTAGAGGAAAAAGCAAATAGCCAACCCTGTATCCCGCCTCCAGTGCATTCCACAGAGTCTGAAGCAAGTGGTGTGAAATTCTCAAAATATATAAGCTGAAATGCAGTGGGAGAGTGTGTCAGGAAGAGTGAAGGTTTGGCAGAAACATTTTTAGCAGAGATAGAAAGTTGCTTTAAAAAGAGAAAACACAGAGTAGCAGTCAAGCTTTTTTTGATTCTTCTGCATGAGATGGTCTAAATACCCAGTTTTAAATATGTAAATACCTAATAGGGTTGAAAGTTTGTGCAAAGGTCCTGTTGACTTCAGTGGAGTCAAGATTTCACCCTAAGAATCTTCTTACTCCATGTGAACATTCTAAGAGTCAGGGTTAGCCCCAGCATCACTGCACAGAATTTTCTTCTCCTGTTGGGGGTAATATCCTGGCCTTCAGCTGGCTATTTTCTCTATCCTAGAGACTGCTGAAGCTCAATTATGCTGAATGTATATCATTTTTGAAAAATTTTTGAAAAAAAAAAGTTAATATTGTACTCATACTCTACACATATGTAATCCTAATATGGATTCCCACAATCAGGAGTGCAGCTTTAATTGGTGTCTACCCAAACAATTGGTTTAATCCAATTGGTTTAATGACTGGTAATGGCTTGTTTAATGCAACAACATAAATTCTGCTCAATGAGGTAAATTTCAGCTAGTGTCAAGTAGTTAAATGAAGTAGGTTTGAAATTCTATTCTCTTTTCCTATACAAGCTGCCAAACAGAGTGTTAGGGGCTCCCCAAAAATAATCTCTCCATCTGTGATAATGGCTGTGTACCAGGTACATGTGTTTATGAAGGGGAGTGCGGGACTGCAGAACCTATTAATTTGTTTTCCCTGTTTAACCAGAACACTCAGTCAAGAAAAGCAGAATAATTACTTTGCAAACAAACATTTAAATGTGTACGCTAAATCTGTTTATAGCTTCCTCGTAAAAATTTATACAAATTCATATATATATAATGGTTTGTGTGTGTGTGTATGCCCATACACACACACGCACACAATACTACAATGACTGAAGTGATAGACATTGGATCAGGACCTCATTAAGACATCCTCCCTTGGGAACAGTATTGAAAGTGCCTATCTTCAGACTGCACCAAGAGCCAAACAACTTGCTCTTCAATAAGTATTTATAAGATTCGCTGGATGTGTTACCAGCATCCAGACAGGATGAACTTTAGAGGCATGAGTCAAGAATTTTAAACAAAGGATTCCCATGGGCCTACTCCAGACTATCACTGGGATGCTTCAGGGAATAGAAGTGACAGAGGCTTTCATCTTCAGTCCACCAGTTAAAGAATGGCTTGGCTTGATAAAGATAACCCTACCAGTTGCTTCACCATATGAAGTGAACAGTTGGTCTTGTTCAATAGCAACTGGAATAAGTGCCCATATCACAAAAAAATAATAATACTATACAAATAGTAGTATTTAACTCCCTTTCTGGGACCTTCAGCAGAGACCAAGAAGAAGGATTTGTTTGAGTTCCAAACTTTGATTAACTTTTATGTAAATAATCAGCTGAGATGTCCCCTGGGGATTTTAATTTGCTAGGAAAAAGTTGCCTCCCCTCAATCCATTGAGGTGAGGGATTTTAAAGCCACAGTATAATTAGCTATTAGTATTAGAGTAGCAGCTGACCAACCCTAAAAATAAACTAAATTACCCTGGGGATAGCACACTTCTTAGCTTCTGTAGTCTGAGTGCATTGCACCCATCAGGTGTAATGCTGTATGGAATCGTGAGACACTTTATATTATTATTAATATCAATATTATAAAATTTCAATTAATCTTGCCAGATATACCGTGTAAGGTGTCAGTGAAAATGCTATGATTTGCCAAGTACGGTAATCTTGTTTATATGTTTGTATGACTTTTGTATTGTGAGTTACAGATATATATGATATATTTGTATTTCAAAACTTGTACTGTATTTCTGGGTGACACCCCCAGACAGAGTGGCATCCGCATTAAGCTTTCTTGATGGCCCATTAAGGGACATCAGCTGTACAAGGAACCCACTGAAAAAAGCCAGGGGATACACCTTATGAGTCAGCAAGACATGTAGGGGCATTCCTATGGATAGAACTCTAAGGCTTTTCCATGCCATGTGCTGTGAAGCTTGTGTTTGGGACAAAGGAAGTACAAGCCACATGGCAAAGGATATAAAAAGGTAGCTGCATCATCTCCATTTTGTCTTCAATCCTGCTTCCTACCTCTGGAGCAACTTCTCTACACACTGAAACATTGAACAAAGGACTGAATGATCCATGCAAGGTGTGGATGTGTTCCAGAGGGACTTTCAAGCCAGCAAACTCACCAATACTGCTAAGAACCGGATATATGGAATTTGAAGTCTTATGTATGTATCTGATTGCTGTACCATTTAGCAACTCTTTCTTTTCTTTTGTAATAAACCATTAGTTTAAGATACTAAAGGATTGGCTGGCAGCATGGTATTTTGGGTAAGATCCAAACTAATATTGAGTTGGTAATGTGGCTGGCCTTTGGGGTCAGAAGAACATTATGTATGGTGAGCAGAGTTTTTAAATAACTTCTCACTGTACTGGACCTATGTGCTGATTGGGAACTAGAGAACTGGAATGCAATAAGGGGGCTGTGTGATTTTTTTTTTTAGCATCTTGATAACCAGAGTGGGGGATCAGGAGCACAGCTTGTGACTAGTTGGTGCAGTGGTAATCCGCTGGTGGCTGCAAGACAGTTTGTTTACTTTGACCGTCCACTGGCATGGCAGCCCGCAGCTCCCAGTGGCACAGTTCACCATTCCTGGCCAATGGGAGCTGTGGGTGTGGCACATCAGTTGGCAGCTCCCAGGGGGGTTTCTGTGATCCAACCCGTCACAGCGGGAAGCGGCGCGGGCTGCAGGGACGTACTGGCCGCTGCTTCCTGCAGCTCCCATTGGCTGGGAATGGCAAACTGTGGCCACTGGGAGCTGCAAGTGGTCATGTCTGTGGCCAGTCAATGTAAACAAACTGTCTTGTGGCATGCGGCCCGCAGGTTGCCCACCACTGGCTTGGTGAGTCTAACTTGAGTGTTAACCACCAGTTTTTGGGAGAATCTGCTTTCCTTTTTGCAGCCTGCCCTCACCTTGGCATTTTCAGTGAGGACTACCCCAAGCACCCTAGGTCACACCAGAGACTCCTTGAATTCCTCCATTTCCCTGACAAGTCCCTGTGAGTCACCCTCCTACCCCCTCTCTTTCAGAGACTCTCTGCAACCCCCCCATCTTGTACTTCATGCCACAGATTCTGGGTACACTGCCATACTCCTGTGCCCCATTCACTCCAGCATAGCAGGGGCTCTGTTTGCATCACCATTTGCCCTTTCACCACGTCTGTGTGCCTTCTATTTGCCCCTTTCCCCACCCCATGCCAGGGTCTATATGCCTCCCATTCCCTCCTCTGCATCTCAATTCCCTCCCCCAGGGGCCCATTTCCCCCTTCCTCTCTCCATTCCACATCCCTGCAACTATACCCATGCACCCAGTTTTCCCCTCTGGGTTCCTGTTTGCCTTATCACCATAATTTCCAATCCTGTGCACGTCCCTGCTTCCTCCACCATTTTTCTCCCTTCCCCCAACTTCTTGCTTCCCCCAGCACTACAGCTCTAGCCCTCCAGTCCATGCTGATTCTCCCTACCCTCACTCTTGCCCCACTCTGATTCCCACCATGTCCAAGCCTACAGGCACTATCTTCACAGAGCAAGTTTAGCTACTGCCTAAGATATGTTTGTATATCAGCAGCAGAGATTCCTCTGTCTGCAGTCTCAGGCGGTCTATAGCTCTGACTCTTCTGTGAATCAGGCTTTTCTGGTGATTCAGTTTGCACCAAAAATCAATACAGTTGTTCTCATCGATGCCTAGAACATTCCCTGGAATTTTGGAATTGACCAAATGCAACATTCCAAAGATTATAAATAGATGCTACTGAGTGTCAGACATTGTCATTCTGCGTCAAGTAATTAACAAAGATTAGACCCAGTTCTTGCACTGAGTGGGTAATTACTTACATCTATATAAAGAGAATTCACCAGTGGTAGCATTTTACACAGGTGTGAATACTTAAGTTGCAAGACAGTAAAGAATCAGGCTAGAACATCTTTTAGTGAAAGCTCAGAACTTGCTGCATACAATGAAACCTGTGTCAAGATCCAAAATGAGGACTGATTTTTTTTACCTTTCTCAATTTTCTCCTGTTTATGATATTAAAACAGTATGTTGTTAAAATATTATGAGGTGCGAAAGTTACACTCTCCTACATGCAGAGTCACCCCAGCAGCTGCATTTCCTGTGTTTGCTGACACCTGGCTAAACCAAACTGGTATCAGAGAGCTTCATTCACCTCTGCTTAGAATACTAATCAGGAATGTCTACCAAGCATGCTCAGCAATCTTTTTCAGTTGCTTATAACTTTATGGTTCAATTAAATTTCAGACTTGGTAGAGGCCTGGGGCCTGATCAAATGCTCAGTTAAGTCAGCTGAAGTCTCTCTACTGACATTAATAGGGATCGGATCAGGCGCATATTTCTTACATTTAACTATTTACCAGCCAATTTTTTAAATTCAGTCATTCTTGAATCAAAAGTAATAAGATTAACAAAAGTGAAAAAGTACTTTCTCTCAATTTAAACTGAAGTGTGGCTGAAAGATTTTGTATACGGGGGGAAAATAAAATAAAAATTAAATCACGTGGAAAACTACTGCCTAAAAGGTGAACACAAATGATAAGAGACTCTTTTTTCAGTCTTAACTATAATAATAGATTCATAGATATGAGGAGCGGGAAGGGACCGCAAGAGGTTATCTAGTTCTACCCCATGCTGAGACAGGACCAAAGCAACTATTATAGTACTGTTATGCTGAGAGGTACTAGTGGCATGAAACACAAACCCCTTTCAGATTGTGTATGAACACACCCTTTAATTAACATAATTGTGAGGATAAATTATTCACAAAGTGCTCCCTCCCCTGCCCTATGATACAAAAGGATAGTGAACTCACCCAGGACTTTGGACTCAGTGGATGAAGGGGTGTGGCTGAGTATTGTAGGTTGGTAGGATGGCAGAACAGACAGAAACTGAGACCAGACAAGAAGAGGGAGAGGTAGAGGCAAAGGTAAAAGGCAAGAAAGCTAAGCAAAAACCGGTGAGTTCAGTGTGACTCTGGAAAAAGCTAGAGAGTGAGCTTTTGCATGTGTTGGGTAGAGAAGCTTCAGGTAGTAAGCTAAGAAACTGCTGTGACGGGATCCCCAGCCTGGGACTGTGGGATTGCTGTGTCCCTTTAACTCTCTCCATCCTGGGCTGTCTCTCACAGTGCCTTGCTAGTGACCAGCAGCAAACCCCTTCAGGTGCTGTTATCATGCAGCACAAAAGCATGTGGAGCCCCACACCCAACTATATTGCATGAATGCTCCTGGAGCCATTCATGAATCACACAGAGAAAGGCACCAGCCAAATCCTCCCAGCACCATACCTCAGGGCTATATCATCTTGCACTGCTTAAAATGGGCAGTGCAGATTTATTAATTGGTTCACCACTTCAACAATGGAAAGTGGCTATACACCAGCCTTTGTCAAACCTGACCAGATTTGCCACACACTTCATACAAACTCACTGGTAAAGATAAACCATTAAACGAATGTATTGACTATAAAAGATTTTAAGTGATAAGCAAAAAGTCAGAGTTAGTTACCAAAAGAAATAAAATATAATCACGCAGTCTAAACTCTCAACCCTATTAGACTGGACAACATCTAGATTAAGTAGTTTTTCTCATCCCACTGGATATTGCAGTCCTTAATATACAGGTTTGGCCCAGGTTTAAGGAACAATCTCCTCTGTTGGAGTTTTGTTTTCCTTTCAGTGTTTTAATTGCTTGCAGAGTAGGTGGGGGCAGAAGAAAAGGCCAAGCCTGGCCCCCATGTTCAGTTTTATACCCTCAGTACATGAGGTTGTAGAACAGAAGTCCAGGCATGTCTGGGGGACGTTGCTGAGTCTCCAGGCAAAGTTGAGCAATCCCCCTGGTGTGGCCTCATGCAGGTGAATCATTGCATTGTAGTTCCCTTGCTGGACAATGGCTGTTAGTGGGTTGTTTCCCACCCCACCCAGGCATTGGTTACTTTCCTTGCTGTTGCATCTGGGGAACTAATATCTGGCTGATTCCCCAACTTACAGCATGTTTTAGTGACAACCATACAACGCAATTCTCATAACTTCACATGCATTAATGATATACATATATGGGCAGAGAATATATAAAGCATGCTTTGTAAGGTAATATCACAAGATGAGGAATATGGGGGGTTACAGATGAGGAATATGGGGGGTTACAGGGTGCTCCCTCAAGATACAGAATGTCACAACTGCTTATTTTGATCATGGTTCTTTCTACATTTGGAGAATGTATGTTCCTTATAAATAAACCAGATTGTATCAAAAGAGATACCAAACTCCAACATTTTCTACTTCTACGTGGAACATCCCCAGACCCCAAACTTTGACTAGCTTATAACAACCAACATATAGCACCTTTCCCCCCTCTGACGAATGCAAGTAGGAAAGGAGGGTAGAAGTACTGCAGCATGAAACTGCCACTGTAAGCTACATTCAGAATCTTAACATGTAGGCCCCACCCCTTCCCTACAGTATGTAGGTTGTCCTATTAAAAGGAACTGTCTGTTCCAGTAGCCTGACAACTCTTTTCTTTAGCACTTCACTGAACCACAGGCAATTGCTGATTTTAGTTGCCAGAACTGTATCTCAAATTAATAAGAAAAGATCCAGTTATACAGGCATATTGCATGTCTTGGTTCTTCAGCTCATTATAGTGCATTCATTCTTATTTAGGAATAAGTGTTTCATTATATTGTTGTACAGTATTTTAGAAACAGTAGTTTCTAAATGGCTGACCTCTGAATTTTCCATCTTTATAGTGTGCAGTTAATGAGGATGGTTGTGGAAGCCCTTACCTAACATCTGCTAGTGGTAATAGGAAATCTTATAGCCACTGTGTTGGCAATTTTTATGGTATCCCTTCATCATTTTAAGTATAAAACTAAATCTCTCCTCTACACTGTGACTGTTTTAAGGAAATGAGTTCCTACAGCAGAATTACATCCTGGGTGTGTAAAAGAGATCTACAGATTTTGACTCAGTTTACAGATCCACAGGTCAAGATGCAGATGACAGTTTACACTTGCTTCTCCTGGTCTCTGTAATGGAGCCATCTGTGGAGGTTATACCACCTATTAGGCTGGAAACTCTAGCAGGAAGAGAGATGCGGGGCAGATCCAAAGACACCCACACAACATGATGCAAGAGAAACATTGAGACATGACATGAGAATAAGGGAAAGTAGAAGTTAAAAGACAACATATTTAACCAAACAAAATACTTTTACACAGGTCCAAATTAATCAGTGGACCTCACTGCACCAAGATAGGGGCAAAGATTGTAGCAGGACATTTTTTAAAAATACTAGTTATTTAGAGGGCTAGGACTATTCACAGTTATGCAAAGCCAAGGTAAAAGGCTCAGGAATATAAACCCTGACACTTCTGGACATTAAGCAACTATTTACTGGCTGGATCAATAAATCGCTTCTTCAGCATGTACCATAGCAGGCCAACATATACAAAAAGGCTTTGACCATGGAATTCTGGAAAAAAAATAAACCCCTCTTCCTCAAGGTTTTGTCCTGCCAAGTGTACCTGCTAAGAATGCAACTTCTTCCCCAAACTGGTAGTGAATCTCACAGCTTATGCCAAAGTTTTCCATCATTTTGGAAAAACCTACCCAAACCCTCTAACTCTCTCCACAGTATTTCCTCTACTGAAGGCAGTTTATATCCTGCCCTCTTTCCCAGGATTCCCTCTGGCTGAGTGAGAGAGAGGAGAGCCTGTCCTTGCTCCTTCTTCAGGGATCTACTTTCAAATCCTAGCTAGAATTAGCAGCCTCAGTCTGCCATCTGCTACCTTGCAACTACTTCCACTGTCTCAGCAGTTGCTTTCCATATTCACATTTGCAGGGAAGCCTCTGGAGACTTTACCCCTTGCTCTTAAAGGGACAGTATATATTTGCAGGCATGTTATTGCATAAGGTTTTCATTAACTTCTGTTGCTCCTTTTAGAGGAGTTTCCCCTTCCCCACCCTGTTTTGCCCATCAGAAGAGGCACTTTCTCATGGTTTGAAAGAAGAAGGAGCCAAGAGTTGTGTAGAAACCCATTGGCTTCCATGCAACAGAAGGGGCTGAAGGCAGCTGTCCGTCAGGCTGAACAGATTATAGAAAGAAGGATAAATGAATCGTACAGATTATTGTCAGATGGTTCCCTTATGAATTAAGTTCATACAGTTGTGGCCTAATCAGACCACATCCCTTGTGTCTTGTCTTTCTTCCTGCACATCTGGAACAATTTCTGTTATTCCCTTTTCCTTTAGCAACCCTGGCATTTCCACACAGAGAGCTTGTCTCCTGGGAGTTAGCTCACAGCACAGCCCCTATGTGGTCTCCTGGGACTTGTATGCTTCAGAAAGCTCTACATATTTTCAACAGGCTGGACCAATAATGGTGGAAAAAAGCATGCCTTCTTTTGTTGTTTAACCACTTTACTTGTATAATGATGTGAAATGATGAAAAGGGCTTTGGGTATCAGTTTGATTTTTTGTCCACTGAGCTGAATGACTTCATCAGAATACTTTTTAAATGAAGCCCAAAATGAAAAAAAAAAAAAAAAAAAGGAATATTGAATTCTGAAAAGTAAAAGTTTGAAAACCTGAAAGAAGGTCTCTGACTGTGATTGGGACAGGGTGCACTGATGAGAACAGACGCTCTCAATGACCATGTTCTATGCGATTTCTGACCTCAGACAAGCCCAGCACTGTTATGGAAATAAAGATAAATTATTCTAGCTATCTTTGTTGCAGTCTGATGTGCAACATCAAGGATCATCTTTCATGAGTTTTGATGGCTTTTAAGTTTATTACCACTTGATAACTGAGAACTGTAGCACACTAGAACAAGAACATCATAATATTTACAATAATTACCTATATGAAAACGTTAGTTTGAAGCTCAACTTTACTGGGGATTATGACTTTTTGGATTCAGTATTTATATTGGAGCTAAGTCTATTTCATCTGAAAAATAGCCCAGCTGGTCATCAACTGATGTACAGTAATGTAGAGTAGTAAAGAGCTGAACATTTTACACTGAGAAGAAAACTTGAATATAAGCACTAAAGTAAAATATTGCAAATCTCTGTGGGAGGGAATGTAGTATAGCTGCATCCAAGAATCCCGTAGGGATTGGTGTGACATTGGTATCTGCTATGAAGCAGAGCTGTAGGAGCTTAGAAAAAAACCTTCCTGGTGAGCAAAAGCTCTTTAATAAAATACAATTCTCAAAGCTATTAACTAAAGAGAGTATAATTAAAGATACATGCTGTTAATCTAAAATATATCCAGCCTTTTTATATGCACAGTATGTCGAAGTGGGAACCAGCATATTTTAAAGTGATAGGTTAAAAAAAAAAACCCACTCAACTTTTCGCCTCATGCACCCCAGCCTAAACTGTAGGATTCCAATACTTAGGCTCACTTTGAAATGTAATAAACACATTTAAAAATGTCTTGCTCTGTCTATGCCCCCTAGCCAGACCTTTTCTCTGTATTCTCCTGTTTGAACCATGGGGATTTGTAAGAGCAAAAATAGTGTGCCTGATTCTCTCTAAACTATACAGCTAAGAATCAAGAGTAACTCTATTGAAACAAGTGTAAAAACAGTGGTAGTGAGAAGAGAAACACGCTCCATCAGATTGTGAATCAATAAATAGTATTTCTAATCATTCAAGTTAAAAGGCAGATGAGCAAAAAAAATGTGTTGACAATTTATTAATGTCAAGTTGATTTGGTGCCAGTGTCCTATCCATATTGCAATTCAGTAGTTATCACTAGAACTACTCCTTTTGTTATTGTTTACTTTTGAAGTTTATCAGATGTTTGGCAGCAAGGCATATTAACTCTTTAGAGCTGTAAGGAGGAGAGCATGTTGATAAAAACAAAACAGATATGGGGCAAAATTCTCTTCTTGTGTTTACCCAACTCTATTCTACAACCCTCCTATACATGCTCTTTCTGACATACATATGTAGAACCCAACATGTTGCACATTTATGTTAGGGTGCTTAGAGTACTGGAACTGAAATATACTGTGTAGATCTGAGAGAAGAATTCAGCCTGTGGAATGGAAGGCAACACCCATGCTGAAAGAGAATTGTGGAAAGCCACTTGAATAAAAGTGGAAATTGTCCTTGATCACAGGGCCAAGGGTAGACCATTAAGACAGAAAAATTCACCCAGGGGCTCAGCTTTCTATTCTATTCTATTCTATTCTACAGAGGTTCTTATGCCATCCTCATCACCATAGTATATGAGCACTTTACAACAGTGCATTAAACAATATGGCTAACATTCATCATATATTTCTCTCACCCTCTCCCTAGGGAGAGAATCGTCTGTGTAGTGGAGTGTTTGGTTTTTGTAGAGATTTTTTGTTTTATTTTGTTATGTCTTGTTTTATTTGCTTGGCAAATGTGTACACTGCTGCATGTTTATGTTAGAGAAGGCAAAACTGAAAAATTGCACTTTGCACTTGGAGTGGAAGGTGGTGAGGTCTGTGGTAATTTTCCATTCTTGTGGGAATTCCACTGTCTTGGGCCAGCCCGTAGATGCCTCTGTCTTCTGCCCACATGAGCTTTATCCTGCTGGTAGAAGGTTCTATTGTGCCAGAGGACTGGAATTGTTGACCACTGACTTCATCCCAAAGCTTTAGTTGATCTTTTTGATATCCTTGGTCCAGGACATTGAGCACCGTTAAGACTGGGACTGAGACCTTGAATTTGACTCAATATTCTATAGGAAGCCAGTGCAGAGAGGGGAGGACAGGTCTGATAGGCTTGGGATAGCCTGCACTGCTGAGAAGAAGTACTGCAACATTCTGTATGAGTTAGAGTTTCCTAAAGGCTTGGATTCATGTCCAGATATACTGTATTGCTGTAGTCCCGCTGGGAGATAACAAAGGTGTGTATAACCAAGGCCATGTCATTGGCCACCAGGATGTGAGACAGTTTACAAGCAAACCAAAGATGGTAGAAAGTATTACTCATAGATGCTGCTGTGTAAGAGCTTAGTGTCAGCAAAGAACCCAAGAGTACTTCTAAACTACAGACAGAATTAACCACTTGTGGGTGTGTACCTTCAACCAAAAGAGACTACACTGTGGCTGCTTTTTCTTCAAATTCTTCAGAGTGATTTCCTCCGTTCATCAACATAACCTCTATATTGCTTAGATTAAGCATCAAACAGCCATTTTTTGTCTATGATCTGATCTTTTCCAAGCACTGGGTTATCTGATGGTGGTGATATGGTTTTATGTAATGAAGGATAGGTAGAACTGTGTGACATCTGCATATGACACAACATTCAACTGTGTATCTCATTCTCAACGGATACAATCACTGTCACTTACTAAAATGTCAGAACACCTACAGGAAATCAGCTGTAGGATGAAGAGCAGCTTGCTCAAGGCAAGACAGAGGGTATGGTGGTTGGAAAAGGGAAACATTTTGAAGTAGTAGCTGCAATGTTAGCTCCATCTTCCATTGAAAGCATACTGTCCCCATTTGTCAGATTGGTGTATAGCCTCAACGTCCTCTAGGACTCTTTATTAAGCTTTGAGGACCAGGTAGGATCAATATCTAAAAAAATACCTTCTTTCAAATCCAGCTTGCTAGGAAACTTTGTCCCTTCCTCCAAGATCTGGCCAGAGTTATCCATACGTTTTCTTTTCCTAGATGACTACTATCCATCACTGTGTCTAAAGTATATGTGAAGACAATGCATAAGCTCCAGCTGGTTCAGAATGTGGTCGCCCACCTTCTCTATAGCGTAGGCCAGCATGAGCACAATAGGCTCATTCTCAAGTCCACCCACTAACTGTCAGTCAGTTTCTGATGCCAGTGTAAGGCTTTGATCCTCATTTTCAAAGCAATGAATGGATCAAGCCTCATATATGTTCAAGACTGAATTTTGATCTATCAAGCACCATCTGTGCTTCTCTGGGACAACACGGATCTCAAAACCAAAGATAAAGTGTATGGGTGCTGGGAATAGAGCATTCTTGGTCAAGGGAATCCAGCTATAGAAGTAACTTCGAAGAGATTATGTAAATCCAGGGTTGAATCATCTTTAGTAAACACTGCAAAACCTTGCTCTTTGAAAAAGCCTTTCCACCATAAGAATGAGACTCTCAATGTTGACATCCCCAACAATCCAATAAGCTCCTACCAAATAACCCAAAGAGAGAGAGAGAATTAATAGAATTTTAAACATCAAAACCAAAAATTGTACCCTGCAGAGATTTTATTTCTAAAAGGGAGAAGTGTCAGAGACTCTATGAAACCTATTTGTGACTTCGCTATTGCTATTGATTTTACATGGAAGATGCCCAGATACTATGGTGATAGGCAGTAGTATAAAATCATGAAATAGATAAATAGATATTTCTGGCAGCTAAGTCCATGTCATCTTACCATTTTACTTAGTGGCTGCATGTTGATGTTGAATAGGACCAGAGAGAGAATTGATCCTGATGGAGGAGATTCAGTTTTTCATCAATGATCTTTGGGTGCATCCCTGCAGGAAGGACATAAACCATTTTAGCACATTTCCCTGGACACCTTCCACCTTTTCAGACAGGACAGCAGTATATTATGTGCAACAATGTTGAATACTGCAGAGAGGTCCAGGAGGATGAGAATGGATTTTGTTCACTTATCTAGCATAATTCAGGAATTTTTCTCTGAAAATTTTTGATCAATTTTGCAAACTAAAAAAGAGAAAATGAGTGTGTTGTGGGGTATACCACTATTTAATACTTATCAGAGTAACCCTACTACATCCAGACATATGTGGTGATGTCCTTAGTATGTCAGCAAGTATCCATCAATCCCAGTAAAGCCGTTTCCATCCCATGTCCTGGCCTGAATCCTAATTGTGTTGAATCTATGATATTAATTTCAATTACATGAGCTTATATGAGAAATTCTGAAATGCTCTATTCTATTTCCTAAGCACAGCACTGAAAATATTGCTTTGCCACCATTAACTGAAAATAGGGGAAGAACTAAAATAAAATGAACTAAATTGGTAAAAACGGGGTGGCAACAGCAGACCTTAACATTAAGATGCATAAATTAACAATTGGATACATATTAAAACAGATGAGGTAATGGTTTATAGTTTAATAGTTTTGGTCATTTGGTATGTGTAAAATGCTGGCACACAGCCAAGGAGAGTGAGCTAGCAGTTTCAGGTTAGCCTATGGCTAGTATGTTGGCAGGCAGACAAATAGACTGGGGCAAAGTAAAGGTCACTCCAACACTGCAGGGAAGGGTCAGTCAGGCATGCTCAGTCCAAAACTAGGTGAGGGTCACCAGACCATAATAGTAAACAGACCATAATACTAAGACTTGTTATGTAATAGCTTTGATTGACAGATTTAGTGGTTGTGATTGGTCTATAAGTATGGACCAATCAGAGAGAGTAATTGGAGGATAGAGTATGCTAATGTCAGGATTAGAAAACATGCCAATCTGAAGGGGTTCAGTGAATGGTAAAACTGAATAAAAGCCAGACAGTCAGCAGGTAAAGGTCAGTCAGTCAAGAAAATTAGGAGCAGGAGAAGAAGGAGAAGTCAGAAGACAGAATCATAAGAAACAACTCCAGGGTCACCCAGCAGTAGCAGCAGCGGTGCTGCTGGGACAAAGCATAAAGGGACCCTGTCAAAGCAGAGGGAGAGAAGACTGTGGAGCGTAAGCATGCTAGCTATAGTGCAAAATATAGATAGAAATAGGAGTATGTGTCTATATTAATGAGTATGTGTATGTATGTTTGGGTTAATAAAGATGTGTGTTTGGGTTGTGAATGTTACATTGCTTCATATGTATAAAGTTTAAGATTTAAGATTGCTGTCAGTGACTGCAAGTGACTGATCAGCGCATAGAGAATACAGCCGCTCAGTATTGCTCAAACTATATATTTATGGTTTGGGTACTTTTAACCTGCACTCAAGAATTGTGCTAAAGGATTTCTGTTTATGTTTTGATCTATGTTAAAATTAATTGTATCGGAGAAGATTAGTTACACTAACTAAAGAAAATACTTCGTTTTGGAAGAATACGGCCTGGATGTCAATCAATTATGTCAGAGGGCTGTATCTGGGGTCCTCCCAAGGGTGGCAGTTCTAAGTTGTACTGTGAAGTTTTCATGCAAAGCCCTGGCAATTCCTTGGGGGGAGAGGGAGCAGATAAATCAGACAACTGAAGGGAACCGCTGGTAAACCCAGGAAGGCGTAATAGGTGAGTTATTGTGGGGGTGATCTGTTTTTGGGGGTAACATGGCTAGCTTCTCTATGAGCTTGCTAAGGAACAGAAGCTTTGATACCATGTGGCAGCTGGCTAGAACAAACATATCCATACCAATGTATTCTTCAATATTGGTTGGACTACTTTATGTTTAAAGGAGGAAGGGAAGATTCCTTCCTGAATGAAGCACTGGCTATTTCAGTCATGAGTGGCACCAATTGTTCATGATCATCATCCACCAGTGAGGAAGGACATGGGTTAGATTTACAGGTCTTGAGTGGAGACTCCTGTAGGGTATCCAGTGCTTCCTGAGGAGTGAATGTACTGAACTCTGCGAATACAAAAACTATGTTTGTTGGCCATTGTAGGGGAAACAAATCTATGCTGTTTGAGAAACTTTCATGAATATGCACGATCTTTATAGCAAAGATGATTGATCTTCACAGCATTTGGTGCTTGGTTCAGTTGCAGGCTGTAGATACTCAGGATTGATGTAGTGGTTCATCACCCCAGAAAGCTCCTTAGGGAAAGACTTGGCAGGGCCTCTTCCTCGGGACACCTCCTCCTCCTGGGTTACAGTGTGGTCAAAGCTTTAGGGTTCCTTCCATGGAGCACCAAATAGTCATATTACTAACACAAGTTTCAATTTCTCCTTTTTTAGTTTGCAAACTTGCCTGAAAGCTTTTCAGAGTAAAATTCCATCACATATAATCAAATCTGCAAAATCTGTTATTTTTCCAGTTTTGCAATCAGTTTTTCAGCCAAGTGTAAAAGAAGGCAAAGAAAGGAAACTTTTCCCATCTTTAATGGTGAGACAGTAAGCAGCTGAGTGTTCCTGTTCTCAGTGTAATAGAAAAGAGGATGGCAAACAGCAGAATCTCTAAGAAACACGGATTTTTACTGCAGGGTGAGCCTTGAACCATCACCCTGGAGTGATGAAGTAGGTGGTTTCTTCCTTTATTTTTAATCACATAGAACTTTTAAACAGAGACATGACATTTTAAAAAGGCAGGTGTCAGGCACTGGGAAAAAGAGACAGATTACCAAGTGGAATTGAAAAATGTCGTCCTCAGGCATGGCCAATGAGCAAATGGAATTAAACAATTAATCTTATATCTCCACAACCTGTAGCTGTGCCAGGGGTTGCAAACAAAGTAACATTAACTGACTGGAACAAAAATTGTGGGCCCTTCCCCACTCACCATCTGTAACTAACATCCAAAAGGGCCCCCTTCCCCACCCCCAAATACTCAGACAGTTGACACTAAGACTTTAGGTTTTGTTTTGTTGAAAGCACAAAACAGACAGGGCCAAAATGGATCAGATCGTCACCTGGTGTAAATAAGAATTGCTCCATTGACTTCAAAGGACAGTGACTAATTGACACCAGCTGAGCTTTGGCACAGTACATTTGCAAGGAGTGGAAATGAGGGCGGAATTTGATCCAGAGATTTTCCTCATACTTCCTTGTCCTTGCCTTGTGATACCTTTCATTTTCTCAGCCACTCTTCCAGAAATCACTGTTTTTTGCAGTTCTGTCAGATACTGCCCAGTCACATAACCACGTCCAAAGTAGTGTATCTGTAAATAATTCATTTCACATTTTCTTTTTAATCTGGGAAATAATGAATAATAAACAATGAATAATGAAACGTGAAAAATACTGAATTGGGCCCACTGTGTACAAGGTTCACTGAATTCATTATATTACATAGTAAGGAGTAGCGCTGCAGTTTAAATTTATATAGACAAAATACTGTAAGCTCTAATGGCTTTGATCCTCTAAATAATGATTATGGCTTTTATGAGCCTTCAACTGGGCCCAGTTTTCATGTCTAATCTATATGAATGAGCTGCCATCTCTGTGAATCAGATCATTAGTAGAGATTTATACAGATAATATGATGATTTATTATGGTGCTATATAAGATCTCTAGGTGTAGTTGTTGCCTTGATTTCAGGCATGAGTGGTGTCAATGATTTGGTTGAACTAAATAATTTATCACAAGAAACAAAACAGAGATTGAGAAGCTGGGAAGTTTATTGTGAGTAAATTAATCTGATAAGAATAGATCAAATAAAGCCTTCATGCAAAGATTCTCCATTGCGGTAAAATAATCTGTTTAAATAAATTCAAGAAATAATACAGAAGATATCATTCAGTATATATGGAAATAAGGCAAGCTTTATCAATGAAAAAAGCTACTAAACATTGCATTGTCAGCTAATATTAAGTATGTTACAGTTGTTTATTGTTACATCAACCTAAGAATAAATACAGACTCAATCCTGCAATTAACTGCACGCGCGTGCATTCCTTTAGCCAATTGCAGGATCACATCCTAAATGCTTACAGTTTGCATCAGTGGTTAGCATCTGTGGGTATAGCTACACTGCATATATACCCAAAATAAAATGACTCAGGCTCACAGTTGTTGTGCTGTGGGGCTATGAAATTGCAGTGTGGATGTTCAGGCTTGGGCTGTAGCCCAGACCCGTGAGTGGGAATGGTGCCAGTGCCCAAGCTCCAGCCCAAGCCCAAACGCCTACATTGCAAATGTATAGTTCCGCAGCCTGAACCCTGCAAGCCCAAGTCAGCTGACATGGACCAGCTCTGGGTGTTTTATTGCAGTGTGGACAAACCTTGAGAGTGCCATCTGTGGGCCTCAAGCAGTTAATAATGCTGGGCCCAGTACTGCATTACTTCCCAGGCAAAGTTTTCATTGACATCAATGGGAATTGTGTCTGGGTGAGGACAGAAGGACCGAGCCATTGATGCACAAAGGGATTTTCTTCTTTCTACTTTCCTCTTCCTCGAGAGCCCAATGTTGGTACAGGACTGGTCACTTTCCAGTGGGAGCAGGATTCCAGAAATATAAGCCTCATGAATAGAAAAAGCATTAGCACAGCACATTATATACCTTTGTGTTTCTTAAATTATACCTGTGAAATACCATGGTTTAATGGGGCACATAGTTGGTATGTTACTCATTTTACATTAAAATGGGATGATTTACAGTTCCTGATTATCACTTAAATAATACAAGAGTCTTATAGCTTTGTTTTCTTTAAGCACAAGAATTCTCATGTATATTGGTCACCTAGAGAGAGAGAGAGAGAGAGAGAGAGAGTGGTAGAACCAGAATTGGTTGAGACTCTGATATACCATGCACTTTAGGTGGGTAGGGGGCCTGGCTTTGCTTAGGTCAGACAGACATTATTAGTTACAACTCTACTAAACAAAACGAAGCAAATATTCTGGTTCTGATTTCTTGCATTTCAGCATTATGGCACTACTATACAAAATCCACTTGAGGTATAATTCTCCGCTGTGCAGATGGCCACTGTTGTGATAACTGGGCCAACAAATTTACCCTAATTTTAAACTCAATTGGTGAAAAGTGGCTAAAGGTTCATGAATGGTCATGATAATCTGTTATATAAAACTATTTAAGAAAAAAATGCCAGAAGGAGATAGAAAGACCAAATTAAGTTAAGCAGAAAGAGTCTACTGACTCAAGGACTGTGTTAAGATTATGACTGGTTAAGAAGAGGAGAAGAGTATTGGAAATCAAGCAATCATAATTGGTGTGTTAGAAATTAGGCCTAATTGGTGGACAAAATGACGAGAAGATGGATTATTCCACCCATCACCTGTTTGGGGCCGTTAAAAAGAGACTTTGGGAAGAACAGTTTAAGAACTATTGCCATCACCATGGCTGCAGGAAGGATTGTTGCCATGACACCAGACCTTGTTGGGGGGCAGATGCTTGACCATCATCACTTAATTGTCCGGGATCCCAAAATGATACATGTGAGACCCTTCCTTCTCCCCCGGGTGCTCATTTCTGCTGCATATCTGCCTCTTGTCCTATCTCTCTCTTTCTCTCGGCTTTTCACCTGACCCTGAAATCAACTGTACTGCACAGCACCAGCACAGTGAAATAAGATGACCCGTCCAGCTCTGCACAGCTGGAGAAGGATCAGTGAATAAGAGGTACATGTCCAGACCAATCAGATGATGTCCCTAACCAGGTGAGCTGGGGTCCAGAGCAATAGTTGTTGTGGCCAACCTGCCAGCCCAAAGCATATTTCATGACTGTCCAGCTGTCCTGCATCATGAAAACATCAGCAAAAGCCATATTTCCTCCATCTTTATTATCTTACCACTTGCCTCCCTTTTGTGTTTCTTTGTTTTCTCTAAAGTGGGAAAGTGAATATTGTTTTAGAGTCATAGACTTTAAGGTCAGAAGGGACCATTATGATCGTCTAGTCTGACCTTCTGCAGAGCAGAAGTCCACAGCACCCACCTGAGTACATGAATCAGGCCCATTATGATGTACAATGTGCTCATACACTCACATGCTCCTTATCTGATTCCATCGGATAACAAGAATTATCTGTAAGCACAAAACTCACTTGGCCCTAAGTCAATATGAATACATGAATTTTTGTAACCATTGCATTTATTTCTAGAGTACTGTGTAGTTTTACATCTCTCCTCAATATAATTAGTACATCTATCCAGAGGTGCCTTGTGAAAGCTAAATAGGGCTGTATGGAAAATGTTATCAAAACCAAATGATTTTTCCTCCACTATTTGTGGAAATATTCTTTAAAAGTACAGAAAGGCTTCTGAAGATCATCTTTTGCTATTAATGGATAAATAATTATGTTCAGGTTTACTGTTTGCTATTTTAAAAAAATGAATTAGCTCATTATGGAAAAAAATAAGTCTTTAAAGTATCACTAGGTAAATGATGCAAACACATTATGGAAATATTCATCTATATTTTTAAATAAATTTGCTTAGATTGTGATTCCACAATTGTGCACATATTCTAGCAGATACATTTGATGGTAGGAATATTCGTCCAAATAGCCCATTTTAAGCAAATATTATAGAATATTTGCAGAGTGTGAAAAGTGAATTACCAAACCCGAATTACACTCATCCAGACAGGGCAGAGAAATATACCCACATGACCAGCATGTCCAATTAAAACCAACTTACAAAGTCTGATTTTTGACTGTCAAATTCATGTAAAGAAATGCTTATGAACAATCTACAGCCTAAGAATTATTTGGTCAATGATTTCTAATAAAGACTACATTTGAGAAGAATTCAATCTATTCAGGGATGTTTCTCAAAAAGAAAAAGTGGAAAAAATATCCAATTATTCATTTCAAATGACTTTCCCATCACTATTAGAAAGCACATAAAAGGAAGAAAGATATGTGTGCTTTCTTCTGTCTCCTTTTTTTACTAGCAAGCAGTCCACACACTTCTAGACTTCTTGTTTTTTCTTTCGTTACTTGCTATCTTGAATACTTAAAAATAGTCATTAGGTCAGAGAGAGATTGAGAATGGCTCAATAGCCTACTGATTAGCACATTCTCCTGGGAGACCTAGATTCCAGTTCCTGCTTCACTGAATATTTAAGTAATTTATTAAAAAGTGGAACAGCATGAACTGGAGAGATTAAGAGAGCTGTCCTAGAATACCCTATAGCCCAGTGGTCAAGGCACTCACCTAGAAGATAGGAGGCTTCAACTCCCTCCCGCAAATCAGGCAGGGTGAAGATTTGAACCAAGGTCTCCTCCCATCATGAGTTAATGCACTACCTAGTGCAGTATGGGATGGGTGGGTATGGCCCAGCTACCTCCTCCTGTAATCTATGCAGAACCTGATCTGGTAGGCATGTTCTTAGCTGCCTCCAAACATAGCTGCTGGATTGGTCCCCACAGGGAAAATAAGTGGGAGAACAGCTAGTTTGAGTAATACTGGACCACACCTTTAAGGAGGTGCGAGGGGGATTTGTCTGCTTGGCCGAATGAAAGGAACAGTGCTTTATGGCTGGGGGGTGGGAGGATGAGAGGAAAACTGCTGCAAAAAGGAGACTAGGGGCCAGCATGATGACACTGACTCATCCCCAGGGAACTGGATGGGCAGGAGAGTTTAAAAGTGGCACCCCTGTGCCTGAAGCCCCCTTTTACATGGTGCAGGCTGAAGCAGCATTCACCCTCCCTCCCTTTAGGTGGTCAAATACCAGGTTTGGTCAAGACCTGCTGTGGGCATTGCGCTGGCTGCCCCTTTTGTAGCGGGGTTGTGAAGGAATTTTTCCCTTACCACCAGATTGGCCTAGGTGGAGTTGGGGTATTTTGCCTTCCCCACAGTGTGTTAGGGTAGGGCTTTGTTGAGGTGTGGCATGAAGGGCAGTAGGCTATATGTCACAACTCATTTTGTAAGTTGTGCAGGTACTCCATAGGAAAGGTATATAGTGACCAGATAAACAGTTTGGAAAAGGACTTTAAAAGGAGGTGTTTGTTAAAGGAACGAATGGGAGGGTGGGGAGATTTGGAGGCTCCTATGAATGGTACATGAGGGAGCCAAACCCCATTTCTTATATCCTGTTTTAGCCCTCTTACAATGGGGGGGGTGGGGTGAATGGTAAGGTCCTAGCAATGGATTGGCTGGGGGGACCTGGATGGAAAAAGAGGGGGAGCTGGTGGAATCCTTCCAGGTAATTACGGAATAAACATGGGGTTATCTGCACTGTACACTTTTATCTGCCAGGTAGTCCCAGACATCTAATAATAAAGTTGCAGACTGAGTAAACCCATATCAAATGTCTCCTGTTCTTTCAGTACAGCTGGACAATCATGCCTTGGTTCTGGCACTGAGCAGCTCAGTGGCATTAGGATTTAGGAAGATTTGCACATGACCACTGGAAGAAATATAGGTGCCTAGGGAACTTATACTGGTGTAAATGTAGATGCCTACAGGGTTAGGCGGCAGCTGAGCAGGTGTTTTGAGGATATACATTTTGGACTTAGGTTGCCTAAGGTGGCAGACAGACACCTAAATCCCTTTGTGGATCTAGTCGTAGCAAATTCCATTCTGTAAAAGGAAGAAAAGGTTTAAATCCATAAGAATGTTGCCTTGCATGGAATTGATCCCATGAATATACAGGGTTGCTGCGTCTTTAAAGGTTAGGAGCCAAATCCTTCAATCTTTATACAGGCAAATCATCCACTGATTTCAGTGGGAGTGCTGCCTGAATAAGGACTAATAGGCCCAGTCTGGCTCCTAGCAAAGTCAACAATATACAGGATTAGGGACTAAGTAAAGATTGCACTAACAGGAATGAGATCAGTAATGGTTAATATGTTGTATATTGGGTTTTACATTGGAAAACTTTAAACTTCAAATATAATCAATGTTTTTGGATAGTTAATTAGCTAGGTAAGGTCATAACTTAAGTGAAAAGGTGTTGCCCACTACACCCTGGCCAAATTCCAAGCTAGATAATTAATTCCTCACTACCAAAATTTTCCCTTGTAGTTTCAGTTGAAGAAGTTATTCTTCTCATCTCTTAATAATGGTAATGTAGCATTGCTGGAATAAAAAGGCTGTTATTTTGCACCCAGAGGTAACCACATTTCAATGATGTGTGAATGATCCCTATATAAAATACAATGTGCAAAGTTCTTTGGTAGCTTTCAAGATAAATGGGACTATATTAAAATGAATTATTTATTGTTATAATTAACTTAGGGTTGTACATTTTGAGATGACATTATAAAATGTTGAGAGATTTTAATAGGATTCTACGTGGATTTGTAGGTGTTTACATTATCTCCAGTAAATTTTCTTCTGGACTAGATTTATGATTTCTTTTTAGATTATCATTTGTAAATCTATAAAATTTATATTAATATTATAATATGCTACACAGTTACAGGAAAATAGTGCTTTAATAAATTACTATTATTTATTCACCATGGGCCAGGCGTTTTGTCTGGGTAAGTACTACAGCCTTTGTCCCTACAAATAAATTAATAATAATAATAATAATTAATAATAATTTATATGTTTTATTTGGGGAAATTATGGCACAGCATCTTTGATGGACTCAAAAGAATGGTATTGGTAAGTAGGGATACCTTTGCTACTTTTCTTCAGCTTTTTAATTAGTAGTTTCTAAACTTGCCAGATATATTTTAGAGCTATTTGGCCAAATTCTGCCCTCACTATCATTGATAAAACTCCACTGGAGTTGTACAGTCACACAGGTGTAGCAGTGAAAAGTCTCCAATTTTGTCTGTACCTTTCAGATATTTTAAATTTATTGTTATGAGATTCAAACCAAAAACAAACCTGCCATTTCATGCAGTTTATTATACAACTAATTTATTATTTCAGAAAGAACTCAAGATTATTTCACCATGGAGCCTGATCCTGCAGCTCTTATTCAAACAGACATTGATTTCATTAACTGATGTTACTAGGAGATTTGATGGCAAAGACTGACGGGCTTGGAGGTCAACCAGACCCTTTGGTGGCACAGCACAGAATCTCACTCTGTACTAAAAAAGTGGAGTATATTCAGCAAAAGACAATAAAAATAACCAGTGGATTGAAGAGAAAAAATTATGAGGAAAGTACATATCGCTTGTATAAGAAATAGCTAATACTCTTAAAATATTTGAAGATTAATTATTTAATGTGGTATACTGATACATATGGGAGTGATGGTATGAAATTATGGGCTGAAAAAAACCTTATGAAAAATCCTCCTGACTTGTAATGCATTAGGCTAGGGAAAAGTCTCAGTAAGAGAGTGGAGAAAGTCCCCTTGCTTGGGACTTTTGTAAGAATATTGGACAAAACAATAAACTATGTACTTCCCTGGCCTTGTATATATTTAAGGCACTTATCACCTAAATATCTATGTTGAACATTTTATTGTAGTAATAAATAGTGCAGAAGGATGGATTGGATGATCTAAACAGATGTAACCCACACACCTCCTGGTGTGGAGTTCTGTCCCATGTAGCGGCACTGAAACCACTTAAAGAGAGAGATAAAATGAGTCTGCTGTACAGCCTTAGCTAACAGCCAGTTGCCTTTTAACTCATGCTGTAGAGAGGCTCATACATTAGGCTTCAGAGTTCCCAGGTTCAATCCCACCCACTGACAACCGGGGTCTGTCAGTGTTACAAGCGGGGGCTCGCTAGGGATTTCAACTGGGAAGACTCTGAAGCTCGGGACACGCTTCCTCAGCTAGGGAATGTATGTAATCCATACACTTCCTGGGTGTGGTGTTCTGCCCCATCTAGTTGCACCCACACCACTTAGGGTATGTCTACACTACGAAATTAGTTCGAATTTATAGAAGCCGGTTTTATTGAAATCGGTTGTATACAGCCGATTGTGTATGTCCACACAATAAAATGCTCTAGGTGCTCTAGTCGGCAGACCGCGTCCACAGTACGAGGCTAGCGTCGACTTCCGGAGCATTGCACTATGGGTAGCTATCCCACAGTTCCCGCAGTCTCCGCCGCCCCTTGGAATTCTGAGTTGAGATCCCAATGCCCGGATGATGAAAAACAGTGTCGCGGGCGGTTCTGGGTACATGTCGTCAGGCCCCTCCCTCCCCCGTCACAGCAACGGCAGACAATAGATTCGCGCCTTTTTACCTGGGTTACCTGGGTTACCTGTGCAGACAACATGGAGCCCGCTCAGCACAGCTGAGCTCACCGTCACCATATGTCCTCTGGGTGCCGGCAGACGTGGGACTGCATTGCTACACAGCAGCAGCTGCTAACTGCCTTTTGGCGGTAGACGGTGTAGCATGAGTGATAGCCGTGGGGCTGGCAGCCGTAGGGCTGCATTGCACCAGCCCCTTCCAGGCGATGGTATATTATGACTGGTACCCGTCATCGTCGTACTGGAGTGGCTGTCAATCATGGCCACCTGGGCAGACATGCTACTGTCTCGATGATGACGGTTACCAGTCATAATATACTATTTTCTGCCAATTGCCCAATATTGTCTGCTAAGCACCCAGAAGAGGCCGAGGGCGATGCTGGGTGCTGGCGGACGTGGGGCTGGCAGACGTGGGGCTGCATTGCTACACAGCAGCAGCCCCTTGCCTTTTGGCAGATGATGGTATATTATGATTGGTACCCATCGTCATCGTACTGGTATGGCTGTCACTCATGCTGCAGCGTCGGCTGCCACCTTAAGATGTAAAAAATAGATTTGTTCTGTATTCATTTGCTTCCCCTTCCTCCGTGAAATCAACGGCCTGCTAAGCCCAGGGTTTCCAGTTTAATCTTTGGGGGGACCATTCTGTGTGACAGTTGTTTGTGTTTCTCCCTGTTCCTGTACCTGTACGCCATGTCGTCACTCGGCCCTCCCTCCCTCCCTCCCGCCCTCCTTCTCCTGGTCCATCAGATACTACTTTCGCGCCTTTTTTCTGACCAGGCGCCATAGCTAGCACTGGGATCATGGAGCCCGCTCAGATCACCGCGGCAATTATGAGCACTATGAACACCACGCGCATTGTCCTGGAGTATATGCAGAGCCAGAACATGCCAAGGCGAAACCCGGACCAGGCGAGGAGGCGATTGCAGCGCGGCGACGAGAGTGATGAGGAAATTGACATGGACATAGACCTCTCACAAGGCACAGGCCCCAGCAATGTGGAAATCATGGTGTCACTGGGGCAGGTTGATACCGTGGAACGCCGATTCTGGGCCCGGGAAACAAGCACAGACTGGTGGGATCGCATCGTGCTGCAGGTATGGGACGATTCCCAGTGGCTGCGAAACTTTCGCATGCGTAAGGCCACTTTCATGGAACTTTGTGACTTGCTTTCCCCTGCCCTGAAGCGCCAGAATACCAAGATGAGAGCAGCCCTCACAGTTGAGAAGCGAGTGGCGATAGCCCTGTGGAAGCTTGCAACGCCAGACAGCTACCGGTCAGTCGGGAATCAATTTGGAGTGGGCAAATCTACGGTGGGGGCTGCTGTGATCCAATTTGCCAGGGCAATGAAAGACCTGGTGATAGCAAGGGTAGTGACTCTGGGCAACGTGCAGTCAATAGTGGATGGTTTTGCTGAAATGGGATTCCCAAACTGTGGCGGGGCCATAGACGGAACCCATATCCCTATCTTGTCACCGGAGCACCAAGCCACCGACTACGTAAACCGCAAGGGGTACTTTTCAATGCTGCTGCAAGCCCTGGTGGATCACAAGGGACGTTTCACCAACATCAATGTGGGATGGCCGGGAAAGGTACATGATGCTCGCGTCTTCAGGAACTCTGCTCTGTTTCGAAAGCTGGAGGAAGGGACTTTCTTCCCGGACCAGAAAGTGACCATTGGGGATGTTGAAATGCCTATCGTGATCCTTGGGGACCCAGCCTACCCCTTAATGCCATGGCTCATGAAGCCGTACACAGGCAGCCTGGACAGTAGTCAGGACCTGTTCAACTACAGGCTGAGCAAGTGCCGAATGGTGGTGGAATGTGCATTTGGACGTTTAAAAGCGCGCTGGCGCAGCTTACTGACTCGCTCAGACCTCAGCGAAAAAAATATCCCCATTGTTATTGCTGCTTGCTGTGCGCTCCACAATATCTGTGAGAGTAAGGGGGAGACCTTTATGGCGGGGTGGGAGGTTGAGGCAACTCGCCTGGCCGCTGATTACGCGCAGCCAGACACCAGGGCGGTTAGAGGAGCACAGCAGGGCGCGGTGCGCATCAGAGAAGCTTTGAAAACGAGTTTTGTGACTGGCCAGGCTACTGTGTGAAACTTCTGTTTGTTTCTCCTTGATGAACCCTCCAACCCCCCCCCCCAACCCGGTTCACTCTACTTCCCTGTAAACCAACCACCCCACCCCACCCTCCCCTCCCCTCCCGCTTGCAGAGGCAATAAAGTCATTGTTTTTTCACATTCATGCATTCTTTATTAGTTCCTTACAGAGGTAGGGGGATAATTGCCAAGGTAGCCTGGGATGGGTGGGGGAGGAGGGATGGAAAAGGACACACTGCATTTTAAAACTTTAACTCTTATTGAAGGCCAGCCTTCTGATGCTTTGGCGATCATCTGGGGTGGAGTGACTGGGTGGACGGAGGCCCCCCCACCGTGTTCTTGGGCGTCTGGGTGAGGAGGCTATGGAACTTGGGGAGGAGGGCTGTTGGTTACACAGGGGCTGTAGCGGCGGTCTCTGCTCCTGCTGCCTTTCCTGCAGCTCAACCATACGCTGGAGCATATCACTTTGATGCTCCAGCAGACGGAGCATTGCCTCTTGCCGTCTGTCTGCAAGCTGACGCCACCTATCGTCTTCAGCCCGCCACTTGCTCTGTTCTTCCCGCGATTCAGCCCGCCACCTCTCCTCTCGTTCATATTGGGCTTTTCTCATCTCCGACATTGACTGCCTCCACGCATTCTGCTGTGCTCTATCAGCCTGGGCGGACATCTGCAGCTCCGTGAACATCTCGTCCCTCGTCTTACGTTTTCTCTTTCTAATGTTCACGAGCCTCTGCGAAGGAGAAACATTTGCAGCTGGCGGAGGAGAAGGGAGAGGTGGTTAAAAAAGACACATTTTAGGGAACAATGGGTACACTCTTTCATTACAAGGTCGCATATTTCGGCTTGCAGGCAGCCATCGTAGGCCACAGTGTTTTGGCTTTTTTAACCTTCTTAACATGCGGGAAAGGTTGCAAACAGCAGCGCATTTCCCATATCAAGGATGAATTGGGTTGTCCATTTAAAATGGGGTTTCAATGTAAAAGGAGGGGGCTGCGGTTTCCCGGTTAACATGCGGCACAAACACAAGTAAACCACCCCCCCCACACACACACACACACGATTCTCTGGGATGATCACTTCACCCCTCCCCCCCACCGCGTGGTTAACAGCGGGGAACATTTCTGGTCAGAAGAGCAGGAACGGGCGCCTCTGAATGTCCCCCTTAATAAAATCACCCCATTTCAACCAGGAGAGCTTTCTGGAGATGTCCCTGGAGGATTTCCGCTCCATCCCCATACACGTTAACAGACTTGCTTGCTTTTTTTTTGTAATGTTTACAAATATTTACAAAGTTACACTCACCAGAGGTCTCCTGTGTGCCCTGAGGGTCTTGGGTGAGTTCGGGGGTTACTGGTTCCAGGTCCAGGGTCACAAACATATCCTGGCTGTTGGGGAAACCAGTTTCTCCGCTTCCTTGCTGCTGTGAGCTACCTACAGTACCTCCATCGTCATCTTCCTCGTTCCCCGAACCGTCTTCCCTGTGTGTTTCTCCAGTGAGAGAGTCATAGCACACGGTTGGGGTAGTGGTGGCTGCACCCCCTAGGATCGCATGCAGCTCCGCATAGTAGTGGCAAGTTTGCGGCTCTGCCCCGGACCTTCCGTTTGCTTCTCTGGCTTTGCGGTAGGCTTGCCGTAGCTCCTTAATTTTCACGTGGCACTGCTGTGTGTCCCTGTTATGGCCTCGGTCCTTCATGGCCTTGGAGATCTTTTCTAATACTTTTCCATTTCTTTTACTGCTACGGAGTTCAGCTATCACTGCTTCATCTCCCCATATGGCGAGCAGATCTCGTACCTCCCGTTCGGTCCATGCTGGAGCTCTTTTGCGATCCTGGGAGGACTCCATGACGGTTACCTGTGCTGATGAGCTCTGCGTGGTCACCTGTGCTCTCCACGCTGGGCAAACAGGAAATGAAATTCAAACCTTCGCGGGTCTTTTCCTGTCTACCTGGTCAGTGCATCTGAGTTGAGAGCGCTGTCCAGAGCGGTCACAATGAAGCACTGTGGGATAGCTCCCGGAGGCCAATAACATCGAATTCCGTCCACACTACCCCAATTCCGACCCGCAATGGCCGGTTTTATCACTAATCCCCTCGTCGGAGGTGGTGTAAAGAAACCGGTTTAAAGGGCCCTTTAAGTCGAAAGAAAGGGCCTCGTTGTGTGGACGTGTCCAGACTTAATTCGGTTTAACGCTGCTAAAGTCGACCCAAACCCGTAGTGTAGACCAGGCCTTAGAGAGAGAGTTAAATGAGTCTGTTCTACAGCCTTAGCTAGGGTTACCAGATAACAACTGTGAAAAAACAGGACAGGGTTTGGGGGTAATAGGTGCCCCTATAAGAAAAAGTCCCCCAAAACAGGACTCTCTCTTTAAAAACAGGACATCTGGTCACCTACCCTTAGCTAACAGACAGTTGGGTTTTAGCTCATGCTTATGAGGCTCATGCACTAAGCCCCAGAGGTCCCTGATTTGATCGACTGGGGTCTGTCAGTGTTACACGGGCTTTCCCATGTCTGATATCTATACTTTTAAGATTATTTGCCCTCTTTGCAAGAGCTTTTGGAGATTTTAGCCCAATATCCTGGCAAAATTCCAACTTGGTTAATTACATTGTGTGCACAAATATTCCTCTAATCATGTCAGTTGGAGAAGTTTTTATTTGCTTTCTCTCTTACAATCACTTCTTTGTAGCATTTCAAATGCAGGGCTGTTATATATCAGGGTAAACTGAAGGTATCCTCATTGACCAACCCTTGACCATTCCTTCATGTACATGGAAGGACATTGACACAGCAGAACTGTCACTGTTTACCTGCAGAGAAAGAGGGTAGATAGGATTTTGGTACTAGTTACATCATAGAGGGGCTTGGAAGCAGGAGTAGTACAGATCCAATGTGTCCATTATTAGATAGGTCCATTGGGCATTTTCCCTTTTAGTGGAGGGATACATTAGCTGTGGAGGATACTGCAATACATCTCCTTCCCTGTCCCCAAACCCTTGAGTAAATCCCCATAACACCCCTCTGCCATTTGGACTATGCTGTAGTTCCAGGATTTAGTCCTGGTTGCACAGTCTGTAGAGAATATTGGTACCATTCTAGATGAAAGACATTATGTACAAGGGTAGCATTATTATTTTCAAAAGTATTACTTTTTAAAGAAAATGAAACAAAACTCTGAAAATAGAGATCAAGGGGCTGAGGTTATGGGAGAAAATGGAGAACACCATAAAAATAATTTATTTCATTAAAAAAAATATTAGCTGAGCTGTGTAGTGCTGGAGATTGAGCAGCTGTGGGTTGTGTGAAAATAGGATTGCCTGGAATGAAAGTGTAAAATTCAAACCATATCTCTTATTGACATGCAATTCAATCAGTACATATGAAATACAGATGAGTTCTCTGTGGTATCTCCTTTTCTTTTCATATTTCTCAATTTATTTCTTAGTGCCTATTTCTCAAACCTTTCTATCCAAATATGTTTCATACAATATGTCATTGTTTTCTCCATTACCTCTCTTCTATTTCTCATTGGCTTTTTTGATGTTGACTTTTGTTTTCTCTCATCTTAAAAGTGCCTTACTTAAAAAATGCTACTCTAATTTCATGTTTCTCAAAACATTATTATGCTACAAAGGTAAATGAGCATGTGATAGGGAGGGCAAGACAGTACAGTGACCACTTCTATCTGTGGGTACCTAAAATTATTTCTTCTCACTGATAATCTGGCTTGATTATTTGGACCACCAATTGTATTACCTACCAGCTTCTTGGAGTAACTGGAAGGTTGAAGAGTGAAAGGAGGATGACTCCTGTAAATCTCCATTGGAAAATGCTGACACTTGAATAAAATCAAGTGAATTTTCCTGCTGGCCATAAGCCAAGCTGTAATCTGACCTATTATTCAGGGCTACATCTTATCTCCAAGACTATCCCTGTCTGCCAAATTGCTGAGCTGAGGAGGAATCCTGTAGGTACCGGAGCCTGCTTCTCTCTCTGTCGATGCTCATCTGCCTGCCTGGAATAGCCTGGAGTTTTAAGAGTGTGGAAAGAAGCCTGGTTAGCTGTGTTATCTCACATCACTTGTATTGCTCCCCCACTTGACCTCTATCCTAGCAAAGCAGAGCAAATATGACCCATTCCCTAAACAACCACCCAGCCACCTGTACAGAGGATATATGCCTCTGAATGACACATAATTTGTGAGGGAGCCCCTGTTAATACCTGAGCAACCCGCCACTTGGTGAATCCTGCTTCCATTGGAGTCAATGGGATTTTTGCCATCCACTTCGCTGAGGCCAGGATTTCATGGGCTGTCTCCAGCTCTGCTCATCTTGCCACAATTATTCATTTTTGTAGATTAAAATAGCCCTCTTATCTTATCCAAGAGCCATCCCCTGGTTGTCCCTTGCTGCCAGAGGGAGAAGGAGTTCCTACCTTCCCTGCACCTAGGAACACCAGTCTGAGACCCAGAGTATGGACAACTGCCCCTCCCAACACCCCTCTACTGCCTTCTCAAGATCACTTTTTCTCCCTCAAGCTCCCTTTCCATTATGCTTTTGCATGTAACATCATTTCATCAGCTTCTCTTTTTAGCAATGCTACTTTAATCTGCAGTACAAACGAAAGGAGACAGAAACTCTTTCCTGAGGCATAGTGTTAGGCAACCTTCCCCTGGAAGAAGCGAGAAGGAAGAATGACATGACCTAAATTACTTTTGTTTTAGATAACGTTGACAACACTTCTGTCCACTGTCTAGCACCTCGTTCTGTCTGGAGTTTGTCACAGGTATCTCTTTGTTTCCAGTCTCAGATGGGCAAGAAATGTGTTAAAACTCTACACATGGCTGACAAAAATAACTAATATCAAATTGATCAACAGGGCTTGATCCTGCACCACTGAAATCTATAAGAGTTTTTGCTTTTAACTTCCATGGGAACAGGCTAAAGACTTAAATGTCTTTTCTCTTTACTATCATCATACCACATGACAGGATGGTAGGATCTCCTGCCATCCACCTCAGAAAGAGAGGTATTTGATGAGATGGAAGTTAGATTGTCAATCAGTAAGTATGCGAAGGGTGAAGTGTCCTTTATTTTCTCTAAATGTAGATGGTCACCCTCTCCACCTGCTTCTCTTTAACTGGCAATGGTTGCTTAGTATTCTAGAGTCCTTTAGGCAGGCAACATTACTAGGAACACACAGGTGTGTGTCTGGATCACATATAGTAGTAATCCAAATATTAAAACAGAAGTACCAAAAGTAGTTCACTAAATAATCAGTCGGTTATTTCTATTTACTTATATGGTTCCCATCTTTGTTGCACCTGAGCACCTCACAAGCACTGATTAATTTCTCCTCACCACACTCATCAAGTAGAGTGTAGTAGTATGCCCATTTTACAGATGGGGAACTAAAACACAGAGAGTTTAAATGACTTGTCTAAGGTCACATGGGAATTCTGTGGTCTAAGTGGGCACTGACCTAAGATCTGAGTAGAGCTGGGTGAAAAATTTTCAACAATAATAAATTCACCAGAAAGTCGGAGACACTGAAACTATTTATGAATTTGGGTCATATTCGGTGAATGGTTTTGGCTAAAGGGGAAAAAAATACCCAAAACATACAAAACACTTTGGCCATTTAGAAACATTTTATTTTGACCATTTCAGAATGAAATGTTTCACCTTTTCATTTCAAAATGTTTTGTTTTGAAATTTAGCAATTAAAAACGAAAAGATGAAAAACATCCAAAAGTGATGGGACATGAAGAAAAAACAGAGTTTTGGTTTGAATGAAAAGTTCCAAAATGAGAAGTCAACACTTTTCATTTCAAAATGACTGAAACATTTTGTTCAACCCGATATGACCCTTTTGTTTTGTTTTGTTTTGTTTTGTTTCAGAGATAATTTTTTTTTAAATTCAGTTTTGGTTCAAACTGAACCAATTTTTTTTTCCAGATGTTTCACCTCAGCTCTGATTGGAAAAAAATCAGTTATTTGCTCAGTTTTAACCTGAATCTCAGGCTGCTGTCTTAACCACAAAGCTGTCAACCCTTTCCATTACTTCTTTTAGTTAAAAAAAAAAAAAAAGCTCTTATTTTCTGAAGTTAAACTTAACCTTTCATTCTTAATTTGATTTGTGAATATACAACAAAATACAGTATCCAAACCAGGTCTAAAAGAATAGCAGAACTTTCAGCACTGGTAACATCCATTATATTTTTCACAAATAAAGCTTTTCATAACTGATACATTCCTTCATTATCATACCCGTTAGTAATTAATTTTAATCACAGAGAAACAGATTCGCTTACCTAAAAAGCAAAATATTCATAACGTAATGCAGGGTTTTATTTGCTGGTCACTACACACTCAAAAATAGGTCCATTTTTGTGGAAAGTTCTGCTCTGGGGCTCATGTTGTTCAAGTGAAACAATTCTTTATTCCAAATAAAAATGGACTCTTATGCCGATGGGCTTCGGAATTAAAAAAAATTCATTAAAAAATTCATTAAAAAAAACCTTTCATTTTTGTATGTTTTTAATGTAAAAACATTGTTGCAAACTGGGAACAAAACAAAATTAGAGGAGTCATAGAATAAGAAATGAAGCCGTGGCCACTCTCATGAGAATGAAAACATGAAAATCGTGGGCCATACTCTCAGATTGGGTAAATCATCATAGCTCAGTTTACAGCAGGTCAGGATCTGGTCCTGTGCATATTGCACAGCTCTACTCATACCACAACACCAAAGCACATATTCCCTTCCCATCTAAGAGCTCCTTTGACTGTCAATATTCCCAGTGGTCTTTCAGTAGCCGTTGCTCTGGTAAGTACAAAAACTAATATTCCTTCTTTTATATAAGCTCTTCAAGCCACTGGAATATCCATTTTCTCATATCTAGCAGCATCACTATTTACATCCATTTTTTTCATTTCCCCAGTCTTCCTGCACAAAGTTTCCAGCCAGCAATCAGGAAATACTTTCTCCCCTACTATACCTTAACCCTTTGCCAGTCCCTACACTCATTCCCAATTTCCCATGACATACCAATGTGCCCTATTATCATAATCACATGGCCCCTTTCACATAATGGCACTTAGCAAGCACTTTACACTAGTTTTAATATGCAGACAAGTATTCCAAACTGCAGTATATGCTGCATTCAGATTGCTGAATGCACCAGGGGACTTCCAATATGAAGTGTGCATAATCCAAATACAAAGTGACAGTACAAAAAATGGTCATGGAAGCCTAATTAGCGAACAAATTAGGTATTGTCAAGACAGTTACTATTAAAATGAATATTTCAATAATATTCTCTTTTTCTACAATTCAAATTCAAACCCATAAATAACTAAAATTAGCATATTGTTCTTTTCATGCTGGTCATTGGAATTCTCTAGTCTTGCCTAAGTGAATACAAAAGCTAGAGAGTTTTTACTCTCTTCCTTTAAGTTATTGGAACTGTTGTGCTTTGCATCAGGTCAGTCAATAAGGGGATGAAGGAGTCAACTCAAGGATCACAGAAGTATAAAACAATTGGCCAAATTCCAGTCTCATTTCCACTGGCGTAAACCCTGCGTAATGCCATCAAGTTCAGTGGAGTTGCTTGGGATTTTCACTGGTGTAACTGATCGGAATCGGGCCCCTTAGCTTTCTGACATATTTTGTAGCCTCTTTATTAAGTATTTCTAATTATATTCTTTTGTAAACAACATTTAGCCATGTGGAAAATCACAGCTTAAGAAGGGAAACTAGAAGAGAATAAATAATATTTAATTCTAGCACACTATTCTAAACAGTATTGTGTAGAAACAAGAGATAATGGACAGTGGGGGAATAGGTTCCAGGCATTTCCAGTTGTTCCTCACCTTCGTACTTATCCTTTTCTGTTAAATATATTTATAACCTTTTCACATGAAGACAATAGATTCCTGTTAAGTGGCATTTTTAGACCAAATTCTCCAGGTGACCTCCTTCCTGCTTGTCTAAAATGACAGTCATGTTGCAATAAGTACAGAGATGTTAACCGGCTTTGCTAAGATCAATATATAAATTGCCACATCAAAGAAATGAAGATTCATATAGACTACTATCAATAATCAGGAATACACATACTATTTGGACAGGGGTATATAGCATGTGTTATTTTCAATGTCCAGGTGAGATCCTGGCAATTGTATGATGCTTCAGGTTCAATAAACAACCTTGACATTCAAGAAACAGTTTGGAGGACATTTTATGCTATTAGATAGAACAGTTGGAAATCCGCTATATTAAAACAACATTAAGAGTGAGAAATCAAGCACACAAAAGAAGCCAGCAAATTCAAATACTTCCACTATTGGTGTAAGTGCATTAACTCAGCCACAATGCACATTTTAGATAGTGCATGGTATTTGCTAATCAACAATAGCAGGCCAGATTCACTTGGAATCTACACTGCCTTCCACCTGGGTAGCCGTACTGTAGTGACCCTGACAGGGGCAAGTCCTGTATTGGGGGACATATGTGTTGAAAGGTGAGACTCAGAATGACTTTGGTTAAGGATGCAGAATCAGGCACTCAGCAATTCAGTAATAATAATAAAAAAATTGTAGGCTGTAATTTTTGTAGCATAACAAAGGATATTTTTCAAACAGGAACCGATACAACTTAGTCAATAGATCTTTAAAGCAGTCTGGAAACAACTAGTAGATCAGAGCCTCTGTAATGTACAAAGACAGAAAATTCAATACAAGAGTTATGCAATCTTCCTGCCTCCAAAGACAAGCTGTCTTAAAGTTCTTGATCTAAGATATGGGGCAGCTAACAATCTTCCATCTAAGGAGCCCAAAGAGAATTGGGGTTCATAGGGAATCAGTAATTCTGTTAGATTACTGGGGCAAAGACAATGTCATACATCAGAACAAACAATTCAAGTTTAAATACCAATATGCTGTCTGACAGGATGTCAGTTTACTGATTTTAAAAACAAAGGTATAAAACCTCATCACAGAATCAAAGAATCATAGGACTGGAAGGGGCCTTGAGAGTTCATCTAGTCCAGTCCCCTGCACTCAAGGCCCCTGCACTAAGTATTATCTAGATCATCCCTGAAATGTGTTTGTCCAACCTGCTCTTCAAAAACTCCAATGATGGAGATTCCACAACCTCCCTAGGCAATTTATTCCAGTGCTTAACCACCCTGACAGCTAGGAAGTTTTTCCTAATGTTCAAACTAAACTACCCTTGCTACAATTTAAGCCCATTGCTTCTTGTCCTTTCCTCACAGGTTAACAAGAAAAATTTACCTTCCTTGTCCTTGTAACAACCTTTTATGTATTTGAAAACTGTTATCATGATGACCCCTCAGTCTATTCTTCTACAGACTAAACAAACCCAATTTTTCAATCTTCCCTCATAGGTCATGTTTTCTAGATCTTTAATCATTTTTGTTGCTCTTCTCTGGACTTTCTCCAATTTGTCCACATCTTCCCAGAAATGTGTTGCCCAGAACTGGACACAATACTCCACTTGAGACCTAATCAGATCGGAGTAGAGCGGAAGAATTACTTCTTGTGTCTTGCTCAGAACATTCCTGCTAATACATCCCGGAATGATGTTTGCTTTTTTTGAAACAGTGTTACACTGTTGACTCATATTTAGCTTGTGATCCACTATGACCCCCAGGCAGTCATTTCCCATCTTGTATGTGTGCAACTGATCATTCCTTCTTAAGTGGAGTACTTTGCATTTGTCCTTATTGAATTTCATCCTATTTACCTCAGACCATTTCTCCAGTTTGTCCAGATCATTTTGAATTTTTATCTTATCCTTCAAAGCACTTGCAACTGCCAGATTAGTATCATCTGCAAACTTTATAAATGACTCTCTATGCCATTATCTAAATCATTGATGAAGATATTGAATAGAACCACAATTGATCCCTGTGGGAAGCCTCGATATGCCCTTCCAGCTTGACTGGAACTACTCTCTGAGAATGGTTTTCTAACCAGTTATGCATCCATCTTATAGTAGTCCATCTAGGTTGTATTTCCCTAGTTCGTTTATGAGAAGGTCATGCGAGACAGTATCAAAAGCCTTACAAAAGTCAAGATATACCACATTTACCACTTCCCCCCCCATCCACAACACTTGTTACTTTGTCAAAGAAGACTATTAGGTTGGTTTGACATAATTTGTTCTTGACAACTCCATGCTTATTATTTTCTAGGAATTTGCAGATTCATTGCTTAATTATTTGCTCCATTATCTTTCCAGTTACTTGAGATCAAGCTGATAGGTCTGTAATTCCCTCGGTTGTCCTTATTCCCTTTTTTATAGATAGGCACTATATTTGCCCTTTTCCAGTCCTTTGGAATCTCTCCAGTCTTCCATGACTTTTCAAAGATAATCATTAATGGCTCAGATAGCTCCTCAGTCAGTTCCTTGAGTATTCTAGGATGTGTTTCATCAGGCCGTAATGATTTGAAGACATATCATTTGGAACATGATAAAGCTTATCAGCAAAGTTATGATCCATTTAGATTTGGGTTTTAAGAGTCACTGGAAACTACTAAACAATGGGTAGTGATCAATGGCTCAATGTCTAGTTGGCAGCCGGTATCAAGTGGTATGCCCCAGGGGTCAGTCGTGGGGCCAGTTTTGTTCAAAATTAATGATTTGGATAATGGGATGAATTGCACTCTCAGCAAGTTCACAGATGACACTAAGCTGGGAGGAGTGGTAGATACACTGGAGGATAGGGACAAAAGAAATGTGATGAGGTTCAACAAGGACAAGTACAGAGTTCTGCACTTAGGACAGAAAAATCCCATGCACTGCTACAGGCTGGGGACTGACTGGCTAAGCAGCAGTTCTGCAGAAAAGGACTTGTGGATTACAGTGGATGAGAAACTGGATATGAGTCAGCAGTGTGCCCGTGTTGCAGCCCAATATGATGTTAGCCTTCTTGGCATTAGTAGGAGCATTGCCAGCAGATCAAGGAAAGTGATTATTCCCCTCTATTTAGCACTGGTGAGGCCATGTCTGGAGTATTGCATCCAGTTTTGGGCCCCCCACTACAGAAGGGATGTGGACCAACTGGAGAGAGTCCAGCAGAGGGCAACGCAAATGATTAGGAGGCTGGAGAACATGACTTATAAGGAGAAGCTGAGGGAAGTGGGCTTATTTAGTCTACAGAAGAGAAAATTGAGAGGGGATTTGATAGCAACCTTCAACTACCTGAAGGGAGGTTCCAAAGAGGATGGAGCTTGGCTGTTCTCAATGGTTGGCAGATGATAGAACAAGGAGAAATGGTCTCAAGTTGCAGTGGGGAGGTCTAGGTTGGATATTAGGAAAAACTATTTCACTAGGAGGATGGTGAAGCTCTGAAATGGGTTACCTAGGGAGGTGGTGGAATCTCCATCCATAGAGGTTTTTAAGGCCCAGCTTGACAAAGCCCTGGCTGGGATGATTTAGTTGGAGGTGGTCCTACTTTGAGCAGCGGGCTTAACTAGATGACCTCCTCAGGTCTCTTCCAACCCTAAACTTCTATGATTCTATGAAAAAAATGACAATGACATCTGGGGCAGGTTATTATACAAATTAAAGTCTGCAAGGTACAGAGCACACTCAATTTTCAGTAAAGACCAACATTTGTGGATATATTCTCCACATTGCAGGATCAGGCCTTGAGGCTTTGCTGTTGCTATGGCAGGAATGAATCAGTTCTAGCAACATTTGAGAAATGGAAACAGGCCATGTTTAAAATGATATCCTCATCTACTAATGACGAAAAGTTATTTCTAGAAAAACAGATATAAATAAAGAGTTTTTTTCTAACTGATGCTTTCAGCATGAGCAGAGGCCTATTTTGCCCAGAATTAAAAGAGAACACATTTTTTGAAATTCCATTTTTATCCTGACAAGGGAGAAGTGCCAAAGATTCCATGAAGTCCGCTAGAGACTTTGCGACTGCTGCCAATTTTACATGGAAAGCACTTAGACACTGCAGTGATGAGCAGCAGCATGGACATAGTTAAATGTCCAAAAGACAATAGCAGTAAAACCTGTAGGCCCAATTCATCTTTGCCCTAATGCCCCTTTGCCCAAGGAGCAAGGGGCCCATGGCAAATAACCTAGGATAGACGGCCCTTCTGCTAGGATCAGTAAATTAGACAGATGAATCATTTGAGACAAATTAACCAATGACTTAGCAGTCACAGGGTGCTGTAGGACCCAAAAGGAATTGCCTTCAGTCAACTCATGAATAAAACAGATTTTTCCAAGACAAACGGAACCACTTGAACACACAAGGAGGGAAATGCTGAACCTGATTCTCTTTCACTTGCATGGGTTTTACATTGGTGTAATTCCACTGATTTAAATGCAATTGTTCCTGGTTTACACTGCTATAAGGGAGACGAGAGTCACGCCCAATACAAGTAATGATTCGTAATGATGGATACCAAACCAATAAGACAGTCCAAACAAGTTTAGCTGCCATGGGATGTAGGCAGATCTGGCTCTAGGCATAAGCAGACTAAGTAATTGCTTACAACCCCAAGCAGTTCCACCCCCCCCACCCCATTAATTATTAATATGTGTTTTGTGGGACTAGGGCAAAAATATTTCTGCTTAGGGTCCCCTAATGAGCTAGCACACACTCGAAGTAGTGGAACTCAATGGTACAAGCAAATCACAGGATTCAACAACAGACAGTAAAGATAGATTTTTCTAGTAAATGTTACTGAAATGTCACTTATAGGCATAGGCACTGAGTTCTGCCAGCGTTGGTGGGTGCTCGACTTCACTCTGCCCCCGGCCCCACCCCAACTCCACCCCTGCCCCCTCCCCCTCCTGCCCCTGCCCCACCCCCATTCCAACCCCTTCCCAACTCTGCCTCCTCCCTGCCCCTATTCGACTCCTTCCCCAAATCCCTGCCTCGGCCCCGCTTCTTCCCCGCCTCCTCCCCTGAGCGTGCCCGTCTTCCCGCTCCTCCCCCTCCCTCCCAGAGTGTGTTACACCACAAAACAGCTGGTTTTGCAACTGCAAGCACTGGGAGGTAGGCGGAGGAGCGGGGACGCGGGCGCGCTCAGGGGAGGAGGTGGAGGCGAGGCGAGGTGAGATGAGGTGAGGTGGGGCGGGGAGGGGAGCTTGGCTGCCGGTGGGTGCAGAGCACCCACTAATTTTTCCCTGTGGGTGCTCCAGCCCCAGAGCACCCACGGAGTCGGCGCCTATGCTTATAGGTAGGATCATTCCACATATAATCAGATAAAGTGAAGGCAGAAGGGCTAAGCTTGTCCTTTAGACACATTTTTATATTTCAAAATTCATCAGTTTGTAACTAAGGCAAGTGTAGTGTAAAATAATTGGGAATCTCAGTCAGACAACCAGGTTACTACCATTCTGGAATTCAAAATCCATGTAAAGTACAGGGACACATGACACCCTTGCTGGGGAATAACAACATGGAAGGTTAAACCCTGGGGACTGGAACTAAAAGAGTTAAAGTTATATTTGTCCCTGAAATATTTAGGCCAGCACAGAGTGGGAAGAGGTGTGGTGTTGGTAAAACCCAGCTGGTACAATATATATCAGCTGAGGAGTACAAACAAAAGCAGCTAGACCCCAGCCTATCTCCACAAAAGACCATTCCCTCCACTTTGAGTCTCTGGCCCAACTTCTCCCTTGGCAGCACAGCTCCCTTTGGCACTCTGGATTCTGTGCCTGCTCCCTATTTTCATATCAGAGGGATGTCAAATAGGGGATAATACTAATGCTACTAACTACCTTGCATGAAGACAGTCTGCAGCTAAAATCTGGGAGTGAGCTTAGAAAATTGCAGTGCTATTACTGCCTCAGACAGGCTTCTCTGTAACGTTGCACAGGTCACTTAATCACAGTTTTCCCATCTATAAAAATGGGGTTAATATTTACTATAACTCAGAAGGATGTTATGAAGGTTACTTGCAGCATAGCAGGTGCAGCATCAATCACTAAAGTTTAGGTTGCATAATGGTTTCCAGTTTAAGCAAGCATTTTTAGTTGCTTATAATATGTTCAAATGTTGATATTTTGATCTAAAATTTGCCAATGTTGTCTCTGCCCAAATGGTTTTGTTTAAGCCAATATATAATTTTTTATGGAAATTTTTGAAATATTTTCTGGTTTGGGTTTTGTTTTTTAATAATTTCATGCCAAAAGAACCCCGCAATTTTTCTTTAAATAGTAAGTGAGTAGAAGAGTAAAAAAAGGGAGAGAGAGGCTGAAAACTGAAAGAAGGTTGGCTGTTAAAAATCAAACCCTTTTTGTTGTATAGTTTTTCATAAAAAAAATTAAAATGTCCAAGGTGTGTGTAACAATATATTTGATTACCTTGTACATGTGTTTCCACTAAGTGTGTAAAGTTTGCTACTAAATGCATGTCTTCATTGGGGATCTTTGCAACTCTCTGGTGTAAAAAGTGAGTTTCGCCACTGCAATTTACCCCAGATAAAAAAGGGTACATCGGCATAGGAGGTGCAAGTCACTTTTTATACCAGTGCATAACATCTACACTAGGGGGTTGCACTGGTGTAGTTACATTACTTTAAAAATAATAGTGTAGATAAGCCCCGAGGCAGACTGTGGTGTGCCTGCAGTGTGGGTTTCCTTAGCTTTGAAGCAAAAATAGTAAAGTGAACCTTGTACAGTGTGAAAGTTGTGGGTGGGCTACTGTGTAGTTTGTAAGGGGCTTCAAAGAATGGCTCCCTACCATAGACCTGAGGAACTATGAAAAGCAGCAAAGCTACAGTATCCTGGAGAGTGAAACTCCCTTTTATGTTTTTTTCTTTTTTCCCATCTTTTACTTTTTAAAGTCATGTAGAAAATCCACATTAAGAGAGTTATTGTTTCATGCACAACCTTAGCTCCATCCTCCATCGGGGGAGGGATAGCTCAGTGGTTTGAGCATTGGCCTGCTAAACCCAGGGTTGTGAGTTCAATCCTTGAGGGGGCCACTTGGGAATCTGGGGCAAAATCAGTACTTGGTCCTGCTAGTGAAGGCAGGGGGCTGGACTCGATGACCTTTCAAGGTCCCTTCCAGTTCTAGGAGATGAGATGGGATATCCTCTATGTACATGGAAGAAAGATGGTCCAGTGATCACGGCAACAGCCTGGCACTTGAGGGGGCCACTGGTTCAATTGCATGGTTCCAATGTCATCGCGGGCAATTCTTTTACTGTCTCCATGCCTCAGTTCCCTATTTTCAGTTCCTCCTCCTTGTCATTCTCCCCAAATGCCCCAGGAACCCAAGGCACTCCAACCCCAGAGAAGCCTGCACTGCTAGCCCAGTGGAACCAGAACCCTTTTGGATCCTATGTTAGAACTTGTAATTAAAGGGCAAATCTTCTGTCTCTGCATGTAGCTGGGCTTCTCTTGAGATCTTTCATAGACATTGGCAGGAGATCCACTCCATCATGGCTAATATAGCCTGAAAGCTGCAGTAATGTCTGGTTGTCACTGCAACTTGAGGATAATGTCTGTAGATTAGTGGAATGGTAGTATCATTTTCCTCATCGCTCTGATTATACTTCATTGGGATGTAAGGAGGTTAAATTGATGGAGATATTCTATCTCCTAGAACTGGAAGGGACCTTGAAAGGTCATCAAGTCCAGCCCCCTGCCTTTACTAGCAGGACCAAGTACTGATTTTGCCCCAGATCCCTAAGTGGCCCCCTCAAGGATTGAACCCCCAACCCTGGGTTTAGCAGGCCAATGCTCAAACCACCGAGCTATCCCTCTCCCCCTTATAAGAGCACTGGGCTCCATGATGCTCTATGGGTAGGAACGTCCATGATGCATCCCAGATATCTTGTGTTTACCTGCAGCAGAATCCAGCCATTCCCACTGGGTCTGGAAAACCCTTTGAAGGACAAGAAGGTTTTGTCTTAAAAGTTTCTTTATGTCTATCTGTTTTTAGCCATTGATGACTCATATTTTGATAGTATCTCATACAAATTTAAAGTATTTATGCTAAGAAAAGATTTAGCTCTCCTTGGAAATGAAAAGATAAAGCAATTTTAGGACAGTTGACTCTCCATCTTACATAGAATGGTGGGCTTATACTGACAAGTTCAGGTAGTTGGCACTAACTCTTGTGTTATTAAATGGTTAAAAATTACACATAATTTCCACAAGAACATTTTGAAATTATTCTTTGCACATTTTGTCAACACATTACCAATTACTACTTCTAGTACAAGAGGCAACACATTGAATGGCATATGCCAAAGGGACCTTATCTGTCATAACATGCATAATCCACTCTCTTTACCAGGCTTTATAGCTGCTTCATGTTTTTGCAATGCCAGACATTTAATTTTATGGCTACAGCATCCTCTGTTAACTTTCTATGTGCTAGAAACTCAAGGAAAGAATGGGGGCAAATTCCTTGCTATATTTACCTTGATTGCTTCTGGAGGACCCAGGAAAATGTTGTTGACATTTTTACTGTCAATTTGTGCATGGCTATAAAGTTTAATGGTTGATTTACTGAAGAGAGTGTTCTCATCAAGAATCAGAGTATGAGAGAGAGAGAGAGCTTGTGAGAGTGCATGAGAGACAGAAAGTGCGAAAGTCCACATTGTACAAATGTGCTGCTAATTTCTTTTCCATCTCACTAACAATGTGCTCTATAATATTGCTGCAGCTGTAATGAGAAAAATGGATGTTCTCAATCTCTGCTCCATTTAACTCCTGCAACTTAGAAAGGTCACAATGTGTGGGAAAAGACTTTATTAGTACAAACTATATTTTATCCTGAAGCAGCATTCAGTTTCTGCGACTGCAGTAGCTTGCAGCCCATTTCACGCACAAAATCTGCCAAAATTATTTTCTCCTTTCCTCTATCACTTTCCCCACTGAACAGAATGTGCCTTTGAGTCATCGTATTCATGTATCTTCTCTCTTAGAGCTCTGGAGATTTTTAACTGTTACACTTACCTTCAGATAGTCCAGGTTAATAATCAATGTACCATTGACTTCAGTGGAGATATTCCAGTTTGTACCAGCTGAGATGTAGCCCACTGTGTTGTACTCTGACATGATTACAAAGGAAAATGATGTGAGGTACTGCATGTAAGGTTAGAGACATTTTAACTCACCTATGCATGGCATAGTTAAGGCATCACTGGAATACAATGTACAGTCCTGGCCAATTCACAATTAAAGTGATGGTAAAGTAAAGAGAAGGAAGAGTAAAAGTCTGATGAGAGTGGAAAGCTTCGGAAAGGTTAAAAAATTTAAAATATTGTATACAGAAATAAAGAAAGAGGTAATGCGTAGTACCATAGTTTTGTCCTAGAGGGAAAATAATATAAGAAGGGAAGAGATATTCCAGGACGACCAAGGATGTCTGGCAGGAAGTATGTCTTTAAAGTGGAGGAGGGCAAGTTTAAATTAGATAGGAGGTTACTGACAGCAAGAGCAATATGACAATGGAAGAGCTGCCAAGAGAGGTTTCTGAGGTACCATCAATAGAAGTGTTCATCAAACGATTCAGTTAACACTTTGGGGAGCAGTGTAGGGGATAATCTGCTCTAGGTATAGCGATTTGGACTTGATGACCTCTGAAGTCTGTTCCAATCCTAACTTTGATATATCTATTGTATAGGTGAACTACCCTTAAAACCCCCAAGCAGGGGGGTAGCAGGCTTTAGAATTATTCCTTTTGTTATAAAACCAAATCAAGAACATTAAATAACTTGCGGCTTACTTTTTAAGTAAAGATTTTGGTGTCCAGGACTATGGTGAAGCGCTACTGAAATCCTGAACTACACGGGCCAGCTGCGAGGATAAAATCTCCTGCTTTAAAATTGAATTGTTCACATGATTGTAGTTTTCATGTGAGTTTTATTCATTACCAGATCCTCTTCACTACAATATTATATCTCATTATAACAGATTCTGATTTTGGATTTTAACGATAGGTGGAAATATAAAAAAAATCCTTCTGCAAATGGACTATAGATATTCATCGTCAGTCTGATGATGAAAAAAAGTAGCAGCTATAAAACCAAGACAGATGGTAGAATGGGGAAGAAAGAGAGGAATGTATTGGCTGGTGTCAGTCTCCAAGCTGGATTCCTTAATGATGTTGTTTGAGCTTAGCTTTTTCTCTTTTTTAATTGAATTTAGTGCTGGCGAAAGATGGCAGATCAACAGCCATGGAGAATTAAATTCTCTGTTTGTCCTGATCCAAAGCCCACTAACGTCAATGGAAAGACTCCTACTGCCTCCAATAGGTTTTGGATAAGGTTACTTATCCATAGAGCAGGAACAAGCAGCTGCTTCCTTTCTGTGCCAGTGCAGAGGGACTCAACTCTGACTAGAAGGGAACCATCTCTAAGGAGGAAAGTATAGTTCACACTCTAGGCCCATTGAATCGTTTGCTTCTCTTCTAAAGTTGCTGCTTAGTGCTAATTGTCATGGAATATTTTAGTGAAGTGGACATGTCTCCACTAAGAACTGGATTAAAACCAACAACTCATTTCACATAGCCCTCTGGACAGATATCATAGATAACTTTTGCTCTCTACCAGATATGGCTAAGCAAAAACTGAAGAGTGCAATTTCTAAAACAGACTCTGCAAGGGCCATTCACAGAAATAGGCAGTGAGTCAGTAAATTCTAATTCACTAGGAAACTCAAGGACTACAGAGCCGGAATCTCCAACTTTTTTTACCAATATCCTCCAGGAGCTACTACCCCAACTGGTTCCCACTTATTCCATTTAAGACACTTAATACCCTTTCCACCCTCACCACATAAGAACGGACATACTGGCTCAGACCAAAGGTCCATTTAGCCCAGCATTCTGTCTTCTGATAGTGGCCAATGCCAGGCGCTCCAGAGGGAATGAACAGAACAGGTAAACATCAAGTGATCCATTCCCTGTCGCCCATTCCCAGTTTATGGCAAACAGAGGCTAGGGACACCATCCCTGCCCATCCTGGCTGATAGCCACTGATGGACCTATCCTCCATGAATTTATCTAGTTCTTTTTTGAATCCTCTTATAGTCTTGGCTTTCACAACATCCTCTGGCAAAGAGTTCCACAGGTTAGCTGTGCGTTGTGTGAAGAAATACTTCCTTTTGTTTGTTTTAAACTTGCTCCCTATTAATTTCATTTGGCGACCTCATGTGCAGTGGGGGAAATGCACAGGCTGGCTCCTCTTCCTCTCTGCCCCTTTATGGTACTAGACACCCCTGCATGCATGGAGGAAGCAGTCCATGAGTTTCACTTTCCCTACTGTGATTGTGACTGACCCTAAATAGTTACATAGGGCAGAAACTGAGAGCCCAATTTTGCCACCTTTTCTCACATGGTAATCAATTGGAAGGTACTATTCAGTGAGTAATGCTAGCAAGATTGGGCACTGAATTGTCAGCGTGAGCAAAGATAGCAAGATTGGGCCTGCATTAATGAATATGCTTAGCTCTAAATAACTGCATGCTGCAGCAATTACAATGCAATTCAACAATAAACAGTAACTTCCTACCAATCTCATTTTCTATAATTTTTGGCATGAAAAATATAGTCACACTGCATTAACACTTCACACACCTTAATTAAATCTATAGTTTATGAAATGGTACAATCAGTAGGGCAATTGTTAAGAAAGGATCAGTATAGCAACAATATATTATTGTCAGGTGGAAGGCAGCACAGCAGATATTTGTTTTCCACAGAGCTTTATAAAAATGGGCTAAAACTAAATCTATGGGCTAAAACTAAACCCTTCTTATTCCCATAAAACTGTTTACAGAAAAATGCTATCTTTTGCTGTATCTCGGCCTGTGTAGCTTGAAACATCTTGCACACATCTACAATTTCTGCTTTCTGTTTTGCATTTTCAACTGTCTTCTCTGATGTGCTTATGGTAACCTTTTAAATGCCAATGTGAAAATATGTAGTCTACAAAGAGATCAAGCAGCACTGCAAAAGCATGTACTCCCTTGGTTTCAGTACAGTGGGTAGTTAACTATGATTGCTCTTTATTTATTCTGCACCTGGAAATAGGCCCAAATATTTGTTTAAAAAATCTGAAATAGTATGTAATTAGAAGACTGTCTAATTTTAATGTCATACTAAAGGGATTGTATTTAATTTGTATAATGCCTCAAAATAAAACATTCATACATATCTTTGAGTTCTCTGAATGCAGCATTTTTTAAATTTAATGGTAATTATGTGGGCAGAATCTGGCCCTGTGTATTGGCAATCTGAACATATACATTTGCAATATTAGAAGATGCAATAAGATAACAGAAAAGAAGTTCAACAAATGTGGATGAGAGAAACCCGTCCACCAGAGTCTAAGCAGCTTGCTGAACCTAAGAGAAGCCTCTGTTGAGGATGGACAGAGATGGAATCAGACATATCCCCAAAAAACAAAATTTGTGGTCCTGAGTACATTGAAGGTAGTGAGAGTTTTGCCATTGACTTCAATGGGAGCATCAGTGGGTCCCCAACTTAATTGCACTGTCTGAAGGCATTTGAAAATTTAAATGCAACTTTTTGCTCTGTTTATGCTCACTGGGGCAGAGACAATATCTTTGCTATGTGCGTGCATACAATGTGTGAAGGACAATGGGGCTCATCGGTACTAGCACAATACGACAAATAATAACAGAACACTCTACATCAGAAGATAACAAAACAAAGCAAGCAGGTGCCATTGCCTGCCTTGGGCTACTGCACCTGCCTTGCATGTAATATCACAAATCTGGCACGTATCTAACAAAGCTCTTTCTAGGAGGCCTCAGCAGAACATCTTGAAATTTGAGTGGTTTCAAAATCTGGTCCTGTTCTGAATGAGCAATTAATCTCAGAGTAGTTCCACTATGTCATAAGCACATTTGGAAAATATTATGCTGGGCTTTCCCCATAGGACACTGTTGTGATTGTCGGCGTAGTCAAATATTGTACTTACCTTAGCAACTTTACTGAACATTGTGGGGTTAATATTCAGAAGCCTCATGTCCCTTCTGCAGGCACAATGAGCTCTTGTGAAGCAAGCACCTTTTAGCTAAATTTAGGGTTACCATACGTCCGGATTTTCCCGGACATGTCCGGCTTTTTGGGCTCCAAATCCCCGTCCGGGGGGAAATCCCAAAAAGCCGGACATGTCCGGGAAAATCGGACATGCGGTCGGCGGCTCGGGTGCCGGGCCGGGGGCTCGGGGGCTCGGCCGGCGGTGCTCGGGGGGGCCCGGTGCCGGGCCGGGGGCTCGGGGGGCCTGGCTGGCAGTGCCGGGCTGGGGGCTCGGCCGGCGGTGCTCGGGGGGGCCCGGGGTCGGGCCGGGGGCTCGGGGGGGCCTGGCCGGCAGTGCCGGGCCGGGGGCTCGGCCGGCCGTGCTCGGGGGGGCCCGGGGCCGGGCCGGGGGGCTCGGCCGGCGGCTCGGGTGCCGGGCCGGGTGCCGGGCCGGGGGCTCGGCCGGCGGTGCTCGGGGGGGCCGGGTGCCGGGCCGGGGGCTCGGGTGCCGGGCCGGACCGGGGGGCTCGGCCGGCGGGTCGGGTGCCGGGTCGGGTGCCGGCGGTGCTCGGGGTGGCCGGGTGCCGGGCCGGGTGCTGGGCCGGGGGCTCGGCCGGCGGTGCTCGGGGGGGCCCGGTGCCGGGCCCGGCCGGGGACTGGGTGCCGGGTCGGGGGCTCGGCCGGCGGTGCCGGGCCGGGCCGGGGGCTCGGGGGACGGGCTGGGGACCTGCGGTGCCGGGGGTGGGCCGCGCCTCCTCCCCCCCCCCACCCCCCCTTACCTGCTTCAGGCTTCCCGCGACTCAAATGTTCGCGGGAAGCAGGGGAGGGGGCGGAGACTTTGGGGAGGGGGCGGGGTTGGGGCGGGCGCGGGGGCGGGGCTGGGGGCGGGGCTGGGGCCCCTTTAAAGTGTCCTCCTTTCGGAGGCACTAAATATGGTAACCCTAGCTAAATTACAATAGTACATCTAAGTACTTGAACCTCTGCTTACTGACTGCAAGCACAAATTGAGACACAAAGCTGCAATTTTTATTATCTTTTTAATATTGAATGTCTATCCTAGTAGGGTGCAAAAATTATGGCTCAAGTTGTGCATATACAAACTCTGTGCTAGATTCTCTGAGTGTCAATCATTGTAATATCATTGACTCTGACCCTCTGCCTTTAAAAGTAAAGCAGGAGCCTTGTGAAATTGAGATATGTTACTTGAATCTGATTCTCCCCTGCCTTGGACCTTGCTTAGCAACTCTGCAAAGTAGGTATCGGATGAAAATGATAATATCTTACACTCCCCTTATACACACTAGCCTGGCTTTAAATGACTACATAGACTGCAAGGCCATGCAGAATCATGCTCTTTCCTCTTACACTGTCTTGATTTATAAACAATATGGGGTAGAGTTACACTGATTTACATCAGCAAGGATCTGCCTCCCCATCCACCTTTTTTTTTAAGTACAGGCTTTAATTACTTGTATATTTACATTACCAAATGAGTGTGGGGCAAGCATGCAACTGCAAACTCAAAGATTTTCTTTTGCAACAATTATGGATTCTGATGCATAGGAGGGAAAGCTGTGTGTGAGTTTGCATATTGCTCTCTAATCCCTGTCCTAGTGTACTCCATTTATGTTAAAGAGCAGCATGAAAGCAGGATTTTTAAAATGTCAATGTACATTGTTAAATGCTAATATGATGGAGCAGTAAGGAACAGGGTGTGAAAAAGGAAAAGAGTGAAGATTGCACATACCTACTTCAAAACACAGATGGGAGTTCAAATGTGCGATGTTTTAAAATATCTTTCTAAAGTGCATAATTTTTCCTTTTAAAGGAAAAGTCATCTGATGTCTAATGTCACCCATTCTTCTATAAATTCAAAGTGAAACTAAGAAAAAAATCTGTCACAGATGTCTTATTGTACTTATTGACTCCCATATTGGCCTTTTTTAGTTATGAAGGCAACCTGTCAGAAGGAGAGGAATAGAAACAGTCCTGGGTATTCAGGACACTTGAAAAAATGCAACTTTCCATTTGTGTTATGAGTTGTGTAATAGTAGAATGCTGTGGCCATGTGATTTGCTGAGAATGCTGCTCTGTTATTTGTGGCCCTACTGCATATGCATTCATGTCTCTTGCGCATGGATCACACATCTGCCACTACCCACTGGGGACATATGCTTAGGGCCATTGTGCCTACAGCTTTTTCATGCCTCTTTTTTAAAGGAATGAGGCAGTTTTGAGTATGTTTATAATATCATGTTTTTCTACTCTGTTCCTTTGCATTTGATTTCGTGGCTAACTTAACACCAGCAATAACGTGACACTATGATTAATCTTCCTGGGTGAAATCCTGGCCCCATTGCCTTCACTAGGGCCAGAATTTCATCCATTGTTTTAAATTTTCTTTGTCAGATGTGTGGATGGAAGTGTTTGATACATGAAAGTTGCATATATCTCTCTGTTCTTTACTCATCGCAAGTTAGGAACAGCTTTATTTCATAGTATACTATAGCTTAAATTGAAATATGAACAGATTTAAGACAATATAGCATCATGCCATTTAGCCATCTGTTCACCTTAACCACACCTTATTTCTGCAGTAACTTGCTAACATGGTTCTATTGCAGTTCTCATCTCACAACCTTTTCCTGGAATGGCATCTTACCCCATAGATACTGTATTCCCCCATACATGCTTTTCCCTATCTTTTTTAAATGTTGGATGAAATCATGGCCATATAGTATAATATAGTGCAGTACAGTGTTAGTGTGTGTATGTGTACGCCTGGTATGTGTGTTGATTGTATAATATAGTGCAGTACAGTGTTAGTGTGTATATGTGTACGCCTGATATATGTCTTGATTGTAGGGGGAAAGAACATTTTACCTTTTAAAAATTGCCCTCAGCTACCTGTGAACGACTGATCATTGTAAGCAGGGATCATCCAATTAGTATACCTGTAAGGCAATATAGTATAGTGTGCTCTTTATCTTGTTATAAGGGGTCTGTGTTTTATAACATCAATGAGGGATTTGTGTTAGGGATTTATGTTATTTGTGTTTTAGATTATTATTGCATGAGGGATTATTATTTGCACCAATGAAAAGGGTAATGCTTGTGTCAATCATTTATTGGAATGCTGTAATCGTGTCCTCTAGGAGTAACAAGTCTGAGCTGTTCTTCGGAGTTTCTAAAACATGAACTCCCTGGCAAGCCCGAGATATTCCTCAGTCATCCTGGAGACCCATCCCTTAGGAGAACAGATTGGTGGACAAGTGGGCTGTTTTTGAGGGAACCCTTGGTAAGCCCAGGAGGGGGCAATAGGTGAGCTATTCGGGGGGGGGGGTTCCTAATTCTGTTTTTAGGGTAACAGTTGAAGCCCTTTGTCTGAAACTCCCATTGAAGACAACGAGGGATCCATGCATGGAGGTCTAACAAGATCAGTGCAAAACACCTAAACTACTACTCAGGTTCTTGTGCAAAACCCAAAGTATATGGGGTGCCTGGGGCTTACGGGAGGGAGGTGAGGACAGAGTGCTCTGTTATGCTCCAAATATTCTTGGCTGTTAGACCAGCACTTTGTAGCCATAGTCAAGTGGACTGCTCTATTTTTTTCTGGGGGTTTGGCCCCTTGTATCTCCCCAAAAATAAGATGAACAAAGCTGGTGTAAAGCCATCTTTGCTCATTACTCTTCAGATCCTGTTAAACATGGAGTTGGTAAAGACCAGATAATCGAGCCCATTTTTTTTTCCTGTGATGCAAAGAAGGACCCATAAAGGATTTGGGAGATTGAGACTACCAAGTATTGTACAATGTTAACTTCTATCTAAAGAAGCAAAATGGCACACATGAGCCATTACATTAACCCACTGTGTCGTCTAGTTCTATTCACCACATTGTACCAGTGCTTTTTTACAGCCCTTTTCAAAACTTCTACAATTTACAGACTTACCAGTGTGGTAGGGGTATCCCTTGCTAGTGGTGAGTTCCAAACTCCCACCCCTTGCCTTGGGTAGAGATCCCTCCTACTGTCTTTGGGGAGGCAGAAATTCACCCAGAAATTTCTCCAACACCGTTATTAGCAACAAACACTCAGAAATGGTTACCTTGTTCAGAAACAAATATTCCCAGTGCCCTCAGTCACCAATCAGGGGCCTCCTTCTCTTTTGCCCCTGGCTGACCATCACATACAACATTATACAGGTTCCTTGGGGTCACATGCTCAGGCTATTCTCTGGGGCCATGCCCCAACCGTGAGCTTATTCTCAACCTGTCATGTCCCCCTGCAGAAACCACCTGGTGCTCTCGGTGCTACATCCTGCCCCTCCTTCCTAGGAGTATTGCAACAGTAAGTTGGGGTAGGATTTCTTTTCATCTCTCCACCCAACCAGGGCTCTGCACATGTGGGGAGACCAGTTTCTCCTCTTTGCTCATCCCCTTACCAGCCAGAGCCTTGAACATAAGAACATAAGAATGGCCATACAAGGCCAGACCAATGGTCCATCTAGCCCAGTATCCTGTCAATACCAGGTGCCTCAGAGGGAATGAACAGAACAGGTAATCAGCAAGTGATCCATCCCCTGTTGCCCTTCCTTGGGAGAAGACCAGATTTCACAGCATTGCTGCTGTTCTGTGGAATGGAGCTTTACACCTTCACATTTGCATTTTGTTTTCTTGATGAAACAGTTGCCATTCTGTTTGACAGGGTACTTGTTAGTCTAGATACAGGGGACAAATTACAAACATAATAGAATTTAAAAGTGGCCCTTTCCCCTCATTTTGTATATATGTTATTGACAAAGGCAAATAGGACAATGTGGGCACTTCTCTGGCAGAGTCTTGCAAAAAAAAAAAAAATCAACAAAACAAACAAAAACACATCCTAGCACTCAATAGCTTGTTTATGTGTCTGTCATTCTGAATCATCAGCTGCTCTGCCACATGCTCTGCCATTCTTTTTTGTATCAAGTTGTGCTTGTGAGGGATAAAAGAAAACAGCTGAAAAGCAAGCTGATGGACAGAATGTTCACAGTTAGTATGGACAGAGTCAACAGACACTTGCAGACTAGTTCTCTGAAATGTGGAGGCAAATGAATTAATTAAGTGAAGTGTAAATCAAAAAGGCAGGCTCTAGTAGCACATTACTAGCAAAAAAATAGTCTAATTTTCCTGTAGATGAGGGATTTAAAATTTTAATATTATTACAGCAACACTCTATTTTCCATCATGTATTTCATATAAATTATCATAAAAAGCTTTACTCGGTGAAATAACATAATTACAGAAATAGAAAGTATCAGAGAGTGAGAAATTAAGTATAGACAAAGGAAAATGTATCTTTCCAGTTCACACTTGAAATAAAATAAGAGTAAATAAAGTACAGAAATACTGGAAAGCTTATTCCAGATGGTAGGAGTTGCAGAGAAGAAGGCACTCAGAGCAGCAGTGGAGAGAACCTGCAGAAGTATAAAAATGAAGGCAATGACAAATAATGGTGGGTAGAGAGAGGTAAGAAGTAGGCTGGAGGAAATCCAGGGAGGGTATGTCCAGTCAAACATGGTTGAACCTATATATTATATAGATACTTAAAAACAGTATTCAGAGTAGCAGCCGTGTTAGTCTGTATCCGCAAAAAGAAGAACAGGAGTACTTGTGGCACCTTAGAGACTAACAAATTTATTAGAGCATAAGCTTTCGTGGACTACAGCCCACTTCTTCGTATGCATCCGAAGAAGTGGGCTGTAGTCCACGAAAGCTTATGCTCTAATAAATTTGTTAGTCTCTAAGGTGCCTCAAGTACTCCTGTTCTTTTTTTTAAAAGCAGTAGCACTTGTAAGAGGAATTATATACACTTCTACAATGAATAGATGTGTGTGGCAAAGTCTCACCCATAAAATATGCAAAAAGGTAGATAGTAGTAGTCATGCACCAGAACTTGAATACAATTTCTACAGTTAAAAAAAAATAAAGAACACAGGATTAAACTACATTACAGAGAGTATGGGAAATGATACAATGATACTGTTGCAATAAACTTCTTGAAAATGAAAAAAGTAACAGGAGGATAAAGTAAATATTACCTGTTGGTTTTGTTATCATGTATTGAGACTATGCATTTATCATGCACTGTAATTTTCAAATCTACAACTTTTTTGTAGCTTCATTATAGGAGGAGCTGCTAGAACTGCCTATTAAGGTTGCCTGAGATAAAGTAGGGGAGGTAATACTTTTATTTGGACCAGCTTCTGTTGATGAAAGCTTTCAAGGTTCACAGAGCTCTTCTTTAGCTGTGGGGCAGGTAATCAGAGTGTCTAAGCTAAATACAAATTGGGACAGATTGTTTATCATAAGGGGTTCACATATGCTGTAGGATATCACTTAAAATGAAGTGGGCAAGTAAGAGTTAGCAGGCAACAGGGGAGGGGAATTACAAATTGTTGTAATGAGCCAGAAAAACAGTGCCTCTGTTAAATACATGGTTTTTAATGTCTTGCAGAATTATGAATTTAAGTTCCCCAGCTCAACTGTTGAAGGTGTTGTGCAGATTTCATTTGAGGATGAGGACTGAGATGTCAGATATGGAGTGATCCCTTCAGAAGTGTTCACCCACCAATGACAGGGTGTTTTTGTCTTTTGCCATTTTTCTGTGTGAGTTCATTCAAGGGCCTAATGCATGTCTTGTTTCACCCACACAGTTGTTGTTGGGGCATTTAGTGAGCTGGATGAGATATACCACATATTGTGATAGTCATGTATAGGACCATGAATCTTGCAAGATATGTTGTGGGGGGTGTTGACCATTGTCCTCAGGGTTTGCATCTGCTATTCTGGCAGGGTCTTGTGCCATTTTGAGTTGGTGTGTCCTGGTCTGTGGGATACTTGCTTCAGATGATGAGATTGAGGGAGTTATTTGAAGGCCAGAAGAGGGGGTTCAGGAAAGATTTCATTCAAGATGTGGTCCCCATCAAGTATGGGTTTTAACAGTTTGACGATACTCCATAAGGGTCCCAGTGTGGTGTGCTAGTGACAACTAGGGGTGTGCAATCAGTGGGTTTTTTCTTCTCTCTGTCTCTTTTTTCTGTATGGAAGCAAATTCTCCCAGGATATTTGGGTGACCCATCCATTATGTGATCTACATATCTGGTGGTGTGTCAGTTTTAAGTGTGCTTAGCTGTGTATCCCAGACTTTCTCTTTTGAGCCAATTCTGTATTTTCTGAGTGCCTGGTTGTAGCTAACAGATTTCTTGGTGTGTCAGGTGTGGTTTCTGGATCTGTTTAGGTAAGGGTGGAAACCATGGGTTTCTTGTATATAGTCATTCGTAGGGTTTCATTGTTGAAACTGATTTGATGTCCAGGAATTTGATACTGGTCTGGGAGTGTTCTAGAGAGACTGTGATGGATGGGTGGTGGCTGTTGAAGTTGTGGTGGAAATCTATGAGGGAGTTTATTTTGTCTGTTCAGAGAATGAAGATATCATTGACATATCTCAGGTATGTATCATTGGTTTTGTGGTGCATTTTTCCAGAAATACTTCCACAAGGTGGCACATGAAGAAGTTGGCATATTGGGGATCCATCCTAGTGCCCATAGCTGTTGATAGGGTTTGAACATAGTGTTTGTTGTTAAATGTGAAGTTGTTGTGGGTGAGATTGCAATGGATGAGTTTGATGATGCCTTTAGGGTGGATTTCCAAATGTTGAACATTATCTTGGAAATATTTGATGCAGGCAGAGATCCATCATTGTTAGGGATGTTGGTGTACAGGGAAGTGACATCCATGGTGGCAAGGATGGTGTTCTGGGGGAGGTCAATATTGAAGTTTCTGGAGGAAGTCAATAGTTCTTGGAGGAAGCTGCCTGACATGGGATTCTCTACATCCCGATGGGATGCCTCTTCATGGCTGTGTCTGGGGAATAGTTCTGCCTGGTCTGATGCCCCTTCTGTATCTCATTTGCCCTGCATCCCCTCCCATGCTCCAGGAGTTACAATGCTTCCTCTTTATAAGTCAGGATGCTCCCTCTTCATGACCTGGCACTCTGGCCAGGTCACTATAGCTTTCCCCATCCAGGGTACCAAAGTCTCATCTGCACTGGCTGACTGGGTAACGTTCCCAGTCCTCCAGTTCAAGGCCATGCCACTTCCCCAGTGACTGGTAAGAGAACCCAGGTCCACCCACTACTCTGGGTTCCAGCCCGTGGCCAACCTCTGTGCGGTCCCAAACATTGCTGATGATTCCCTGGGCCTTTCCTTGTCTATCTCTATTAGACTTCTGCTCCACCATCCCTCTGAGTAAACCATTCCTTCAGGGCCAGGATCCCAGGGCTTCTACTCTCCTCTGGGTTTCTTCCTTTCCTTCTCCAAGCTCAGAGAATGACTGCAGGTTTCCACTCTGCAATCCTTTTCTTCCCTCTCTTTCTGCCCTTATTCCAAGTCCACTTGTTCCTGCTCAGCTAGGCTCCATCCTCAATAAGGGATTGCCTATCAAGCCTAACTCTCCCTCAGGTATGTCTTATCAGGTTTCTTAAGCCCCCTCTGAGCTGCATTAACCCTTTTCAGGCTTGTGTGAGGTGAACATCCCATCACACTGGCCCTTTGTGTGGTGAGTGGTTTGAACATAGATTTTATGAGTCCTGATATTCGTTCTGTAAGAATTGCATGACCAGATATGATGGGTCTGCCTGAGTTCCCTTGTTTGTGTATCTTCATGTAGAAGGTCCCTAGGGTTGGCTCATGGGAGATGAAGTTGTAGGGTTTTTCTTGAGTTGTTTGAGGAAGAATTTGACGGCATCTTTAAATTCTTGTGTGAATTGTGGTGTGGAGTCTTCTTTGAGTTCTTTATAGTAGGTGATATCAGAGAGCTATCTGTTGGCCTCATTGATGTAGTCATCATGATTAAGGACTACAATGACACTCCCATTGCCTGCTCATTTGATCACTATCTAGTGGTTGGATTTCAAAGACTGTATAGCTGGTTTTTTCGGTGATAGAGAGATTGTGGTGAAGTGTAATATTTGTTGACGATTTCACAGTGATTTTTTTCTTGAAGAAATCAACATAATGATCCAGTGTGTGGTTTCATCTACTGGGGGGGTGTCCAGTCAGATTATTCTATTTTCTTATGACAGTTGATGGGTCTGTGGTAGTTGTGGAATAGTCTCATCTTTGTTGTGAAAGAATTCCTTGAGGCAAAGGTGGTGGGAAAATTCTTCTAGTTCTCCACGTTAGTATGGAGGTGGTAGGGCAGAAATTTAGTGCCTTGGAGAGTAAAGATTTTTCAGGTCCGGTTAGGGGAGTCTTGACAGGTTGATAATGTTGTAGTGTCCTGTAGTGTCCATGCGGTGGGTCCTGGAGTTGTGCTTTCTCCTGGGAGTGGTGTTCTGTTGGTTGTCCTCCTTCATGTTTGAAGTTTCCATTTTACATAGCTAAATTCAATATCTTCCATAGTTGTTTGCCATCTAGGATACATTATATAGGAGTGTTGTTCTTAGTTATTTGTATTATAGTACAGCATACAGGACTCAAATGATCAGGGCTTTACTGTTCCGGGAGCTGTATGAATAAGTAAAAGGAAGACTGCCTCTGCTCCCAGAATCTAGGTATCAACTGCTTTAGAATCTGAGAATATCTGAACAATAAAAGGTTCATTACTGTACCTCAAAGTAACAAAATATATACATATATACAGATTTTAAAAACTTCACTAGTTTCTAGTGATCAGTTATACATAGTTGGTCAGTGTATTCCTCTACAAACTGTGTCTAAATCCATTCTGGAATAAACAAGTAGGTCTGGGTGAAATTTTTCAATGGAAACGTTTTTTCAGCCAACACTTTAGATTCAGTGACACCTGAATTCGCAAAATGTTTATGTCAATTTCACTTAATTGTTGTGGTTGAAACCCCCCCACTGCAACTACCTCCCAAAAATCCAAAAAAGTTAAACTTTTTATTTTGTCATTTTTTGAAATGAAATGTTTAGATTTTTCAATTCGAAATGACTTTTCATTCCAAAATTGTCTTTAATTTTATTTTAAATTAAAAAAAAATAAAAAATTAAGAAATGCTGAAAAGCCAAATGAAATGGGACAAATGAAATGTTTAGTTTAACCAAAATGATTTTATTTTTGATTTTTCAGAATTGTCAATGAACCAATAAAAACCTCTTATTATTATAGCTTTATGGCATTCTGGATGCAATGTTAATGTAGTGGGGAACAAACTAGACTCAAATACTTTGGATGTATGCTAAAGCAGTAAACTGCACAAAAGCTGCAGGACAAAGCAAAGGCTGAGAAAGCCAAGTTAAACAGTATAGAGTGCAGAAGGATCAAGGAGGATAAAGCAAAAGGAAATGCAGTGTTGGGCAAGCTCGTATTCAAATACATATAGCTGCAAAAATAGCATTGGCAAAATAAAATCAATCTGTAAAAATATTCCCATTTATTTACAGCCGACACAGTATGGAAACCCCATTCTAATCCCATTTTTTCCATTTAGTGTCATGAAGTGTCACACAAGCAAGAATCTATAATACTGGTTTTAATTTAGCATGCACTTTCCTTGATGCTGCTTACAAAAGGAAAAGTGTCAGGAAGGATTCAATGGCTTACTATAATCTACTAATCCCTGCTTTTTATCAAATTAGTAGTACCTCTTTAAAGGAGATCCTATGAAAATTAACTTTACTTCCCAATGGAGTGAGTACTGACATGCTGTATGCTCCAGTCTCAGCAAATCCTGCCCTTCTTCCATGGCAGCAGAGGCTCTAGATACAGTGGAACAGGTATAGTTGTGATACACAAGGGACAGAATCTGGAATTCCCACATGGGGGTTATGGACACTTTACAGACAGCAGAGCCCAGCTCTGCAGCAGCTAGATGTGTGTCCCTGTGACACCAGCTTCGTGGAATGAGGGAGAACCAGGGCTAGATTAGTGGATCCACTCCTACAAGTATCACCAAGCATTGCCTCTCATGGAGGAGGAGTGCAGCGCAGACTCAGATACTGCGTCCTCAGGAGTGAAATACCAGACATGGATTATCTCTGTGAACAATGGGAATGAAGTATTCCTTTCCCCTGGCCCTGTACAAAGCATGGCTCCTCAGCTTTGGCACATAAAGAAGGATTTAGCCAGGACCGATTACCATATCTTCCGCCACATACTACACAACAATTTAAAGCATTCTCCTGGCATGAGGACATTTTATTTTTCCTTCTTTCTCCCCCTCATTAAATATCTTACTTTTGTTATTTTTAAAAGGGAGCAAAAGATAGATGTGGTAGATACATAAACAGAAACAAGGCTATTCGCATTAGGTGGAGCTGTGCCAAAATGGAACCATACTGGAATACTGCTAGGGAAATGATCTACTGAGGGACAATTTACATCATATAGCCACCTGCCTGTGTAGGGGAGATGTGAAAGTGCTACTCTAGGGGAGCTGCACAAAGCCAGGTCTGGTGAGCAGAGGAAATGCACACGCTTTACGGTCCCTGAGGAGGCTGCTACACGGGTCTGTTAAACTAGTCATGCTGACTGGCCCCACCTTCTCATCCTTCCCCTTCTATGAGGGGAGTGCACTGAGGAGGCAGTTCCAGTATTCCCCTAACCACAAGGGGATTATAAGTGGCCTTTGGATTAGGTTTGCAGGAAATCATTGGAGGAGGCCTCTGAAGGGCCAATTTGTTTGGCTGAAAATGGTGGACATTGTCCCTGTGATTACTGATAATACAGTGCTGCCAACTCTTGCAATTTTATTGCGAGTCTTGTGATATTTGGTGTTTTTCTTAAAGTCTTAAGTCCAGGAGCCCTGTGATTACAAAAGAATCTCAGCGTTCATTTTTTAAGTAAATTGATAGCCCTCAGTTGTGGTGAAAATCTTCAAAACGTTGCTGCAAAAGCTCCAAAACTAGAAATTAAAAAAATCACAACTTTTTTTCTAAATCTCATGATTTCTAAACCAATCTCATGATTTTGGGGCCCTGACTCGGGATTTTGGAATGCTTGAGAGTGAGCAATAATGTAACTATACCAGAAAGATATTACAGGACTGAATAGAAGCTTATACTTTTTAAATTGCCCACTTCATTTTAAACGGTCTCTTAACATGTTTGAACCTCTTATGCAATTTGTCCCACCTTGCATTTAGCTTGGGCACTCTAGTTTCCTTCTGCATAGCTGAGAAAGAGCTCTGTGAAGCTGAAAAGCTGGTCCTTTTCCCCAACAGAAGTTGTCCCAATTAAATATATTAGCTCACCTACCTTGTCTCGCTTATATCCTGGGACCAATGCAGCTACAACAACAGTGCAAACAGCTTATGAAATAAGGCATTTGAATTAGTTCTCTTACTACATTTTCTCTGAGGACACGAGAGTCCTCCAGGTATCACTGAACCACAGAAACTTTCACTCCTTCTCTCCTGGGTGCTGCTTCTGGAGACTTGAGACTTAAGGGATAACAGTTCCATTGTGAATGAAGAGGATGGCAAGATAAAAATGACAATATAAAAATTATTTCCTATTAAAATATATTCCATGGTATTTTTTTCAATTTTTGCTTGTTCTTTATCTTGCCATTCACCTGTATGTCTGTTAGTTAATCACTAACATTTTCTCAGCTTGCCCAGAATATAATAGCTTGCATTGTTTTGAGTTTTGCTTCCATTGATTTTATTTTATAAATGCTTTGCTATAAAATGTCAGTCATACAGCTGATTTTATGTTGCTTAAAAATATTCTCCTGCCAGAAGCTAATAAAATTACATTCTCTCAACATTGCAGAAGTTAACTCTTCCAGTTTTAATTATTTTGTACAGAAACAATTATCTTCTGAGGGTTGGGAAAATGTCACACAAGCATTAGATAATTGGTATTAGTTGAGCCTCCACTTTCTTCAGACCTGCTTAACAGAGGAAAAGGGCAAGAGGACCCCAGTGAACCATGATAATCAACAAATAATTAAATAGACCTTGTTGAATTTTTTTTTATGGAAAGATTTCTTGGTGAAAAATACAGTTATGTCAAAATTAATATTGTTCAAGGTAAGGTGTTAATGCCAAAAAAAAAAAAAAAAAACTTTTGCACAGGAAATGTCAAAATGAAAATTTGAAACAAAATACAATTTTTCATTGTGTTTCAACTTAAAATTTAGTGCAGTTTCTTAGTTTAATAACTCCAAATGAAGTGTCAGTTCAAAAAAAACATTTGTTTTGAATCAGTTCAAAACCTGTGAGAAAACCAAATTTTTTCAACTGAAAATTTTTATGTTTTAAATTTTATGTTTTAAACAGATATTATGTTTTAAATTTTTCATCGGAAAAACCATTTTTGTGTAATGCTCTTATATTAAAGAAGTTCTTATAAACATTGGATTTACTTTGTAACTGAAGAAAGGCTAACAAATTGTGTGCATTTTTTATGGTGGGTACATTGGGCTAGAAATATGCTGCAGGAATTGTGATGAGGTAGATTCCTATTATTTGAAACTGGGGGTCTTGTTTCTAATCAACACATATCTAAAACATTTTTAAAATCTTATTTAATAACTGAAAATATTATGCTTTTAAAACATATTTCTTGGTTTTTTTTAAGTACATACTGAAGCATGTCCTCTCTTCTCTTTAGATGATGCTCAGAACTCTGTAGCAATGGAACTTTAAGAGTTGATTTTTTTTTCTTTATTGCTATAGGAGACAAAATATGAGGAAAAATAAGGGGAAGGGGAGAATATTCACAGGATTCTTTGTAGAAGTGTCATCAACTCTTCAATGAATGGAAGGTTTTGAAAACTATATTTCAAAGGTAACCCAGCCTCAGGCGAAGAGTAAGTTATTTAGAAACTTGTGAGGTATAATGAGAGCCAAAGCTGACACTGAGCTTAAATGTAATAATGGTAAAAGACCTTTGAAATACAAAGTTCCAAAAAATATCAAACAACATCATTTTAGGTACTGAGGAACTGTTTTTGCAATAAGAATAATTTTTTTAAGCGATAATAAAACACACTTCTAATTTTCCATAGAGGAATAAAAATTGCAGGAAGTTGACCATAAAATGTTTCCTTTTATGATGGTGTCCTTTCAATATAGAAAAATAAAATGTTTATATACCAGAAAACATAATGGTCAATTTTGTTTATCTCAAAAGCTTCTTAAATGGAGTTGCCTTTGCTGCAGTACCTGCAGTAGAAGCAATGTGTTGTAATGGAGGTTTCAGTCCAACCTACTACAGCAAATTTAGCACAACAACTCACTGAAGCAGTCAGAGACCCTAAAGTTAATCAGACTGCATGCAGGAATAAGGATCTGAGCTTGCAGATCCATTTGCAGGATTAGGCTTTAACTCGTGACCTGAAGTAGAACGAAATCAATGGAATGACTCCTGTTGATTTCAAGGGGCCTTGGTTTGGCTGTTTAGTTGGTGATTCCATTGAGTAGTAGAAATGGGTACTGACATATAATATAATAAGGGGGAAATCCTGTCACCTATCACTCCAAAGCTAAATAGGACAATTAAAATGCTAACATCCTTAAGCACAGGAAATTTCTGTTCTCTTTTTCTCTTCTAAAAAATCCAAGGAGATTAACTGAAGTAAAAAAATGCTACGATTAATGCAACATTGAAATGCATAATTAAAAGAAATAAAAATATTCAAAAGCTAAGGGACCAGAGCCTCAACTGGTGTAAATGGGTGTAGCTCATTGACTTTGACAGTTGCATCAGCCAAGGTGTTGACTCAAGGGTCCCACAGGAAAGTTAACTTCTCCGTGTTGCAAATCCTGTATATTTTATAATTTAAACAGCAATACACTGAATTGTGCATTTATAAAGACAAAAAGTAATAGGAAAATGACAATAGTGAACAACTGATACTGGCAGGCAGCAGCCTTTAGTCAGGGCTTGGCCCCATTCAGGCTTCTCTCCCAGCCACCTCCCAACTGAGCTGGGCTCTCACCTTTATCCCCTCCCTCCAAGCCTGACACCTCGTCCAGGTGTGTTGGGGCAGGGCTGACTGAGCCCACGGCAGCTGGTTAACCCTTTTCTGGCCAGTGTGAGGTTTTAGTGAAATCTTATGTTTCAATTTGGGGGGTTATCTACCAAAAAGATATAGAGGATCAATTCTCCTCCCCTGTGTTAGGACAGCTTTGCATCAATCCGCCAGCTGTCCTAAAGCTGTCTGAGCTGCCCATGGTTTAGGGGGAACCTTGGCATTAGAAACCCAGTGTAACAGCTCCTATGCCATATATCCCCTTGGTGGCACAGTGGGCATAGCCAGGAAAAAAGGTGAATGGTTGTGGTGTTCTTGTGCCTATCAGTCCCTGCTTGCCATTACAGCACTTGCAAACACTGGGGAACTAAGCTAGTATTGGGTGGGCCCAGGTTGGGGAGAATACAAAGGTAGCTTTAAACTACTTTTGCACATCTATTCCCCACCCAAAAAAAACCTTGAGATGCCCAAGTGCCCCCTAGACAGAGGAGAGGGTCAGGGTCAATATCTCTAATAGAAAACAATGTGGTATTATTAGAAAACTTGTTTTTCTTTGGTTCTGTGTTAAACAGTAAAACACCTAGGTCCATATTCTCCCCCATCCTTCCTCCATTGTGTAAAGGGAAGCAAAATCACAGAAATGCCCTAGATGGTCTATGCTGAACGTCAAAAGTCTACACAAAATATTCTTCTCTTTATGCAGTCTTCACTTGCCCCTCCTTAAAACAATTCATTTGGTTCATTGGCCTCATATGATAAAGGAGAAGTAGCAAGGAAATGGTTGCAGTAGGAAAAGTCAAGTAACAGCTGCCCGACATATCATGTCTCAGTCTTCAACATTATGAACTTTCTACCCATATAATAGGGGAAATGAATGTTCTATGCTGCGAGACCACCATCAGAGGAGCCACAAACTGTAAGCAACTAAAGGCAACATGGCCACTAAGCAGCTATTCTGATAGTGCTTGAGGCAGCCCTTGAATGAGAATAATGGTGAAGGGGATCTCCCGATTGTAGCATAGTTACATGGTATATTCAATGTATATTCTCACACATGTTGGTTCTATACTGTTCATGTTATGGAGATAGCACACTTTATCCACTGTGCCAGTCCATTGGGCTATCCTCTTTGCATGGAATATCCAGTAAATCTGTGGAACAATTAAATTCATTTAGGTTTCTGGGTAACTTTCCCCATTCCGTGGCTTTCTGTCTGGGAGGGGAACATATGGGCCACATAAATTTAACTAGCAGAACTATCTATTACCAGGTCAGTCACTCACTTTCACACAATTGGCCATTAAATCTAGGCAGCTAACTCTTGGAAACAAGTCATTAAAAAAGATCTTAAGGAAATTAAGTATAGTACTGGTAAATCAAATAAAAAAGTAATTTAGCTTATGTAAAGTGATTTATTGGCTCTTCTTTTATACTGCAGTCATTATGAATGTGAAATTTTCACACAGCTTTGCTCACCAAGGACACTGACAGTACAAAACATCATAAATATTCTTGTAATATCTTCTGCAGTGAAACATGTCTCCCAACTGTAGGTGCTACAAAAGCACACAAGATGCTGATAGGCAATGATTACTATTCCTCGAATATGTGCAACATAAGATAAATTATTTATCAAAAGGAAAATGGATATGATTATGCATTCCTAAAATGTGTTTTCTCTTCATCTAAATAACAAATTTAATTTAAAATAAGGCTAACAGCACATAGAACAGCATATATGAATACAGCACGGTGAACAGAGTATATGTGTAGGTACAGTATATATTTAAAATGACATGTCTGGTTGTGTTTCCAGTATTAACTGTGTTTTATAGAGTTAAAGGGTTATAACTTGACGGTCAACATTTGCTCTGAGCTAAAAACTCACTCAACAGAGTTTTAGACAGGCACAACATTTCAAATGAAAATAGTACAGGGAAAAAAGATACTTGGGGTTATAAAAGTTAATAAAAATATGTTTTAAAACTACAGTCATTACATACCTAAGATTAATATATGTGTATCAGTACTGCATATAAGTTATATTCAATAAGCAGAAAAAGTTCTACAGTAAATAAAGCTGCAGAAAAATCTTGTTTATTACAGTAGTTATTCAACTGGTAAGCCAACAAATGGGAAAAACCTTAATATGCATTTTAGCCTCTTTCCTTTACATTTCCTATTGCCATTTGTTTTTCATCTTAAACTACCACTACTTTGAATCACAGACCCAGTATCTACATGACATTCCTTAACAGATAATATATTGAACATGTACTGTCCCATGTGGAACAGTCAGCTAAGGTAATTTCATAAACAGACGTTGGTACTTAAAATACTGCTTCATGTTTTCAAATGAAAAGTCTGAATAATGATTCATAACTTCTCCAAGTGATTTTTTCCTGTGTTACAGTAAGATACTATTCATTATACAGGCAGCTGTTGAAAATAAATAAATATAAAACAAATGGAAGAAACAAGTAGTTGATAACAATGAATATAAATCAGAAGTTAAGAATTGTAGAAAATTCATAAGGGAAGCCAAGAGACACAAGGACAATAAGAAGGAACTTTTTAAAAATAAATTCAGGACAAAAAGAATCCTGAAAATGGTATTGGTACATTACTAGATGGAAATGGTAAAATTATTAGTAATAATGCAAAAAAGCCAGAGGTATTAAATAAATATTTCTGTTCTGTATTTGTGGAAAAAACAGATGACATAGTCTCATCATTTGGTGATGATAACATTCTTTTCATTCCACTAGTATCTCAGAGGTGTTAAACAGAAGCTACTGAAGTCAGACATTTTTAACTCAGTAAGTCCAGATAACGTGCATCTAAGAGTTTTAAGGGAGCAGGCTGAGGAACTTGCTGGACAGTTAGTTTTTTTTTTTTCAATAAACATTGGAGCACTGGGGAAGTTCCAGAAGACTGGAAGAAAGCTAATGTTGAGCCAGAAAGATGACCCGCGTAACTCTAGGCCTGTCAGGCTGACATCTCCTGAGCAAGATAATGGAGCAGTTGATATGGGACTTGATTATTAAAGAACTAAAGGAGGGTAATGTAATTAATGCAAATCAACATGGGTTAATGGAAAATATTGATAAAGTTTGCAGATGACCCCAAAATTGAGGGAGCAGTAAATGATGAAGAGCACAATTCACTGATTCAGAGCAATCTGTATCACTTGGAAAACTGGAACAAGCAAATAACATACATTTTAATGCAGCTAAATGTAAATGTATACATCTCAGAACAAAGAATGTAGGATGGGGGACTCTCTCCTAAGAAGCAATAACTCTGAACATGATTTGGGGATCGTGAAGGATAATGAGCTAAACATGAGCTCTCAGAGTAAAGCTGCAGCCAAAACAACTAATGAAATCCATGGATGCATAAACAAGGTAATCTCAAACAGAAGTAGAGAGGTTATTTTACCTCTGTATTTGGCAGTAGGGTGACCATTGTTGGAATACTGTGCCCAGTTCTGGGCCCCATAATTCAAGAAGGATGTTGAGAACTTGGAGGGGGTTCAGAGAAGAGCTAAGAGAATGATTAAAGGACTAGAAAACATGCCTTCTAGAGATAGCTTCAAGAAGCTCAATCTATTTAGCTGAAAAGTACCTACAGGGGGAACAAATATTTAATAACAGGTTCTTCAATCTATCAGAGGTATAAGAGCTATCACATGATCCAATTACTGGAAGTTGAAGTTAGACAAATTCAGAGTGGAAATGCATACATTTTTAACAGTGAAAGAAATTAACCACTGAAAGAATTTACCCAATGTAGTGGTAGATTCTCCATCAATGACCATTTTTAAATCAAGATTGTTTGTTTTTGTAAAAGATATGAACAAGGAATTATTTTGGAGAAGTTCTCAGGCCTGTGTTATACCAGAGGTCAGACTAGATGATCATAATGGTCCCTTCTGGCCTATGAATCTATGTATTATTTTTATTATTTTATTATTTTATTGTTGTTGTTGTAGGACCAGAGAGCCCTTTGACTTCAATGTGAATACAGCCTAAGCAAGGACTGAGTATTTGGCCCATTATTATTGTTACACACATTTCTAAATCATCATTATAGCTCATTTTAAATTATTATTAGCAATGTGTGAAATATAAAGGTTTAGCTATGGCTGAAAACATGTATTTAAATATATATTCATTTAATAAGTGACAAAGAATCCTGTGGCACCTTATAGACTAACAGACGTATTGGAGCATAAGCTTTCGTGGGTGAATACGCATGCATCTGACAAAGTGGGTATTCACCCACGAAAGCTTATGCTCCAATATGTCTGTTAGTCTATAAGGTGCACAGAACTCTTTGTCACTTTTTACAGATCCAGACTAACATGGCTACCCCTCTGATTCATTTAATATATATCCTTAAATACTGTTTTGGTTTTATTTCCCCTTTAAACAAGGGTTAGTAAAAAAAAAAGGGAGGGGGGATGCATAGGGTTTTTCTTAACGTTTTATGCATCACTGAGTTCTTACTGATTGCTGGTATATTTTATTGGTTTGCTTTTTAGTGAAAAACAACATCTGAAAGAAAAAAACCTACAGTCCTCCTATATGCAAAATTCCTATTGATGCTAATGGGAGTTTTACGTGCATAAGACTGCAGAATCAAGTCTTTTCTGTTAAAAAAGGCTTTTTTCAAATTAAAATTAATTCAGTCTCTCAAAAGCTATTGTAGCTACAATCTTGCTATTTAATAAAACATCTGTCTCATGGGTCAATATAAGAAACAATTATGGGCTGAACTCACTTGAAAAGTCAGGCACCTCTGAAAATAAGGACTAATGATGCCGTAGGGATAAATTAGGTACTTTGCCTACCTGACAGTGGCTTCGGACAAGTTGGATTGTTATTTTCAAAATTGCAAGACTCAGCGTGAGTCTTCATGACTAACATCTCACTGTTGACCAGCTTTGTAATGAGACAGCCAGAAGTGTCAGCATTCTCAACAAGCACTTTAGGACATGACATAAACACATTGCAACCTCCTGGCCAAAAAAATCAAGACCAAACTCAGAGCTAGGTTGAATATTTGGGGAGAGGAAGGAATTCTGGATTGGAGGTTCAGTTACAGTCTTGAATAACTGTTTAAATTGGCAGCTGTACCACAAATAGAAATAAATACTGGAATGTGTATTTAAAGGAAAAAGGCAACAGCCAACCAGCAGAAGGATGAGATACCAAACAAAGAGGTGGCCCAGTCACTGTAATCTGCCTCTGGGGTACTTTCTGAAGTAGAGAACGAAGATGATTTTATGACTCAGGGTACGTCTATACTTACCCGCTGGTTTGGCGGCCAGCAATCGAGCTTCTGGGATCGATTTATCGCGTCTTGTCTAGACACGATAAATCGATCCCAGAAGTGCTTGCCGTCGACACCGGTAATCCTGCTCTGCGAGAGGAGTACGCGGAGTCAATGGGGGAGCCTGCCTGTCGCGTGTGGACCCGCGCTAAGTATCTTGTAGTTCAAACTAAGGTACTTCGACTTCAGCTACGTTATTCACGTAGCTGGGGGCTTAGTGTGGACCAGGCCTCAGTTATGAGGAAAGGTTAAAGGAGTTCTGAGGGGAAAGAGGAGAGTCTGAAGTACAGTCAAGCCTGCACGTGAGACCACCCTCTCATTTGATGTTACTGCCACAAAATAGCGCAGAATAATACAACTCAGATCCCCCTTTAAACAAAACCCACCTCTGTTAATTAATCATTATATTTATTACACTGGAATCTATAAACTCCAACAGAGTTGGGGCTTCATTGTGCTAGGCATTGTACATATAAAGAGTCACTATCATGTAGAGCTTTATAGTCAAGAGAGACAAAAGGAAGGAGCTAACCACACTTCCTATCTCCTTTCTATAGTGGGAAGACTGAGGCACAGAGACATTAAGTGACTTTCCCAACTTCACACTGAGTACATGTACCAGAGTTAGGAAATAAATTCAGATCTCTTGAGTCAGTGCTTCAATCATAAACCTAGCCTTCCATTCTAAGCAATTGATTTTTGACAGTCCTTTTAGTGGTCACTTAGGACAGGGTTCACTGTAGACATTTTCAAATGAAGAAAGGGGTGGATGAAAATAGAGATTCTTGTTCCTTCTGGCAAGGTGTTCAGAAACAGACCTAATGAAAAAATCAGAAAGCAAGAAAAAATAGAGTACTCAAGCAGAATTAGTTCTTGAAAGAGATACTGAAGTAAGGCCAAATTCTCTCTTCAGATGTGTGCTTGGCTCTCAGTGCGTTCAGTAAAAATATGATAAATGTACAGGAAAGTAGGATTCAGGCTCAGTAATAAAAAAATACATATATGTTGTCCCAGTAGGTTCAGAACATCCCAAACATTTATAATTACCAAAAATCTGAGATGGTTTTGAGTAACTGACAGCCAGGCTTCTGGGGGCCCTCCTTCCACCCAGCTACTGGGGAGTTTAGGTGTCAGCTCCTTGCCTGAAAAGAAAAGCTTCCTTGGACTGCTCCAGAGTATATTCTTTTGCTTAATCTTTTATAGCTAACTTAAACAAAGCACATAACTCATAGTGTCTCTTAGAGGGTCACCATAGTAACCCCTAATAGGTCACCAATTCTCCTAATTTCAGCAAATTACTCATTATCAAAACATTTCTGGTATTTTTCATCATAACCAGAATAAAACTCATATGTCAGGGCTCTTCAAACCAAGGTCGGCTGTCCAAACCTTCCTTCCATTCTCATGATACATTAACTCACTGTCCCATCTGCCCATTCTGATTAGCAAAATTGAAATCATGCAGCTGTTTAGCCTTGCCTCTCAGAGCCCTAACAATATTGCTAGCTATGTGGTATTTGGTTTTCAGCTAGCAGTGGCTGGACAAACAAAATGGCTGACTGCAGTAATGTCAAGTTCTGTGGTTACATACCCAGGGTCGTGAGGCATCTTGCTACCACCTGCCCTTAGTGTGAGAAAGCCTTGTCTGTGCCTACCAGAAACCATCCCCATGACTCCACCAGCCACAGGGAATACAACCACTCCTCTATGCAGGCCCCGCTGGCTCTCTACAGGTTTACGATAGGCACACTCCAACCCTTGAGCCCTCCAACCATCTCCCTGAGTGTCCAGTCCTGATCCACTAGACCCATATAGTATTCACAGATTTACTGCGTCCAAAGAAACAGTAAACCCCACCGTACTAGTTCCACTTCAAATCACTGCTCTGCTTAACACACAGTACTTAGATACGTTTATAGTAAAATCATATATAAGTTTATTTAACAAAGATTCAAGTAATAGCACGTTAATGTATTGGAAACTTATATAAAATGAAATCATAACCCATTGTAGAACCTAGACTTAATTAACTAGATGTTCTCATTCTTGTACAATAATGCTCACCCAAAATCCTTGCAGCATTTTACAAACAGGCTTGGCTGTGATTCTTCATTCATGAGACAGTCAGGCTGCCAGCTTGTCTCCTACGTCAAGGATCCAGTGTGTTCCTTTGCCTCACAAGCTACACAAAAGTCCCATCAGGATATACCTCCTGATGTTTTGTTTCTTTCTGTAGTTTTTCTCTCTTGTAGATTTTGCAGCCTTTTGACTGTCCCCTGCTTCAATATGCAAATAGGCTTTCATTGTGAGGCAGACAATACAGATATGACCAGACAGGGAGATAAGTGTCTGTTACCTCCTGTCTGAAGAGAACATGTCTGAGGCATGTCACCTACTGGTGACCTGCCTTAACTCCAAGATCTTAAGAACATAATTTTCAGCATAGATACATAACTCCTTAAATATTATCTGTACATAAATATCACAATGGTTATGATGACCAGTGGGGTACTGGTTCTTGGTAAGGACCTTACATGCCATGCTTCAAGCATATATCTGACCCATGGGATCTCTGTAAAACCTTATGCAATCCCTGTGCCATCTGCCAGTTGGCAATAAGAAGACCCTGGAACATAGGAGAAATGTAGAATATTTACTTTCTTTGTATTAAAAATGGTTTATAAAATCTATACCAGCTATGAGCTAAAAGCATTTCCTGGGTAATTAGTAACATCTTGGGAAATCCAATGATTCAGCTGGAGCCCATTAATCCTCAGGAAATTAATATCCTATGCCAAGGTCATTATTGCATTAAAATACTTTCAGATCAAAAATAAGAAATCTTTTAAAACTAATTTACTATGCTTATTGCTTACATTATAGAATTGGGGACATATTCTCAAATTACATTGATGTAGTGGGCATCCATGTAGTCATTGGTGTTGCACCAATGTAGGTGAGAGAATTTGAACCCTGAGCTCCTCTTAGTTAATTCACAGTGTTTACCTGTAAAGCAAATGTGTTGTTCAGCTTCCCATATTTAGGACCTGTAGATAACTGCATGACTGGGAAATGGAGCACTTGATGGACTGGAAGAAAGCAGGGATAATCCTGCACCAGCAATTTAAGTTGTTAGAGTTGCTGTTCTGTAAAATAAAAGCAATGGGGAAAAATCTCTGCTGATGTGAACTTCGGAGCTTTGGTGACTTCAGTGAGTCTTCTTCAGAGGAGCTGCATCAGTTTACCCCAGCAGGGTGCTTGCCTCATTAAGTATAGTATGTCATTACTTTGTTTTCAATTAAATGAAATCCCATAACCTTGTAGAGTGTTCTGTGGTACTGCACATTTTAAACCAAATCAGCAAGTGCACAGTAGAGGCTCTATTGCAGCCCATGGCAGGATCAGTGCAGACTGCTGCTCTTCCCTAAGAGCCATTTTGCCTCAGGCAGGCACAGGGCCTCCTGGAGAGAAGGGATAGCATAGCTCCTTGTCACTGCCTCTATTGCAGCTTGCAATTGACCCCTAACATATAAAGACTTGATATAAAATGTACACTACTATAGACAATCTATATCTATGGTTCTGATTTCAATTAATTAAATATAAAATGTAGATTGTCTCTACCATCTACTTTCATGTAGGGTGTCTACCATCAACATTCTCATCTCCCAATTTCGGAAGGGTTAGCAATGAAAGTGGCACGATTCTGGGACTTTAAAGAAGCTTGAGGGAGTTAAGAGCCCGATTTCCATTGACTCTTAATAAGTGCTAGCTTCCTTAGGCTCTTTTGAAAAACCTAGCCAAGTAGAGCAAAGGGTTCACATAGGCTAATCCGATGTGCTGAGGGGCAAAGAGACAGCGAGGGAAGGTTCTTGTCGCTATGCACCCCTTATCTCCTGCAACATCTGTTCATGCCTCAGCATAATTTAGCCTTAGATGTTCAATGAAATTCAGTCAAATTACAATAAAGGTTATCTTTTAACTAAATGGGAAATGACCTAAAGCATACAAAATGGATCCGATGCATCTCTAGAGTAATTTAATTGATTTCAGTAGAGTTATTTTAGGGATTACTTTGGCGCAATATGTTTAATAATGAAGGTTTTGTGCAACTGTTCATAACTTTTTATGAAGATTATGCTCACATACTTAACAGTACAATACCCTCCATTTCTTGGGAGGATAACGGATCTCTCAGTGCTCCTTGGCTCCTTCTAGTATAGTTTTGAAAGAAGAGCATTAAAATTAATTCATTCATAGGCTGGTGAGATATTCTAAATAAACCTATGTTGAACATAAATTTAAATATATGTTCTCTAAGATAAAAAGAAAATATGTTGGAAAATAAGGAAAATAAAAAGATCCCAGAAAAAAGTGGAAAACAACAAAATTTGGTTTTAATATGAAATGTCCCCAAAATGGGAGCCAGAAGGTCCTTCTGAGTTCTGTTCCCAGCTATTCTGTGATATTAATTGGCCTTAAGTATGCTGCAGTGAACTAGCTAGTGTTTATGAGAAGAAAATTAAGGAGTTAGACTTACTTTCAATGGGAAGAGAGAAAAACTTAAGATAACCTAGTAGAAACTTTCTAAAACATAAAAGGGATTGATAAAATTGATTGGATGCGTTTTTCACACTGGTAAGGATTTCAAGGACAAGGGCACAAAATATGCAGTCATGCTCAGATGTGGTAAGTACACTTGACCCGACATGAGGTATAGACGTATTAGACTGTACAAACAGAGCTCTCTCTGGAGCTCAACTCAGAAGAGTACTCTATTTCATGGACACTGTACAGTAATGAAACAGCTGCCACACACTAGTTACCCAATAAGATTATAGTCTTTCACAGTACTTTACAGTGTATTTCTTACCCAATGCCTGATACTATTTTTAATCTATTGTCTTTTTTCGGGTTTTATAGCATTCAGTGTTGTAAAAGCTAACGTTTTCCAAGAACATGTATCTGTAATAGAGAAAAACGTCACAAAATAATTCCCTTTAAAAGGAGGCTAAACTGAATTCTGGTTGAGGAGTCCAGGACAACTTTTAGAGCTAGATTATGAGCAGTTAATCAATCACACAGGGCCTGCACATGCAAGTAATGGCTTGCTAAGGCCACATTCTAGCCCTTCTGCACTATGCTTTTCATTACATTCTTTCAGCACCACCTTTAGAATAGTTTAGGGCATTTTCAAATACAAGCGCTAAGGTGTGCCCTGTTTTGTTTACACATACACAGGGCCGGCTCTAGGATTTTTGCCGCCCAAAGCAAAAACAATTTTGGCCGCCCCCGGTTCTTTAGTTACCCCACCCCCGGCCCCGCCTCAACTCCGCCCCTTCCCCAAATCCCCAGCCCTGCCTCCTCCCCCCAGGCTCTCAAGTCTGGGAAGGAGGGGGAGCAGCGGCGCGCGAATCAGCTGTTTCGTGTGCCGTGGCAGCAGCAGCGGAGGTGAGCTAGGGCGGCCGGGGCACATTTTTCAGGGCGGCATTCTGGCGCTGGCCATGCCGCCCCTAAAAATGTGCCGCCCCAAGCACCAGCTTGTTTTGCTGGTGCCTAGAGCCGGCCCTGCACATACACTTTCCTATGTGTGTGCACAGTTTTGCTTGCACATATTGACATATCCACAAGCAAATCAGGGTTTACATGCATGTTTTGTTACTGACCCACATTTTGTTACTTTTTCTTATTTTATTTCCACCTTCATTTCTGAATGTTAGGTTCTGAAAGAAATCAGGTTGTAAACTTTGTTTCCTCCCTGCCTCCACACCCACTATATTGTGTAGCAGATGGTTTATTGATTTAATTCATTAAATTTACTATATGCTTAGAATTATTTTAGCTTATTTAGCAAATTGTTTTCTCCCTCTCCATGAAACCTGTAGCAAATGTATGCATTGTCTCTGGTTGTCAAATGTGTGCCTGGATCTTCAGGATGAGCTTTAGTTTCTAAGGCTACATCTACACTACGGGGGGAGAGGGGGTCGATTTCAGATACACAAATTCAGTTACGGGAATAGCGTAGCTGAATTCAACGTATCTGATGCGACTTACCCCGCTGCGAGGACGGCGGCAAATCGACCACCGCGGCTGCCCCGTCGACGGCGCTTACTCCTACCCGTGCTGGTGGAGTACGCGCGTCGATTCGGGGATTGAATATCGCGTCCCAACGAGACGCGATAAATTGATCCCTGAGAGATCGATTTCTACCCGCCGATCCGGGCGGGAAGTGAAGACAAGCCCTTAAACACGCTGGGGAAAAACTTTCAAGAAGACACAAATGAGATGACATTTTGTATATGAATGAATTTCAAAATGCATTTGAAATAGGATGTAGAGGAGCTTCTAATCAAATTGCATGAAAAACTTTACACATCTAATGTTGATGCAAGGAGATACTTTACATCATCATAAAATTCAGTGTTGGCCCTTTGTGCCAATAAAAGCCTGATACAGAGAATACAGAGAATGTTAGTTACAACTTAAAGTCTACAAGGGTATATCTATAAAATGCACCCCATTGTCCCTCAGATAAAAAACAAATTCATCACAAAGGCAACTAATCTCCTTATAAATATAGATATGAAATGTAAAATAGTATTGGGTGAAGTTCTTCATAAGGAAACTACAATAAAAATAGGGATATTGACATGGCCATTTTGCAGCAGATAACAACAACAAAACACTAGAAAACAAAAGCACTTAAAATTGGGCAATAAGTTTTAGAGGAAAGTTAAGAGAAACTAGAAAAATTCATCAGAAAAACCTTTCCACATCTCATGATTAGTAGTGACTGACTGCATATTTCACTGTGGGCCATCGTACAGGGGAACAAACAAAATAGCAAGTCACATCACATGAAATGTTGTGCACATGCGTAATTAATACGGAATCAGAGCCAGAATGGAAAAACAGAATAGTCTGCAATTTGGGGTCTTCCTTACAGTCAGAAAGCTTTTATTTAATAAAATAACCTTGGATAACTCAGTGGAAATAAAATAGGTACAGTGCTGTCACAGGTTAATAGATGCATTGTCATGAATTCATCTCAGCGTGTTACTATGAATTATCATTGCTTTCAATGGAATCATCATGTAGTTACTGTTTTTTTCCTTTTATGTGTCAATTTTAAAAATCAGTCAATATATAAATAATGAAAAATTGAAGAAAAATTTAAATTTTCCACTAATTAATGTCTAATTCCTTGTCAGGACAGAATATTAAAAAGAAAGAAAATACACAAAGTAAGTGAGCAGAATTTAATATGTTGCTTGATCTTAATTATGTTTCAGTCAGTGTAATTTATAGTCGGGGGTCACTACTATTCTTTTGGAGAATGCAAAACCCCAGAGAACCAACTGATAAGTATGAGACTGCAGAACAGGCCTATTCTTGATCCCACTGAAGTCAATGGGAATTTGGCCAGTGACTTCACTAGGATAAGAGTTTGGAATATTATTGTGAATTATTCTCTATAAGCAAGTTTTTGTGGTCTAAGTGATTAAATTATTTGAAATCAAATAAATGAGAAAGCAAATAATTCCTGATTAGAGGAGGCTTACTAATAGTAGTCAATTTATTTCTTGTTTAAAACATTGATTACAGATGTTTCAAGAATTGAAACAGTTATTAAAGGTGCAAACTCCTTATCTGATATACAATCAAGTGACACTCCAGAGTCATAATGTCAATGTAGTAAACAGCACTGAAGTGAAGGGAAACTGCACAGATTAGCATGTGAGAAAAAACTGAAGTAATTTTACAAAAAGAAATATTTTTTAGATGAAGTGATGTCAATTTTATGGCTGACGTTCCAAAATTCTCTTTAAAAAGGAGAATTACAAACTATGGCACAATAAAGGACATTTTACTGAAATGTGCATCTTATGTAAATCAGATGGAGCAACTAAAAGTAGAAAGTTCTGTGAACTGTCTGTGACCTTGGCAATTGATTAAAATCCTAAATTCAATCTTATTCTCAGCGGCAATCAAGTAGGCTTTGTACTATATTTATGCACAGGAAGTGACTCTGAGACTGGCTTTCTCTGAGTGTTTGTGTGCTTTTGCTGTGCTGCTGAGATGAGATTGTGTATCTGAAAGCCTTGTAAATAAAGCCTGGTTAGTGTACCCTATCCTGTGTGGATCTCATTCCTATGAGCAGTCTAAATGAGGATACTATATGGTGTCAGAATTAAAAGCAAGTTAACTATGCCTTTCATACAGAATAATACAAGAAATGTGCTGCCTATGGACTTTGAAACTGGAAGGACTGCAGAGAAATGGACTAGATTGAAGGAGTTACTGGAGCTGATCTTCACAGGATCTGAGGCAGTCAAGTGGTCTGCAGCCCAGAAAGCTGCTAACTTTATAACATAAAGGCAGGTATAGCTGCAGAGCATGAGTCTCTAAATGCAGCAGTTTGCAAACTTTTTGAGCTGAGCTCGCAATTTTTGTGTCCACCCCTCCCCCAACCCAGACAAAAATAGACACATGCAAAAGTATGCTTGATAGCCTACTCAGAAACCTAACAGAGACCTTAACACAACTTTAATTACATTACCTACACCTGTACGTTTCAAATACACAGATACTTACCAATGGCATGGCCAAGGCTTCCTCAGCAGCCGGCTGCTTCTACCTTGCAGCCAGGCTGCACTGCCAGGGCCAATACCTGCCCCTCTGCCCCTCCCCACTTGGGTTTCCAGGGTAGGGGAAGGCAGGTATGACAGTCTCAGGGGGCAGAGCCAGTGCTGGACACAGAGGCTGCTGGAAGTGGAAATCGGTGCAGCTGCAGCGGATGTTGACTCTGACCCATAGGCTGGATGGCCTGCTGAGGAGAGTCAGGGGGTGGAGTTGGCGCTCCCTTCCAGTCCCCTGTGGGGGTTAGCCTGGGTCATGCCGCACAGGGTTGGCACGAGCTGCCTAGCATCACCGCTTGCCCCCCCAAATGTTCCTTCATGCCCCTCTATGGGGCCTGCCCTACAATTTGAAAACCTCTGCTCTAATAGCAAGCTCTCTGAAGCAGACAGCTCAAACAGCTTGTCTGGATTTCTCTTAGATGAGGCCTATTGCTTTTCATACAATGGAAAATTTTCTACGAGAGAAATCAGAGACCTACTGAACAAATGTATAAGTGCTTAACCCAGCTATAGTTGATAACAGAAGATTGTGCTTTCACAGATAGTGCTAATATGCTGAAGGATAGGATCTTAATGGGATCAAACACAAAAGAAATACCAAAAAAATTGCTAATGGAGGACACTAACATTAGCAAAAACCATTAGAATAGCCTGAGCACTACAGGCATTGAAAGAACAAATGAAAGTACTTCCTAACAGCTGTCACAATGTGCAACCAGCAGTCAGACATGCACACAGCAAAAAGATAAGGGTTCAACAGCAGGGCACCAGCCTTTTGCAGCACTGAAAAAAATAGCATGTAACAAAGACACAGACACAGCGAGTTTTGCTACAGATGGGGATGAGGATTACATCATGCCAAGCAAGAGGAATGACCAGCACTTGGGAAGATATGCATGAAGTGCCACAAAGCAAACCATTTTGCACGAGTATGCCATGCAAGCACAGAAAAATACAGGGCATACAGTACATGCAACTGGAAAAGGAGAGGAGTTTCACAACAAAGACACAGCATTTTTTTAGGCTATAATACAGAATAAGGAAAAGGATAGTGATGAAGCATATGTAACTATTTTAATCCGTCCATGAAATTCAAAATTGACACTCTCTGTTGCTTTTTTAAAAATTGACACTGGGGCACAAGTAAACTGCATCCCTGAGACAGAATGTAGGAAAAATCCAGCCCACACCATAACACTAACATCATCTGTATCAGTGAGACTGGAAGGATATGGAGACCCTATACTCCTCATAGAGGGGACATGCAATGTTAAATGCACATACAAGAGAAAAATGTTAAAATCTAGATTTCTATGTATTAAATATGCCAGCAAAAGCAGCATTAGGACTGACAGTTTTAATAGGGTTACCATATTTCAGCAAGCAAAAAAGAGGACGGGAGGAGCCCCGCCCCTGTCCTGCCGTAGCCCCGCCCTTGCCCCTCCCACTTCCCACCCCCCTCAGAACCCCCAACCCTCCCCCCGTTCCTTGTCCCGTGACTGCCCCCTCCTGGGACCCCTGCCCCTAACTGCCCCCCAGGACTCCAACCCCTACCTAAGCCTCCCTGCCTCTTGTCCCCTGACTGCCCCCTCCTGAGACCCTCCCCCCATCCTAACTGGCCCCCTAGGACCCTACCCCCTACCTGTACCCTGATTGCCCCAACCCTTATCCACACCCCCACCCCCAGACAGACCCCTGGGACTCCCACGCCCCATCCAACCACTCCCCACCCCCTGACAGCCCCCTCCCAGAACTCCCAACCCATCTAAATCCCTCTGCTCCCTGTCCCCTGACTGCTCCGATCCCTCTCCCCACTCCTGCCCCCTGACAGCCCCCCCCAGAACTCCCAAACACCCCCCTGCTCCTTGTCCCCTGACTGCCCCCTCCTCAGACCCCTGCTCCTAACTGCCCTCCAGAACCCCACCCCCTACCTAAGCCTCCCTGTTCCTTGTCCCCTAACTGCCCCCTCCTAAGACCCCCCCACACCCTAACTGCCCCCCAGGACCCTACCTCCTACCTGTACCCTGACTGCCCAAAACCTTCTCCACCCCCACCAAAAAGCCCCCCCCCAACTCCCAACCCCCCCAGTCTCTTGACTGCCCCCTCCAAAATCTCCCTGCCCCTTCTCCTGCCCCCTGACCCCCTTACCCTGCCGCTCAGAACATGATGTTGGGCTCTGTGCGGAGCCGGACATGTGGCTGCGCTCCCCAGCGCAACACACAACCCGGTCCCACCCCACCCAGTGCTGCCGGAGCGGGGCGCTGGGCAGCAGGGGAGGAGGAGCTGCCGAGGCCCGATGCAAACGGCCCGGCCGGCTGGCTCAGAATGCAGGGGGGGGGAGAAGGAGGAGCTCTACAGCTGCTCCGGAGTCCAGCCCGGCAAGCTGCGGGGGAAGGGCTCTGGCTGCCAGAGCCCCATGCGAGCGGCTGAATTTCCTGCAGCCCTCCCAGCCGCGCCTCACTCTGCATGGCGGGGAAATCCCAGACATTTTTAGTGATTTACAAATTCCCCCCCGGACGCTATTTTTAACACAAAAAGGAGGACATGTCCAGGTAAATCCGGACGAATGGTAATAGTTTTAAAATCATTACATTTGATAAAAATCCTAAGGGCAGTGGAATCCATAAAAGGACCTCACACAGAAAAGGAAATTAAGAAAAAATGTCCTGACGTGTTCGAAGGCGTGGGATGTCTACTGAGATATTGCAAAATCAAGCTGTCTACAAATGCAATGCCAGAAGTGCATGCACTGTGACATTAGCAATAAAGCCCAACATGGAGAAGGAACTCTAGGATGGAACAATTGGGTATAATTGAAAAGGCAGAGGCACCATCGGAATGGATTAGCTTCATGGTTGCAGTAGAAAACACTGGTGCAATCCGGATATGCAAGACCCTCAAGACCTAAACAAAGCAATAATGAATAACACTATAGTCAACCCATCCTAGATGACATCACTCACAAGCTATCTGAAGCAAGTGTATTCAGTGTACTAGATACTCAGTCTGGATAGTGGCTGACAGGACCAGCTCCAGGCACCAGCCGAGCAAGCTCGTGCTTGGGGCAGCAGATTCTGAGGGGCGGCATTCCATCCAATCCTAGGGTGGCACGGCCGCCCTTTTTTTTCGGTTCGCCGCTCCGGCCGCCCTGTAGGGGGCGGTGGCATGGAGGAGGGGAGCACCCGGCTGGGAGCAGGCTGCGTGCTCCGTCTGCCCAAGCCGGTGCCAGGTCTACAGCAAGCCTGGCAGCCCGCATCCTTCCCTCCCCGCCGACCTTTAATTCACCTACAGGTGGGAGCGGCGTAGAGCCCTCCCAGCAGGCGGCGCAGCGGGAGGGGCCGAGTGGCGAGTGCCCCGGCTGAAGGAAGCCCTGGCCGTCCCCCTTCTCTTTCTCCCCCCCACTAGCTGGGGCACGCACTCCGCTGCCTGGGGCACGTCTGCAGCGCAGGGAGTCCTGCTAGCCAGCGCGGCCGGGGAAGGCAGCCGCGAGCCGCCAAGTAAGTGGCACTGAAAGTTTGCACCCTGGCTCTGGCCACCATCTACGTGTTGTTGTTTTTTCACTTCACCGCTCCGTCTGTCCCACACGTTTTTTGCGGGTTTTTTTTTGCTTGGGGCTGCAAAAAAGCCAGAGCTGGCCCTGGTGGTTGATCAGACTGGACAAAGAGAGAAACGAGTTAATCAGTTTCAACACTTTGATTGCAAAATGGTGCTTCAGAAGAATGTCCCAAAGGACATCTGCATAAGAGATATTCCACAAAAAGGGACAAGAAATACTACAAGGACTAAAAGGAGTCTAAGTCATTGTCGATGACATTCTAATACATAGCAGCACCAAAAAGGAGCACAACAAAAACCTAATAGCACTACTCTCAAGATACAGAAAGTGCAACATAAAAATGAATAACAGAAAAATGCAAATCAGTGTAGAGCAAGTGAGTTTCTTCGGCCAAGGCAATAACTTGCTAGACTTGGTATTCATGATGAGCTCATTTCAGATAATGAACCACAATACAAACAGGAATTTCACAGATTTGCAAAACACTGCGGTTTGATACAGATGTCTAGTAGTCTGTATTACCCACAGTCCAATGGGCCAGCTGAAAAATATGTACAAATAGCCAAGCAGATACATACCAAGGCATATGATGACAGTCAAGACCCTTAGTTGACTAAACTACTGAAGCACAGCTATGGAATCAGAGGCTTTCCCCGGATAGATGTTAATGAACAGCGTGTTAAAATCATGTGAGACAGTATCAAAAGCCATACTAAACTGGAGATATATCACAGCTATTGCTTCTCCTCTACCTATAAGATTTGTTACCCCGTCAAAGAACATGACCTATGATGCTGCAATGGCAAGTGAAGAGAATACTAACTGTAATAGAAACAAGCCCTTAGAACTGACAACCAGGCAGAAAGACGAGACAAAACAATTACAACTGACACAAGCACTATCACCAGATGACACTATGGTTGTGCCTACAATACAAGAAACATATAAATGTCTATCAGGGATGGTCTAGACAGTATTTGGTCCTGCCATGAGGGCAGGGGACTGGACTCAATAAACTCTCAAGGTCCCTTCCAGTCCTAGAATCTATGAAAAACAATACTCACTCCAGGTATGGGAGAAGATTTCAATCCAAAGAGTGGAAGGACTGTGACACATCCTAATGCTGTTATTAAGCACAAATATTACCATATATACTCATTCATAAGCCAAATTTTTTTAGCACCAGAGAAGGGGGTTGGCTTATGAATGGGTATAGAGAGGGAGAGGTGGGACACAGCCCCTCCCCCCCAACAGAGGGAGCAAGAAGAGGCAGCACAACCAGCAGAGCCAGAAGGAAAGAGGCGGGGCCAGAGTCTCTCCACTTCTGGCCACGCTGCTCTCCCCCAGCCTCCGAAGCAGCTGCATCTCCGGAGCTGGCAGGCTGCAGCCATGTCGCTCAGCCCTACCCCCCAGAGCAGGCTGTGGCCACACCGCCCAGCACGCTGGAACATGCTGCGGCCGCACCTCCCGGTCTGGCCCGCCAGAGCAAGCTGCGGCCACGCTGCCCCCCCTGCTGCTCCAGCCAGGCCAGAGACATCCTCCCCTGACCCTCCCCAGATAAGGTGGGAAGGGATGAGATGGGGAGAGTGTGGGGGTCCTGGGCTAGGGGTGGGATCATGTGGGGGGTGGTCACAGGGGTTACTCCCCTGACTCCCAGCTTCTCCCCCCAAAAAAATTTCCCCACCAGCTGCTGTCTCGGCCCATCAGGGTAAGCAGCTGGCGTGCCGGGACACTTTGTTTATTTAGGTTTACCTCCGTGCCTGAGGATGCTCGAGGTAAACACACCATCTCGGCCCACCAGCGGCTTCCCTGACGGCCTGGGAGCCAAATTTTGCTGATCCCTGAATCATAGGGTCAGCTTATGAACGGGTCATAAAAATTTTCCATTTTTACTTATCCATCTTGGGGGGGTCGGCTTATAAACGAACCGGCTTATGATCGAGTGGCGAGGGATAGCTCAGTGGTTTGAGCATTGGCCTGTTAAACCCAGGGTTGTGAGTTCAATCCTTGAGGGGGCCACTTGGGGA